>NC_088851.1:18223555-19423555 GCF_904066995.2 Poecilia reticulata | reverse complement strand
TTTATTTTTTTCTTTTAATGACTGTAAAATTTTTACAGACATAATTTTTTACAATGAAAAGTATTAACACAAAGTATTCTACTATTCATATAACCAAATTTGCACCTTCCTCCATACAGTATGGAGGAAGGTGCCTGTTACATGTCTTGTAGCAAACTACAACTTTTGATTTTCTTTCATCTGGACAGCGATGAATTCAGAACAGATCTGAGCATTTTTTCAGTCACAGTTGGTGTTTTTGATTTTGCATCCCCTATTTAACTGTGTAGATGGAGATTTTCAAGACAAAACCCCAAACCTATCAGCTACAAATTTACACACACAAGTAAATCTAATTCTATATAATTGCTAGCCCTTATGTAAGAAGAAAGCAATGAAGTAAATGTTTTTGTACATATTGTTTTTTTTGGATTGGGTGATCCTCATTTTTGTTTGAAACGTTTGAGAAAGTTAAGATTTTAAACTGGTGACAAATTTCAGCTGCCAAAATCAAAACGATAATCATGCTGGTCAAACTGATTTCCAGCTACCCACTAAGAAGAAATGTTAGAGTCAATGTGGAATATCTACAAAAAAATAGGCAATAGAAATGTTCAGCTTTATTGTCAGCCTTAATAAGCATCATCTTAGCCTCAATGTTAGCTCAGATACGCATGAAGAATTAAGCAGACATAAAAAACTGCATCTAATGTACCCTCATATAATGCAGAAAAATCTCTAAGATACTGAAAACAAGAATAAAATGACATGGAGTGCTCTACCTTTTCTCCACATTCCATAACAGACAATAAAACTGTATCGAATACACTGAAATCTAATATAAACAAGGGATGTCTCAAACATTAGTGTATCTATTCTGATTTTGCCTTAGTGGATGGACAGGATAATAGCACCGTGATTCCAAGGTTTTGTCCAGAAAGGAAATAAATATAGAGTAAACAGAGGTGCTAAACGCTGTCGTTTTCCATCTAAATCCCCAACTCTGAGCCCGAGCAGGAAAATAACAAAGGGTCTTTGCCATTTATAAAAATCTACTGCAGGTTCTTATTATTGACTTTTTCAGCCTGGTAGGATGAGGCAATGAATGAATATTAACTGATGGAAAACTTTTTGTAATCATTTAAAGTGTTTTTTCAAAATGGTTTAGCTTTTCTGAAGGTCCTTTCTTTGGTTTATGGTTGCTTTTATGACTCATTTTCAATCCAGTCCTTACAACAAACATGAACATAGTTTTTGCAGTGGGAACTTAAAATATTACTTAACTTATAGTTTTTTCTACAACTCAGTTTTAGTACCTAATTCTTTTAATGTACTAAGAAGAATTAGTGCCTAATTCTGTTTTGGAGGATTAGGTACTTATTACAAAATCTTTTCTAACATCTGGCAGTCTTTATCTTTAGAGATTGAAACCAAAAAATGGTAACAAATTGCCTCTTTGAAAAGATTGTAAAAAGAAGTTCAAAGAGTTATGTTTCAAAACAACACTGGGTCACACTTTGAGCATAAGAGCTTTTTATGAGTCATATTTCGGAGTTGAGATATGAAAAACAATGTATTTTATCTTTCAACCAAAAAGTGGGTTAATAGAAGAAGGATATCTTTTTACAAAAAATATCTGAAAGGTATGCTGCATATTTTTAGTCAATCACTTTTATTTTGATACCCCTAAATAAATAAACAAATGCTGTTTAATTAGTTCAAACCTGAATTGAATTTTTAGCATAAATACAAAAATCTAACACTACACATCATCCAGAACAGACCAAAGTACGGTGGCAGCATCATTATGTGGGAATGATTTCTTTCAGCAGGGACAAGGAAGCAGGTAGAGGTAAATAATGAGGCAATCCTGAAAGGAAACCAGTTAGAGGCTGCAAAAGACTTGAGACTGAGGTGGTTACTCTCTATCCACTGGAACAAATAACCTAAACATACACCCAGAGATAGTTTAGATCAAAGTGCATTCATGTGTCAGAATGGACCAGTCAAAGTCCAGATCTAAATCTAACTGACTTTTAAAAAAAAAAAGGATGTTCTAATTGCTCATTTTTATCAGTAAAAAGTTTTGACAATACATTATTTCCCTTCCACTTCACAATTGTGTACTGCTCTGTGCTGCTCTATTAAATTACAGTCAGATAAAATGCATTGCAGTGGTGCATCAGTTCCTTTGCAAGGCTCTGTAAGTAGCTTTAGAAAACAAACAAACAAAAAAGCCCTGACAATGATCAGATCAGTATAGAAAGCAAGCAAAAGTAGACAAGTATTCACAGCACTTCCCTTTCCCCACATTTTATGTTAAAGTTTTATTCTAAATTGTATTAAATTAATTAATTACATCTTAGCTCAAAAATCTACACACAAGTGCCCCACTATGACAAAGTGGAAATAAGTTTTTGAGTGTTTTGCACGTTTATTAAAAATAGAAATCTTGAAAAGCTTTGCTTTTGTCTAACCTGAAGAACTGCACTTTTACAAAATGCAAGAAACTGAATTATTTGGGGGGAAGTGAAGAGAAAACTCCACCACCCAGTACTTCAGGAAATGTTGTCCCAGTGATTCAAATTTGTAGTAAAAGCTTCTACACTGTACCTGTCCCTCGAGGTCGAAGGCCAGGCAGGCGATGCCGTGTGTATGCACGTCCTTCAGGATGGACACGGTCTGCACAGTGTAAGAGTCCCACACACAGATGTAAGGCTCCTTGCCAACTTGTCCCGTGGCGACCAGCACGCGCTCCGGATGCAGAGCTAAACTGTAAAGAAGCACAAAGAGGGGAGAGAGGGTTAGCTGCTCCCATTTGCGTGCTTGCATGCGTGTGCCGGGGGCGTACGAGGGAGTCACCCTGCCAGCACAAACCGCTGATTTGAGATGAGCACATTAGGTCTGCACTGGGTCTGAACATGGAATCACAGGGGCAGCTTGATGAGGTGACATGGTTCAATTAACCCGGTCATGCTCAAATGCACTCACAGCCAGGCTTCATTCAAGTCAACAGAGTTTTCACGGAGTTCAGAAAGCAGCACTGGTGAACCTGCGAGATTCATTCTTTTTATGGGGTTTGTTTGATCAATTTATTGACGTATCATTTATTTATTTCTCCTTCTTTCCCCCATCTGGGGTTTCCTTGCATCACCAGGCATATGTTTGTAACTCTGTTACATAATCCTTCCCTTCCATACACTCAAACTTCTCCCCTCCTACATGCGTTCCCACTCCGCTGCTGGGAAACAGCCGGCTGCATTAAACTGTCACTTCAACTGTCCCTCTTTCCACTCCACCCATACTGTCAGCAGATCCCCATCATGTTCACCTCGCCTGGACTCATGGTACCAAAGAGCCTATTAAAATCAGTTTAACCAGCTGTTCTCCTCAAACTGATCCAAGTTGGACCTTCTAAAAAATGTAGACTTTGCCTGAGCAAATGCATACGCCTCTTTTGACCACTTCTTCTTCACATTTTCAGTGTGAATCTCTCTTTTTCTGACAGGTGGCACTCCATTTGCAGACAGAAAGGGATGTAAGTACTGTCGTGACAAAGCTGAGGTGGTCTAAACGGGGCTGGGCTGAATTTTGTTCCCTCTCCTCCCCTTTGATTTCTCCACTTGCTTTGAACCTCCGTCCAACCTGGCACATTCCTCATTTTACTTTTTATGCCTTATATAATCAGAGTGAAAAAGAAGCTAAAAATAGCTGTCAGAGGAAAAGAAAAAAAAATCATTGAAGTATTTTGAGATGCAGATAGACAGAAGAGAAAAACGCTTGATGCAAGCAGGTGCTGCACTGGAAATGTTTTTTCCAAACTGAAAAAACTTAACGATATCCACTGGTAACTCTGATTTTAATTTAAAATGTCCCTTAATTTGTGTATCCCACTGTGTTTAAATATGCACAGAATGACAATGTTGCCACATGTAAAACAAGAAGCCTTAGTGACGGCTACAAGATCACTGTTTCGCTTACATTTCTCCATCTGAAGAGCTTGCTAAATGCCATCACTAATGACTTAGCCTGCAGCGTGTTGCCACGGCTCTTCTGTTTGATATAAGCAACGGCTGCTTGGCTGCCTTCCATCTGCCAAATGCTGTAGCATGGAAGTAGCTACAGCAATAGCTGCTGCAGCAATTAAACTGAATGTTTTCATGTAAATTCAAGGCCAATAACGAGCCTCGGGAGGCGATTTCTCAAGGTGAAAACAAATATGCAGCACAAGAAGTGAAGGACAGCTGAAGCCAGTCCTTTTAAGATAAAAGTGATTATCTGTTTCTGGATTTCAAAGATACCAACTTCTGGTTATGGTTATAGTAAATTATGATGTTTAGGGCGCAATTTTCGTGAATAACTAAAAAAGAAACTAACAATATAGTAGGGACATCTCCTGCAATATCGAAAATTGCTTTCAAATTAGTTTCTGAAACCCAAATTTAAAAACAGCTTAGTAAACGTCAAGATAAAATTAGCTGCATAATATGTTTGTTTTTGTTCTACATACAGCAAATTTGAAATATACCAGTTGACTTCATCTTGATTTGATTATCAACAAAAAAAAAAAAAAACAGTGAATATTACTTTAGCTTTAGAAATTAATTAATGAAAACAGAATAAAACACGTTTGGTTCTAATAATTACAAAAGTTTGCTTTTATTGCAAATTATTACATATAAGACTTCTAATATATATGTGCCTCAGCAAGTCGCAGTGAAAGTACACACTTTTTGTTTTTATCAAAAAGCTTCTGTTAAGATATTTGACCAATCTTCTTGCAGAAATGGTAGACTGTAAATAAGCTGGGTTGTTTCTTGGCTTGTACCTGCCTTCCAGGTATAATCCACAATATTTTTCATTAAATTTCTAATCAGGTTGAGGTTGGGGCCATTCAAGAACCTTAATGTTTCCCTTAATCCATAAAAAAAACAGTCTGTTTAAGATCTTTTTGCTTCAAATGGTGACCAAGCATCACTAATTTGATCTAAACTGTTACGTCAGATGAAAGGAAATGGTCAGAGTGTTGTTTATGTTGTGTCCATTTCTGCCCAATTTGTGTCAAGGATGATATTAAATTAGATATTTTTATAGCAAATCGTAAGTGTCTCAAAACAATCAGAAGTTTAGCATTTGTTCACAGCACTAAGCCATTTTCATAAGAGCAGGCGTAAATAAGACTCGTGTGCCACAGTAAGTGCATAAACTGTAAAGGATCCTAACTTGATAGGACAGATATGCTCTTCAGGGACCAGATTTCCATTCATTATCTCATCTCAAAGCATTTACATGAGCATAAACATGCTGGTCATTTTTTAAAATATTAAACAAGCCAGACCGCTTAGCATAGTATGATAGATGTGCATTTCACAGTTGAGTGAGATTCTCAAAAATGACATGTATGTCTAGTAACATTAAAAAAAACATTTCTCACGCTTAATCTTTGTACAAAAAAAAAAAAACAGGAATACGCAATCAGAAAATTAGCATTAGAGCTATCAAAATATAATATTCTCAGAAATTTGAGACACCGTAAGGCCTCATTGTGCCTTTGATGTAAATATTTAGACTCTGTTCTCATTAGTTATGCTTTGTTTTACCTTCACCTGTGATTGTCATCATTGTTTCCACGTGTACCGCTTGTGTTTGTCCATGTTCTGACAGATGTATTCCCCTGTTGTCCTCCTTGCTCTGCATTTATGAGTTCATTTTACTATAATGTTCATTTTTGGGTTGTTTTCTCTTTGTAGAAAGTGCTCTGGTGTTTAACTCTTCGGTTTCATTAGGTTTTATAAATTGCTTTTTTTTCAGTCTTCTGCCTCTGGTGTCCTGCAGGTGGACCCTTAATTCTAACAGCTGCCACACTTCTCTGGATAGAAATACAGAACAAGGTACAGTAAAGATATAACCATTCTCTTTAACAACCTTGCATTAAAATCACAGTGTCTTGCAAAACTATTCACACCCATTGTACTTTTTTACATTTTGTCACATCACAACCAAACATAGGCTGCTAAGTGTATAGTTGAAAGTGAAAGGAATATTCTTCTTTTACATGTTTGATGTTTTTGACCATTCCTGTTTGCAAAATAGCTGAAGCTTGGTCAGAATGGATGGAGAGGATTTGCAAACATACTTTTGTAAAGATTTCAAGTGTTGTGACAGATTTTCAGTTGGATTTCGATCGGCTCGTTGGATCATTCTAAAACATGAAATATAAACCATTCAGTTGTAGCTCTGGCTGTATGTTTAGAGCTGTTGTTGTGCTGGAAGGTGAACTTCTACCCGGAGATCAAAACGTTTGGCGCCTCTAACAGGTTTTCTACAAGGATAATCATGTATTTAGCTTCCTTTCATCAACTTTGACCATTTCCCCAACCATGCTGGAGAAGAACATCCCCACAGCATGATTCTGTCTGTATTATGTTTCACAGTAGGGCTGGTGTGGATCTCAGAGTAAAAGAGGGCTGAATAAAAATGCAATTTCTCTCCAGCAGTCTTTTAGAAACCTCCTTCTTGAACTAGCACATTGCATCCCAGCAAAATATAATGAAAAGAAACTTTCATTTGAACAAACTTTATACTAAGACTTTTTGCAAACTTAACATGCTAATTGCCCGATCTTTGTAGCTGCATTGACAGCTTCTCTCATTTTTTCTTAGTAACAAAAAAGTATTTCTGGCTTTTGGTCCACCATAAAGTAGGAGGCAGGCTTTAATTCCTGTGATCATTGAAGTTTCTTGACAGCGTTCACATGAATCAGTCAATATTTCTAAAACAGCTGAAAAGATTGTGGTGCTAAAGTCATTAAACATTCATCTACAGACTAATTGCTCTTTCTACTGTTGCTTGTTTCGAAAATTTGTATTGACCTGATATTAAAGAACAACTCAAGGTTTTGAAGTCACCCAGGCAACCATATTAGCACTCCCCAATCAATAACAATATCTAACTTTGCTGAGAATGTATATTTATTTATATGCCTACTTAAAAAATACCCGATAACTCAGTCTGATCAAACATGATTACAAAACTTTTAATAAAGCTGTTTTGATCTTTATTATTGTTATTATTATTGCAAATACTTTGAGGCACAGTGTAAGTAGCTTCAAAAAAGAGATCAAATTAAAACTGAAATCTTCAAAAACTGCACCCATTAATTGTTGATCAAACAGAAAAGATTGAATTGACTTGACACCAAGACTTCTATGCTTTTGCTTCTCTTTACATAAATTATATGTTTCTGTTGTTTGATACCAGACAAAACTACGACTAAGACTAGAAGTGAATGAATTCATTCTTTCTTTCTTTTCTCAGATTATTTTGGTCCTCTCTCTACATGCTTCAGCATCTCAAACACTGTTTTATAAATTGGGTTTGGATATCTGGCTGGCCAAATATATTACACGCATGTAAATGCATCATACTTGGTCGTATATTTACTAAAGGTTTATTGCAGCCCAAGCAGTTCTATGCAGTATTGAAACTCCAAAGACAATAAAAACATGTTGATGATTTGGTTGTTTCCGTTTCATTGCGAATTTCATTTTAACTGAAGCTTCTGCACAGTCACCAGGCAATATGTTGAGTTATATTTCTGACAAAGAATCAATGAGCCACGGAGAAAAGAGCTAAATGAAAACCATAAACTCAACAAAAGTCCCTCCATCATTTCTTTTAAAACTAGAGTGGGATAAAAGCTTATCAAGGCAGTAAGTGAGAATCTTTTTTAAAGCGGTCTGTACATCTCTATGTCAAAATTTCCTATTGACCGTTGTTGAAGTATAAAACCAAAAATCATGTCTATAAACATTTTCACAATGCTAAAAGTGAGTTTAAAATATGAACAAGGGATGGACGGATGGATAGGCAATAGGACAGGGAACAAATCTGGGAAATATTCTGAACTTCTTATGAAAACATAAAACCCTGAAATTAAAGGCCACTCTAAATTATAATATGACAACCAGAGTGTATCATAGCTGCACTCTGACAGGACGCCATCTTTTCCATATGAATTACTGCAACATGAGAGCACTTATCTGCAGCTCTTTACTCTTGGTGGTGTCACGAAAGGTTGTGCACTCCTCTAACATCTCACCTGATTACTTAAGACATATTAATGCGACTACAACCAGGTGATACATTAATAGAAAACCTGAACTCCTGACCTCTGCTGTGAGGGGATCCAATGTCTATTATATTATGAAAGGAATTCTGTTAGCATAATTTCAGTATCTCCAAGTCATTATAAATTATTATCCCTTATCCAAGGAAAAGACTCTTTTGTGAAGAAAAAAGCCACATCTGAATATTACAACATGTTTAAATGTGAAAATATTTGATAGCTACATTTTAACATGGACGATTCCTTTACTATTATCTTTTTATCATTATTTTTGATTTGGTTGTCTTCTGACTTGCTCAAAGGAAGGATGTTTGTTTGCTAAGGCACTTAAATCTTCATCATTCAAGCATAAATTGTCTACTAAGCTCAAGGGATGAGCCAGTGATGCGTCCACAAAGAACATCTAGCTATATAACCTATTTTATAAGATATCTTTAAGGATTTTGTTACCGGCAAGCTATCATTCTGTCATTACACATCTAACTATCAAAAACTATAAAAACTCTACATTTTTTGACATTTTTTTGTGCATTTTCTCATTTTTAAAGCACTCTTCACAACATGCTGTCAACATCTGGACAGAAATCGATTAAAAGAACAAAATCTAAAGAAAAAATTTAAAATACTTTCAGAAACAACCGATCAAGACCATTTTAATATGTTGCATGAACGACTAGCTCCTTGGAAGCAAAATATAAACTTTTCACATCACTTAAGCTTACCAAAAACTCAAAATACTATCTAACTGAGAAAGCTATGTATCTGTCCTCTTTCTTCCACTTCTACTTTGTATTAGCAGATTTTTCAAAAAAGAACAAATGTTTAGCATAGTGTCTAAATCTTTGAAACACAAATAGTGAGTTGAAACATCCCAGTGTGGTTTGCAGTGCCTCCTTTTTGTGGCATGTTTGAACCGAAGAACTTGACCAGGCACAGGGCAACTGGCGGTTACTGTCTCTTTATTGTGCGATTAATAATGGAGTACAAGCCCAGCTGACGACCGGCACATTTTATAAAGCTTGTCATCTCCAGGCCAACCCCTGCACATACATGTCAACATGATCTCTGAGGTGCTGGAGACAGTTCGTTGTATAAGGGCATGCTGAGAGAAAAAAAAAGCATTTACGCCGCTGCAGTGAATATTATATTGAATATCGAATTCATCATCAAAATTATTTTAATTTAAATTAAGCATGTTAGTTTAAAAATGTACATTTTATCCCAAATCTTTTTTTATTAACAAATCCTTTGGTTGGGCAGAGGTCACCCCGGTAAATGAATGAATATGACACATATTCACACCAAACTGCTGCTTTACTGAAATGTCAAATGAAAAATGTATTGACAAACATATTCACTTGCTAGAAATCCAATTTCTCCTTGGAGACAGTCAAAGTTTATTTGAATATTTTTAGTTCATCTATTTGATTTATTGTTTGTTTATATAAGCAAATGGATCATGTCATGAATGAATGTATTATTTTGTACATTTTCAGGCCCTATTCATTTTGTTCCTTTTCTCATGTTATGTATTCGATAGCAAACTGTAACAGTAATTGTCCCATTGAGACGATCAACATTTAGTTGGAGAGATAGTCACTCATTTTTATCTACTTATTTATTTCCTGTTTCTTTGTTGTTTGAGTGATTGATTGATTGACTTTTTACATTATTATTATTTATTTCCTTGCTTTCTTATTAATTTATTCATACACAATGTGATTTATTGGACACATTGTGTTGAATGTATTTTGTTTTTTACATTATTTTTACATTATTTATCAAAGTTATCCTGATTCAAGAACATTTATTTATTTATTTATTTATTTATTTATTTATTTATTTATTTATTTATTTATTTATTTATTTATACTGGTAAATGGGTAAAGTCAAACAGGGACACATGCTGTCATTTTTTAACCTTTTTTGTCATGACGCCTGAACGCATCATGACACATTAATTTTAGGTATTAAGTGTAATTTTAAATGTGTAAAATTACATGAAATCTGATTTGTAATTTCACAGGCTGATCTGTAATTGAAGGTAAATTAAGAAAAAAAAAATCATAAATATTTTCTCTTATTCATATTCCAGTAAATAATTCGCTTATTGTTGCTTATATTTGAGTTTTGCATTGTAATTATGGGATAAGTAGGGGGCCAGAACATTTGGCATATGGAGTGGGAGCAGCGTGATATAGAGTGGCTGATTAAAATCATCTGACCTTAAGCATAAAGCTCAACCTCGCTATACAATTTATGGATATGCTGCTTTCATATCATATTACACCGCACAAGGTGACGCCTGCATCCACAATGTCAACAGCACACTGTCAGTGCACGGACTACCGGGAGTCTGGTGCTGTCCGTGGTGCTGAAGCAAAAAAAAAAAAAAAAAAAAACCAAACAAACAAGACAAAAACAAACAAAAAAAATTAACATGTCTGATTTTACTCTACCTTATTATGTCATCGTTGTGCCCCAAGTAAAATTTCTGCTTGTGCTCCCGGGTGTTGTACACAACTCCCACACCCGCGACGAAATAGACAATTTCCTTGGCGGCGGTGTAGTACAGGTTGTTGCGGCACTGATGTCCCCGGTATCCGTACACCCACTCCAGTCTCAGGTGGCAGTTGGGAGCAGTCCTGTCAGCCATCTCTCCCTCAATATGTGTCTCTCCGGTGCTGTCACGTAGTCTTTCTGATACAGTGTCATTCGCCAAAAAGGATTTATTTTTAAGCCTCCGTTGTTACATTAGTTCCGTTGGATTCTAACCAGTCCAGAAGGAGCAGAAATGAGGCATTTTCTCAGGGTTGTGTAAGAATTTAAAAAAGTCTGGCTGGCTGCTCGGACTACAGATCTCTGAGAAACAATTTTCTACGTCGCTCTTTTCATTGTGAAAGTCTTCTTGCACTTCTTCCGTCGCGGGCGTTCGCTCCTCTTCGACACAGGTCAAAGCTCCTGTCAAATCCTCCAAAGATGGAGCTGTACTGTATTCCAACAACCCCCGCCCACAGTACTGACGGAGCAGACGATCAACCAATCACGTCCTTTGACTCATCTGCGAGGACAGAAAGAAGGTGGAGACGTTCCCCATCACGACACAACTGATTTTCATCTATTTTGTTTGATAAAATAAAATAAATACAGGAAATTATTACAACATTCAAAGCAAATTTTCTATTATACTTTAAACATATTTCCAAATTTGTTTGGCCCTGAAGCAACTTAAGAAATGCAACCTTTATATCACCTACACACCACAGTTTTTTGGTAAATAGTTTTTGCCATGTTCAAATGTCCATCTGAACATTTCGTTTCTTTTTCTTTTTCTTTTCTTTTGGAGTGGAATGACTGTAAAACAACCAACTTCAATTAAATTTGACAGCCTGAAGTGGGTGCATAAGTATGAGTTTATTGTGGATTTTCTCCAGTGCATGGAGAGTAAAAGTTAAGCTTTACATACAGTCCCACTAAAATATGACTAAGTGACCCTTGGGATGTAGAGAAACCTAATACTTTTGTAACCGTCAACAAACCTTTGGCATTATTCTAATGGGGTGTTTGACCACTCTTCCTATCAGAAATGGTACAATTTATTAAAATTAAATTTAATTTCCTGGCACAGACTTGGTTTTTAAGCATATTGGAGCATGGAAGAAATCAAATAATTTAAATAACAATTTAAATGACAATGTCAGTCAAGGTAAAATTTCAGGATTATTCAGGCTTGGCTTGAAAATGTACTTGGTACTTTCAAACAATTACTAGTGGGGGTGTAGTTATGTATGTTTGAGTACATTAATAGTAATCTGAACATCGTAGTACATAGACATTGAATAATTATTTTGGAACAAGAATGGTTCAACTGTATTCTCAAAAGCCCAAAAGATTTGCAGAACTCGGCTGAAAAAGATTAAGCAAAAATAAATAAATAAATTTAAAAATCTATATATAAGAAAATGAAGCAAAATGCAATAAAAACTTTATTATATTAAAGAATTGTTATTATGTGCTTTTATTACTACTACTAGTACTGCTACTACTATCATTATTATCATTATTTTAAATGCATGTCCTGGCTGAAGATAAACACGTAATCGCTTTTAGAACATCATTAGGTCAAATAAAAATAAAGCAAATTAAAATAAAAGATAGTTCTAATTTTGTTTTAACCACTGACTGGTTAAAATTTAAGAACTTCAAAATCTTTCACGAAGCAGTTGGCAAAATATTAAAGGAATAGACGTAGTTAGCATGTTTTTCACATCACATTGACATGTACTATAGCCTTTTACAACTTATTTATAGAAGTTTAAAGATTTTACTATAACCTACAGGTTTTATTTTATGTCTTTGCCGGAAGTTCCGGTCTTGTGCAACCGGTAGAGAGGAACCGCCTTCCCGTCTGTTGCCAAGTAACCAAAGAAGCTTCAGATTCGCCATCGCTTTATTCCTGTTTAGCAGCTCGCTAGCAGAGTTTACAGTCTGACACAGCCATGGAGGTTACGATGGACCCTTTGTTTCTTGCATTGAGCTATTTCAGGAGGCGAAAGTTTCAACAATGTTCAGATATTTGTAGCAAAATATTGCAAGACAGTCCCTACGACCAGGTAATACCGTTATAGTTAGCAGAGTCTGCTAGTACGCTAACACATTTGTAAAGCTGCTACGGAGTAATCCAGATTAGTATTCTGCGTGTACCATAACTCAGTGAAACTCCTTGTATTTGTATTTATTTAAGCCACCACAATCATTTTTTGCTATTTTCTGCTTGACTTTATGTTTCTTCTCTTCTTTCCTTTGCATGTTTTTTTATGTATTTTCCTCCGTGTATCCTTTACACCCTGGTTTTACTCCTCTCTGTATTTCACTGCATGTCATATTAAGGACTCATCTTTTCTTATCTCAGAGGTAATACAATACTGCTTTCAGCTCCAGTGTTTTCGTCTGTTTGTTTTATGTCCATAATTCATCAAAGGGCTTGATCCTAACATTCACCTTTAGCTGTATTTGAGTGCTATCTATGTTTCTGTATCACAGGCAGCATGGAGCTTAAAAACCAGAGCCCTCACAGAGATGGTGTACATTGATGAAGTTGATGTTGACCAGGAAGGAATTGCTGAGATGATGCTGGATGAGAGCTCTATCGCACAAGTTGCACGTAGGTTTCAGCTCTTCGTCAGCACACCATTGTAAAGTAAAAACCTTAAAAAATGTTTTAATTCTGGTAACACTTTCTCAGTGAGAAATTGTATTGGTAAAACCCTCTTTTAGGACCTGGAACATCACTGAGACTCCCTGGAACAAGTCAGGGTGGTGGTCCCACTCCAGCAGTCAGGTATGATTCCTTTATATCATAATAGAATAATATTATAATAGAATTAAAATCACCAATAATCTTAAAAGAAACTGTTGTCTTAAATTTTTAGGCCTATGACACAATCAGGGCGTCCTATCACAGGCTTTGTGAGACCCAGCACACAGTCAGGGCGTCCAGGAACGATGGAGCAGGCAATCAAAACCCCACGCACTGCAAGCACAGCGCGTCCTGTCACTAGTTCTTCTGGTAGATTCATTCGTTTGGGAACTGTGAGTGTTCATGTGCAAACACAGTCTATCCACAAAGAAACAGCAGGGTTTCTCCAAAAAAGATATTGGACTATTTTAAGATTAACTAGATATAGATTATTTGACAAATTAGCTTTTAGTTACCAATATATATAGTGTCAAATAATATGTATTGAATCCCCTGGTCAAGATGTCTAAAAAGCCTTAAAATAAATAAATATTTTATTGGTACAGCATAGTCTTACATTATAAAATGTAGAATTTTTTTTTTGTTTATTCACTGGGAAAAATATCCCACTTGGAACTATCTATTTTTAAAGGAATTACTACAATCCTGCTGTTGATTTAAAAAGAAATCTTGTATGTATCAAATAAATTCAATTCAACTATACATTAATATTCAATTAGAGAATATGTTCAGACAAATCTTGTTTGTGAGATTAAAGGTACCTTTTGAAAATAACAACCTTAATCAGATATTAAATGAATTTTTTCTTTAAGCCCACATTTCTGTTCTTTAATTGATTTTTGTTGATCTAATGGAGCATTCTAATCTTAAATATTGTATTTTCATTGGTTACTAGCAAAAAATGATAAGGATTAAGAGAAATAGAGGTGTTAAAACATTTGTGTTTGTCTAATTAATCTAAATGTGTTTCACTTAGGGAAGGAGTCACTGAAATAAATAAACTTTTCAAGAGTATTATTATTTATTGAATGGTAGGTTGTATTTAATTTAAAAGACACTGTTTGGACTAACAACAATGATCAAATCAGTTATGCTATGAAATTCCTTCTCTCATTATCAATATACTCTGATTTATGGTAGAAATTTTTTTATAATTTTAAGTGTCAGAACATGCAACTGTACTCAACGATGGATTCATTTAAAGACTTTCTATACATTTTGACAGGTCTGCCAGTAAAAATGACCATCACAGTACACACAAGGCTCTCACAAAAGATTAATCAGGTTATTTCTGAATTTAATTTCCATCAGATGTTTAACACTGTATCCCGCTTTCCACTAGGCTTCAATGCTAACCAATCCAGAAGGACCTTTTATAAATTTGTCGAGAATAAACCTGTCCAAGTATTCTCAAAAGCCAAGTTTGTCCAGGGTAAGACAAAAATCTTCCTTCCAGCAATTTAGTACAATATTTTATTTTTCCACGTTTAATGTGATCCAAATTTGTCTTTGCAGACTTTATTTGAGTACATCTTTCACCATGAAAATGATGTTAAAAATGTAAGTGTTCCTCTCCCGTGTGGAATATATCTTGAGTTTTTAGTTTCTGATCATTGGCTGCTAATATATGTGGCTTAATTTTCTGTACAGGCTTTAGATTTAGCAGCTCAAGCTACTGAGCACGCACAGTTCAAAGATTGGTGGTGGAAGGTTCAACTAGGAAAATGTTACTACAGGTAAGAATGTCTCACAACCATCAAAACTGTGCAGATGTAACACTGGTGTTTCTTATGAAACTGTGCTGTTTAACTTTGTGTTTTACCTTTTCAGACTTGGTTTATACAGAGAAGCCGAGAAACAGTTTCGATCAGCTCTTAACCAGCAGGATGTGGTAGATACGTATCTCTACCTCACAAAGGTAGTGACTAAACTATGACTTCTGTTCTTAGTAACTCTGAGCATGTTTAAGAAATCATTAAATGCAAAATCATGGTTGTTTTATTTCTTCAAGGTTTATCAGCGTATGGATCAACCAATAACAGCCCTCAACCTATTCAAGGAAGGCCTGGACCACTTCCCTGGTGAGGTCACTCTTCTAACGGGAATCGCCCGCATCCATGAGGTATATATGTCGACATAAAGCCTTCTCAGTCTCCTGTCATGATTTAAATTAGATATTTTCTGTTTCTAATGGGATTTCTTTCCAGGAGATGAACAACATTACGTCAGCCACAGAGTACTACAAAGAGGTCTTGAAGCAGGATAACACACATGTAGAGGCGATCGCCTGCATAGGCAGCAATCACTTCTATACCGACCAGCCTGAGATCGCCCTGCGGTTCTACAGGTCAGACAAATTTACCTTCCCGTTAAGCTGGCACCATATTTTCAAAATTTAAAGTGTAAACCTTTTGCACAGTTATGGTTGATTGAGCACGCTTGTTGTCTTCCTAGACGGCTTCTCCAGATGGGAGTATATAACTGCCAGCTGTACAACAACCTGGGCCTCTGCTGTTTCTATGCACAACAGTACGACATGACTCTGTCCTCATTTGAGAGAGCTCTGTCACTGGTGGCCAGTGATGAAGAGCAGGCGGATGTCTGGTACAATATTGGGCATGTTGCTGTGGTGAGTCAGCAAACTATAGAAAAAAAATACTACTTGCACAAAAAGAGCCATTTATTGATATAAAAATCATAGAAGTTAATATTACATTGTGTGTTTAAAGGGCATCGGGGACTTGACGCTGGCATATCAGTGTTTTAAACTGACCCTAGCTTTCAATAATGATCATGCTGAGGCCTACAACAACCTGGCGGTACTGGAACTGCGAAAAGGTCATATTGAGCAGGTGAGAATAGAGATTTCTTTTTTGAGATTTCATGTAGGTGTTTGCCTTTTGAGAGAAAAAAAACAAAACCAGTAAAATGTGTAGTAATATCAAAAGATGGCTACCAATTATACTGTTTTTAAGTGTTCTTATATCTACATATGGATTATTTTTGTTATTAAAGAAGAATGATCCATATTATTACATATTAGCCAATAAATAAACCTTTTAATAAATTTGATTAATCTGTTTTTTGTTTTTGTTCAATTTGTCTCTTTTTTTATATTAGCTGTTCTTGTTTTACACCAGCTGTTCATATTCTGAAAACTTGTAAACGTAAACCGCAACTTCAATTTTTTTTTTTTTCTGTGAGTCACAATAAGGACCTTTTATCTTCTCTTCATCACAGAATTTTGAGTAAATTTTTAGTGCATTCTGATAAGATGTATTTATAAAAATATCTCTTATCCAGTCGAAAGCCTTCCTGCAGACAGCAGCGTTGCTGGCCCCTCACATGTATGAGCCAAACTTCAATCTCTCCATTCTGTGTGAAAAGGTAAAGCTCTACTGTGTAATATAGCGTTTAAACAGTGAATTTCTATCAAGTAATTAATCACTTTCATATGTACATACATATATAATATGGATGTCTTTTGTCTATGTCCAGATTGGAGACCTTCAGAGCAGTTACATTGCAGCTCAAAAGTCTGAGGACGCTTTTCCAGAGCACATCGACACTCAGCAGCTCCTCAAGCAGCTTCGGCAGCACTTTGCAGTTCTGTGAGCCATCAGACATCCGACCAAAAAGTTGAGAAAGTAGTAAAAGACGGGCAGGTTAGTCAGATGGAAAACATTAGTTGTCATTTATGTTTATTCATAACAGAAGGGTAACTAAAAATCCAGATTTACAGAATAAATCATGGGATGACATATTTACTCTAGTTTGATAAAGATGTACTGGGTGTTTCCCATAAATAAATTGCCTCAGTTGAATCCAAATGTTGTTTTGCATAAAGTTCCACTCTGTTGTATTGTAGATATGCACAGAAGGACACTTCTCTTTTTATTTCACACAAATCTTTGTAAAACTCTGGAGAATTTTTTAATGATTAACTGCTAAATTTTGATATATATATATATATATATATATATATATATATATATATATATATATATATATATATATATATACTGCTCCAAAAAATAAAGGGAACACTTAAACAACACAATATAACTCCAAGTAAATCAAACTTCTGTGAAATCAAACTGTCCACTTAGGAAGCAACACTGATTGACAACGGGGACCCTCGTCGGGTCAATCAGTGTTGCTTCCTAAGTGGACAGTTTCATTTCACAGAAGTTTGATTTACTTGGAGTTATATTGTGTTGTTTAAATGTTCCCTTTATTTTTTTCCCTTTCCCTTTCCCTTTATATATATATATATATATATATATATATATATATATATATATATATATATATATATAGTAGCGTCAAATATTTGTTATACAAAAAACTAACAATGTATGTATTTTCAGACAAAATTTTTGTAGTTTGATCTTCCCTGCCATTTATAGGTTATGTAGGATAAACAATAAAGAAACAGCACAAAAGACTCTCTGTAGTGATGCTCAATTGTTGCTTCCGCAAAAAGAAGTAGGACTTTAAAAAGAGTAATTTTGTTATCCAAAAGACCTCGGTGCCATTTCACAAATCCACTTCAGGTTATAATTGCACGGTGCATCATTCCAAGACATGAATGGGTTGCTTTTGGGGTACACTGCGGCACAGTCCTCATTGTTTGAGTTGTTTGGCTCTCCGACGTTCCAGAACCTGAAATAAATAATTGGTAGCTTTGTTGAGAGGTAAATTATGCTCTGACACTGTTTGTTTCAAACTGGTTTATCAACTGTATAATTTTTACCCGTCAGTCAGTCTCGTCCCATCCACCCATTTCCAGACCCCTTCCTCTTCCACGTCTCTCAGTCCGATCCAGAAACCACTTTGCAACATTGGTCTCGAATGCTCTTGATTAATTGTTATGAGCCTAGTTATTCCAAGCTGACAAAAAAATATAAACAGATGTTCACTGATACATATGCAATGTAGTAGAAAAATATTTATCTCATTACGGATTTCTTCTGTTAAACACATTTTGATATATTGGAGGCAGATAACCCAAGTAACACACGTTTTCAAATGATTATTTTTTTTTATTAAGGGAAAAATTACTACCTTCAAAACCAATCTGGCCCTACGCATCTGCATTTGTTGAGATCAGTATTACTAACCACACTAACCTGATTACTGCATAAAAACAGGACTTGAATAGAACCTGTTTGACAGCACAAAGTAGACTAAAAAATTTCAAAAAGTAGCACAACATAGATAGAAATTCAAGAACAGATGGGTTATGCTGTGGCTTGACCCTACAATGTGACCAAATTAAAGCAATTTTGCAAAGAAGAGCGGGTCAAAGTGACGTAAAAGACTCATTGCCGGTTGATGGCAGCTGTTGCAGCCAAGAATAGCACAACTATTCTATTCAAATTAAAATGGCAAATACGTTTTTACAGCACTAAATATTTTCTGAAATGAAATGTAAATGTTAAGAATATTAAAACTTAGACCGAATGTCTTACATGCTTTTCTCTCTTGTTCACAATGGCCAAGTCTCCTCCCTGCCTCCTGCAGGACTGCCGGGCCTCGTTCCACGACGTGCGGTAAAAAGTGTCCGAAAACGGGAAGTAATAGCAGCTTGAGCTCATGAAAGTCCATCCAGGCAAACAGTGTCTGCAGCCCTCCTCTGTTTTTAAATAAAAAGAGGGAAGCATAATATTCTATTGGCTGGTTTGCAATTATAATACGCGTTTGTACATATAGGGATTAAAAAGCCTCTCACTTATCATCGGTAAATGGGATTGCAATGATGCAATGTCCACCTGCAACTTTTCCACCTGCTTTTCGTAGTCTTTGACTCTGACGGTCTGGTGTTGGAGCTCCCACTTGATGACTTGCTGCTCGGTGATCTCCATGGCCAGCTGTTTCTTGACTTCATCCCTACTTTGCACTATAGCGTCATAAGAAGCTTGAAGTTTTCTTATCTCTCCGCTGATGTCTCTCACTATGTTGTTTTCAGTTAGTTTGTTATCTGCAGCCAGTAAATAAAGGAAATGCACATATTATAGTCATTTACAATTAACCTGATAATTTAAACAAACACCAAATTATTATTACATGTAGTTATTGTTTTTGTCAGATTAACCATATATGAACCATTTTTTTAGTGGGGAATGATTTTTAAATTATTTTTAAGAACAGAAATTGATGCAAAGCTCTTAATTTATTGCACATTTTCTGTAATACACAGAATTCAAAATATACATTCTGGTTCGAGCAAATTCATAGAACTAACCCTAATCCTAGGGTTAGTTCTATGACCCTAGGATTAGGGTCATAGAACCCTAATCCTAGGTCATATTTGGCTACATGTTCTTTAGTTAATGCTGAGAAAAACACTAACTTTTTCTTCTGTGGTAAGGACCTGGGATATTTCTGACTGGATATTTACCACCTATTCCTTACGTAATTGAAATATTTCCTTTTGATTACATTAATACTTGCTTGAATCCTGATTTGAAGCATGGTTGTGCATTTTCAGTAGGTTTGGGATTGTGGCTGCGCTTAACACAATTTTAATGTGCATTTAAGATCGTAGTCCAATCTGAACATTCAGTCTAAACCTTTTTTTCTGGATTGAGGTTTGGATAGTCATACAAAATAAAAACTGAGCTGTTTGGCCACAATGACAAGAATGATGTTTTGAGGAATAAATGTGAGGCTTTTTTCTACTTTTTAAAAATATATAATTTAAGTTGTTTGTTGTATAATTATTTTACTATGAAAAAGAACAGTTCAAATCTGTTTTAAAAATCTTTAATTAAATATGTAGCACTTTAATCTGAACTGCATCTGATAATTATTGGTTCAAATTCTGTTTTTTGATTACTTTCACTTAACGTTTCAATTCTTGTTTCAAATACTTGTGTGTTTAGTTTATTGCTTCCCATAAATTGTCTGGTTTTGGATGATAATGTGACATAAAAATCTGACCACAGAAGCTCGGGTTTGACAAATCATTAATCTCTTACTTTTCCATCCTTGATTTACTGGAACACTCTTCAAATCCTATGCATAGTATTAGTTTAAAGTTACTTGGGTAAAAATAACTTACAGTACACTCCCAAGCCAATATTAACCAGTAGCAGAATCACCGCTAACGCTGCTAGGCTCGCTGTTAGCACTTTGTAACGATTCACGATGGTAGATTCAGGTCTCATTGTCGACACAGTCACTACACAGAAAATATCAGACATCAACAGATGGATATTAAAGAAAATGATGCAAAGAATAAAATATAAAAACTAGATAGATATATTCAATATATCACCCATTTTCAAATACAAAAACTAAATGCAAATTTTGAATAAATAATAAGTCCTTATTCTCTACAGCAAAGAAGAAACGATAACGTTTGTGTGTCTGCAATGCTCTCTCATTGGATTTACATACCTTGATTCTCCTGATTTGATGGTAGATGAGGCTCATCTTCAGTGAATTCCTCCTGACTAATAAGTTTGTTATATGGACGACCTGAATTTTGCATTTCCTCCATTTTTGAATGTTAAATTGAGAGTGATCTCAGAAAAAAATCCAGCAGAGATTGTTTGTTAGGACATTGCCCTCAGAGCTCTTGTGTGTACAACGTTACACACAGAAAAAGTTCATTTGTTAAATATTGACAGACAACCGAGTCCCTGGGCCGGATTTTAGCAATAGCCCCATCCCCTGTTATCATTTAGTTTTTAGGAAATTGGTGTTTTGGAAGCAGCATATTAAATAAGTTTATAAAAGAAACTTGCAACCCTACATTAGGTGAGGTGTTTTAATTTGCTGGACAAAACACATTATCATTAAAGTAGAGCTGAAACACTTGCATAACGGTCAGATTTAGGCAGATTTGAAACAATCCTCAACCAAAAAGGGCATTTTATGTGTGTGTGTGTGTATGTGTGTGTGTATATATATATATATATATATATATATATATATATATATATATATATATATATATATATATATATATATATATATATATATATATATATATATATATGTTAAGACTCGGAAGCTACTAACCATGCATGGAGGGTTCCACCCCAAATCCAGCATCCTGAGACTGTACACGAGCCGTAAGGAAGGAGGCAGAGGACTAGCGAGTGTGAGAGCCACTGTCCATGATGAAACATCCAAGGTCCATAAATACATCAAGGACAAAGCCTCAACAGACGATGTGCTCAGCAAATGTCTCAGACAATGGGAAACAGAGGACGAGATGCTGGAGGTACCATCATGGGAGGACAAGCCCCTACATGGGATAAACCACCGACAAATAACTGAAGTGGCTGATATCAGGAAATCCTACCAATGGCTGGAAAAAGCTGGACTCAAAGACAGCACAGAGGCTCTCATCCTGGCTGCACAGGAACAGGCCCTAAACACCAGAGCAATAGAGGCTCAGATCTACCACACCAGACAGGACCCAAGGTGTAGGTTGTGCAAGGAGGCCCCTGAGACAGTCCAGCACATAACAGCAGGGTGCAAGATGCTAGCAGGGAAAGCGTACATGGAACGATATAACCAAGTGGCAGGCAAAGTGTACAGGAACATCTGTGCAGAATATGGACTGGAAGACCAAAGTGGGGAACACCCCCAAAGGTGGTGGAGAATGACCGAGATAAGATCCTGTGGGACTTCCAGATCCAGACAGACAAAATGGTAATGACGAACCAACCGGACATTCTGGTGGTGGATAAACAACAGAGGAAAGCCGTTGTGGTGGATGTAGCAATACCAAGTGATTACAATCAGGAAACATCAGGAAAAAGGAGCACGAGAAACTGGAGAAATACCAGGGCCAGAGAGGAACTGGAAAAGGCCTGGAAGGTGAAGACCACAGTGGTGCCTGTGGTCATTGGGGCCCTCGGGGCAGTCACCCCCAAACTGGAGCAGTGGCTAAAACAGATCCCAGGGACAACATCAGACATCTCAGTCCAGAAATGTGCAGTTCTAGGCACAGCCAAGATACTGCACAGAACCCTCAAACTCCCAGGCCTCTGGTAGAGGACCTGAGCTCAGAGGATGAAAGAGAGATAGATAGATAGATAGAGATAGAGAGACAGAGAGAGAGAGAGAGAGAGAGAGAGAGAGAGAGAGAGAGAGAGAGAGAGAGAGAGAGAGACCACTCGCGGAGGGTGAGAAGGGAATTTTATTTTCTTTTAAGTGCTGATTTGAGTATTTACTGTAATTGCAAAATCCTCCTCCACTTTTAAAGTGTTTATCTGGCAGAATAATTCTCTTTTAAATGTCTTCTAAATGTTAAAAGACAATATGTAAGATTTAACACTGTGACAGAAATAAAAAAATTATTTCTCTGTGTGTTTTTTCAGATTCATAAAATCGTTATTCGTTTGTGAAATCATAAAATCATATTTATTTTTTAACATTTATTTAGGCAATAAGACTTCCTTTTAATTACACAAGCATAGAAAGTGCAACACATACACATGTCAAACTTTGAAATGTTCTAAGCCGATAAAAGATTGTTTAATACAAAGTTTATGAATTGTGAAATCTTTGCTAAACATTACAGATTAGAATGCTTAACAAAAGTCTTCAGGCTGTTCATATGCATTTTTAAATGATTTCATTTATTGCTTTGCCTGATCTCACAGATCCAGTTCAGTAGATGCTGCTGGCAGTTTCCAGTGTACCAAGTCCTCATAGTGTCTCCATAGTAATGAAAAGCAGCACAGTTCCCGCTCTGAGGTCCAGTTTGACTGGGTTGCCCACTTCTCCAGTACCTGTGATATTTAAGCAATACTCAGAAATTCTCACCGTTGTGTTTGTTAGAAGCTATGCTGTTCTTTATGGGTTATGTTATTTTAATGACTTATAATGACAATCATTGAAATTCTTACATTACGGACGTCTCTGTCACATTGTTTGTCCATGTCCACGTTCCCAGATGCTTCACATCACTAAGGCCGATCCAGAACCCGTTCATCCACCACATGCTACTGCTGTCTGTCCTCGGAAAATTCGTACTTATGAGTTGCTGTAAACAACACAACATATGTGATAATGAATTACTTGTCGAAATATAGTGAAGCCAAAGAGAAAATGAAAGCTTAGTAAAGTGAACTCTTTCTTTCAGAACCCCTTTCTGTGTTTTTTAGACAAATTCACATTGTTCCTTTTAAAAAGGATTTACATTTTGACCCACCTGTTCCTCCAAGTTGTTGATTATGAGCAGGTCACCTCCTTGGCGAATGCAGTCAGCTCTGCTGTCTGACCAGTTCTTTCTTGATTCCGGTTCATAGTTAGAAAAGTAGTAGCATGACGTTTTCAGTAGGAGCCATCCTGAAGGGCATCTGTCACAGTTTTTCTCTGTTAAATAGAAATCAAGACAGCTCTGTTTGTTAGATGACATTATTTTTTTATTTCTGGAAACAAGAAAAGCTGCGCTGTGTGTCACAAAGGCATTCTGTTTTTAGACAAACTTCAATATATTCTATTGGAATTTTTTTATGACAGGCAACACAAAGTGGTGCAAAAATCAGAGTAGAGATGCCTCTAAATAAATTCCTGTGCATCTAAAAATTCTAATTGTGCTCCATAAATAGTCATCTAATGATTTATTAATTGTTTGATTTATGAATGTCTGCAAGAGACAGTGGGGAAAATGTATTTCTTAGAAACTTAAAACTACCAAGAGCAGATGCATTGGACAGGAGATTTGTCTTTTCTGTTTGCAGGATGCTAATTTTCTTCTGAAGGCTGTCAGTCAGAGTCTTCTTCTGCCTCATGTCCAGCTTTAGTTGGACATAGTTGGCACGCTCTTTCTCCAGTGAGTTCTGGGCCTCCTTTCTCTGCCTTATGATCTCTGTGTGGTTGCGGAGAAAGTTCACCTCAACAAGGAGGGGTGAAGCAGCTAAATCAGGAACCTGAAGGTCTTTGGCGTTAGCACCTGTACAATAAAAAACTGAGTAAGAGGACACAAACAATATGTCTGGCTTAAGAAGAAGCTTTCTGCTTAGTACATTTGGTCCGGATCTCAACATTTAAGTGTGGGTTTGAATAATACTGGAACATTTTAGGTTACTAAAATTTACAGAGCAATGTTTATTTTTTGTAGCCTTTAACATACCCACAGTGTCTGACTTCCTATTAGTGTAGCAATCAGCTCAGAAATCTTTTGGTAACTTCACAGTCGTGTATGAACAGATTTTCATACTTACAGTAAATCCCAATGACAGCAGCAGAAATCAGTAAAGCAGCATTTAGCAGGCCCAGGCTTAGCACAACCAGTCGCTGGTGTTGAAATGTATATTCACCAATTTCTGCAAACAGACCTTAAAAATATTTGTCAGTGTTAATCTTCAAAGCTAATTCTGTATTGCTGAATTTAAAAAATATAAATAAGAATAACGTTTTAAAAAGCTGAATAAGCTAAACAAGAGAATGTTAAAATGAAGCAATGGTGGGAAGCTGTAATAAAGTTCATTGTAAAACTCTACCTTGTCCAAATGTTCGTCGATGAGAAGGTGAAACCTCATCCGTGGTCAAATCTTGGTAAATCTTTCCTTCGAACGACATCTTTTCCTCTCTTTTTTACTCTGAATTCTGCACTTTACCACTGCTAGTAGTCCACATCGATCTGTTTGTCCTGTTCAAACTAGTGATAAGAGGCACGGGCTCGTATGATCATGTTTTAAATGGCGTTCTGGTGACCGTGTGACTGGGAGTAGACCTCTTGTACCGATACTTTTTGAACGTTTTTAGTACAAACATGTTGCAAACATATTGTATGGCTTAATGGCTGAATAATATAAATACATTTTATAGATGTGTTTGTGTTTAACTGCCAGAGCTAAAAACAAAATTATGATCAGTATCTTGTCATAATGTTTATATATCTTTAAAACCAAAATAAGTTCTCATAAAGTAAATCAGCAGCACTTTGCAGGATGTCTGAGTTGTCTCAAAGAAACAGTGAAAAGAGTCAGAGGGAGCAATTGAATTGAATACCTTTTATAGACTCCATAATCTAAAAGATGAAAATAGTTTTAAATCTCATTAAAATGAGAAGGATATATTGACAAATGTTCTTTCTTGTTAAAGAGATGCTGCTCCTGTATTTGTTTTGTAGCTCTGGAAGTTAAATCATTCCTTACATTCACCCACAAAATAACCAAAGATAAATATTGGAACAAACTAATTTGAATTTTTATTTTTGTTTTGGTAAGCTTGTTTTGGTTAGTTTAACTAACATAACTTAGTTTATGTTAGTTTACTGTCTTTGCTTAGTTGATCTTAATTTATCTTTTATTTGAGCTTGGTTTGTGTTATTTATTTTGCTTATTTTTTCTAAGTTAATTTATCATAAACTGAACTAGTAATGCAAAAATATAGCAGACAAGGTCACATTTGTTTGTATTACTAATTCAGATAGCTTATCTTGCATTAGTTTCTAAAGTTAATTTAACATATTTTTTCATTGTTTGTTAGTTCACTTGGCTAAATTACCTTAGCCTTGCTTTGAATTTTTTCTTTCTCTTTTTTACTCTTTGCAAAGTATCTTAAAGTGCTGTATAAAGCAGACCCTTTATTTAAACTCACCAATACATTAGGATGAAATTTATTGACAATTTTTCATAGACATGCAGCAAATAAATTCAAGATTAATATTTGCAAAAAATCATAGCAAATGTGGCACAATGACAACACGTTTATATTTTTTTAAGGCTAATGTCAAAATGGTAAGTCTTTGAATGGAGAGCTGTAAATGCAGTTTAAATGGACGTTAATCATATGGTATTTTTCTAGTCTGACTACTTAGAAGCACATTTTAATTAGACTCCTTTAGTCAGTCAATCTTACAATTTTCACACATACATAGATATGCAGATTAGTAGACAACTTGTTATGAAATGCTGCAGGTGGCGGGAAGCTTGTCTAATGATATACAATTACAGTTTTTGCTGAGACACTTCCACCTCATTATTGGATTTTTCTTTCTTTTATTATGGAGGTGTAAGTGATCACTGTATTTAGACTATTGATTATTTGTTCCGTTTAGGAACTTATAAGTTGGTGCTTTCTCACAAATCCAGTTTTGTCTTGATCCACATTCTAAATCATTCCAGGCCCTGAAGAAGTTTTCAGTAGGGTACACTGCTGCGCAGTCCTCGTTGCTGTGATAATCATCTGGCTGCCCAACTTTCCAGTACCTGTAACAAATAACAGATTTAATATAAAAAGACCATCATCCCCATTTCCAAATAAGAAAGTTATGTTAACAATTGTTGAAACTGAAAAGAAAGAAAGACTTATTTTCAGTAGTTCTGGCTCGCAACTTTTCAAAAATTCTAAATATATGTTCAAAAGTTAATTGTGATTATTTGCTATGTAACAATAAACAAATGATTTGTGATACCGTCACGAGTTAAAGTCATTGTTAAAGTAAATGAGATATTGTTTAAAATAATAAACTCCTACCCTTCAACTTGGGATGTTCCGTCCAACCAGTGCCAGGTGCCTTCCTCTTTAGAATCTCTCAGTCCAAACCAGAAAGCACTTCTGCTTTCTGAAGGATTCTGACCATGATTTAACAAGTAATTTACGATTGTCTTCTAATGGAGGGAAAATAAAATGTAATTGGTTAAAAAAAAAAAATCATTATTTTACTAAATGTAGACGTCAGAAATCTTAACTAACCTCTTTGTCTTTGGTGTCAATGACTGGAAGATCTCCTCCATAAATCTGGCAGAACTCTCTGGCTTTTTGCCATGATTTCAGGCCAGTGTTGTTGGAAGAGAAGTAATAACACACCAAGTTTATGAAGAGCCATCCTGGAGGGCAGTGACTGCAGCCATCAGCTGTCAAAGATAAAAGCACGAGTACAGAAAATTTGTAAAATAAAATGCACGCAACTCCATCAAAGTTTTAGTAAATATACGTAGCATCATGTCTCACAGATCTGTGGTACTTGTGATCTCAATTTTCCAAGGTCCTGTGTAACTTTCTCAATGAGCACTTTGTAGTCTTCAGTCCTTTTCATCTGATGTTCGAGCTCCCACTTGGTTTCTTTCTGACTGTTCATTTCACCATCCAGCTGCTTCTGAGCAGAATAAATGTTTTCCACTGCCGTCTTATATTGCTTGTGAAGTTCGCTGAGGTCTTTTTCAAGGATTTCAGTGTCTTTGAGTGTGAGGTGAGTTTCTTGCAATCCACTGTCTGCAAAAACAGAAGAAAATCAGTCTGTTATGAGAAATATTATTTGCAGCTATTCTTACTGAAATGCAACTTTCAGAGCAACACAACTTACAATGCACCCAAAGGGCAATATCAAGTATAAGTAGAAGACCAGCAAGAAGCACCAAGATTACTGCAGCCTGTCTGCTGCGTCTCCCTGGAGTGAACAAAGTCACTAAGCAAGAAACATAAGGAAACGTAAATAAATGAAACAGTTCCTAGTTATATTTATGTCCAGTATAGACATCGCCATATCAAAAGTCTCAATATTTGAGCTTTATATTCAGCTATATGCAGTATTTACTTTTTTATTCTACGTTTAAAAAATATTTCTAAAGCAATGTTGCTTTGAAACCTATGTAATCTCATTTAAATCAATTATACTGCAGAATTTTTTAATAGCTTCAGAGATTAAATTTCTAACATAAGTAAAAGTGCATATTGTCGACCTTCAGCCCGTCATACCTGGTTGCCTTCTTTGGTTAGATATGCGGAAGGAATTATGATCTTCAACGTGGAATTCCTCTTCACAAATCAGCATGTTAAATCCATCAAGTTGTGTGTTCTCCATTCTCCTTGTTAAGCTTTACTCAGTCATGGACATGTGAATGCATGGATTATTTTAGACCTGCTTTTGCTGAGCTCATCAGTAATAAAATTCTGATGAATGTTCAGTTTTAAATTTGAATTTCACTTTTCTCCTGAAAGGAGAAGTGAAATTATTGTTAAAGTTTCCCCACCCAAATGATGAATCGTGCTTCCTAAAAAAACAATTTTACTTTTATCAATTTAAAAGTAAAATAGTTACTGTTTGAAAAATTAACCCTGGCATCCAAACATGGCCCAGTGAGATCAATTTCTTGCAAAATTATTGTAAAGATCATTTCATACTCCAGCTACTCCTACTGAAAAATACTACTGATATCAGTCCATTTATATTTTCCACTCAACTTTCACACATTTTAGAAAATATTGATTTCAGTTTCTACCTAAGCTTCAATTAGAGGGTCAGAAATATTTATCTACTGAATGTCTTCAGTATATTTGATTCTTTTCAGTTCTAACTGAATATGTATTTCAGTAAATCAATTCATTAAGCGAAATCACATTATAATCACACACAGGATGATGTTTTTCTTTATTTCTGTTAATTGTGGTGATTTTCCATTTACAAGTCATGAAAATAACATTTAAGTTTAGAATATTACATCAGAGCAATAAAAACATATTTAAAGCGGTATTATGTATTCTACTGGCATATTGTTCCATTTTAATACTGTACATATCAAACATAACTTTCAAGAAATGTGACACTTTGAAATTGGCCTGTCTGTTTAAGAAGCTCCTGCTCTGTCCGACACTGCCTTCTGCATGTCATCACAACAATGCTCCATTATGCCATTTACAACCATTCTTATGAGCTTTGTACTAAGAAGTAGTTCAACTTATGAGGTCAGCAGGTGTTTGTTAATTGCTATTGCTGATAGTCTGGAGGAGCTGTGTGGGGAAGGTGTGGGGTTGAATCTGGGGGGCAGAAACTCGGCGAAGGACTGTAGCTCCAAAGACGATGTTTGGGGAAATAGGCGGTGCTTCATGAGAGCAAGTGTTAATGCATTAATTGTATGTCAACAACTCACTTGAAAATTTCATGTTCTCTGCTGTGTCCAAAACAGAGTACAGCCCAACTTTTTAAGATAGCAAAATAACAATTAAAAATGAATAAAGACACTCAGAAACAAGGCTAAAAGTAAGCAAATAAAACAAATCTCAAGTAAAGGCATAGTTTTAAAAAGAACAAGAACTAAAGTTTTATAAAGAAACATAAGAACCTAAAACATACAGCTTGATTCAGAATCAAAATACATACAGAAATATGGAAATTACAGGACACAAAAACTGAAAGTTTTAAAACTGTGGAATGAACTGGATAGCTACAGCCAACAGTGACAAAACCAAAATCACACACAAAATAGCCATAATACAAAGTCAAAGTACTGATGACCATGACAGCTCTCATATATTGTTTTTTTTTACATCTGAAAAAGCACAATCACAATTATGTGACACTTTCTCTTGTTCAAACTGGCTATTTGTGGTTGTAATGCTGAAATCTGCTAGGTACTTGTGTACACAAGATCCAATATTTGTTAAAATACTAGTGTCAAAACTTTGAACACCTTAAAATCATAATAAAAACATTTCAAAAGTAAAGTCAGTAGAAAGCTCAAATTAATTTTTAACTGAAATCCTTTATTTTTGGGAGTGTAAGCAACTGATTCACATGTTTTCAGCTTTGGTCGATTTCACATATCCACTGTAACTGTCTCTGGTGACAGACGCCATCATAGCGTGTTTTCCAAGGATTCTCGTCGCTGTAAACTGCAATGCCACAGTCCTCTCCTGTGTGCATGTCATTTGGCTCCCCATCCATCCAATACCTTTGAAAAATGAAAGTTTTGAGTAAAACAGCAAGAAAAAAGTAAAATGTCAAGAAATGTTCAGTGTCTCAAACCTTTGTTCGACCTCTGTGACATTATTAAGCCAAACCCAAGTCCCCTCTGTCTCCATATCTGTGAGGCCAATCCAGAATCCACTTGTCCAGACATTTTGACCACTTCTCATATCATTAATAGTATGACTGACAAATTCCTGCAAAAGCGCAAACAGGTTCAGAAACAGTACAGTTTCGCAAGTCATCCACATTGCTGGCCACTGTAAAATACGTGTAAAAAAAAAAAAACTTAATATAAATGTAGCACAATTATACAGCTGGAAAATTAATCCGTGGTCCCGCACCTAAAAAACAGTCGCCATCTAAATAACCCCAGTATGCCACTCTTTGCTGAAGTTTTGTACATTACAATAACACACAGTGATGTTAACAACATTTTTTTTAAAAACACTTCACTTATACCCATTTTAAAAGAATAATTGTTATTGTAGACACAATTGTGCCACAAATTATTTAGCTAAAAACAATTTCTCATAGTTTTTTCCTCCACATAATAAATGTACTCAAATTGAAGATTTTGTGTTCCCAAAATTTCATTTATACACAGCTGTAAGAGATCTTTATGCTACTGCTTTTTAGACATCTATATCAGGGCTACAAATACACGTCGCTGACACCAAAGTTAAAAATTACACATTTACATTCCTCACTGCATGTTTTTCTCCTTAAAAACAACAACATGCAGCTTGTAGGTTTTTTCAACCCACCTGCTCGTGCTGGTTGTCGATCACAACAAGATCAGCTCCACGTTTGATGCAGTCCTCTCTGCTTTTATGCCAGTTCTTCTTCACAGTAGTGGACTCAGTGTAAGAAAAGAAATAGCAGCTCGAGTTGAAAATAAGCCATCCAAGAGGACATTTGCCACAAGTTGAACCTGAAATAAACAAGTTATTTATGTCTTGCCAGCTATCTTACTACAGTGTTCATCATAAAAAAAATTGGTAGGGAAACGTTTCTGTCTGACCTAAAGCCGATATGTTGGCCTGTAGGTTTGTCTTCTCCACTTGCAGAGCTTCTACCTGCTTCTGAAATCCATCATTGATGATCTTTTGCTGCTCAATTTGCTCCTTTAGTTGTGTGTGATTTTTTATTGCGTTTGCCAATGCTCTCGTGGCTTGCTTTTCAGCTCCGATCACGTCGCTGTGGTTGCTGCGAAGAAAAGTGACCTCACCGATGACCTCAGATGCAGCTGAGTGGGAAACCAGTAGAGAGGCTTGTTTGGCTTGAGCACCTGAGTAGATGAGGAAAAAAGAAACTGTTAGAAAGGCAAACTATGAGTTTTTAAAGATGCATGTGAAGGTTTTTTAGGGTGGAGATTCCGCAAACTCAAATAGGAGCAAAGGTTTAAAGTTATTGTACACCCTCCCATGTGAGTGAGTCATTTTGTAACCCTGTTTGAAATGGAGGAGAAATTCACTGTATAGTCGAACTTGTGTTTTCAGTAATAGTTTTAAAAGAGACACTGAAGTTATTTTTGTATGGTCACTCCACCCTAAAACATATCTGATCAAAAATTATTCTATAAAGACACAAAGTTATTATGGCACTCATAGCTGCAATGAGTGAATATAAAAATATGAGAAGCAATTTAATATAAACTCTGCAAACCAAATAAAGTAAACAACCAAGTTTATGTCACAACCAAGTTTGTGACATTTATGGATGTTGAAACAATTTGAGGTTGGTTCCTTTTTTGTTGCTTTTCTTCTTTTTTTTTTCTTTTTTCTTTTAGAAAAAACCTTCTGAATGAGGTAATAAGCATTTTTATAAAATGTAGTACTTACATTTAAAACCAAGAACAACAGCAGCTACGAATAACACAGCATTCAGCAGTCCAAGACACACGATGATCACTTTGTAGTTTCCAAATACAGATCCTCCTGGAATTATTAACCAAAAATATATAAGAATGTATTATTTACATGATTTGGATTTGGATTAAAAATGTCATTGAAATTATATCTAGTAAAATAAAGTAGTATAAGAGTCAAAAACAAATTAAATTAATAACAACATTTTTTGGTAAGCTTCCAAATCAAAAAGTTGCAAAGAAACATTTAGAGTTTAAAATGTTGTTGGATGCAGGCTTTCAAATAAATCCAATATGTAAAACAATTTTTGACATTTTTATATTTATTCACACCGCATGTGGTTATTTTAATAAAATATGTAGTAGATACTTGAAACTATGAATTAATAACTTGATAGCTATTTCTTCTTAAGTGTCTAATTCCGAAATCATATATTAAAACTTTTTAATGCACAGTGATGTATTATTATGAAATGTATTTATTTATTTTGATGTTAGTGGATAGAGTAAAGATGGCTATTAAAATTTCTGTTGTTGAGTTGCCATTCATATTATCCTATAGAGTATTGGGATCTAGTTAGTGAGTCACAATGGCAGTTTAAACTGTTTCATGACAAACTGGAAAACACAGAATAATAAAATAAATACAAAAATAATTACACTTAAGATATAACGATTTCTAATTTTGACAAAGTATTTCTACACTTGATTACTGCATATACTACTTTATATTTAAATTAAATTATCCTCTTTCATGATAAAAGTTTTTATTCCTTTCATTAGGAATAAAAACTATTGGCCCACTGTACTCACAGCCAGTTATTAATTTTCTCTATCTATCTTTTTTCTTTTATCAGTAGTCAAATTTGAATAACTAAGGAAATAAAAATGTATAAATAAATAAGATATGTGTGTCACATAGTAAAATGGTGTAAATATGCACCTAAGCTTTACTCTTGTGGGTTTTCTGGTGAAATATGAAGTAAAATATTCATGTTATCTCTACCACCTCATTTTGAAAACATAATTAATCCCTTTTCTGCTTTAAATGGAAGTGAAACCACAAATAGACATTACATATGAATCAAATGATCCTTTGATTAATTTAAGATCTTACCTTGTCCATCTCTGTTGAAGTTCTGTTGGCGCTCCATGACTGAACTCCCCGAGAACGGTACTGACTAGCATGTATCTGTTCTTCCTTTTTTTATACACACTAGCAGTGGAAGTACAGTCATAAAAAAGGATGGATTTAAGTTTTTTCTGTCCTGACACAGTTACAAAAAAGTGAAATATGGACTGGAATTTCCTGATTGATTCATGTATGTTTTGTTAACTAAATTTTCTGATCAGCAACCAGTAATAAAAACAAACATAAAGGAAGGGGTTATTTATTAATTGCTTTAAATTACAGAATGTTATATTCAAATACTAGCTGCTTTTTTTTATTTAAAAAAAGATTTAGTAGAAATTTTAAGTTGATTTTAGTTTTATGTTTAAAATAATAAAATTAGAATCCAGAGAGATACTTTTTGTATACGTATTTTATATTTCATATGATACACGTTTAATTCGCCAACATTAAAACATATATTTGTGGTGCAAACATAGACGATAGAACACCTTTGAGTTGTACAGAGAAGACAGCGCTACCTACAGTCATATTTTGATGGTTGCAGAATTAGGTGCCTACATGTGCAAAATAAATAAAACATTTTACTTCTCTCTATGAATTTGTTTGAGTGTTTTAAGCAAAAAGACATGTCTCCACTGATTCATTTTCTGATCACAAAAAAATAAAAATACTCAAATGCAGGCTTTTAACATTTAATGAAATATAGTTTCCGGTATTGTGCTTTGGGAAGTGACGCAGTAGTTGCCCAAGATAACTCCGTTTCCTAAGATAACTTTTACTCAATTTCCCTTCGACGTTTGAAGTTGACATGTAAAGTATGCTTCCTAGAGTAAAATAACAATCCATTGGCAGTTTTTAAAAGTGTTAATTTCAGCTGAAGGTTGCCTTTGTTGCTAACAGATTAGCAAAAATAAAGCTAACCGCTAGAACAGAAGCTAAACTTAACCGGAAGTTATCTCTTGTTACTTTCACAGTAAAATACTTCATAACGCATTTAAAGTTGGAAGACTTTATTTTGGAAATTGAATGAAAAGTTAACTGAGCGTCTTCACCATAATGTGTTTTACTTGATGTTTGTGTAACTAATGTAGTTGCACTCATTTGGCTGCGATATCTATTTGTGGCTGTGTGTGCTACATGCGGCTTGCAGGAATCTGGTCGTGTTTTTTGGTCTAGCAGCTTCTTCTTGTGGTCGAAAAGGGCTAATATGGTACATGCCTGCGCACTTATGAGTATTTCATGAAGTGTTGTCTTTAGGCCTTGTCGGGTCATTTCCACCCCTCTGTCTGTGGTTAACAAATCCCCCAGTAGAAATGTCTCTGGAGGACTATGAGAGACATTTCGACTCGCTAAACTCGGATTTAGGCGGCGGGTCTGTGGTCAGCGAGCGATCAGCTTCAGGCACATTTAATGGCGAGGAGGAGAAACTGCATTACATTCCTATCAGGATCCTCGGAAAGGGGGCGTTTGGTGAAGCTACTCTGTACAGAAGAACAGAGGTAAGTAGGTTAAAGCTAATTCACACCAGTATGTAGTTCGCAGAGTCTTTCTGAAGTACTTTTTCCTCTAACATGTTTTCACATGTTGACGATTTACAGACACAACTTTAATGCACTTTATAGGAGTTTTTGTGCGTAATTGGTATATAATTGTGAGTTCGAAGGAAGGAACAAATAGTTAATACCTTAGTAATTAAATATCTGAACACATCTGAACACATGGTGTTTCTCTGAGTCAGGGGGTAAAAATACTAAACAACCTGATAAAGAAGTCTGGTTTTGTTTTGGGGGCTACTCAGATTATTGTGAAAGAAGAATAATTCATAATATCAAGAAAATTGGAGAAAGATGATCCTCCTCATGATACTGACTTACAATAAAATTCAGCCAGAGGCTGCTGTAATACAGACCACTACAAGAAATCCTTCCTGCCAACAGCATCTACAATAACTCTGTGTGGAAAATTGTACAATATGAATTACAGCCGCATTTGTCTTCTCTCTGGGATTATAGTATTTTTTAAATGAATTTGTATTCTACCCCCGTTTCTCTGATGCACTTAAATGCAATTCATTGCAACAATTTGTCTGGAGAAGTCACCTGACGAGTAGAGTTCTCATGCCTCTAGTTTAATCTCAGTTTAAATTCTGCTTTTCTGTGAGGATGTCAGTGGTATGTTGAAGAACATTAACAAGGACAAGACAATCAGCATTCCATGGCTTAAGCATACAAATGGGCACTGTTCATCATATAATATGAAAATGGAAAATCATTTTGGTTTACTGAGAGATTAAATTCCATGCCTCACTTTCCGCATGAAGTCTGCATGTTCTCTCTGTGCATTTGTGCGTTCTCTCCAAGTACTCCAGCTTCTTCCCACAGTCCAAAAACGACTCTGCTAGTTCAATTAGTCTCTCTAAAATGTCCTTTAGGTGTGAGTGTTGTGTGTGTAAATATTATTATAATATTTTATTTTTTTATTTGCAGTCATCAGACGCTTTAGAGTTATATCCTCTCATGTTTCTTTTTAGTCGTATTGATTAACAATGACCAGCATTTGCTTCAGCCGTTTTCTTGTACTGTGTTTTGTTTGCAGGACAACTCCCTAGTTGTGTGGAAGGAGGTGGACCTGAACTCGCTCTCGGAAAAGACGCGCAGAGATGTCATGAATGAAATAAGCATCCTCTCCATGCTGGAGCACAACAACATCATAGCGTACTTCAATCACTTCATGGATAAAAACACTCTGCTGATCGAGATGGAGTACTGCAATGGTAAGACAATAAAGTTTCATGGTTCGTTCTGTGACTTAGCTTAAAAAGAGAGTCCTAAAGAGCTGTGTCCTCGCAGGAGGAAATCTGAATGACAAAATCATCCAGCAGAGAGGAAAGCTTTTCTCTGAAGAGGTGCAGGATCATCATTTTTTTTGTTTGTTCATTTCAAATACAGATATTTGTGATTATGTTATTAATCTCCTTAATGTTTCTGTAGATTGTTATATGGTACTTGTACCAAATCACCTCAGCAGTGGCCTACATTCACAAGGCTGGGGTCATACACAGGTGAGATGTTATTGTTATTGAGAGGATCTTGCAGGCCATGTGTTTGCTTGAAACACTTCAGGTCAGTGGCTTGCAAAATTATTATTTCTCAAAGATTTTCACATCCTGTCTTATTTCAAAACCAGTTTGCAATGTACTGCAGTGGGATTTTATTTGCTAGACTGACACAAAGTAGCAGAGTTTATTTTCAGTGGCCAGCGTTTTTGTTTCTAAAGTGATTTTATAAATAAAGGTGGAATGGAAGTTATTCCTGACATGTTGTACAACTAGCTTTGTTTTTGTGCGTAGGCTGATTGATTCCCTCTTGTTTTGATTGAAACCTAATCTTATAACATTGTACATCTTTCTCATATTTTCATTTTTTCTTTCTTTTTTTTTTGCTCTCTGCATCACAGTAAATTTAAAAGAAGCATCCCGGGCAACCACAATAACCGTCCCCGTGGGAAAAACAATTAGGCGGTTGGACAGTCTGAAATTGTACAATGTAAACAAAGAATTGAGACAAGAGAATTTGACTCAAGTCATTTGGGGAATATTGTTCGGTGTGATGTGCAATGTCTGCTTCCTGTCTTTCTGCGTTCTGCCTTAGAACCAAAAAGTCACGTTTTTGTTATCACATTCTTCGAGAAGCATAAATGGCAGTGAACTGCAAAAACTGTTCATGTAGCTTTTTCTCAACAACAGTAATAGTTTTGTTGATATATTCTTGCACCTGAGCTATGATTCTCTGCATCTCTTCTAGAGTTACTTTAAACCAGTTTTCTGCTTCTCTCCTTTATGCTTTTCTTTCCTGGCCTGCACGGCCGTGTTTTTGTAGTTTTGAAAATGTACCAGACCGTTTCAGTTTTTAGATGATGGATTAAACAGTGCTCAGTTAGATCTGAAAAGTTGGAGATGTTGTTTTATAATATCACAGTGTTTAAAACATCTCCTAAGTCCCCTATTAAATTTATAAGGATATTAAATTACACAAAGATGCAAAGTGGATTCCATTCACCTGATTGGTGATTTCTATAGAGATATTCATGGGGGACTGAATACAAATGGTAATAATATTTTTCAGGTTTTTATTTCTAACACTTTTAAAAGCCATTACCTTCTTGTAAGTAATGTACTACTTTGCGTCGGTCTATTCTATAAAATCCGAATAAAAATACCTTTATGTTTGTGGTTGTGATGCGACAAAATGTTAAAAAGTATCTTCACAAGCCACTGCAAATGACAAATGTACATTAATTTGGTCTGTTTTTCATTTAGAGACATCAAAACTCTGAATATTTTCCTAACAAAAACCAACCTCATGAAACTGGGAGATTATGGCCTTGCAAAGAAGCTAGACTCTGAGTTTTCAATGGCAGAGACAGTGAGTCCTTCTCAATCCTCAAAACATTTGCGTAACTTAATTTCTGTGTTGTACCTTCTCAGTTTACCTCTGGCTTTATTAAAACAAACACTCTATGATGTCTTAAGATAACTCTGTCTCCTTCTTCATGCTGTCTGCAGTGTGTGGGAACTCCTTATTACATGTCACCTGAACTGTGCCAGGGTGCAAAGTACAACTTCAAGTCAGACATTTGGGCCATGGGTTGTGTCCTTATGGAAGTCTTGACTCTTAGAAAGACGTTTGATGCCACGGTGGGTTTTATTGAATTTTATGCATGAAATTAACTTGCTGCTATAATAATTTTCTCTTTTCTTTTTGTGTCTAAATAGAACCCTTTAAACCTCTGTGTTAAAATCGTCCAAGGAAACTGGACTATGGATGTGAACACAGATTGTTACACCAGTGCGTTGATCCAGCTAGTGTACGAGTGCCTCAATCAAGTGAGTGAGGGGAATAATCAGTCTTATTGTGAATCGCTTCTAGTAATAAACAGTCTTGGGTAAAAAAAGTGCCCCTTTGATAAGCATGTGATGTTTGTGTTGCAGGATCCTACAAAGAGGCCAACAGCTGATGAAATCCTGGACCAGCCTTTCGTCTCCTGCCTCCGACAGTAAGACCATTAATGAGTTGTAAATTAACCTGCCTGCAAATACGAATCCTTCCCTGAATATTTGTCTTTCTGTTAGGGAGCTTGACGAGCGAGTTGTTATGCTGAATTCAGCAATGAAGAAACCAAAGTGAGTCAACATACAGTGTGTGAAATGTTCTGGAAGCCTCACTGTCATTATTTAAGTCCTGTGTTGTGATTCTGTTGCTTTCCTAGGCTGAGCACAGCGAGTGAAACTCCTGTTGCCGTCGTGACGACACGCTCACGGGAGGTTTATTACTGGGGAGGAGGGAAATTCACCCCCCAGAAGCTCGACTCGTTCAAAGCTGGCAGCAGCCCCCAACACGTGTGTGCAGGAGAGAATCATTTTGCAGTGGTGACTGTAGAAAAGGAGCTGTACACATGGGCTGTAAGTACCAGTCGTTCACCGTAAAGCAGATATTTTAATGTTTGTCTTTTTTTAAATTATTTTAAAGCAACTTTTTGCTTTCTTAGGATGTGCAAGGAGGAGCAAAGATGGTGGGCCAGCTGGGGCACGGGGACCAGGCTTCGTACCGGCAGCCGAAGAGGGTGGAGAAGCTTCAGGGGAAGGCTATCCGGCAGGTTGCATGTGGGGCCGACTTCACTGCCTGTGTAACGGGTGGGTTAGAAATGCATTCAAAACTCACCAAAACATGTTTCGGCTGCTGTTCTGTAAGATTTTCCATAAAAAAACAAATTCTGCTTCTTCTTGTGCAGACGAAGATCAGCTGTACATGTTTGGGTCAGACTATTACGGCTGCATTGGTGTTGATCGTGAGATGGGCAATGAAATTTTGGAGCCGGTGCTTCTGGTGTTTTTTGAGGAGCACCGCGTGCGCCAGGTTTCCTGTGGAGACAACCACGTTGCGGTACTGACCCAGAACGGTAGCATCTACTCGTGGGGCTGTGGAGAGTATGGTACGTAGTGTTTCTGTTGAGCTTCATGTTGTAGCTCAACAGCAAGTAAAAGGACAAAATGTCCAGTTCTCAGTTTGCCACGACACATGTAGAGGACTCAGCAGACAAAATGAAGAGAGGGTGATCTGGTCTTTTTCGCCCACATGCAAAATGTCATGTGTGGCAGGAAACCTAAAACTGCTTTCTTCTTTCCTGCGTGTTAGAGTCAAAATTCTTTGCCGATAATTTGTCTAATTTGCTTGTTTAGGTTACTATTTTTTGTTTCTGTGCAAATTTTGACATTTCCGTGTAAATTTGTCAATTTAATTCAGCATTAATTTGATTAAGACCGCCTTAGTGCTGTTGAACGTTATTACTTGTTTCAACGGTAGAGCTTGGTTGATTTGGCGAGTCAGGAGTTGGAATAGCAAGCATTGATCAGTTTCTCAGCTTTGTACATGTGTGATCAACAAGAGTTCCTGTAATTGGGAAAAGTAGTGAAGTGATAAGGTGGAAACAAAATTCCCTTCAGTGTGCGATTGTTACATTCGATTGGCTTATTGTAGTAAAGGATTTTAAAAAGCGTGAAGTACCATGCGCTTATATTTCTGGTTTGCTGCCGCAGGACGTCTTGGCCTTGAGTGCGAGGATGATTTCTCCTCTCCGATGAAAGTAAGACTCCTGTCTGTGTTTTAAATATATCCAAGTGAAAAGAATTAGTGTTTGTGTCTCTTACCATCTGAAGTCATGTGCACTGTTTTCTTCTATTAGGTGGAAGTTCCTAGAGGTGCCAGCATTTCCTCAGTGTCATGTGGCAGCGATGGCACCTTCTTTCTAACAGAGATGGGCAAAGTGTTGGCATGTGGAAACAATGATTTCAACAAGCTGGGGTTGAACCAGGGCATCTCTGGTATCAAAAACCACCCAGGAGAGGTAATAGGTTGTACCTGTAACTCTGTAGCAATAGGCTCAAGCTGATGCAGATGTGTTCATAAACTTTCTTTTGTCGTTATTTCTTAGGCTTACCAGGGGATACCATACATCACCACTCTAACCTTGGTCAAACAGCTGTCCCGCTTCAAAATCCAAGTCATAGCTCCTGGGAAGACCCATACAGCTGCCATTGATGGTACGGCAGACGGCAGATGCCCAAACGTGGAATATCTTACACTTTTAAACTGTTGTTTTACTATTTATTCATTCTGGCTTTGCAGAACGAGGTCGTCTGATCACTTTTGGTTGCAACAAGTACGGGCAGCTAGGTGTGAAAGACTTCAAGCGGCACCAAGGTGTCATGGTCCTTGTTGGACCATTTGGAGGGAAGATTGTAAGCAAAGCGTCTTGTGGAGATGGATTCACCATCGCAGCTACTGAAGGTAAGAAAATTCTCCTGTACAAAATATGGTAGCTGTCATCTGTTAAGGTTTTATGTCAAACCTTGTGACCTTGCATCAGATTATTGGTTCATCAGGTATGTCGCACTGCTTTTTTCCTTTGCAGACAGCCAGATCTTTGCATGGGGAAATGCAGGAAATGGGAGACTTGGAATGCCTGCAGATAAAGGATTTGGTTCCGAGGTTTGTCCTGCCATGCCAAGGCCAATATTTGGTTCCCTTCACCATGTACCTGACCTCTCCTGCCGTGGCTGGCATACCATTATCATAATGGGTAAGTTATTAGAAACACATTGAAAACACTTCTCTGACAAAACAAATCAGAACAGAAGAATAATTGAAAATTTCTTTTTTTTTCTATTCTCTAGAAAAAGTGCTCAACTCGAAAACCATCCGTTCAAACAGCAGTGGAATATCAATCGGTATGCCTTTTAGTCACCATCAAACAGAAATGGTGATCTTTGGATTGGCCTAATGACTCTGTATGATTGTGTCTACATTAAGGGCTCGCTCAGGAGGCGTTGACGTCAATGGAGGACCTGGATGTAGAGCCTGGATTGGAAACACAATGTCGTGATGGTAGTCTTGGAGGAACTCGAGAAGTAAACACAGAGGACATCCTGGAAGCACCAATGATGACATTTGGAAACCAAACCGGGGACAGTTCTTGTCCTCTGTGGCTTAGAAAGGTTTGCTATAGAGCAGCACCAGTCACATGACATCTTTCAGATATTTTTTATCTAGCCTTAATGGTACTAGTACTAATACTAAAATCGGGCAGTTATGAAGCAGGGTTGTACTTGTAAATTAAAAGTTAAACAAAGGGTTGAAAGGTTTTACATTTCAAACTGTCTGGTGTTCCCAGTCTCATGCGGAATATTGTCTTATATCAACAGCAATTTTTTTCTACTTTCCAGTTTGTACAAGACTTATTAAAAAAATTAAAACTGTATGTGGTTCTTGCCCAATAGGAACTTGAGGATGCAGAGTTTATCCCAATGCCAGATGAGTCTGAACAGTCTGATCAAGGCCAACTTGCCTCCTTTTCTAAAAGCGTAACTCGGCCGTATGAAGAGCTGAAGGAGCTCAAGGCAGCAGCAGAAGCTGTTACCAACGAGGTAGGATCAGTAGTAAAAAAAAAAAACCCTCCCATTTTCTTATTTTTTTTATTTAAACAAAATCATGATCTGTTTGTTCAAAATTCTGATTTTGTGACGGTTCAAAACTGAAGACTCATTTTCTGGCCCTGCAGACAAGACGGATGAGCTACGACAAAGTAAAATGTTTGGATGGGGGCACAAATGGAGAATATAGTGCCTGCTGCAAAGCCAGCAGTGAGGTGGTTAAGGTATAAGATTCACCCTATCATCAGTGCAAGTCATGATCTTTTAATTCAACCCAGAGTATGAATGACAATTCAACACATTTTACAGCTGAAAGAAACACTCGCCCATCAAGAGAAGAGGATCGAGGTGCTTGAGAAACAGGTCTTTTTTTTTTTTTCCTCTATCACAATTTTTACAAGCTACGGTTGCATCTAAATTAAATATATTGTCAAAATTCGTAATTGTTTGTGTTTTCTAAACAAATTATAGGGGAACATTTTAAATAGATAAATAAAAATTAGAGATGTGCCGATCAGGTTTTTTCCTGTCAATACCGATACCGATCACCCATGAGGGCCGATCACCGATACCGATCACATAATTATTATTATTGTTTTAATCATAAGCACTACCGGTTACATTATGTGTAAAAAGGAACCATGAATTCACAACAATTTAGACAAAAACTTGTTTTTAATAACTTTTTCCAAGAAGAAAACTAAACAAAGCAAGCATTGTGCAAATTGTACTGCTATCGGTAATACTATCGTTAACAGACTGAAAACATATGAAGGCTAAATAATGCACAGAGCCAAAATAAAACCTCTCAACATTGCCAAAAGATTTAAGTATAAAACTTAACATTCAAAAGCAAATACAGGATCCATTACAATAAACAATCCAGAGTTACTGAATGAAAACTTCCTGATAGCATGGCGGCTAGTTGATTACTGCTAGTTCTGAGTGGCTGTTTCTGACTGAGCGAAGTAATTATGCAGAACAGAGAGGAGATCCATTATTTTTTCAGAGATTATCTGTCTCATGTTAGGACAGCGAAAGTTTTAATACGTCTGTAAAATGTATTTTTTTTTTTAGGTTAGATGCTGCAGCTTTAAGCAGAGGTTCGGTGTGAGAGTCATTACCAGGTGGAGCAGAAGCGGCGCTCCGTCTGTGAAATATTACTACCTGTAGCGCGTAGTAGCGGTTTAACAGCGAGAGCAGAACCAGCGTCTTACACCACAGCTCGAAGACTTAAATAATTTTGCGGGTTATTTGTTTAGCTTTATGACCGTCATGCTAATCCGGGTGAGTGTTTGTAGCTGTGCGCTGCTTTACCTGCTATCTGATCCTCCATATGTCTTTTTTACTGCTGTGAGCCTCGATGTAGCCAAACTCCGTCAAGTATGGCATTGTTTGTATGTCGTACTAGCTTCGTTGTGTTGATGCATTTTGACCTGCTTCAATTTTCCGCCGCAACACGCAAACTTCCCCATTCACTCAGTGCGTTATTAGTTCCATTAATAGTTCCAGGATTTGTTGCTGCACGTTTGCGCAGATTGAAGGAAAGAGGAGACCAGCTGCACAGGCAGGCTGCGTAATGAGAAGCAGGTGATCGGTTTGTGTGATCGGCAACAAGAGACCGTGATCGGTGATCACCGATCATGCACTTTTTCACGGAAATCGGCCGATTATGATCGGTGGCCGATCAATCGGCACACCTCTAATAAAAAATAATCCAAATTCACAACTAAAGCCTCCTTTCACAACTACTGCAGTTATTATTCAAGCTCAGTACATACTCAGTGTTGCAATCTAGGGCTTTATTAGTTTCAGATATATGGCAGTCCAGATATTTGGAATACCTCAAATATTTGCCATATTTCTAGCATTGTTTCATTGCATGCTAGAAATACGGCAAAGACAAAAAAATGAGTCACTAACTGCTTGGACAAACATAAATCATAAAACACTAGCAGAAACATAGTATTCAACTATTGGTGGATAGTTTGCTAGCTTAAAGGTAAAGGAACATCTTTTACATCTCGAGATGGCAGAGAGCTGAAGATCACTACGACGGTGCGCTCTAGTAGAGCATGAAGATGCTTAGCATGAGGAGGTTGAATTCCCAGAATTGATTACTTATTAAAAGTTACATTTTACATTCAAATTGTGTAATATTTGTTCTCTTGAGCTACTTTAATAGTTCTTGTTTGATTTGTATTTGCTTCCGTCCAGTTGTATATTTTTGCCCTTTCAGATCAAGGAGCAGCAGAAGGAAAACGAACGGCTTTGGGCAGCAATCAATCGCTCCACGCTGCAGGGAAAAGAGCGAGACAGAAACGGAAACCGTCGTTCCGAACCAATGTCGAGCAAAGGAGGGAGTGGGAGAAGATCTGGATTCACAAATCACGGTGGCAGATCAGCTGGAGCCAGCGTGTGAGGTTAAAACCAGACGTATGATACAGTTTTACATGATGTAATGTGTATTGCATGCACACCTGTTTTCTCCGGGGTGTATTGATCCAGCTTGTTTCGGCAGACTGAAGTGTTGGCTGGACACTTCAGTCTGTTTGGTGGTTCAACATGAACCACCAAAGCTTAATATCTGTGAGACAATCTGACGACAGGGTTGTCAGGCGGTCTGGACGTCAGCTCTGCCTCTGAACGGTTTTTGCATCGAGTCTTCAGTTAGTTGGGACTCAAATATTTGTGTTTGTTCACATAATGGGGAAGACCAGCTCCTGCAGCTGTTTGCTAATGGATCCCACGTGAGGTGGGCAGCTTGTGTGAACACAGGACTTTCTTATAAATCACATATTTTCACTGTGTTGATTATCTTCAGCGGCCTTAAAAATATAGCCTCTTTATAGCCTCTTAAAAGGCAAGATATTTAACATCTTGCCTTTCACAGTTAGATATATGTTACTTCAAAAACATGCATGTTCTGTTTAAAATAAAAAAAGAATTGTGTGAAAACACAAAACTACTGATTTATTTTTGTAACACATTTATGCCTCTTGATCTTCTTAAATTCAGCATGTGTCTGTCTACTTTGGGAGTTCTGAACACTTGAACAGTTTCTCTGAGCTTTATTACATGTGATCCTTGTAACATTTATTTTACACTCGACCCTGCTAGAAGTTTTCCTTTGTTGCTTTTAAAGGCTATTTTTCTTGTGTACTTTCTGAATATGTATTGTACCTTTTTCTGCATCATTTATAAAAGAAGAACTGTTTCGTTGGGTTCTGAATGTTTGATTTTATTTTATTTGGGGAAGTTTGGGTTTGCTTTTGACATGTGTGTACTAGAGGTGTGCCGATCGATTGGCCGATTTCCGTGAAAAAGTGTATGATCGGGGATCGCCGATCATGGTCTCTTGTTGCCGATCACACAAACCAATCACCTGCATCTCAATTCGCAGCCTGCCTGTGCAGCTGGTCTCTTCTCTTCACACTGCGCAAACACGCAGCAACAAATCCTAAGCGATGTCGTGTGAAACTATAACGCATTGAGTGAATGGGGAAGTTTGCATGTTGCGGCGGAAAATTGAAGCACGTGGGGTGAAGCAAGTCAAAATGCATCAACACGACGAATCTAATATGGCATAAAAAACGATGTCATACTTGACGGAGTTTGGCTACATCGAGTCTCACAGCAATAAAAAAAAAAGACATGGAGCGATTAGATGGCGGGTAAAGCTCTCACCCGGATTAGCATGACGGTCAGAAAGCTAAACAAATAACCCGCAAAATTATTTAAGTCATCAAGCTGCTATGTAAGATGCTGGTTCTGCTCTCGTGTTGAACCGCTGCTACGGCAACAGCGGTTCACCGTAGCTCCTTCTGTGAAATAGACGGAGCTACGGTGAACCGCGGTTGAACCGTAGCCGCTTCTGCTCCATCTGGTAATGACTCTCACACCGAACCTCTGTTTAAAGCTGCAGCATCTAACTTAAAAAAATAAATTTTACATACGTATTAAAACTTTTGCTGTCCTAACATGAGACAGATAATCTCTGAAAAAGTAATCGATCGATCTCCCTGTTCTGCATAATTACTCCGTTCAGTCAGAAACAGTCAATCAGAACTAGCAGTAATCAGCTAGCCACAGTGCTATCAGGAAGTTTTCATTCAGTAACTCGGGTGGCTTAAGGTGGCTCTTTATTGTAATGGAACCTGTATTTGCCTTTGAATGTTAAGTTTTATACTTGAATTTCTTTGGCGAGGTTTTATTTTGACTTTTTGCATTATTTAGCCTCTTCACAGCCTTCATAAGTTTTCAGTCTGTTAAAGATGGTATTACTGCTAGCAGTACAATTTGCACAATGCCTGTTTTGTTTTTTTCTTGGAAAAAGTTATTAAAAAAAAGTTTTTGTCTAAATTAAGGTGAATTCATGGTTCGATTTTCCACATAATGTAACTGGTAGTGCTTATGATTAAAAAAATAAAAATTATGTGATCGGTATTGGTGATTGGCCCTCATGGGTGATCAGAATCGGCAGGAAAAAACCTGATCGGCACATCTCTAGTATGTACAGTAAGTCCACCCTCAATTTCCTCTGGAGATGGAGGATTTTCATACGTTTGCAGGTTATTCCTCAGATCTTTTGGGATCGCTGTCTTGATGTAGATTGAATCATTTTACCATCTAGACTTGTTTTTTATTATTATTATTATTATTTTCTCTTAAACAGCTGGCAGTACTGCTTTGCTTAGTACAATATTGTCCTAATAATGCAAAGGACAGTGTATTTTGTACCTTTATCTAATTTTACTCTATTTCTACAGCAGATGTGTAGAATTTTTCAATTCATAAAATGCATTTTTTTTTTCTTATTGTGTTTGTGTTTACTTTGAGCACTTTATCTTGTATCCTTTTGAATTTCTAAGGGAATATTTTGTTATGAAACTCATGACCAGGACTGTTTCTTTGCCTTCAAAGTTAATAAAACCTAACCCGTGGGGGTGTGAGCTGTCTGCAGTGTACACTTGTGATATATCTGGTGTAGTAAACTGTAGCAACCCAATGAATTTGGAAAGTTTGCAGATATCACAACACTGTGCCTTTAGGGAGATGTTTTATTTGGCCATTTTAGCCTTTAATGTTCTGACTATATTTGCTTCTGTTCACTTATATTTCATCATGACTCTGTTTCTTTTGTTTTGTGTACAAGCCAGAAATAAATAAAACAAAGCTGCCTAAAACGGTTAACATTTATTTTTGTACATTCATTTTTTTTCAAAGAAAATTTGCAATCTCTTGCCCTGGTAGTAGAGGGGGTCATTTGATAACAGGAAATCTGAAGGTCCATGTTTTATTTGGGTCATCTTGGCCTTTAATTTCCAGCGTGGAGTTGACCCCTGCAGAGGTCACACATCTTTCCTCGTGATATTGTAATTTCTTCCTCATAACCTGAAAAAAAACACATCTTTTTAAGTACCAGTTACAGTATTTACATTAAACATTTGCAATCACATTTGAACTGTAAACTCCGCTATATGAATGTTGATCAAGCCCAATGACATAATGCTGTTTTAATTAGATTCCTCTAGTCCTTCAAACTTGGGTGTTGATGGGAATGCAGAATCGACTTTTATTTTTTTAGCAAGATTGACCAATATTCCAGTCCTTTTTTCTGCTTATTCCATGAGAGACACTTCCAGCGGTCTCTATGGCATGTATCTATGTAACCCATGTCCTACATTCATCTGTGTAGTGGCTCTTTGCTTCAAAATTCCCCTTCAACTCTTGAATTATCTGAGACACTGAATTCTGAGTTTTCATTATCTGTAAGCGATAATCATCAAAATTACAATAAATAATGGTTTGAAACAGATATCACTCTATGTGCAACAATTCTTCATATGAGTTTAATTTACTAAAGTTTGACAAAAACAAACATTTTCGCAATGCATTTCTTTAGATGCCCCTGTAATGACATTTAATTGCTTGAACTAATTCCGTATATAGAATACGATTTAAACTTTGAGTGAAATTATTGAAACAGAGATGGACCTGTAATTAAAAACCTTCAACTTTTAAAAGTATGCTGGAATTGGTATTGGAAATTTCTTGATCACCAGAGGATTTTTACCCTGGTACCTTTAAAGATGCATCACTGGCTTACCTCTGAACTTTTGCTTTTCCAGTACTCCCCTTATTTTATTCCTTTCTTCCTATGAGCAGATGTGTTATAAACTGGACGAGATCTTTTCAGCTTTGAACAGATCCTGGTATGTGTCTCCAGCCGTTCACTTCTGAACATCCTGTTGCAGGTTTTGCAGGGAAGAAACTTCAAGGTGTCATCGGCCATAAAAGTCTCTGTGAGATCTACCGGTTGTTGATCTTTGCTTCTTTGAGATGAGTTAGAAACCAGTAGTGGAGCTGATTCTGTAGACAGTTCTCGTTCTTCTCTTCTTTGGGTTTCTGTGGCCGTTCTATGAACAGGTTTAAGAACACTCTTCTGGTGTATGTTCTGCTTATCACCTGAACCATTGGGACTCTTATGAAGCATCTTTTTGTATTTCTTCTCTCTCATCCAAGTTGTGTTGCCCAGAGACGGCTGGTTTTGTTCACTGTGTTTTTCATCTACTTCTTCCCACATTTTGCAATGTTTTTCACCTACAGTTTTTCCTCTGAGAGGCTCTTTTGCATGCAGGGTTATACTTTTCACTTTTTGTTTAATGACTTCCCCTCTGGCCTGCTGTACTTCGTATGTGTTTTTCATTTGATCTCCAGTCCTGGGATTTTCTTTATTTCTTGATCTGGTAAAGTTGCCATGGCAGTCTGCTTCTTCTATGTCAATAAAGTGAGATATCTTGGATTTTTGAGGTTTTTCCTGTTTGCTTTCTTCACTGTGCTGCCTCTCAAATCTGCTCTTGAACACATCACCTGTTTGTGTGTTTCCACCGTCATACTGGATTGATTTCCTTATTGTTTGCTCTACCTTCCCCAGCTTCTCCAGCAGTATTCGCTCTTTGGCATAAATTTCTCCATCCATCTCCAGCTCTCCACTGGGCATTCTTTGGGAGGTTTTCCTTGATCTTCTGATATTTCTGATGACATCAGAATGATATTTTTCAGGCAAAAAATTGCTCCTTTCCTGTGTTGAAATACAAATTTTCTCAAAATCATCCAAACCAAGAGGGACTTGTTTCCTAGGTGCTCGTCTGTGGATTATAGCCTTGTTTGGAAATGGGTGGTCCACTCTATCTGCTTTCTTCTTAGAGACAAAATCACAGTGTACATCTCCAGAGCTGCACTGCTTTTGAAAGTCATATTGTCCTGTGAAATTCATCCTGTGTTCATTGCTGTTGAGCATCTTGCTCTTGATAATTCCCACTAGATGTTTCTGTAAATATCTACAAAAAATATAGGAATCAGATTAGATTACAAAAAATGATGAATGTTATCTACTTGACTTTTTACACCTTAAACATTTTTGTAATTTTTCATGTTACAACCACACGCCAGTATATTTTATTGGGAATCAATTCAATTCAAAAAATACTTTATTAATCTCAGAGGGAAATTATATGTTGAAACTTATATTACACAATGTTCTTCAAAGAGGAGTTGTTGACGTTGATGGTTGTGGGTAGGAAAGCTCTCCTGTAGCTCTTTGTATTACAACAATTCTGAAACGCCTCCGACTGAAGTCACTGTGGTTGTATAATAGGGTTCTCCATAACTTACTTGATTTTGTGAAGGACCCTCCTTTGCACCTTCGTCTCCAGTTGCTCCACAGTATAGTTCCACTAGCAGATTTTTCACTTAAAAAATAAGAAAGATGTCTTTCTATGAGTGAAACAAATTGCCAGTGGAACTTGTACTTTTATTTTTTATCTATATTGAAGAATTGTTGATTCAAAACGTGCTTATAGTTCTTGCTGAAAAGTAACTTATAAGTTAGTACTGTCTTTTTTCAGTGTACTAAGATATTTTCACTAGAACCGGCCCAAAAATACTTGGTAAGATTGTGTGTTTTTGCAGTATATATTCTGCTTTGTGACTGATATTTGTGGTTGTACAGGGACAAAAAGTGACAGTTAAACACTTTTGCAAGACTTTTGCAACACTAGTGCTCAGCTCCACTTTAAGTCCACTTGTTGTTCCTCATAAGATCCAAAATTAGCTGTTATGAGAAATTTCAACTTTGCATCATTATACATGTAATTACCAGTTTAAAAACAGTATGATAAAATCTAAAGTTTTAAAGTAATTATATTTATTAAGAAATAAATATTTGAATTATTTAAAAAAAAAAGCAAACTGAAATATAACTTTCAAAAGAGAATTGAAAGAAAATACGTCAGAGTTTATAGATTAAAAAATAGAAAGGCATAAACAACATGGATAAACAACACTATTGAAACAGATGTGTTGGGACTGTTCATCTTCGGACGGACATTATTTTTGTATTAATGCGATGTCAAATTGAGAAGAATAATCTATTTACTTACCAGTAAAAAAAAAAAAAAAAAAGACGTCGGTAAGATATATTTCAATGTAAGAACGTGGTATAAATAGATGTCTCCGCTTAATGCGTCTTCATCATAGCATAAAAAGCAACGTCCTTCAACGTTTACATTTGTTGCCTAGAAACCAAGCGTGTCTCTGATTGGCCCTTCAAAAACGTCACTTCCTGAAATGGAGTCACGTATGTTTTAAAATCGAGATCATTCCATGCACTGCTGTTGTTTCAACATTTATCAACGTTTGTCTTATTTATCTAAATTGTTGGACCCAGGACCATCTTCATCCTGGACAGATAAAACTGGCAGAAATAGAAACAAGCTGTGAAAACAGAAGGTAATAATGCTAGCCTAGCTTGCTGTAGATTTAAATGACCAACCATGTTGATGTATTTCTCTCATTCATAACGACTCATTTTCTTCTTCATAGGTCCGTTATGTCCGGTGAAGGCTTAATTTCGGTGGATTATGAAATTTTTGGCAAGGTGCAAGGAGTATTTTTTCGAAAATACACACAAGTGAGTTTAATATTGATGGGGGCTCGTTTGATTTTGTTTTGACTAAGATCAAAACCTAAAATCACGATGACATTTAGCCGTTTAGTCTTCTGTTTGTATTCCTTACATGGGTTTTGATTAATGCCACTACCCTTCATCTCAGGTAATTGTGATAGACCTGCGTGTGAAGGGTTAGTTTTTGACTTCTGCTTAGTTAGATATCGAAAACGCATACACATACAAATTTATGTTGCTGCACCTCTGCAGAAATTTTTGAAAAAATATGGTGCGTTCACACCAAACGCGTTTTGTTTGAGCTTCAGGCGCGTCTGGTTTACATTCAAAGTCAATGCGGAGACGCGTCGAGGGCCGATGTGTAGCGTCTATCGCGGCGTGATTTTAACCGTTTTGAGCGTTAACGGTTAAAACGCATCTCCACATAGACTTTGAATGTAAACCAGACGCGCGAAACGCTAGATGTAGAGCAAAAATGTCAATCGTCTGCATTCAAAGTGCACACGTGTCGAACTTGGAAGTGTCGGATGCGTTTTTGCCGGGCATTACACGTTTGGTGTGAACGCACCATTATGATAGGAGATGCAAACCAATCAAATATTTTGCCGGTAAAGTGGGACTAGTCTAACTACTCAAAATAAAATAACCAAAAACCACTCTAGATTAAACTGACTTACCCAAACCAAAAATACACACCAAATTTGTACTCATTACAGGATTCAAATGGGGCGAAAGTACCTCCTTTGCTATTCTTTCTTTAGCACAAAATTCTGGCAGATCAGAAAGTCTCAACAAGTCTCATGAATAACGGGGAACATCAAGGGCCAAGATACCCTGTCGTTGGGCAGTCCAAATCTGCCCAATGGATGAGTCTTCCTCAAAGTGTTTTGAAGGTTGACTGGTTTGTTGTTCCATACCTGGTCTGATAAGCGGACATAGCCTGAATAGACTTGCAACGGTAGTTTCAGACTGGGCAAAATACAAATGCACAGTTTTCCGGTTAGCAAACGCTTGCAACAGGGATAAAATCTTATCACACAATTGCTAAACTGTTAGTGAAAGTTATATGAAACACTATCAAGAAGGAAGTTGCTCACTCCATCCTTCCTTACAGCATATTACACCTTTTTAAACCAGGTCTCAAAAATAGAATGGTCATCCGAGTAGACATCTTGGATGACCCATTTAATTTGATATCCCTGAGGAAAAAATATCTAGTTACAGTGTAAAGTCCCCCTAATGTGGCACAACACTGTACTTTCTGTAATATTCTAACTGCTTGCTCAGCTGTTGCACTGCTTTGCTCATCTATATATTTCATCTTATACCATATTCTCTTTAATTACTGTCCAGGCTGAAGGGACAAAGCTTGGCCTAGTTGGATGGGTCCAAAACACAGAAGCAGGAACCGTGAAGGGGCAGCTACAAGGTCCACGCAGCGAGGTGGAAAAAATGCAAGAGTGGTTGAAACTGACAGGGAGCCCCAAGTCCCACATCACCAAGGCCGAGTTCAAGAACCAGAAAACTATTGAGAGCCTAGAGCACTCCTCTTTCAGAATAATCAAATGAATTCAGCTATTTGTTGTCTTTAATATTAATATTTATGCTATTAACTATTTTTTTAGCTGGTTGTATTTAAAGCACTAAAGTAAAAATGTATGCATTGTATGTTTGAACTCCTAAATTTGATCATATCATATAATTTATTTATTTCAAAATGCCTTGAACATGTTTCTCGTAGTTAGAACTGCATTGTTCTAAGAAGATAACTTGATGGAGGGGATTTTTAGCAGAACTGGTTAGTGATATAAATATGTTTGATGTAGAGAGGAACTCTGATTTATATTACCCTGTTGTTTTTGCCTTCTAAATTAAAATTTGTGGTTATTTGCTTCAAGTGTCACAATGGAAGAAAACATTTTAGTCGGAATGGCGTTGCCTTCTTTTAGCATAAAAAAAAAGTGTGTACATCTGTGTAATATATTACCTTGACCCTGTCAGAGTTCTTTCAGCTAGGGAAGTGCACAAAAAGTACACATTATTGTGATTAGTATTAAAAAATTAACAACTATAATTAAACAAAATAATATTGTAGAATTGTTGGTGAGAAGCATCCTCAACCATTGGTGATTAAACAAATATTTGTCATGTTTATTTTTGATTGATTTAAGTCATTAGTTTATTGTCAAATGTTCAAAAGAAACACCTTTGGCTGCCATATCTTCGTTGTGTTAAAACAGAGCACTCACACAATTCAACCGAACCTAACTCGCTTGGGGCTCCACTAATTATACTTTTTACTGAACAAAATGCCACACACAATATGGCGGCGACGATCCCGTTTTCTCCTAAAGCTTCAAGGGAGGTTGATTCCGCTTTGTGATTGGTTGACGCATGGACGCTAAACTCAAGCCATTTTACAACGAGCCAAAAGGTGGCGGTATTCGTTTCAGCTGTTAGCAGAAAACTGTTAAAAGTAACGTCTTTTTTTGTGCAACGTTGACTGTATACGACAGACAAGGTATTTTCACAGTTTAAATTTTATTAGGGGCATGCCATAGCAATGCATAAGGAGAGCAGTACTGACTTGCGAAGCAAGTCAGTACTGCCTCCATGCATTGCATGGCAGGCACCTATTGTTCTACACCCAATAGAACGCCTCTTTATTATTTATTATTCTTCCATCACCGTTAATGCGGCTCGTACCGCTGCGTGCCCAACCACAAAAGTGGTATCAAATCGTGCGGCTCGATGCCGGCATTATTGCTATTACTTTTATTGGGGATCGGAGTTACGACGGCGACGTAAGAAGCGAAAAACGAGCGAAATTTCCAACTGCCGAACCCTTAGAGTGTAACTGACACCAACTGCCGCTTTTTTAGAGTGAGGAACATGGTGGAATTTTGACCCAAAAATAATTTTGAAATCGTTCTCATGGCCGTAAAACTTGTGCTATTGGTATGAAAGTTGGTCAGGAGATAGCACCGCATGTCTGCTCCGGTAAAATGTTTTCAAAATTTCTCTAGGGCTTACGGTTTTCTGTCCAGGTGCTTCAGAGCAAAGTGACGGGACATGACCAACTGACGCTCCCCCTCAGTGTTTAATATAGGTTTTTGAAAAATTACTGAGCTCACCACACACCATTTTTCTCTCATCAGTGCAATTATTGTGAATGACCTACAGATATGAATCACGGGACTATCGGAGACGACAAGTAGCCCTCTCATACGCTTCAAACGGTTTTTGGATTGGCCTAACGGTTCCCGAACGGGAAGGGGTCGTTCAGACTGCTTTTTTCATTAAAAGTGACTGGGTGTTCTCAAAGTTGCATGAAGTGTCTCTCACACACACACAGCAGTTGGCAGAGGCTTGATCGCTATGGCAACTGCTGGTTTGGCCTACAAGGTCTCTGTAGTTCTAAACATGGTGGAACACCTTAATACAGAGGGCAGAGCAGAAGGTCAGAACTACAACATGGCAGATCATTCAGTTATTACAGAGGAGGGCTGAGCTGGAATGTAGAGCTACTTGCTGTTTTGGGCATTATATTGGTGGATTAACCAAACCACTGTTACACATTGGATTAGTGTGTCTATTTAAAATGAAGCTTACTGAAAATTTCAAAATAAAAGCCCTGACATTTTTCACATCAGGTTATTGGTCTTTTGGGCTTTATGGGACTGGTTTAAACAAACCATAGTTGCACATTGAATTAGAGTGGTCATTAAAATGAAGCTTACTGAAAGTTTCAAATTAAAAGTCTGCCTATTCCTCTAGTGTTAGTGCACCGCCGAAGGCGGTGCAATAATATTAGCCTTTTTTATGTTATTTATTTCTCAGGATAGTGAACTGCCTTGCGCAGCAAGGCAGTTCATTAACATTAGCACAAACATTAGCATTTGAGCCCCCTTGACTATATGCTTCACACGGTTTTCGGATCACTCTAAAAGATCCTGAATAGGATGGAGATGTTTGGACTGCTTTGTTCAGATAAACTAACTGCTTCAAACAGTTAGAATCTGTTTATCCCTTTGTGTCTCACTCACAAGATAGTTGAGCTGCTCTTTAGAACTACAATGACTGAAGGTCAGAACTACAACATGGCGTAACTCTCAAATAGCACATAGTGATGAGCTGGCTCTTAGATCTGCTTGCTGTATGGGGCATTATATAGCTGGATTAACCAAACCACAGTTACACATTGGATTAGTGTGTAATCCACTGTAAATAAAAAAGCTATTGTAAAGCTATTGTAAATAAAGCTTACTGAAACTTTCAAAATAAAAGCCTTGACATTTTTCACATCAGGTCATTGCTCTTTTGGCCTTTATGTGACTGGTTTAAACAAACTACAGTAACACAATGAATTGGTGTGGTAGTTAAAAAGATGCTAACTGAAAGTTTCAAAATAAAAGTCTGCATATTCCTCTCGTGTTTGTGCACCGCCATAGGCGGTGCAATAATATAAGCTTTTTTTATGTTATTTATTTCTCAGGATAGTGAACTGCCTTGCACAGCAAGGCAGTTCATTAACATTAGCACAAACATTAGCATTTCACTTTCTTTGACTAGTGTACTAGCACTTTTACCTAAAGTTAGCTATTAGCTAATTTTTTCATTTATTAGACATGTTTAGTATAGTGAATAGCGCACATAAAATGAAAACAACATGGTCCTGTTGCTCCACATGCTACTGCCAGCATTTAGGCTAACATTAGCATATTGGCTAATTTTAGCTCATGCATTAATTTTAACATAATGAATGGTACAAGTACAGCTTAGTCAACATGCTTCTGCCTCTCTACAGGTTATTGACTACGTTGCAGCATACTTTAGCATTAACGCAAATTTTTAAAATCATAACGCTGCGTCCAAGCCGACGGGCACACTTTGGCATGCCCCTTTAAAATTTCTGCAGGAATTTTCTAGTTTCAGATTATTTCCTTCATTAAGTCGCTCAACCTTTGATTTTTTTTAAATGTATTTTATTGAAATATTTAGAACGAGTTTGCTTGGTTGCAACGGTTAACTTTAAAAACCCCGACAGGCCTCTCGCCTCGTATTTTTGAAGTAAAGAGCCAGAAATGTAAAGAAAAGTAAAACGAAGGAGCATAATGATAAGGTGTTTGCCAGCGGAGGTTCGGGGGAAACTTCGCTCCGGTGTGGCCATCCCGTCCCTCCAGCAGTGCGTGGAGGAGCTCGTTTTAAATGGCATCGATGCTGGAGCCACCTGTGTAGGGGTCAGGATGGACATGGAGGCGTTTAAAGTCCAGGTGATCGACAATGGATCTGGGATGACCGCTGAGGACATGGAGCGAGTGGGAACCAGATACCACACAAGTAAATGCAGCTGTATTGAAGACCTAGAGAACCTGAAATGTTATGGCTTCAGAGGAGAAGCGTTGGCGAGCATAGTTTCTTTAGCTACGCTTGTTGAAATCTCCTCCCGGACCAGACTGTCAGTGAAAACCCATGTTAAACTGTTCAAGGACGGACAGGGCATGGACGTCTTCGAAGCAGAGGCGGCTCGACCCTCCGCAGGAACGACTGTTATCATCTGCAACTTCTTCCACAACATGCCAGTCCGGAGGAAGAGAGTGGATGCAGTCCTGGAGGTTGAGAGGATCAGACAAAGAGTGGAGGCTGTGTCCCTGATGCATCCTTCTGTGTCCTTCACCCTGAAGAATGACTGCACAGGGGCCATGATGGTGCAGCTTCCCAAAGCCAGAGACACCTACCACCGCTTTGTGCAGATACACAACCTGACTCGGGCAGAGAAACTGGGAGAGATCAGCCACACACACAAGCAGTTTGAGGTGACTGGCTATCTAGGCAAAGAGGGACACTACAACAACAGCCTGCAGTATCTGTACGTGAACGACAGGCTTCTGCTGAAAACACGGATCCACAAGCTGCTAAACTGTCTCCTCCGCAGGCTGAGCAGCTCAAACCAGAAGCACGACAGCCCAGACGGGACATCTGTGACCCGGAGTCCAAAGCTTAAGCGAAACCAGGATCAATATGGAGTCTATGTCATCAATATAAAATGTTCTTACTCTGAGTATGATATTTGTCTTGAGCCAGCAAAAACTCTGGTGGAGTTCAAAGACTGGGATGGGGTTTTGCTTTGCGTAGAAGAAGCAGTGAAGGCTTTTCTGAGGAGGGAGAACTTGGTCTCTCTCTTTTCTCAAGAGGACTTGGACTGTGTGTCCCCTAAGGTTTTTAGTACTGAAAGAACAGATCAAAAAGTGGAAACTGAGACAGCTGGCCAAGGAGCTGTTGGCACTTCCACGCTGGACTGCAGCGTTGGAACGAAAGTGGCATCTAATTTTGTTCATCGTAGGAGAGCAGATGACAGCGTTTGCCTAGAGTCAGACCTGATTGAGAGCAGAGCTGATGAAGCTCAACGATATGAACAGATGGAGATTGCTTTCAGTGAATGCAAGGAGACACCACAACGTGATCTGCAGCCTGCATCAACTGATATAAACAAAGGCGAGCTAGCATTCACCGAAGCCCCTGACAATTTAGACAAAGAAAAGAGACAAGACTGTGCAGAGGAAGAAACCCAGCAGAGCACTAGTGATTCGCATTTACCCATCAGCCAAATTTCAGTGTCTCAGCTCGATTTGAACTTTAATAAACAAATATTGCAGCGTCCTGGCAGAAAGATTAGATTGTCTGACCCATATGTTCACCAAAGTCTCTCGATTGAAAATGTATCTCACGGTGACAAGCCTTTGTTTCAGGTTCAAGATTTGGGGCAGAATTGTAAGGAGAAATTAACTGCATCAAAGCATAAAATGACACTTGAATCAAACCGAGACTTTGCTGCTTTCGTCCCCTCAAAGATTCCCAGAGTTATTCCTGTTGAGAAGTTAGCAACATTCAAGCAGCCTGGATCGCTTGATAAGTTTAGACAAACATACAATAAGTCTGTTAAGATGAAATTTCAGCATCCTCAGCCACAGAATGACACTCATGTATTCCAGACATCAAGCTTTGCTAAAAATCCTCACAGTTTGTCTGCTTTTGAAGAAAATAATCAAGATCAAGTTTCAGACTCTCGAGAAGAAGGGAAAGCACAGACCATCTCCCTAAACCCAGCAACACTCACAGCTAATCACAGGAAAAGTAAAATATCTTTGGCAGCTAAACTTTGTCACTTAAAACGGCATATGACAGAAGATGAAGAACCCTTTCAGCACATTCATGGGAATATTTCAGAGGGCAAAAACAGTCTCACTTTATCTACAGATGACACGCAGTACAGGCTCAGCAGTCTGAGTCCACAGAACCACAAAGTTCCCGTTGACCCTTCATCGGACAGCAGGTGTAAACAACTGGCTGGTGATGAGGGTGACTCGGGAAGTAATGACTGGCTCCATCATTACGATGCATCTGTTGGAAAAACTGTTTATATCAACAAAAAGACTGGGCTCAGCAGATACGAGGAGCCAGCTTCAGAGGAAACACAAGTACCTTGTACATCTGATGTCTCCAACATGGCTGTTAGTGTCATCTCTGAGATGGGTGAGTTACTTCTCTGTTATATTTTAGCAACTGGTGTACATGCATAAAGGAGAAAGTAAGAATTCTTCAGTAATTTATTGTAAAAAGTTATTTTGTGTTGCCTTCTGTTTCCCTGTTGCTTAAATTGTAGGTGTGGAATACATGTGTTACCCATTTCAGCTGGATTTAGTGTTGCCTTTCCTGCCTACATCCGGGCAAGGAAGAGTGATTAGCTCAGGGACTGACTGTAGAGGTACATCACAGACAGATTAATCACTGTTCGAGGGGGAGGTGTCTTCCCAACTGTTCATACTTCTTACACTTTTTCACATTTTGTCACATTACAACCCTGGTGTACTTTATCTGGATTTTATCTGATAGACCAACTCAAAATAGTGCAGAAGCAGCAGGAAAAAGTTCCATGGTTTGCAGAGTTTTACCAATAAAAATGGAGGAGTAGTGGGTATTTGTATTTAGCCCCAGATTACTCTGATACCTCCAAGTAAAATCCAGTGCAACCCCTTAATCTTAAAGCAGAGTTATGTTATGAAACAATATCCCAAGCTATAATCATTTTAAAAAAAAAGAGGGGAAGGGGAAAGACATGTCCTCAGCAGTAGTAGGAAAACTCATCAGAATTCACAGGAAAATTAATGGAGCTAAATATAGAAAAGTCCAGAAAAAAAATAACTGTTTGAGCTTGAGGTGGAAGTTCACATTTCAGCAGAAAAATATTTCAGTGGACTTGTTGAGCTCAAGGCATAATCATGTATTAGAATGGCCCAGTCAAAGTCCAGACTTCTCAAAATCCAGAAGCAATGGCAAGAGCTGAAATTAATGTTAACAAGACACTCTTCATACAATCTGACTGAGCTTGAGCTATTTTTAGCCAGATGCCTCAAAAGACTTGCAGCTGTGATTTCGTTAAAAAGCACATCTCCAAATTACTGACTGAGGAATGAATGCAATTTTTTTTGCAACACTTCTCAATTTTTTTATTCATAAATTATTTTAAAACCATGCTTTATCTACTAGGTGTTGGTCTACTAATAAAATCCTATTAGCTTGTGCTCTGATTTGTGGCCGTGAGAGCAGGAATGTGGCTCACAATGTTACAGTTTGTGTTCCCTGTCCCTACAGACGATGCCGATCAGAGCGCCAACTCTCTTTCTGCATTGTACTCTAAATGGAAAAATCCAGTGTTTGTCCGCCCACCTACAGTAAGCAAAGCTTGAGGTTTAAGACGTTTGTGGTGATGTTCAAATGTTTAGCTGCTTCCTGCCACTCCAAGGATGCCATAATAAAACTTTTAATAGATTTTATATCTGTTTGTGAACCTGTGTTTTGACTATCAGGTTGGTGTGGATATATCCAGCGGACAAGCTGATGGACTAGCTGTGAAGATCCATAACATCCTCTTCCCGTACCGCTTTTCTAAGAATATGATCCACTCAATGAAGGTGAACTTATTCTTTTGCAACATTCATGTTTGTTTTATTTGCATTTATGAAATTAAAATGATTCTTTCTTATTTATCTTGTAGGTTGTTAATCAAGTGGATAAAAAGTTTCTTGCCTGCCTCATTAATGCAAGAGAAGGAGGTTCAGCAGCGCAGACTGAAAATGAAGGTATCGATTTTAAACTTTTTACCATCTCTTGGTTTTGTGACACAGTTTCAAAATAGTGTAAAAAAAGATTTTCCTCTTTTAAAATCACAGGAAATCTTCTGGTGTTGGTGGATCAACATGCAGCACATGAGAGAGTTCGGCTTGAAAATTTAGTTGCAGGTAAAAAAAGGGGGAAAAAAGGTGGACAGTGTTAAATCCTGCTTATCCACCTGATGTCAGGATCAGGAAAGCTGTGTAATAGCTAAACATTTTTACTTTAGATTCATATGAAGATGACCCAGATGCCAGTGGGAAGAAACGTCTTTGTTCATCAACAATTTTGCCACCTTTGGGGATCAGTGTGACGAAAGAGGAGCTCAGGCTGCTTAGGTGCTCTTTCCATGTTGTGGCTTTCAAAACCAACCATTGAAGATTTTATGATATTATAGCCACACAATTCAATGTATTTTAAACCTGTATACATTTCAAAACATTTTAGTAATATGCATCCATCCATCCATTTTTTTTTACACCCTTATCCCTTAGTGGGGTCGGGAGGGTTGCTGGTGCCTATCTCCAGCTAACGTTCCGGGCGAGAGGCAGGGTCACCCTGGACAGGTCGCCAGTCTGTCGCAGGGCAACACAGAGACAGACAGGACAAACAACCAACAAACAAACAACATTTTAGTAATAAAAAATGTTAAATTCATTTCACTATGTGCTTTTGTATTCACTCCTTTGTTTATTCTAAATAGAAGAATAATATAGTAACTGGTATTTTTACTGATGGGAGCACACTGCTTAAATCTTCACCCCCTTTGATGGCTTTGTTTGGTTTTCTCGAAGGTCTTCTCAGCCACAGTGGAGGAATTTGGGCCTTGAAGTTACTTTCTCAAAGACAGGAGCTCCGCAGGTGTTTGTGGGAAAGGTACCACTGTGCTTCATGGAGAAAGAGAGTAATGAGCTCAGGCGGGGCAGACCGTCTGTCATCAAGCCAGTTGTTGAGGTAAAAGATCAGATTCAAGGTGGTTTATAATAGTAAGATCAATAAATATGAGTTTTAATGTTCTGTTTGTCAACCTTGTTGCTTTTTTTTCTCAACTCAGGAGTATCTTCGAGAGCAGACTGAGGTAAAATGACATTGTTTTTGGATATCTCTTGTACAGCATTGATTTTTTTTATTTTATTAATACCCTTAATGAATATACAGTTTTTTCTTCTGTTGTCCTTTTTAAGTTGCTCCGTCTAACAGGCAGAGTCGGAGGAACTTTGCCCCTCACTGTTTTGAAAGTACTTGCCTCACTGGCATGCCATGGTAAAAAAATAAAAATAAATTATCACTGTTCTCTTGCCTTGTGTTTTTTACCAATGAGTCTGAAGTATTTTATCCTAATACCTGAATCTGCTGAAAAGGTGCCATCAAGTTTAATGACACTCTGAGCCGGGACGAGTGCTGCAGCCTGGTCGCATCCTTGTCTTCGTGCCAGCTGCCCTTCCAGTGCGCCCACGGCCGTCCCTCCATTGTTCCGCTAGTAGACATCCTTCATCTGGACAAGGACCAGAAGGTACCAGAAAGCATCTTTATTAAAACAATCTGTGGTTTAATCAGTTGTACGGCACTGAATTCTGATTGTGCTTATGCGTTTTTGTTTCTGTAGGATTTCCAGAAACCCAACCTGCAGAAGCTAAGAAGAATGTATAGAGCATGGGAGCTATATGGAGATAAATAAAAAAAGGTGTGCTTTAAACGTGTAGTTTACTGCAAATATAAAAGCTGTAATGTAGTTCAAACCTGATACACGATAAATAAGTTCTATATGCAAGACTGTTTGACAACTACATGGAAAAAAGTAGATAAGAGTAAATTTAAATGTAATGCATCACATACGAACACTACTTTTGCACTGTAGTGAATCATCTCTCCATGTTGGAAAATTGTAGTAATAGCAAAAAATACTTTGCTCAATATGTTTTTCATATGGATGAGCAAATAACAAAAACAAAACAATTATAACGAACAGCAAAAATCTTCTAACCTTTGCGGTTTTTAAAATTTTATGTGATGGACCTATGCAAAGTGGTGACCAATTTTCAAGTGGGAGGAAAGTGATGCATGGTTTTGATTTTGATTTTTTTTTTTTCTTATTTTTTTACAAATAAAAATCTTAACTGTGTGGCGTGCATATGTATTCAGCCACTAAGGCATTATTTCCAGAAGTCAAAAAAATGAGGAAGACGAAGATTTAGAGGTTGGTCTCCTCCAGCTATGCACATCAAGAGATAGAAATTTTGCCTGTTCTTTGCTAAACGATTTAAGCAAGTCTTTCGCCTTGGATTGTATAGTGTTCAAAACTTTGGATATTGTTCTTTAACTTGAACTTCCCTTGTGGTGAGGAAGTTCAAGTTAATGAAAAACAAGCTGAGGAGATCTTTACTGAACAGCTGCTTTTATGCTGAGATTCAATTACACACCGATGGCTTTTATTTACTAATTAACTGGGTTCTGATTTTATGGAGCGGTATCAGAGTAAAGGGGGTGAATGCAAATGCATGCCACGCTTTTAAGACATACTTTTTGTTGGCTTATCACTCAACTTCCCAAGACCTACAGTGAAGTTAGTAGTTGTACTGTGACAAAATGTGGTCTGAGTAGTTGTGGAAATCACTACCATTGTGCAACACTTGTGATGAGGAGGGGGGAAAAAAGCTCCAATCGTTTTCAATGTCCTAGTGGAAATGTCCTTGAGATTTTCGTGGCTGAGGCATCTGGCCTCAGAGTTTAGAGATGCAGATGTTCAGGTGGGAGGAAAGGATGTTGCTGCTCCAAGAGATCCTCCACTTCTAAATCCTCCTCCTCAGTTCCGGGTCATGTCACATGACTTCACAGCCCCCACACAAAAAGTCCAAAGTCCCTGCTAGATTGGATCGGTAATTTGGACAAAGTGGGCATGATGCTTTGCTGTGATTGGCGGTCAGGGGTAAAAAGGTGTCTGGGATTGGTAGAGTCGGTCTGTCCTTACCACCGATCTCATCTATTGTTTTTATTTTATCTGCGATGTAAACAATTGGAAGACATTGCATTAAAAAAAAAAATTCTTAAAAATATGTACTATTTTAGTAAGACGAAAGAGGCGACACAGAACCGTGTAATTTTATCGACGACGTGCATGATTTCTGCCGCTAAGAAATAAATATATATTTTTGGAAAATCGTGCAAAAATACATCATCTGGCTGCATCTGATCCACTCGGTCTCTGCAAAACGTGTAATTAAATGAATGCACGCACCCTTCACTGCGTGGGAATTATTGATGGAATCATGTCTCTAACTGCATATGGCCGATATTCTAATTATTTTCGCGATGAATTCGCATTTTGCCTTTGCCGTCTGCTAAATGTCTCAGTGATGCTCCTTTTTTCCGAGCATGTAGGCCTGTGTGTTTGAGTCCGCCTCCCCCTCCCCTCGATGGTACAGTCCTGGTTCATTCATAAAATTCTAGCAGGGCTTAATAGGAGGGGCTTGCATTCAAGTCATCCAGTTACCAGGTATATACCTGGAGAAAAGACACGCTCTCTGCCCAGCGGAAGTTCTCTCTCTATATATATATATATATATATATATATATATATTTGTCATTGAGCAGACCTCGTGTTGTTGTGTTTTATTTTTTGTTTATTCACTCTGATGTATAAAAACAACCAGACGCCTGATATGGATGCAGTCTCTCCAACCTTGCGGACAGAGTCTCCTGTCGGGACGCTCTGCCAGAAGACGCCAGAAGAGGCGAGCTCTCCAGCGTCTTCCTCGGAGAGCGGAGCCAAGGTATGAATGGCTTTGTTGATCATGTACATCACTGTTTTATAGCGGCAGGAGAAGGAGGAGGAGGCGCTTTTACAAGCATATAAAACCGATTTTAATGAGATCCACGTAAAAAAAAAAAAACGGCGCCCTGATGCTTACATTTTTTTTTTAAATCTTCGAGATGGTGGTTGGGGAGGGGAGGTGATTGATGGGATTTTTAATTAATTTGGATGGGCTAAAAAAAAAAATAATGTCAGCAGTATATTTTTGACGCATTGATTGAAACGGATCCATGTGCCGAAGATGATTCGGCTGTATATGGCGCGTTGTTGTTGTGGTTCCGACGTCCTGGGACCAATTGTGAGCGTGTCGATGCAGCGGTTCATTGAGAAAAAAAATAAATCCATTCAGGAGACTCCTCAGCAGCTCTGCGTCAGTGTTGACGTCAGGAACAATGATAAAGTCAAATATTGATCCGAAGAAGGCTATTTCTGGTGAGGGATATGTCAAAACAATACAACATCCAGGGCACCCTGTGTCTTCTGATCATATTGTAGGTTTTATTGGTGACAATAAGATCATAAAAAAAAAAAAAACAAGAGAGAAGAAAGAGACATCAGTAATCTTTTGTCAATTTCATGTTTTTCAGGAGGTCAGCCAGGATATGAGTGCTCAGGACAATCCATTTGTTCCAACAGTTACAGCAATATCCTCCACCCCAGATTTCCAGTGGATGGTCCAGCCTACGATTATTACATCTGTCTCCCCGTCTCTGGGCAGCAAGCAAGCCAATGAACCGCAAAGCTCTCACCAGGCAACACCCAAAGCAGGCGGGAGCAAGGGAAAAAATGCTGCCAGAAAGGGGAAAACGGAGCAGGTGAGAGTAGCTCAGATTAAGCCAATCTGCAGTCCAACAGAGGGAAAGAGGCAGAAATGTGAATTATACATGATGATGAGTTCCATGTGCTCATCAGTGCTGTCGTGTGCGCACTCCTCGACGGCTGTGTGCCTTCCTTAGGACGTCACTTTAAATTCAGGTCACAGCAAGTCTGCAACAATGATCTATTTTTAGACGCATTGCAGCGAAACATGCTTTTGCCCATTTTTCTTTGCTTTTTTTTGCCCCCTTTCCCGCCCCCCCCCAGCTTTAAGTGGGAATGGATGAAGTGGATGAGGAGATGCAGGCAGTAACTGAATCATTTCTTTCCTTCCCCAGCTGTCTCCAGAGGAGGAGGAGAAGAAGCGGATAAGACGGGAGAGGAATAAAATGGCTGCAGCAAAGTGTCGCAACAGACGGAGGGAGCTCACAGATACGCTGCAAGCTGTAAGTAAACAGTGAGGCATTTACTCAGCTGTCATTTGCACTTACGGCTGCGCGTCTGTCCACGTGGATGATTTTGGATGTCGATCTTTCTGAAGGAGACCGACAAGCTGGAGGAGGAAAAAGCAGCCCTGGAGACGGAAATAGCCAACCTGCTCAAAGAGAAAGAGCGCCTCGAGTTCATCCTCGCCACACATAAATCAGTATGCCAGATCCCAGAGGAGCTGGAGTCCATTTTACAGGCTTCGGTGAGTTCCCCAGAGCTGCCGCCCAGTCCGGATGAGGACAGGCTTCAGGATGAAGGCATCCAGGAAGCTCCTTCACTCCAGGACATGGACATCCCCAGTGATCCGTCCACAGCCATCTCTGGGAACTCCAATATCTTGCTGTGTGCCAACGCTGAAATCAACATCTCCGATCTGGAGCCCTCCCTGGACATTAAGGAGGGGCTACTAGACAATATCCTACCCAGTCTGGAGGACAGGATCCCCATGGAGACGGCTCGATCAGTGCCAGACATAGACCTGAGCAGCTCCCTCGGCGTCTCGGACTGGGAGACCCTGTATAAGTCTGTCTCCTGTGACCTGGAGCCTCTCAGCACTCCGGTGGTGACCTCCACCCCCACCTGCAGCAGCTACCTGTCTGTGTTCACGTTTGCGTGTCCCGAGCTGGACTCTCTCGCGGAGGAGGAACTGGACGGCCTTAAAGGCGGTCTGAGCAAGGCTGAATCCGTTGATATTCTGAACTCACCAACGCTTCTCGCCTTGTAATCCACAGAGAAAGGGAAGAGATCTGCTGATCTGTTTTTTTGGGGTTTTTTTTTTTTGGTTTGCAGGTACCTGACTTTAAAATGAAATCAACAACATATGCCCAGATATGCTGTAACTGTTCAAGGAATACCTAAATGAATTGTCTTGTGTTTGACTGAGTATGCATATAAACTTTGTTCTGATACTTAGCCAACAGAGTGATGTAGCTAAAAGCATGGCTGTTAATTCAACAAGAAGGACTGACGATTTGGTTTCAAAAACGCATGCAGAGGAAATCCAAATAATTTTCAAAGCTTATCTATAGGTATTCATGATCTGTTAATGGATCTAAAGTGTACTGTGCAATTTGATGTATCTGTATGGTGTTTTTTGTGCCAAAAGTGTATTGATCGCTGTATGCATTTACATATTCATCCATACCTCAATGTCATCAGCTGTGCTTTGTTGAAATGTTGAAAGTTTTCCATGAAAACATCCAGTGCTATACACTATATATTAATATATATATCTATTGAGATGTAACTTTTATTTATTTTTTTACCTTTCAGATTTTGACTTATTTGTCAACATTTAAAAAAAAAAGAGAGCATTGATTGCTTATCTATGCTGCTGACTAATAATAAATCTATGTTTCCAATGGTGTTTGTTGTTGAGAATTTTTGTTTTTCAGAAAGAATGGGGCTTAAATTTTACATGAATATAAAAGTGCAAGTAAGACTCGTAGTGCCTCAACATTTTATCACCTTGCAGACGTAACTGCATTTTATTTGAATTTTATAGAAAAATGTTTTCTAAAGAAAGAGAAATAAGCTAACAAAAGAGTGGCCTGAACATATATTTAACCCCATTTGAGTCAAGTAATTGTACATTTAAGGATGAGAATGTGAGATTTAAGTGTTGTGTAATGTGGAAATAATTTAAGTTTATGTGGTGTTTGGAGATTTAAATGTTTATAAGTTGAGTATGAGAAGGGCAGGAAATCATAAGATCTTACATCTTCTGCCTGCACCTTTATGAACAGATCATGTAAAATTGCATGTCAGTTGGGCATGATCATTTGTTTAAAAAATTTTTTTTCTTGTTTTTATCTTAATATTTTGGATAAAGGTACAGCTACAAATCTGGAGGGTATGCCTGTACCATCTTAGCTCATCTCCTGACTTAAACGTAAGTCCTGCAGAACCACAGAAACATCTCCAGTCTTCTGCTCTTGGAGGTACAGAAAATCAATGCCGAGGAAAATAAACGGCACTCCTGGATTGGGTGCTTTGTGAACTCCAGCCAGCAGTAAGTGTCATTGTGCTTTTGTATATTCCCAAGCTGCTTTTTAAAAAATATTTAAAAACAGCGAAAAACCAAGTTGTCCACAAATAACTTGGAGTTACATTCCACAAAAAGATGCGTAAATTGCTGAATCTTGGAAAATCCATGTACATGTCCATGGTACTTTTCTTCAAAATGGCTTCCTTTTGCACTTGTAAACAATAGAGCCCCTTTTGCATGGGTGAAAACAGATTGTTAGTTTTGTTGAAAACTAAGAATCTTGTTGCTCCCCCATGTGGTGTGCCACCCTGAGCAGAGAGCCACACTGTCTGCTGCAGCGCCACAAGGTGTTCAAAACTTGAGATCTAATCCAACTGGTTTAACTAGTGATAGCAAATAACATAAAATCTACTTAAAATACTCAAGTTTCAGGGGGCAACAATGACGAAATCTTGAAAACCAGGGAGTTGAACGTCTTGACTTCGAGGCAGTGTAGCCTGAGTAGATGAGATATTGCTGCAATGGTTTCTCCGTACACTGAAAGAAAAAAGCTGTTCAGTTTACTTAATTTTATTGTGTACATCGGTCCCACACAATGCAAATAAGTAGAACAGACATATTTTCCCTCTTTCCCTCAAATACTTAAAGCTTGTCAAATCAACATATTTTATTTACCTGAGATTACTTGAAAATATTAAGTTGAAACTACAAACATTTTATCTCTTACCATAATGTAAATATATTATGTATTATCAATAACTTTTTTTATGTCTTAGTAACACAATTATGATGAATAACACCAGCTTATGTTTCATTGCCAGTATTACTCAAAGAAATTGTGTTGTGTCAACACAATTCTATCATGTTATTGGAACACATGTTACAGCTTTAAATCCTACTTAATTTTTTCAAGTTATCTATATACCTTTCTAATGTAAAAAATTAAATAAAAAAGAAACAGATCTTTGACAAGAAAGACAAAGTGCAAGTGCTGCTGAACAATTGAACTTTATTTAAATGAACATTCCTAAATCACCATTTTGTATTTAACATTTTTTACATTTAAGACACAGAACATTTTTAAATTGAGTCTTACCTGAAATACAGTTTTTATTAACAAGCATGTTATTTAAGATATGAAATGATATCAAGTTTTGATATATTAATATTTAAGATATAAAATGGATATTAAAATATAAAAGTTAAGCTTTATAAAACACATTTAACATGATATAGAAAAGTATTTCAGATTTTAACAATGTTTTTGAACATGTAACATGACATTGAAGCTGCAGTATGTAAGTAAGCAAAATGTTTTTTTTACATGTTTGCCAAAATTATAACAAAGTCATGTCAGTTGAAGACAGCGCTGGATTTCTTCCAGTTTATGTCTCTTGCTTTACTGTAAATGACGAGGGAAATTTTATACAAGTGTTTTTAAAGAACTTAGTTTTTATAAGTTACACACGGCAGGTTTGAAGGTTAATCTGGAACATATTTGTACAAGAGATATACAAGATTATGTAGAAAAGTAAGTCAGATTTCAATAACACTATTTGACAGGGTGCCCATATGACTGACATGAGATTAATACTTTTTTGAACATCATACATGTTCAAAAAAGTTGAACATGTATGATGCTGATACTTTTCTAAATCATTAAATCTTTTATAGAGATATGTTAAAGGTAAACCTTTAAGATGCTGTATGTTCCCCTGAGAATTTATTTATTTTTTTGTAATTTGTTTAAACTATCACTATATTATTACATTGCAAACAATAAAACATCACAGATAATTAGTGAAAAAAACTGAGCCTTGTCTTATACAGACATAACGTACTGATAGTTCTAACCAATATGTAAAAAGAAAGTTATAAAGTTACATACTGCAGCATTAATTTCATATTAATACATGTTCAAACAGTTTGTAGAAATCTGGCTAACACTTTATTTGACAGGGTGAACAAGACTGACATGACAGTCATGAACATAAGAGTCTATGAATGTTATGAAGTGACATTTGGTAAATAATGACACTTTTAATGAAAAGTTGCTCCAAACGTTGCATTAAAAGTGCCAACTTTGCATTAAAGTGTCATTATTTACTAAATGACACTTCATAACAGTCAGACATTCATAAAGACTCCTTCCTGTTCATGACAGATGCTGTCAGGTTTATGATAGATTTCTATCAACTTTATTGAACGTACATGCTGCCAAATGTAACTTTTGTGACAATTCTTTTGTACATATTTGTTAAAATTATTATGTCAAGTCTGTATAACACAGCTTAATTTTTTTATATCATCAGTCTCATGTTTTACTGTTTACTATAAAATATCATAGTGAGTTTAAACAAATATGTGAAAAACCTATTGCTTATAAATATCACATACGGCAACTTAATAGTTGACCGTGTACATATTTCTGCAGTTAGTCATTAAAAAATAATAAAATTGTGCCCTGCAATGAGGAATACAACAACAGAAAACACAAAAAGTGAACATTAGAACATTATTAAATAAAAAATTTTAAGGAATAATGTCTTGTTGGATAGTTCACCTCCATCCAGTTCCATTGTTATCTTCTGTAACACCTCAAAAGTGTAGCGGAGGTCAGCAGGGTCGGCGAGGTTCAGTCCATATATCAGTCCTTCAAGTATTACAGCAGCTGTTGGCACACTATCCAAATTGGACACCACTCCGATGCGTTCATGGACGATCCTGATGTCTTCATGTGATGAAGTCTTTCAGATGAAAAACGCTGATGGTGGTGGTTCCAATAGCCTCTTCAATGGTAGCTTCATCCACACCCTATGTGAAGTGACGACAAGTTAATCTCTTTCTCTAGACCTAGATGCATCTATTTATATAGATAGATAGACCTTTCTCTATAAGAGCTATCTCTAAAAGGTTGGACAGATCAACGTAAATTTTGATGAATATAGATATCTCAAGTATATCTAAATGTAGAGATAGACATAGATGGATGTATCTATCCATGTGGAAAGATATATACATATCTAGAGAAATCTAAATCTAGATAGAAATAATTATGTATGTACAGATCTAAATCTTTCTCTATATTTAGAGAGATTTATCTATCTCTAGTTGTGTAAATACACATATAGATACATACCACATACTCCTGGATGAGCTTGGCTGGATCTTCTCCCATATACATGCAGACTTCCTTAATGACACACTGCCATGGAGCATCAACATCTTCACACTGAAAAAAATTAATGGAATTAGAATCTTTTTTCAAGCCTTATGCTTGAAGTTTAACAATTTATTTTACACAACTGTTTTAAAGTGAAGACATACAAATAAAATTAAAGTAGAGGTTGGAGTGAAAACAAGCAGGTGTAAAAGTTCATTTAACAAGGTGAGAACATTTAACACAAGAAAAATGTAATTTTCTACATTAAAAAGGTTTATCCAAAAAGATTGATAGTTGTGTTGTGGCTATGTCACTTACATCCTCCATTTGTGCAACAATTTGTCCAAGCTGTCCTCTTCTTTTGATCAGCTTCATCAGGTTGTCCAAATGGAGATCCAGCTGAGACAAGAACTTTGACTGAAGTGTTATGGTGGTAATTCTCTTAAACTCAGCGTTAATCTAAAAAAAAGAGCACAAAGTAATGAGCTTCAAATGTTCAACACTTGTAACAGTCACTGCTGCAGTCAAGTAAATGTGCCTAGACATCTTAGATTAGCATTACATCCAAAAAAAGAAAACCATGTATAATATTGTTTAAGAAAAACATACGTCACCATCTACACTTCTTAGTAGATATTTACAGAGGGCACTTTACACAAGACTTGAGCACCTGGAAGACATTTGGATTCAAATAAGATTCTGAATTTATACTCAAAACTGAGCTCAATACCAGCGCGCTGGAGCTTTGAGCCTCGCCGTCCACACAGCGCCGCTGCCGCGGTGGTAGAACCATTACATTAGCAAAACGAAGCATGGAGATGGAGGGGATTATTAACGTACTATGCACCACAGATACGGAAAAATAACCAGAAAACAATCGAAGTACTCAAAATCCCTCTTATTCTTATTTGTGTCGCTCTGTCAGTGACGCTAAATGCAGACCCGTTACCATAACAACAGACATCGGTTCCGTTAGTTTACCATGATTCGACAAGACATGCAAACATTTTCCATACTAAGAACAAAACACTGAGTCCATACTAAGAACAGAACACTGAATCCATTACTCCAACAGCTACAGCCAGTCTAAATAACTGACTCAGTAGCAATGAGGAAAAAAAGCAACACGACACTTTGAAAGCTAGTGGCTTTTCACTAGCTAGTGGCTTTTCACTAGCTTGTCGAGCTATCTAAACTGCCTCGTTACTCTCTCCCAAGCACACAACTTACAAATTTCATCAGTAACAACTGTTTTTTGTGGACTACATTGATAAACTATGGTGTACTGATCTGTACTAGAGCTAAGCCCCGGTGCTAATAACGGCAGCTAGCAAAGTGAAAACCAAAGAACATGCAGAAGGTTTACAAATGACTTCTCATACAGAATGATAATTTTTGTGGAAAATACCCAACTATAAAAAATAATATTTAGATCACTTACCTAATCGGTCCACCTCCAAAAATGTGTCTTGTGTTCTTGTGGCTGAATAGTCAGAAGAAACTGCGCGGCAATCGCGATATCTTTAAAATTATCTGGTTTGTCTTCTTATTGGTTAAGATTCAAAAGCCCGCTCTTATTATTGTCCAATCATATTTAATTATTGTCTTCGTTATATTGCATCATTTCCGGTAATGATAAAACATGATTACAATGGTTTTAGTAATCTAATTTAATCACGTTAAATCAACATAAGAAAAATTTGTAGTTTCATTATTGTTGGTAATTAAGTAAATGGTCCTTTATTCAATTGTGTAAATACAAGAAAGATGACTGAATTGTGTAGTATTAACTTAATTTGTTTGTGCAAATTCAAAAACCCCCCAATTCTAATTTTTTCAGTGTAAAAACAGTAGTGCAGCCTCAGTTTCTTCATGGGAGGAGCGGTTGTTACTTCCCCTCTTCCAGTCCCCTTCCTCCGAAACCCCCCCCCCCTCTGCACTATGTCTACTTTTTTTTTTTTTTAACATCCCTGCTTACGTTTGCCTGGCATAGCTTAATTTCCGCATTCCCAAATCCTCCCAGATTGGGATCACGTTTAAAGTCGGGCTGATGCAACGATTTCCACTTTTTAAAATCTACTCCCGACCCTCGGCCGACCAGAAGAGAGGACATTTGTTGCACCTGGGATCAAAGTCAGGTCGGTAAAAGAAAACTTCCTTTAGATAAAAAAAGAAAAGAAAGAGGAGAGCTGGATGTTTCCCTGCATGCGCACGCTGAGCCGCTGCTGGTTGGCGCGCCGCGGATTGGTTGCACCGACAGCCAAGCAGCTCTGATGTTCTTGGTTATTCAGCGGCTTTTATGCTTTCCCCCGAATTACGGCGTTCAAAGTAGACCCGACTCCTTGCAGATCTTCGTCTCTCTTTTTCTTTTTCGCTTTGCATGCTGTTTTTTTTTTTTTTTTTTTTTTTTTTTTACTTGAATCCCAGCGTGCAGCAATCCAGAACAGAATGTTCTCATTAATGCCACGCAGTGATGCTTAGAATACATTTGATCTGTTGCCATCCTGCACTAAACACGCTGCAGCAGGTAATTTGTAGGTGTTTGATAGAAAGACAAAGTTACATAAGATGGAAACGCCAGAGCTGAAAAAAAAGGGACTTCCGCTTTCAAGTTGACCAATTCAGCAGCGGGGTATGCATGCAATGTGATCTTCCAGGAGGTGACTACACATGTTTAAGGCAAAGCATGAAATAAGATGGGGCTTCCCCAGGAAAAGGGACAGCTTAAATAGCAACCTGAAATGTGAATAACTGCCTTTGATTTTTAAGGAATAGTCTTAATGAAGGATGCTAAAACAACGCTGCCCGCATCCAACACAGTAAACCTTTTGAAAAGATCTGTATGTGGCTTCACCTCAAACCACTGGTAACTTTTATTAAAAGGTTTCTACATTTGACCTTTTGCATACTTTGGGAGGGGTGTGTAGTTTTAAGCCAAATGTCCAGCACAGTTCTACTTTCTCTTTTGGTCTGTTCTTAGGGGAAGTGCTGAACTGAAAGTTTTATATTTCCATCTATGATGCACAAGTGACACACAAGTTTATGTGTCTTCACAGACCTTCAGATAAATTGTGCTTTGCAGAAACAAATGATGCATCTTTAACTTTTTCACATTACAGCCACAAAGTTCTGTGCGTTTCATTGGGACAGACCAGGAAAAGTTTGGATAAAACTTTTCCTGGTATTCAAATTTGTAAAATTCTATGAATTCAGACCCCTTTAATTTGATATCACATAAATTCCAGTGTAAACAATGTAGCATTGACCTGTTAAAAAAAAAAAAATTAATTCAGTAATTTAGTTATATTTTTTTTATCTACATGTAAAACACTAACACGAACTGAACATTACCTTGATTCTGGAAGGAAACCTGTTCCAGCAGGACCAGAAGGACTCAGTACAAATACAGATCGCATTTTTCAGATTTTTATTTGTAAAACTATTTGAAAATCATGCATTGTTTTCTTTCCGCCTGACAGTTATGCATTTGGAGGGCCGATGTTCTGCGACTTTTTAATGTGTTTGCTGCTTCGACACATCTGAGTCAATTAATTTCAAGATTAGCAGGACTGCTGAAGACCTGACTGCATGCTTAGGTTTCTGAGCTGGCCAGTTAAGACAGAAGAGACCGTCTTCACTCCTAAGCTTTTGAATTAAACGGAAGACAGTGGGTGGATGGTGACCTTCTTCATCTCTGTCCTTCTGTCTGTCTGCAGACAGTCAGGTGTGTCACTGGTTCCCTGATGTTGCCAGTTTATCCTGCATTGTGGGATTAGATCTCTGTGTAAACTGACTTCAACCGTTTTTTTTATTTTGACGTTGACATGTATCTTGGAAATCCGCTGAGGTTGTGCTAATTTCCTGTGTGTTTTGCCTGGTTTTGCTCACACTGCTCAAGCAGCTCGGCTTCATGTTCTTGAACATTTAAACACCTATTTAACTTTTCACTGCCGCATTATTATTATTTTGCCACCACTAACAAGAAAACCTGTTTTCAGTGCACAACTCAAACACCAATGAGATTGCCACCTTCTTCTTTTTTAACACAGCAAATCATTTTAGTCCGTTTTAACCACATTATGCTCGTCTCAGGCGGCCACATTCCTCTCTGCTTACATTAAGTCTCATAAAGAGGAAACCACAGTTAACTGGTATTTCTTGGCTTCTCTTCAACTCTCGTTGGAATAAGGAGGAATTTGTTTGAGTCTGGTTTTGCACCAGTTGTTCATTCTTCTTTTCATCTCTCGGGATTAAATAAGGCAACTTTTTGCTGAGATCTTGTGAATGGTTTGTACATTAATCCCCCCCCCACCCTCCAGCCCCAAAATCAGGGAAATAATAATAACTGAGCAGCAGCCTCAGCATCCTGCTTCTCTAACAGACTAGTTATTCATCACTGAGAGGTGAGTCAGGCAGCCTAGAATGCAACTTTCTTAAAGCTGTTAGACAGACTGTTCAAATTAGATGCATTTTAGCTTCATTTTCAAGAATTTGACATTTTATACTTGGACACCGTGTGTTGTTTGAAAAGGACAAAAATCCGATTTGGCGTTAATGAACCCTGTTGTAAATTTGAATCTGGTGTACTTGATATCTGTTGCCTAAACAATTCATATTGTTTGCTATATACCAAAAATTAGCAGTGGAAATGCATCTTCAAAGGCACAACATGAGGAAAATAATTCATACCTCCACTGCTGGCTTTTCACTGCATGTCTTCTGACTACATGACGCCACATTTGAACTCCCTCCTGAAAAAAATAAAATAAAATCAATGCCGGTTTTTATAATGAGAAAATCAAGAGGGTTCATTTAAGGTTTTGGAAGTATTAAAACCAAAACCACGATCTGTGACGTTATAAAGCTGAGTAAGTATCCATGACGTTGTTTCTTCTACATTTATGAGGCATCTCTGGTGTATACCAGATTTTCAGGCAAGCATAACAAGATCTGAAATCATTTTGTAGGATAATGAATGATATTTTTATAACAGTGTGGTTATAAAATATCTGCATGGGGGTTGTTTACTGGAAATATAAAATGCATCATAAAACTGTTGAGCAGCTTGAATGTTCTGTTCACCAACAGTAAACATGAGTTCTTTGTGGAAGAATAAAATCTTATGAAGAAAGATTCAATGGAATCTTTAATGATGCTTAAAGGTATTAAACATGATACAGTTCTTATCCAAATGTATTACTGATTAAAGTAGGATTTAATGCCTTGTTAGTGTCTGCTTTTATTGTTAAAAAGTATCTTGGTTTTCTGCTCTCATGCAGCTGTAAAAATAACAGCATTTTATTTTATTTTATTTTTTAATTTTTGCTTGCATCTGATCGTTTCTCCCATCTTCCTCCTTTGCCTCCCGTAGCTGTGGTCAAGGCCGAGCCTGACGCAATGCCGGGACAAATCCCAGATCCCTCTGTGACAGCGGGCTCCCTGCCCAGCCTGGGCCCGCTGGCTGGGATCTCCGCCACCACGCTGACGGACAAGCTGAGGTTTGGCGATCTCCACGACATCGGAACAATGTTGTCACCCTTGCTTTTCCTGGACACTCTGGGAAAGAGGCCTGTAGTCATCAAAACGGAGGTGCAGGACAATCTGAGGGACTTTTGCCTTTTCAGATTTTCTGATGTGTTTGTACTAATTTCAGCCACTGAAAGTACCACGAAATAAAAAGACGCATCATAAAAAATTTCTCGCAGTTACTTCAAAAAATTAAATATGGCACTTGTCCACATTTTTACAATAGAAACCACAAATCCTGAAGTGTTTAGTCAGGATTTTACATAACAGAGTGACAAAAAGAGTAACTCAAGTTGCACACCAGCTAAACTTGAAGGCTAATTTGACTCAATAAAATTCCAGAGCAAAACAGCACAAATGAACTTAAAGTGGAGCTTAGCTGATATTTTCTGTAGAATGTGCTGTTAAAGTATTCAGCACTCTCTATTTTTTGGTCAGTTTACAACCACAGACCTCAGTGAAAAAAGGCCCTTTTTTGTGTTAGTACTTTGTAGATCCACCTTTTGCTGCAATTACAGGTGCAAGTCTTTTGGGATGTGCCTCAACAAGCTTTACTCATGTAGAGAAGGAAGTTTTCCTCCTTTTTTTCCTTACAAAACAGCTCAAGCTCAGTCAGACTGAAGGGAAAGCATCTGTAAATATACATGTTCAAGCCTTGCCAACATGGACTTTGACTGGGACATTCTGAAGTGTGAATGTGGTGTGCTCTAAATCAGTCTGTATGTTTATGATTGCATTTTTGGAGTTCTTCTGTTTTAAGGTAAAATCTCAAGTATTTTGCACTACTTTGTGTTGGTCAGTCATGTAAATTTCTACAAAAATGATGGTAGGATGGATGGATGCCTTTCTGCAGCGGTCATTTGGCGAGTGGTGGTGGGTTACATGTTGGGCAGATCACCAGTCCATCCAGGGCAGGCTCTGTTTATGCAACCTACTGTATATTCTTACATTATATCTTACTCTATAGTGGCATCTGGTGGATATATCAGAACATGGCCAATCAAATAAATGGTTTGCAAAAAACGTTTTGTGTTAATTGAACAGCACAGAAAATAGCACAATATTGAAACGATGCAACCTTTTTATTATCCAGATGTTAATTTCAAATCTTATTGGTTTAAGCTAAAAATTGTAAATCCAAAATTATTGAGTGTGCAAAGAATTAGACCCTTTGCACAACTTTATATTATAAGACGTATTTCTTTTTAATGTTGGTTTGCAACCTTGGACATTGCCTTTCTATGCAATTTCGCTTGATTTTCATCTTCCGTCAGTACGCCATTTGAAATTTCTCCCCTATTTCTTCGGTTGAATTTCAACTGCGCCAATCGGCAAACAGAAGTAGGAGTTGTGAATGACATTAACTTTCTGCAATATTGTAGAATTGCTTGTTTGATAAATCAATTGAATTACAGCCTTGTGTTCTTTTCCTATGTTGTTCCACAGAAAGATGAAGAGGAAGAGAGGAGGAAACGAAGGCGAGAGAAAAACAAAGTGGCTGCAGCTCGATGTCGAAACAAAAAGAAGGAGAGAACAGACTATCTACAAAAGGTGAGACTTGTTTACGGCACGGTTTTAACCATTTCATTTTTGCTCAATGTAAAGTAACTTTCTTCTCTTTGGCTTTCCAGGAGTCAGAACGATTAGAGATGCTAAACTCTGACCTTAAAGCCCAGATTGAGGAGCTCAAACTGGAGCGCCAGCAGCTCATCCTCATGCTCAACCGGCACCGCCCCACATGCATCGTCAGGACGGACAGTGTCAAAACCCCAGAGAGCGAGGCGAACCCCCTGCTGCAGCAGCTGGAGGCCAAGTGAACAAACAGGGACTTTCCTGTCGTTTACATTCGAGGAGAAGCAGCCAACTAACAGCACTTCTGTTCAGGCGCTGCCTCTGACACGCAGAGCGATGCTCCGCAAAGAGCAGATCCAGTGGGACGGATTCAGCAGATCAGTCTCTTCATTTCACTTTTCATTTAAAAAAAAAAATCACTTCTGCATCAGCCAGGTCTTTGTGACATATAACAAAGAAAATGGAATGCATCTCTTGAGGAAAGTTACCTATTATGCAATTAGTTGGCTGTTTGTGGCTTTAAAATGTGGCTTTACATTTTATAACATTTAAAATGAAGAAAATGGAAAAAAAATCCATTATGCAAAAAAAATTTGCTTCATTTCAACTCAGTATTTTAATAATTGGCTCTGATGTCTAACTTTATATATGGCAAGAGTCTGCACAAATGTTTTTTCAACACAATTTTAGTACGGAACAACTGAAATCAACAGTTTTGATGTTTATGTGAGAAATCTTACATGGATTATCTTTGATCTCTTAAACTAGATTGAGGAAAATCTACAGAATTAAAAGAAACGTTTGATAGATACAAGATAACTACTGTGATGCATAACTACATGTATGCAACCATTACATATTGATTAAATTGCAAGTATATGATAACAAAATAGTATTGACTAGTTATAAATCTGAATACAAAATAGCAAAATTTTTCTGGTCCTTATGCTTCTTTTCTATTAGTAGAACAACCAAACCTCTTTTTTATTGATTTGGCGCAGGCGTCATGTATGCACATATATAAATATATATATATATATATATAAATGTATATATATATACACACACACACACTCAGACAGTGTTTACATTGTACTTTATTTACTGTTTTCATATTATTACAGCCAGTTATGTTTGTTTTTATATAGATAAATATTTACTTTTGTATATGTTGTTATATAAGCATATAAGCTATCTGAAAATACAATTTTATATTTCCTGAAGAAATTAAATGTTTCGTTCTTTTTTCTTCCTCTGTTTTTTCTGGGGTTTTTTACCTCACCAAACTTCAAGTTGAATACTGCCATCCTGTGGCAATCAGTGATGTCAGTAGCGCGTTACTGACGTCGGACCACAACTTTCAGAAACAAGTAATCTAACGGGTTACTACTTCAAATCCAGTAATCAGATTAAAGTTACTGTGCGTTACTATGTTCTTTTGTAATGTAATTTTATTTCCTCTATGCGTCGAGTGACAGCAGATAGTTGATGTTACCATCATACAACAACTTGCAATTAAGTATTGGCAAAGCTCAATGTAATTTTCACAAGTGGTGAAACATTGTCAACAGCTGCTGAAAGTAGCTAAAAAAGTTACTTTTAATGTAACTTAGCTACTTTCCAAATCAAGCAGTCAGTAATTAATTTATTAGTAATCTGATTAAAGTTATTTTTTCAAGGTAGCTATGCCATAACTGGTGACAATACTTTCCAATCTGCATTAACCCATATGATGTATGTAATATATTTTAGTTGAAGGACTATTATTAGATTGTTCTAAAGCTCATAGTCGGCAGTCACCTTTTTGTGGACTAAACCCAATAACAAGGCGCTCATTGTTTACAGCAGTGGGGATTAAACAGAACAAGCAGATTAACTGAGTCAAAAAGAACAAAAAGCTACTTCTGGTTTTGTAGGAACAGTATGTAGAGGAACTTCAGAGAGCACAATTGTGGTTGACTGCTAATTAGTAGCATTTGCAAAAGAGTGAGTTTGCATGTCAGAAAGTGTAAGGACAAGTGCAACCAAAGTATGGAAATCCAAAAGTGCCATAATCCAATTAAAAAAAGTCTTTAAATCAATTTTTAGCAAAAATATGCATGCAAATAAAAGTATAAACGTGCAATAAATCATTTTTATTTTGAAAAGAAATAAAATGAGACAAGCCTTTTATTAAAAATTAATTTTTACCATAGATATTTATACATAATTAAACAGTATATTAGAAAACAATTTGGTTTATTGTGATCCTTAATATGGGATTTTACTGTATATGAAAATTAATATTTCACTTTTAATTACTAAATTGTGTATTTAACACATTGTTTACACATTTTAAAACCACGTGGATAAATATACATATTTTGAGTTTTATTTAAATGACATTTTTAATGAAATCAAATTACTGGATTGTGGCATGCTTGGTCTTCTATATATACAGACAGGATGATGGGGGGGGGAAGCTTCAGGGTTGAATAAGCTCAGAAACACAAACCAACTAGTTGGAAAATTTGTTAGATTTTCCAACTAGTGGTGGAAAATCTAACAGATCTTAAAAAGCCAGTAAGCACATGAGAGAAATGAGATGGAAACCAGGTGAATCTAATTGACTGACTGGCGACAGCTGGCAGAGGAATGGAAAACTTTGGGGAAATGTACTAACTTTAAGAATATGTAACTAAAATTAACACTACAGGGCAGAAACCAACATGAAAGACTTAACAAAAACAAAGCATGACACTACGTGGCTCTCTGTCTCGTTGTCCTCCTTATCTCAGCAGCTGGGAGGAGTTAAATGGATTTTCTGAGAAAATCCTCAGTATTGATTCAACTACTGGTTCGGCAGGTCGGTCCCGTGCAAACAACCTGACTTCTGATCAATTCCCCTTTTGCTGATGTGGCCACAGAACTTCCTGGTTTTGTTGGAACAATTTATTTTTTTGGGGGCAGAATCACGTGATGTCTCGAAAGCGACACCAGTTTTATTTCCATTTAAAGTTCCTTCATTTCATCCGTGTTTGGCGTTGAGTGTCATTCTATACGGGAGAACATGAAAGGCGACCAGGACACCAAGGAGATTAGTCCGGATTTGGGTAAAGATGTTCGGATCCAGGCTGACATCCCAAACGGGGAGTGCGGCTCGGCGCTCCCGACGCGCCTCTACAAGAGGCGCTGGGTGATTGTGCTCCTGTTCAGCGCTTATTCCCTGAGCAACGCTTACCAATGGATCCAGTACGGGATCATCAGCAACATCATCATGAAGTTCTACAACGTGGACGGCTTCGCTGTAGACTGGCTGTCCATGATCTACATGCTCGCGTACATCCCCTTCATATTCCCGGTTACCTGGCTGCTGGAGAAGTATGGACTGCGCTGCACTGCGCTGGTGGCCAACGCGCTCAACTGCGCAGGGACGTGGATAAAGGTGGCCAGCGCACGACCTGACCTGTTCTGGGTGACCCTACACGGACAGTCTGCCAGCGCTCTGGCTCAGGTCTTTATCCTCGGGATCCCCTCCAACCTGGCCTCGGTCTGGTTCGGAGCAAATGAGGTTTCCACCGCCTGCTCCATTGGGGTTTTTGGGAATCAAGTGAGTAAGTTGATGGGGCAACGTGGGGTAACATGGGCAAAAGGGGGAGCTGTTTGAAGTTGAGTACATTTCTGCCAAATACCTCAGAAACGTTTAGATCAGAAATTTTCAAAGAAAATAAACAAGGACAAGTTGATAAGTTGCTAGAAAAAAAGCAGAAATTTTGAGATTTAAGCTAAGAAATTTTCTAGAAAAAGCATCGACATTTCTGAATTTAAAAAAAATCTCAAATTTCAACTTTTTTTTCCATCTATTCACTGTGTTCATGCAGTCATCTTCAGTGCAAGGGGGAACTGTTTAAAGTACACCTATGACTGGGTTTAAAAAAAAATCTAAAATGTCAACTTTTTTCATTAACTGTAATGCTGGATAACTGTTTTTTGGGGTTTAAACACTAAACGTTTTGAGTTGAACCACTCTATTTCATTAACCCCAACAAAAAACTTTACTGCCAAAGCAACCCTAAACTATGATGCTGCTCCTATGTTCATGCAGTCAGTATTTTTTTTTCTGCTGTGGTTGTGGCACATTTCTCAGACAGCAACACGTCCTACAATGTAGCCAGGCCTGAATGTTTTCTTTGAAAGAGCAGACTTCTATTAGAATGCGACCATAAATTCCTGCAGCTTTGTTGTTGAGTTTTTGGCTGCCTGACCTGTTTTCTTGTCTTAATCATTTGAGGAACATTCAGCTTTTCGTAGTCCCATATTTTCTCCATTTACTGTCTCTCTGTCTTGTGCTTTGTACCCTTCTGCTGACTGATACGCCGATCCTTTTAAATCTTTCTTTTACTTATAAAAATAACAAAAAATTATCTCCGAGTTGACTTCAAATATAAACGTTAATTTGTGGTACAAAAACCTTTTCACTCCTTCACTAAACGATCAGATCAGCCCCAGCAGCTGCTTCTGCTCGTTAATCACTGCAGGAGGCTGACTGACCAGGACGAGGGTCTAAGCAAAACAAATAAATATACAATAGATCTACCATTCACATAACCTTAGATCTGTGGAAATTAATAATTTAGCAAAAAATAAATCTGGATATTTATGTTCATAATTCATTCTACTTCCACTTGTCAAAATTGACAAGGAGGTTAAAATCACTGCAGAATTACTAACGCAATGGCGCTCTATTGTATAGAGAAATACTTGCAGTATTAAAAGTGACTCTTTCAGGCTGTGTGTTTCTTCTCTTGACAACACAAAAGGCTGATAATGATGTTTGGTTTCCACTTACAGTCTGCTCCTCAACATGCATTAAAAATTTGTGAAAAATAAGCAGAAATTGAAATTTCATTCAGGATATGTCCACATAGCGAGCTGCATACCTCACTGTGGAGGGAGAGAATCATTTTTATATTTTTCCTTAAAGCGTATCAGTTTTTCTCTTATCTGCAAGACATAAAATGGGTCTTGGAAAAGTTTTTCATGTGACAGATTTATGCTTTCTGATCGAACTACTTTAGAAGTTTTTACTATGTGAAAAAGACTCCTCAAATCTATTGTCAAGTGTGAACTTTTTTTTTTAATTTCAGCATCTTCTTTCACCTGTGTTGGACACACATTCTGGTTGTTTTGTGGTTTAGGCCTTTAGTAACAATAAAAAGACCAATTTTTGTTCATGTTCACTTGCTTTGCCCTCTGTCCTTGAATCCTATGCTTCCTGGTTTTATTATGCGTTTTAATTCCTGCAGACATTCAGGAAATTTTTTGCAAAATCAATTTTATTAAATTTTTTTCCCCCCACATATGAAAATGCCAAATGAAATCAGCTCTCCTGGTTACTTTGAATGCTCCATGAAACCAGGAAACTGAGGACAAATGTGAATTTTAAATAGATCCATACATGCACTTTCTACTGGTTTTGTAATGTATTTGACATCTGCTTGTAAAAGGTATTTTCATTTTCTTTTTTTTGTCTGCAGTTGGGTGTTGCCATTGGGTTCCTGGTCCCACCCATACTTGTTCCTAATGTAAAGGATGTAGACGAGTTGGCGTATCACATCAGATTCATGTTCTACATCGGTGCGGGTGTGGCCACCTTCATCTTTGTACTTGTGGTCATCGGTATGTAAACTCCCCCAAAAGGGCATTAGGGTTCTGTGTTGTAGCTCTGTTTACATTAATCATCGTAAACCAATCTCCTCAGCAATTGATTCTTTGCACGACCATTTGTTTTGTAGTGTTTCAGGAGAGACCAGAGATCCCACCAACCCAGTCCCAGGCTCAAGCCAGGATTTCCCGCTCCACTGATTACTCTTACATGGCCTCCATCTGGAGGCTGCTGTGCAACAAGGCCTTCATGTTACTTGTGATCAGCTATGGTTAGTCCCTCTTGCTTAAAATGTGTGAAAACTGCCTTCACATTTATGGAAGACCCTGGCAAAGATGTGTAAAACCTTTCAACATATGTAGTTTAATGCAGTAGCATAATGTGTGAAAACTTTGGAAATGTTTATTTTTATGACCCTCCTAACAGCCTCTCCACACTGTCGTGTGAAGATGAACTTGGTTCCTCTTTCAGGGCCATTTGCCACTTTTCCATTTGTGTACCTGTTTAATAATTGTGCTGATATTTGATGGCTATACAGGGAATTTTTAACGATAAGCTTTTTTTCTTAGCCATTTCTTGATTCTGAAGATCGGCACACATCTGCCTACCTTAAAATTGCATGTCCTCTTTTCTTTGCTGCTAATGTGTAATTCTGTTTTATTTACAGCTGAATAATAAAGGTCTCTGTTTTTTTTTTTGCAGGGTTGAATGTTGGCAGTTTCTACGCCATTTCCACACTTTTAAACCGAATGATAATTGATCGCTACCCTGTAAGTTCCTTTATTTTATTGCTGGGGAAATGTTCTCTTCTGTGATGCTTCCTTTGTCCTTTCTTAGCACTGGTTGACATTTTCTATGTTTTAAGCTTTTGTACAATTCATTTTACCACCAAACTCTAAAGCTTCAGGACAGCTGACCATCACAAAAATAACATTTCTGGATGTTAGGAGTCTGGGTAAAATAATGACTGTGTTCCATGAATCAGTAATTAATGAATCAATAATTAATCACCCTGGTGTTTCACCTCAGGGTGAAGAGTTGAATGCTGGGAGGATCGGTTTAACCATTGTCATTGCTGGAATGGCAGGATCTCTCATCTGTGGCCTTTGGCTTGATAAGACCAAGACCTACAAGTAAGATCCTCCTCTAACTCTGTTTGTGAAACCTGATATTTGTAAAGGTAAAAGTGAGCCATGTTACTAGACATCAATGAGAAGCCAAACACTAATTTAGCACGAACAACAACCAGTGCAGGGATTTTTCTCCTGCAAAGTCCCTTTTATGTAATTTCATGTTCAATTGGTCAACGTATTCACACAATTAAATTAATCTGATGGCTACAAAATCAAAATACGGAGCTGACTTTAAAAAAATAAAAATAAAACATTGCTCCTCTCCAGAATGAGGTGTGTAAAACCTGAATGAATGAGGAAGAAAAAGTGGAAGAAAAGGTCAGGAGCTGGTTGTTCAGTGTGTTGTAACCAAATTTATGGTGAAAGGTGAAAATATGGCATTAAAGGTTTGACAATAACTGTATTCTTGTGTTCTGTGACATAAAATACTGTCACTATATTATATATTAGTTTCACATAATCTTGTTTTCTGATTCGTTCAGTTTTGGGTGTTCATTTACTGTTAGCCATAATCATTAGTTGGCAGAAATAAACACGGTATATCACTCTGAGTCTATAGTTTTTACATTTTGATTTGAATTACTGAAAGATCTTTTTTTTTCTTTCTTTTTTTTTGTCTAGTTTGAGAAACACTCGCAACCAATAATATTTAATTACTCAAGTTGAATTGAGATCAACAAGAATCCTGCAAGACTGTTTTTATACGCTTTTACGTAAAAAATGCTTAAAGTTCAATAAAAAGAATGTTTTTGAGTATAGCCTTTGCTGAAATCCTTCAAAGACCTGGAAAACCTTCAATTGAGGTTACTTTTGGGGCACATGAAGCTGAATTTAAAATAAAAAAAAAAAGTATTTTTATTTTTGGGAAGAATTATGATTGCATTCCTCAAAGTAAGTGTCTCCTTGTGTCTTCACCTGTTAGTGCGCCTCATTACAGGAAGCACAATCTACTGTGGCAGGTTAAAATCCTCAGATTCCTCACATGCCACAGTAAATGCATAGCTGTCAAAGCAGTTTGGCTCAGGTTTACTCTGGACCCTCACATTGTCTTACTGTGTCAGACATTCACTGGACTTTGCTATATCAACAAAATGTTTTGCAGCATAATTTACGCATGACTGTGCAAGAGGCTGTGTTCTCAAAGTAAGCATGTTTTGTTTTTTTTCCACAGAAAGTGGTTGGGATACACTTAATAATAGTGTTTTTAATAGTATTAATAGAGGTATATTTTTTTGGACTGCAAGCTAAATTTAAAAACTCAATTCCAAGTTAATGTCTTTAATTTTATCTAAAGATGTACTTTATACCTTTCAAACCTTTTTTTTGCTAATTTTTGTCTTGTCAAATGTTTAAGCCAATTTAAATGTAGATTTTAGGTATTTTTTAAAAAACATTCTTAAACATCTTAGTATTTGAACATCCTATATTGTTTTTCCATTGCTTCTAATTCTCTACATAGTCTGTAATTTTAGATAATTCAATGCAAAATTTGAAACTGCTAGTCATTGCATACGCTTGCTTATTTCTAGCTATATTTCTGTTACATTGAATTTGAGGGCTTATAGTCAGTGAAAACTCAACATGAACTCAGAAAATTTATAAAATATTCCAAATAAATAATTATTACACATAAACGATCATCACCGACACCCTGCAGCAGCTCACTACTAAAGAAGCTGGCAGTTCGGTGTGCTGAATCAAAGATATTTAATGGAAGTGGAAGAAAAAAGTGTTCAAAAACACAAAGGTGCATAACAGCAATAGCCTGGATAGAACTGAAATAAAAGCCACTCAAGTATTTCAGATTCATAAGTGTTATCTGAACATCCTGGTTAGCTTTGAGTTCTTACAGTTGGTGTGGATGTTTGGTATACTTATTATTAATAATTCTTTTAAAATTTCTTCCTCTGCAGACAAACCACCCTGGTGGTGTACATCTTCTCTCTGGTTGGGATGCTGGTTTACACCTTCACCCTGAACCTGGGGCAGCTCTGGGTGGTGTTCATCACCGCTGGAGTTCTAGGGTATGTAGACGAACTGAGCCGTTGATATACTGTGACATGTTCAAGGACATTTGAGTAGTACTAATTAAGACAATTAGTATGTGGGCAAGAGCAGCAGTACATCAGTGTAATTGTACTTGAGTAGAAATCCCAAAAGATTACTTGGTATGATTTCTGCAGCTTCTTCATGACCGGATATCTCCCTCTTGGCTTTGAGTTCGCAGTGGAGCTCACCTTCCCAGAATCTGAGGGAACCTCGTCGGGTCTGCTCAACTGTTCAGCTCAGGTTGGTTGTTGGTGGCACTGATTAACTGCACACTTTTAAACACGTGACATGTATTTACTTTTGGGCCATAAACACTTCTTATGGTATACTCTTGTTGCAGATTTTTGGAATCGTTTTCACCATTGTACAAGGAAAGATTATCGATAAATGGGGAACTTTACTTGGAAATGTGTTTCTGTGTATTTCTTTGCTAATTGGAACAGTAATAACAGGTGAGACACGAACATCAACATGTCACTTTGCAGCCACAAACTACAATTTCTTTATTGGGATTTTATTGCTATAGACCAAGGTCTGAAATCTTTACAGCCTAAAGAAACATTTTTACATAAGCAAGCATCTGTCCCCATTTTTACATGGGGACAGATGAAAATGAAAAAGCACTTGGATTCCAACCAAATAAGAAAATCAAATTCCAAAAGCATATCATTTAGTACTTTGTGTCATTCTTCACACTTTGACTCTTACTTGAAACATTTTAAAAACTCATATTCTTTCTACTTTTCAGCCATGCAGTGCTTTGTGTGGCTCTGTTGTGTAAAAACCCAACAAAACACATTAAAGTCTGCAGTTGTAACGTGACAAAATGTCAAAGGGCATGAAGACTTCAGCAAGTCCGTTTTTTTTTTTTTTTACTTGAGTAAGAGCTGTTATCATCTTTGGATGTTTGCTGCCCCCTAGTGGATACATTTAAAACAAATTTGTGAAAGTTGCTCGAACAGTTTTTGCCTTCAATATTGTTGTGGGACAAAAAAAAAGATAAAATCACTCAATCAGGTTTATTTTGTACGGTGTGCACAATACAGAGAGCTTGTAAGACAATCAATAATGAAGCACTGAGTCAACACATAGGTTTGATACTAAAACATGTGAGAAACAGTCTGGTTCCCATGTCGCTGCAGGAAAACGACTCCCAACCTTGTGTGTGTAACTCATACAGGTTCTTTCACAAGCACTTAATTTAATATGACCAGCAGGTGTTCATTTACAATAATTTTCCCATCACAATATGTTTGTACTTCATATTTTCATGCATAGTCAATTTGTGAAATAACTTGGATAAAGTTGTTTTCACTATTTTCTGTGAAGATCACCAGCTTTTTGCTGAACGTTGACTGAAAATCAGTTGTCAGGTTACAAAATTCTTTTCACACTATATGCAATTTGTTTAGGTTTTTTTGCACACTAATGTAAAGTTGCAGCACACAAGACATTTACTTGACACATTTTACCGTTTAGAATGTAGAAATATTCTTTCTTTTTAATTGCATCAACTTTAAACATTTAGTCTGCCAGTATAATACCTCTATTTCTCACAGGATTCATAGAATCTGACCTCCGGCGGCAGAAGGCCAATCAACAGGCTGAGGTGCAGCGAGTGAGTGTAAGTATCTGTGTGAGGTGCTTAAGGTCTGAAATGGGGATCTTTCACCAGGTCAGGTCCCAGTCTGGCTTGGTCTCTGCAGTTTCTTCTGGCTGCTTGGCTCCAGTTTTTCCTCATTGTAACATCCTGCTTGTTGATTTCTGGGGTTTCTTTGCTGTAGGGATAAACTTTTGTGTTGGTATGTCTAAGCCTTCAACAAAAAACACAAGCCTCCTTCTTGCTGCTTACAATGTACAAAAGATTGTCAGTTGCGTGGTTATGTTGTTGCGTGGTTATGTTTTGCTTCAGAAATGGCACTGCTTTCCAAGCTTTCAGTATCTGTGCAGCTGACTGCTTTAAGATATTTTGTCATTTAGAAATTAAATCGCAAAATATCTGATATTTTGTGATATTTTTGTGACTGCTCAATGAACTGAACAACTGTCATCCCAATGATTGTGCAAGTCATAACATTTCAGTAAAATTTTTCAATTTTGTAATATGTCATAATGGGAATAAACCCTTAAAATACATTTTGAGTAGGGAATCTGTATAGTTGGTTTTACTTTGAGCTGATTTAATAAACCAAATTTTACAGGGATACTATACTATACTATACTATACCATACTATAGTGTCATGTTATTCTAAAGACACCAAAAAAAGAGTAATGCAGAATAATATGTCCTGAAACAAAATGTTTTGGCATCCATCCGTTTGAATTTTTTCTTTAAAAAAACAAACAAACAAAAAAACCCTGTTAAATTTAACGTTAATTCACTGTTATCTGCAGCTTGCATTTTAAAACAAGCAAAATTCCTTGTTTTGTTTTTTGTTTTTTTTGCTTAAATTTGAATAAAAACGCAGCTTTGACTCAATACACCAGGACTCCTGCATACTTGTTTAACATAAGACCAGATTCTTTTGTCAATGGCTTTCAAAAAATACCTGGAAACTAAATTATTCTAGAAATTAAGTTTGATATTAAGTATGCTACAGTTTCCTTATTAAAGTCTGTACAAAGAGCTTGGTGGCCTAGTTGACAGGTTGCTGTAGGTGGGTGTGCAGGAGTTTCTGGAGCCACTGGTGGAGGTGATATGGTGTGAAGGTTAAAGATGACCCTATGGGTCCCCCAGATCTTTGATACTGGAGCTATGATTACAGCCTACAGAGTCCAAGACATCAGTGCGAGACTACGGGGCCACAGCAAGCAGCAGGAGTCATGACATTACCTCACAACTTCACAAAAATCTAAATGGATGTGACAACAAGGTAGGGTCATATGAGCAAAAACTCCCTGAAACCTCAAAGGTATGAAAACTATGGCAAACTGTAGCCCTTAAAACAGTTATATTCTTGATGCAAACAGAATTAGTTTGTGCTAAGTTTATTTGTATATCACATTTCATCAACAAGGGAGTTCAAAGTGCTTTTCATGATTAAAAACAGTCACCAGTTCTGAAAACAAGCAAACGTATCATTTTGTCAAATGTCGTCATCAATGCATATCAGATATGTTGATCAGTGTTCCACTTACTAGTCAACGACTCTAAAAAGGAGAGTTTTTAACCTAGATTTAAATAATCTGTATTTCAACAGTATTGCAGTCTTTTGGAAGTTTGTTCTACCATAAAAACTGAGTGCTGCTTCTTCATGTTTGGTTTTAATTACCAGAAGATCTGAGTGGTCTGGAAGGTTGATACAATGACAAGTCTTGTATTTTGGTCTTAATCTGTTCAGTAATTTATAAACTAACAAATGTATTTTTAAAGTTTGTTATCTGAGCTACAAGGAGCCAGAGTAAGGATGTTAACTGGGATGATGTGCACCATCTTCCTGGTTTTAGTGAGAACCCAAGCAGCAGCATTCTGGGTCAACAGTGGTCTTCTTTTCTTTCTTTCCTTTTTTCATAGGCAGACCTACAAAGACACTATTGATAAATGAGTTTCTCTTTGTCCTTCTGGGACTGTAGTCTTTTAATCCTGGAAATATTCTTCAGTTGGTAGAAGACTGCCTTTGTAAATGTCTTTATGCGACTCTGAATGTTCAGATCTGATTCAATCATCATTATGCCCAGATTTTGGATCTAGGTTCTAGTTGTGTATAATCTGCATAGTTATGGTAACTAATTAATGTTTTCTAAGCTGTAGTAGTGCTTATTGTCTGCCCATGTCTCTTCCAGATGATGACCTCTGATGTTCAAGAAGGTATCCTGAAGGAGAGGAAGTTCTAAGGTGAAATGATGTCGCCTCAGCAAACCACAAAGAGAAGAAACAAAGTCTTAAAGGACATGTCGGCATGTGTAAACATGACAAAGTAACTACAATGCAACATGCTGCTGTGACTAGTGAGTATATGGAGACTCTGACCATGATGGACACCCATCTTCGATTCTTTAGTATTAAGAACTGCTGCTCCTTTTTTACTGCACTGACGTGCTACAAAAATATCACATTAGTATTTAAAATGCAATTTCTAAACCAACCTTTATACACGTTTGAAATGCACTTTCAGAAAATGCATCACTTACAGTTGAGACAGTCTCTAATTTTCTGACTCCAATCTGTAAACATTCCAACAGGTTTCTTGGTAACAGATTTTCAGAACTTTTTAGATATTAATTTAAAGAGAAATTTTCAGTGTTTCCCGATACTTGTGCTGTGTTACTGAACTTAAGTATTTACTCTGGTGAAGGCACCTACGTATTTGTGAGTTCTATGTTTTGTCAGTGATCTTTAAATGCACACCATAACTGGGACGTCCTTCCTTTACATTGAGTAAGGCTCATATATCACCCGTTTGCCATTTAAGGATCACCTGGTTGGTATTCTGCCAAGTATAAATACTGATTGATGCTGTGCATCAGAGTACACTCACAGAGGTCAGTTTTCTCCTCATTTTACAAGAATATGTCTGAATCGCTATTTTAAAAATATCTAGAAGATGAAGAATTTTGGCACAAAACAAGATGGATGAAAAAGAAAATATGCCATTTTGCACACAAATGTCTTCACTGCATATTTTTTTCCAGAACAGAATACGAATGTAGAATATTTTAAGGTTGTGTGAACAGAGTTGGCACTGATTTCGGGTAATTCTTTTTTTTTTTTCTGGAAATTTATGTAGAATTTCACCTTGAATGTATGACATCATTTTCTACAGCAGATGGACTGTGATTATGAAACTTTAAAAACCAGGCTGGATGGCTGGGTGAATAGATGGATAGAGAAATGAATGACTGGAAAAATGGGTGGATGAATATTGAATAGAGAGGAGTGGATTGATACTGATTTACAGGTGCATAGATCAATGGATGGTGGGTAAATAAATGGAATGATGGGTTTATTGATTGATGAATTGGTACTAATTTCTGAAAATAGAATATCAAATGGTGTGGAAATGACTTTTATTTCCTTTGTCCATGTTTGTGGAAAATGCATACATTCAATTTTTTGTGTAGGAATATTGGATGATTTCCACATTTAATCAGATCATTCTGTAGCTGTGAGAAGGTCATTGCAGAATTATGTACTGTAACACTGCCAAACATTGACTACAAGTTTTTAGGGCTTTTGTACGTTGCACATTTATATTGGTGATAATAAATATTTCTGTGCTGCTGTAACAGTGAGTTTTTCCTTATTTGCACTCACCTCATGGCTATATTTCTGAATCACTGAGTTGTTCAGTAATTAAAGTATTTTTTAGATTTTTAATTTGCAAAACATTTTTCATAATGAACATTGGGGATTTAGGAAGCACCAGTAAATAAGACAGATTTAAATGACCTTAGAAAAACATGATATGGGAGACATGGCAAAGTACTAATCTACTAATATTAAAATTCCCACCAAAAACGGGTCAGAAAGAGAAGTAAAACGGGTTGCATGAAGAGCAGTTGGTAAGTTTAGGCTAAAAAAACCCCAAAACTTAAACTGACATAAATGAACCACAAGGGGGGATTTAAAAAAAAAAAAAGTATTAAAATGGGACAAAATTGCAACCAATAATGCAAAGGCTTAATGTCTGGAGAACCAGCTCGGTTTCTTCAGGAATCAAATTTGACCAAACACCCTAGAATCCCCAGATAGTTAACCTCAATATTCTTTAGGTAATTGGGTATTTTGTGCCTATTTGAAGATGGACTGATAGATCTGTGAATCATGAAGGACGTTTGATACATGTTTGAATTATATATTCATCAGAAGAAGAAATAAAACCATAAATGCTGGCAAAAATGAAGTTTAATTCAAATATCGAACATGGATGATTTTCTAAAAATAATGCAAAAAAAAACAAAAAAAAAACAATTACACCTTCAGAATCAAGATGTCTGAATTGCTCTGCAGATAAATAGTTTTTTATTGCGAATTCATAAAACCTCAACTTTGTTTCTGAGGTAAAAATCAATAAACAGCTACTGTGTGTGTGTGTGTGCTAAACACTTACATGATGCAGTTCTTTGGTAAGTCTGAACTGATAAAAAAAAAAGAGATGAAGTGAAAAAATTATATTCCAGATTACCATGCGGCTTAATCCTTTTATAATATTGCTAGGTAAACCCAGAACTGGATTTACCCAGTTGGTAAACCCAGAACTACTGCACTGTCAACAATAAAATATATATTTATACAAAGGATGTAAAGGGTAAAATACAAAGTCTCTCAAAAAAGTAATTTATATGTGTACTTCTTTCATAATGCCAAAGCCAGCACACAATTACTGGTCCAAGCCTGTGTGCTGGTGGTGGATTCGGAAAATAGGAGGAGGAGGAAACTAGTTTCGCTTCTTCTGCCGTGCTCCTGTTTCTTCCTGAGTCTCTGGAAAACATTGGAATCCAATAAGCATTCCTATGATGGAAAAACCTGGGAAAAGCAAGATGAGATGTGATGCTTTTCAAATGAATAAATTTCCAGTAAAAGTTTCAAGCATAAAATCCTAAATTTGAGGCGATTACCCCTCCATACTCACTTGCAACAATAAGTGGTGCCATCACTCCAATAGTCAGTGGTGCAGTTTTGTAGATGAATGCTTCCGACAGAAAGTGACCCAGTGCCAACACAAATGTCCATAAAGTAATGTGATACAGCCTGTAGAAGCCAATATGTATTAATATGACAATAAGACTGTAAACCAAGAGCATGTAGGAGTTTTAAAACGTAACCGTATAGCTTACGTTCTGTTCTGGATATCAATGGCACAGGCACAGCGGATGATTGACGACAGCAATGTCCAAATACCAAATGTTCGAGCTTGGAGACCATTTACTAGAGAAAGTAGAGGAGTAGAGAGAGAGGCATAATAAAGCAGTCAGTATATGTAAGAATTTTTTAAAGCCTGTTTTTAATTAGCTACATGATCATAAAATAAACCTGTGTAGATCAACATTTGCCAGTTCTCTCTCCTTCTGGGTGGTGTGGTGTGAGTCTTGTAATTGTTTAACAGTCGCTGACATCAATCCGAGGATTTTTTTTTTTCCTACTCCAACATTCGACCGAGATGTTTGAGGGGTTTCTTGCATGTAAAGTCTATTTCAAATCAATATCTGTGCTTAATCCTTTTACTATCATTATAAATGTTCTCAAATATTCTGCTCTGATACTTGATGTTCGATTTTATAATGGTCTGCTGGTCCAGATCCCCAAACCGTGACACTTCCAGCTCCATGCTTTTCAGTATGAGGTTTGTTTCCTGTATGTGGTTTAAGCCAAACACATTTTCTGTTCTTGTTGTGTTATGTCAGATTTTTAACTGATTTGAGTTCCAAAACCCTTTGCAAACGCATAAGTTGCAAAACGATGTGGCCAAATTTATCCCAAATCAGAAATCGAATATCAGAACTGTTAGAAAACACACGGGTTGTTCCTAACTTTTCCATCTGACATTATAAATACTCACCAAACTCTGGCGTTCCCGTGTACAGTTTCTCTGAGAGGAAGCTGTGGTCCCTGAAGCTCTGCACGGTGTTTCCCATGGCGATGACGGACACCATCACCAGCCAGCTCCGGAGAACGTTCAGAAAACGGCTCATATTTGCAGTCAGTGACGCACCTGTCAGAGAGTCTGTCGACTCACAGCAGTCCAGGAAAGCTCAGACCGCAGGAGCAACTGAGCGGCTTAACACACACATTCAAGGTCATCTGTCAGGAGATTACAATCATTAATATCTCTAAACAGACTAATATTTTTGTAAATTCGTCAATGAGGGGAAAAAAACAAAGAAAACCATAGCTACCCACCAGCGATAGTCAAACTACAGCGTCGTCATGTTTCTAAAATACAATCTGGCAAGACTAAAAACCACAGGTGGACGTCAGCCAACCGAGTATTTAGCTACATTTGAAACGGTGACTTTTCCCCAATCTTTGCCCACAGGGTAAGCCAATAACAAGACTCCAAAAAATGGCTCCATTCAATCGAACCATTATTATGATTGGTCGTCCTAAAACTTAAGGTACCGCCCAATTTCTTAAGCGGACCAATAACAATTCACCCATTCGTATAGCGAGTAGACAGCATGTTAGTGTTTCTAGATAGGGGAGGGGCTAGTAGATGTCACTGCAGATTTTATTACACTGTAACAATTAATTGCATAATTTTGGGGTTTGGCTTGAAACATGGGCTGAAATTATACTTAGGGATGATTTACAACAGAAATGGTCTCATTAATTTTGACTTTAGAAAACCACACAACAAAATCTAAGCCAGACGTGCTAAAATTGCATGACACATTTACAAAGTTCAGAGGGTTTCGAACAGCATAAAATTGAAGTATTTTTCAGGTTCTGATATATTGAGAGGGAAGAAAAAGGGAAGAAAAATACATGTTCTCTCAGACTTTGTTTATGTTTGTCCAACCATCAATCTGTCATTTGCTTTTCCTCATCCCACATTCAGCCTTCTGACTGTATGCTGTCTTGAACTTCTACTTTGCTATTGTACTTATATCTAAATTAAGTCTGGTTCAAGAAGTGTTTTGCTTATTCAAAAAGACGAAAAAAGTGATCTGAAACCATAGGTAAATCAATTATCTGGCCACAACAGGATTGTCAAGATGTCATAAGTTTGAAAATAAATTAGATAATTATAAAATATCAAGGTGGAATGAATATATTGTAAAATCAGGAAGTAGGTTTGTGACATGTCTCCCAGTTTTGTTTTTTTATATTACAAATAGCAGTGGCAATGAAAACTGAAAGATGACACATTCACATCTCTGCACAACGTGTCTCAGTCATAGAAGGTGGTAATAACATTTAAGATCACAATGTTACGTCACACCATAAAAAAACTTTTCAATGCAGAAATGAGGGCTTAATAAAAGGTATTGAATGGGTTGGTAAAGATAGCGCAAGTCGACACATATGGAATTTTACATGAGATTCGGATTTAATTTCATGATGTGAATCAAATAAATGTAAAAAAAATATTTACATTAAAATAATCCAAAAACGATTTGACAACACCTGCTGTAAAGGGGGATTAACGTTTAGTTTAAACGTTCCTCACATGGACAACCGTTTTTAGCTAGTGCGCATGCCCACTGCACTGTTGCTACTCAGTTGTTGTAGTAACCAGGAAGATTAACGGTGCTATGATGCTTCCGCCTGCTAGTTAGCTGTTAGCGTTTCTGCACCGGAAGGTACGGGTAAGTTTATATTGGTTCACATTTATACTTAGGTTCAGTAATAATGTTACTTTGGTTTTACATCTAAAGTGACTCTGTTTTGGTTGGTACCAGCATATGGTATAACCGCCAGTCCGTGCCAACGTCTTGTGTGTGTGCAGTAAGAAGGTTTCATCGCCGCCACAGGTAGATTTTGTATGAACTAATTTATACATTTAATGCGTGTGTCGGTATTTACTGCTTAGAGAAATTAGTGCAACAGACGTATAATATGTGTACGGACATATGTAACCACCATTATTCTCAGTAGAACATTTTTCGGTATTACCTGGAGGATTTCACCGGGTAGTCAGCCGGACTTTGATGGGAAAATGCCAGCCGTGGTTCGGGAGAAAGAGGACTCAGAGTCTTCTTCTGAGGACGAACATGGGTAATCTCAGAACTCCTCTTCTGCTGTTTGATGCACTTTAAAAATAGCAATCTGTTCTAGACACTTGCTGTGGGATATTTTTTGTGGTGTGGAAACAAATGTAAATATATTCAGGATGTAAAACATTTTATTTAATAATCTTATTATATCTTACAGTATATCTATATCTTAGCAGTTGGTTTTAGACAAAATTAAAAATGATGAGCTCTGTCTTTTTGTGCAGTCATATTTTGGGACAGCTTGTGTGTTGGAGTGAAAGTACAGCCAAATGCAGTTGATGACAAGCAACACTTTGGTCTGTTAGAACACAACGCAATTAAACTAATTACCAATCTGTCTTACATTATTTGAACAATAGCCTGTGTGTAAACATTTGGTGGAAGTGGGAGGCAATGCAATACAGTATCTGTAATACTGGTATTTAAATGCCACTCATCCCATTTTGGATCTAAGCTCATTGTGTTTCATGTTTTACATATACTATATGCTGAACAACTGAAGAGTTATTAGAATAAACACAATTTGTGGTTATTGTATATTGTATGTTATTGTATACTTTAGTCTGTTTTTTGTATTTAAAATAAAAATAATTTGATTGAATTCTACAAAACTATATTTTCAGTCACCACAAAAACATAATATCGGCCTTAAACGAGCGTAAAAAAGTGTAGATATTTAGCATAATTTTGCTTCAGTCTGATTTTTTTTTTGCTCATATCTGAAATTTCAAATAAATCAACCATTCTTAATATAAGCATTCCAATTGTAGGTTTTCTATTTTAATGGTCTTTAGCGTATTGCACAATGTTTTCTCTACCATTACAAGCTGCAGAGAGGCTCTTTCTCAAAGTGTGTGCAGCTTGTGTAATTAGACTGTCCTCTTTAGTCTCACTTAGGTTCTTACCTTGCTGATCCCTTGGCTGACACTACAATATGTGCCTCTTAAGATATGATTAATATGCCACTTTGATGGATCAAGATCATAGTTTTTTTTTCCTAGTCTATATCTTCACAAATTGTTATAGTTTATCTAAATTGTGTTATTTAATTGTTGGCGTACAATCTCTAGGGATAGTTTGAGAAATTCTAATTAAATACATTCAAACCAAAATGTGTTTTAGACTAAATCAGATCTCATCATTGTAGAGTTTGTTATATATTTTTGATATGCAGAGAATAAGCTAGCTCTCCACTGTGAATGTGGCAGCTGGTCTTTCTTCTTTTGGCCAAATAATTCCCTCTTCAAGCTATTCTTAGTCATACCTTACTGACCATTACTGTATCATCTGCTTTCAGCGTGCTTGTCCTAAGTCAGTTTGTGTTGACTAAAAATTCGTATATTTCTCTCATTATAACAGCAATAAGACATTTATTTTGAAAACTAATATTTAACTAACACTAGTCATGTAACATAAAATAAAATATAGTATAGCTATTGTGCTTTTCAACCTTATCTTTTGTATTAGGAGGAATCAATAATGTAGAATAGGGCAATGTACAACAATCAGGCAACACATTACACTGAATAATTCAAAGTACTACTAAGTATAACTTTACAGATACTACTAAAGATACTAGAGTCCAAAGTGATGCATGTGTACTCTGAATGAACATACACTAATAAATGCAATATTCCAAGAGTGCAAGACACAGAGCAGTACAACTTTAGTGTTTTGTTTTTATTTTGTTCCATGAAAATAGTATTAGAGAGATCTTAAATATAAGAATTATTAGCTGTTTTGAGTAAAACACAAAATAATGGTTTCAGTTTGGCATGGTAGTTGGCTAACAACACTTTGTTTTTGCAGAACTTGTCAGACTATACATTGTCTTGCTGAGAAAAAGAAGGACTTGCTGGTGTGAAATTTACAATTCTTGAGAAAAAAAATGTTAACCTTTTCTTAACAGTGTTTGCTGCCTGTATTTGGTCTTAGTTTCAGTAAGTAAGGTACAGTGACAGTGTTATGATATTTTGAAAGTTTGCTCAAAGTTTTCTAGCATATTGTTTGCTGGTCCCTCATTTTCAGTTGGAAGTATTTTCATTTCAGGTATCTTTTATTCAATGCCTTTCTTAAGCAATTTAAGTTGAATGAGTTCCGAGATGCAGTTGTGATCAGACTTTTATTTTTATCTGGTATATCCATTTAAAATATCGGGATAGTTTATCAAGTGTATTCATCTTGATATCTCAGTGAAACTTATTTTCCACACAGTTTCACATAGTTGCTTTGAAAACTGGATGGAGGAATTGTTTACATTTCACCCACTTTATCTGTACCAGTCATACCTGATTGAGTCGCACTTCATCACTGTCATGCCTTATCTTATATTTGCTATGTGATATGCATGTCACTACTGGTTTGAAGTTGTTGTCTGAGGGTGAGATACGACAGGGGGGGATGCATTTGTTACTGGCCTTGCCAGATTCTTGTCTTTATCTGGCTCAGATCCATGCTTTTTTGTAATGATAAGGCATGGGCTAGTATGAGATTTTTAAAAGTAAAAACCGTGATTACACAACAGCTGGGTTCTTGCACAGAAATTTAAAACCGAAATGTATAACATTAACTATTTCCCTTTAAAACAAAACAGAAATAATAGTTATTTCTACTGCTACTAAAATATTTTAACGTATTTATAAATAAACATAGCGTAATTATATCTTACTAACAATGATGTGAGGTATTCCATAGCTCTGTCTTTTGCAACTTTGATGATTTACAAATATTATTTTTAAAAAATTTTTTAAACAGGTAAAGGCTGCTTAACAGGTAAAGCAGACCATAACAGTGCTACAATTTAGCTATTAAACAGAGCAAAACAAAGCTTCTTTCATATTATGAACACAATGAATCCATGGAGTTGAGGAAAACCTTGTTACACTGACCAGCAGCCATCCTGTACCTAGTAATGACTGCTAAAATTTTGGGCTATAACATTCAAAGTGGTTGTAATTTTTCTTATTAATTACTCAGTAATGCTTTTTACTCACTAGGTTTTTATGTCACATGTCTAATTTTCCGAGTAGAGAACATCCTTGCGTCGCATGGAGTGGCATTAGCAGGACAATCCCAGTTATTGTTTTTCTACCCGAAGCTGTTGTTTCAAAAAACAGACGTATCTGCTCTGTTGGAGGTACAAACATTTAAAGTTATATAACACATTTTAAATGTAGAGCATCAATAAGTTGGACAGTCTAATTTTTGCCTGTCTCTTGTGTGTTTCCTTTCACCAGAGAGATACAATATGTCCTTCAAGATTGTTCGCACAGATAGCCGCCTAGTACGACGAATACTCACAAATCATGGGTTTCATGAGGTAATGCTCATTCTTCATTCATGCAGGTTTAAAAGATTTGTGTCCCTTAGGACGAAAACAAACATTTAGCTTTTTCTTTCATCTGTTTACTCCCAATGCAACTGTCAGAGCTGCTCTGGAGAAAACAATTACACATTCAAAGCATTATCAATGGGTGCAATCCTCTGTTTGGTTAACCTTTAAACCTCTTTTATGTTTTAGTCATGTGCTTGTTGACTTTCATTTGACCAGTGATCAAATTAACCTGAGTGTCTGCCACTAAAGAGCCACACTTTATTACACTTTATTACAAACATATGGTGGTAGCCCCAAAAACAAAGTAGTTGTTTGAATTTTGTATTCTGATAAATATTATTTTTAGTAATGTATTTATTTAGTGTAAAACTGAGCAAAGCATTCTCATGGCACAAAGGAAAATCTTTGGGTTGGCTGTTTTTCTGATGTAATTTTAAAAGTCCATGCTGTAATTTTGTCCATTGGCCATGGAGTGATCTGGTTCTGAAATTCACATAATTCAGTGCTGGTCTTGGATTTTATTTCACAGTGCATGGCAGGGATTTAACTAACTTTATTTTAGTGATTTGCTTTATGGGATGCGATTCAGCACAAGTCGGTCCACGTTTCTGTCATCCAGGTTCACCCAAACAGTAACAACTTCAACCTGATGTGGACTGGATCTCACCTCAAGCCTTACCTACTACACAGCCTTCAAGAGTTCCAGAAGGTCAACCACTTTCCCAGGTACGCTGAAATACCCGGGTGTCCTGTTACTGGTTTCTGTATTATAAATAACACTACTAATCCTTTCCAAACCCCTCAGTTCAGGCAATGTATTTTTTGGCTTCTCCTGCAACACACATTTAGTTTGGACCGGTGCCTCTCTGAAGCATGAAATGAATCACGCTGTCAGGCAGGGGGTGTTCTATGACTGTCATCTATTTCTGTATTTGTTATGCCATGTCAAAGTAGAGCACGTTTTAAACTGAAATCTCTGCTGATTTCCAGGTCATATGAATTAACTCGCAAAGACCATCTGTATAAAAACATCCAGCGGATGCAGCAGACTTATGGCTTCAAAAACTTCCATATAATTCCTCAGACCTTTGTGCTTCCCTCTGAGAGCGAGGAGTTCCGCAGTAAGACCCTCTCCTGATTCACCTAGCTTAAGCAGAGCTGCCTTTATGATATAGAATGCTTGGAAAAGTATTAATACCCCTTCAACTTTTTTCACATTCAGTCAAATATTACAACCATCGACTTCAAATTATTTAATTGAAACTTAACACAATAATTGTGCCTAGTTATGTAGTGGTGGAGGGGAGAGATTAAATGGTTGTTTACCAATAAAATGGTGAAAAGTATGATGTACATTTGTATTCAGCTCCATTTAATATAATAGCCCGAAATAAAATCCAGCAAAACAATTTAGCTCAACAAGTCACTTGATTAGCAAATGAAGCTCCACCCTGTGTAATTTACTCTCAGAACAAATAAAGCTGTTCTGTGAAGGCCTCAGTGGGTTTTTTTTTTACAGAACATTAGCCTAAAAACAGCATCACCAAGACCCATAAGCACAGCAGGCAGATCACAGATATGTTGGGAAGTACGTTGGTCAGGTGACACTAAATTAGAACTTCAAACCTTTCATGCTAAAGGAGCGTGTGTCAGAGAACCGACACGGAATATCGTCCCGAACACAACATCCACACTGTAAAACATCATGCTTTGAGATTACCCCTACAAAATGCAGAATTTTATTTCTAAAAATGTTTGAAAACCATGTACAATTTTCCTTCTTCATAATTTGTTTTTTTTTTCTCTGTTGATTTATCACATAAAACCCCAATAAAAATACATAGAAGTTTATTGTGATAAAGTTGCACAATAAGAATAAGTTAGGGGTGTAAATGCTTTTTGAAAGATATATAATTGTTCACAGTGTCTGACATCTGTAGTGGTTTCCTAAAGTCCTCTTTGTCCCACTCAGGTTGTTTTGCTAAAGACAAGGGGCCATGGATAATTAAACCAGTTGCATCTTCAAGAGGACGGGGAATCTATTTGGTCAACAATGTAAGTGATTTTCACTTTTTCAAATTGTACAATTTCCAACTCCAAAACATGTAGGAAAGATGAAATAGATGAAATTGTGATACGAGTTGGAGAAGGGATGAATTTACTTGAAGCCATTTAAATTTGTTTCCTTTTCTATTTTATTTGCTTCTCTTTTTTTGCCAACTAATATTCTTCTGTTTTCTCTGCTCAGGTTTTGCTTTGCTTAAAATATTTCTTTTAGGGGGGAAATAACAAAATGTTTTTGTTTAATTGTGTATGAAGCATGATGTTGCAGTAGGAGAAAAGCTTAAAAATAATTACAGAACAAATGGGTGTAGGACCAATGTGATTTAAGAAAAAAAATACTTTAGATAGTGACAATAAATTACCACATACTTGAAACAGAAGATACCGAACCTCCCTTTTAATATAAATGCCGTGGTGTCAGTCATTTTTTTCCTGTGTCCTACTAATTCATGTGTTAGCACAGATTTACATTAGTCGTGTGGGAGTACAGTTTGTGCACACGGACGTGAAAAATGTTGTGTGAACCCAGGCAGTCACTTTGCCAGATGTTATCTGAGTGTGGGGGTTGCGCTGATACAGTTGTCTTTGAAATAAGTTTCAACCAGACATTAATAAGCCCAGTGGAGTAAATCACACACTTCCAAGGACTCGGCTCTCAGAGGAGGCCAACAAGGTTCTCACTCTTGGAAAATACGTCCACGATTCTTCTTCTTCTCAGGCATTTTTATGCAATGGTGGAAAGAATGTCAGCTTGATATTTGGAGAGAAGAAAGAAATACGTTCATCTTTTCGGTTTAGTTTTGCTCTGAACTCCTGCCAGCGCTGAGGTTACTCTACCCCCACCCTTCCAATCTCAACTCAACTTCACCACCTGCAACACATAAATGACCCATCTCCCAGCACCAGATTGTATTTTTATAGGCTGTTATTGAAGGTTGACCTGCTATGACCAGCGTCGCAGAAAAGTCTCCCCATGTGATGGCCCTTTGATGTTCACGATTAACTGCAATGTCGTGGCAGCTGCTTGGAGTCGATATTTTAATGTTGTTTTATGTGAATTAACTTGTACATTGTTGCTTTAACTCCAAGATGAAATACTGACTGCATATCCTCTTTGTGTGTTCTTCATGTTGTCGCATTTGTGTCGCTTCTCACGAACAGCCAAATCAGATTTTAATGGATGAAAACATCTTGGTGTCACGCTACATAAATAACCCCCTGTTAATCGATGGTAAGACATAGTGGATATTTTGACTGTTGGACACTAAAACTCTTTATGATCAGTCCTCATTGTTTTTGCTTGCAGAGTACAAGTTTGACGTTCGTTTATATGTAGTGGTGACATCCTTCAACCCGCTGCTCATCTATGTCTACGAAGAGGGTCTCGCTAGGTAAGTGTATGCAGGTTTTAGTAGTTATGTAGTGATTACATGTCAGTGATCACATTTTTTTTAGTATAAAGGATTAATATTAAATCCATGCTCTTGCATGTGCAGTGGTAGAGCTCTAAATTGAAACTACCATTAAGGTACTGCAGATACCTTATTTTTGGATATGATGACAAATTCAATTATTGCAGCCACCATCCGACTTTGTTGCTGTCTGATGTAGCTAGAGTTGATAATTGAATTGTTACCACTATTATTAGAGGTGTGTAAAAACCCTTAAAATTAATTTATATTTTATTGCAGCAGCCTAATCCGACATTTAAAAAAAGTTTGAGAAAAATCCAGCCTTTAATGTGGGTGTCCTAGTGTTTTGAATGAAGACAGGACCCACATGCAGGCACATGAGTGCGGACAAAAACGGTATTTTAATAACAAAAACATCAACCTTTGATAACAAAGTCCAAAACATGGAAAACATAAACCACAAGGATTACAAAGAGGAGACTGGAAAACCTTGTTGGGAGTCTGTAATAGCATCTCAAATTACAATCCCAAGCAATATATCAAATATTTAAGTGCTAAACTTAAGGAAGCACCTGAAATCTGTAAGCTAAAGAATGAACAAAAGCCACAGTCCCACAGATCATACAGTAATTTTTTTTAGCAGAGTCTCCCAGTCCCCATATTTTTGTACAAAATAACTGGTGGCCCAGTTATTGGTACAGCCGTACTTTCTACATCCCTCCTTTACCAATTTCACAGGGTTGGACCATACAGGAGGGGGTTTCCTTAAGGGTGGGAACAGTAATTGTCTGACAACACAAATCTCTGCCTATTTCCACAAAGCTCCTCCTTAGAGCTGCAGTCTCCAGCCCTTGAGCCTTCCCTACACAACTTCAGCAGACTAGCTGCAGCAATTGGCAAACATGTGGTGAAACCGTGCGTCATCTGAGCTTATGATATGAACTACTTCTCAGTCCAACGCTCCCAAGAAAAATTGAAAACAGTTTAATTAATGGAGAAAGTTTATTGTGCTGATGATGAAGTGTCAAAGAGTAGGAGCTTCTTAAAAGACGGGGCAATTTCAAGGCATCAAATTGTGAAGTCAAATTTTTTAAAGTTATGTTTGATGTATGCAGAATTATATAACAACTGAAGATAACAAAGTTACTTGTATGTGTTATAAAATGTCACAGTCACTGACATTATGCATACAGAAAAATGCAAATATCTATTTTCATCTTATTTCTATTAATGTGCAAAGTGACACCAAAGGCAATATGTCCCACTCTTTATTCAAGCATGTAAGCTGAAAATAATTGTGATGACTTCAACTTCATATTTACATATACATGTTAAAAACCATTCAAAGTAAAAGCAGATCAGTTTCATGTGGACTGATAGATGATACACTTTTTGTACCTCTTTAGCTCACATTATGCTTTGTTTAATTTATTAGTCATAGCTCTATCACCTGAAATAAATGTTCAAGAAGAAAATAAAAATGCGAACTCTAACGGTACTAAAGTGTTTTCGCCGTTTTTTTTTTTACTATTGTGAATTTCACTCTGGGATTAATAAAGTATATTCATTCATTCATTCTACACTGCAAATTCACATCAAAAGTAATTTCTGAACACTATCTTCGCTAACGTGTTTAGCTCTAGATAAATTAAAATAAATCCAAGTAAAACAGAATTATCATGTGTTGCTGAATATTATGACATTTTTAGCATGTTTTACAATACATGCTATGTTAAGGTGAATGTTTTGAGCAATCTGCCAGTTTGTTCAATTGTGCTTTAAGTGTGGATTTAAATTCTGTAGGTAGTTTACTGTTTACATTTCTTATTTCAGCTTTGTTAGATTAATCATAGTGATATTCTTTCTGTTTCCACAAGAGGGCACTCCAAGCTTTTAGAAATCAGCCTCTGCTGTGGTGATGTTGAAACAAAGCAGTCCATTGTTTCAGTTGTAGGATGTGCTAATCAAATGTTACTTTTTTTTTCGGTTATTGTTCAGATATTATCTGAACATAACTCAACAGAATTTCTTACGTTTTTTTTTTTTTTTTTTACATTTTTCTTTTCTTTTTGTTTTATTTGAAAGTGATAACGTTTTTCTAAGTCAAACCATAAACAGACTATGAACTGATACAGGTAGGCCAGGAGAGGGAAGATGATTTAGTGAATAGCTGGCTCCTCGCCTCGCTCTGATAGAAGTATGTGCTCATGCTGGAAACACCGTGCCACTGCCCTCTTATTTTGCTGGCTTCATTATCAACTGTGAGCAATAAATCATGGCCAAGTTCTGAATCCTGCTTTTATCTCCTGACATTCCTTTGGTGGTGTTGATATTCAGGTACGCGGTGGTGTGCCAAGGAATTTTCATTATAACACATGTGGCACCAACTGCTCTGAAACATTATCAGAGCCTATTTTCTCCCTTACGTGCCGCAATTATTAAGTCAAGTTACAGCTTCATGAATATAGAAGAGAACGTGCATTCTTTTTTTCCCCTTTATCTCGAGTTAAAAAAACGAACCTTTTTCTCCACAGATTTGCTACAGTTAAGTACGATCAGACTACAACACACATCAAGAACAATTTCATGCATCTCACCAACTACAGTTTGAACAAAAAGAGCAGTGATTATATCAGGTAAGCAGCTTCAGTGCCTCATAAATCTGTTGAGTGTGTTGCTTTTAAGGGAAGCCCCCTGACTCATCCCTTTACCTCAGCTTTGGTCTTTGAAGTGCATTTCTTCCCTTTCAGCTGCGATGACCCTGAAGTTGAGGATTATGGAAACAAATGGAGTATGAGTGCAGTGTTGAGGTTTTTGAAGGAGGCGGGAAAGGACACCACATGTGAGTGAGGCAGTCTTATTTTTATTGAGGTTTTTTTTTTTTGCATCTAAGACTTCATGAGTTTTATTGAATCACATTTAAACAATTTATTCTCTTCTAGTGTTGATGAGGCAAGTGGAGGACCTCATCATCAAAGCCGTGCTTAGCGCCGAGCTGCAGATAGCCACTGCCTGCAAGATGTTTGTTCCTCATAAAGCAAACTGCTTTGGTAATTTCTTTTCCATTTTTCTTTGCATTTTCCTATGTCAATCCCTTCTTCTTCGTGAACTCTTATAACCATGGCAGAATCCAACTTTCCTGTAGGTCTTCAGGATAGTTTGTGCTATTTTTAAAACAGTTCAGACATACTCACACACACAGCAGGGAGATAAACACTGAACTCATCAATCGTTTTCTCTGAAAATATGTTTATGCACTGACATGAAAGAAATGTGTTCTGTCAAAAACAACCCACACATGAGAACAAATCAACAAAATTAGGACCACAGATTATGTGTAAAACAGTGAAACAGCACAAGGAATAAGTTTTATGCATGTTTTATGAAAATGTATTATTGTTAGAAAATTCTATTGTCTTTTTATATTTGATGTTCGGTAGAGAAGCCTTTTTATTTATTTTTTTGGCGATTGTGGCTTCAAGTGGAGAAACTATTTGCATGCATTGCTCAGGTGTGATTCTGAACCCTTCTTCCGTCGTTTAATCTCACATGTTCTGGAGAACTCTCTTCTAGTCATGTCATATTGAGGTTTTGTTGAACAACTTGAAGGATCCAAATGCAGAACCTGACTGTGACAGAGTTCTGTAATAACGGCCAACAAGGTTAAGCTGTGGACGGGGAGGAGTCACAGAAGAGTCAGACAGAATAACGGAAAAATCCAGCAATGAACAATGAAAAGCCAGGAGCCTAAATACCAAGGCAGGGAAAGAAAATGACAAAGGAATCAGATGAACTAATCATAGGAGATGTGGTACAGCTGTGGCAGAAGGAAAACATTGAGACTGATGGAGGGAAATTAAATACCCAAAGGGAACAGGGACTATAAACCAGAATGAAAAGAGTAATACACATCTAGGGGAAATAAATCCAAATGCACAAAAAATAGGAATAAATTGAGAAAGTAAACAAAAGGGAAGAAACTGACATGGCAACACCTTACTAACAGAAATGATCACAAACAAATAAGGTGAATATGGCAAAATCTGTAGAACCAACACAAATAAGTGATTAGAAAACAAACACATGAAAAATTAAAACCCAACACCCAAGGATCATAACCATTCACTTTGATCTTCACTTCTTTCCACTGTATTTCAATGAGATTCTCTGAGACAAGTTGGGAGTTCCGTTATCTGAATTCATGGGATCTTTATCTTGCTGAAATGCCCAAGATTCTATTTGCAGATTCATACCAGAAATGTTTCAGTAAATTTCTCCATTCATCTTTTCTTCAATCATTAGAAGTCCGCTAGTACCATGTTCTAAAAATAACAGTCCTACACCATGATGCTCCCTCCTCAAAACTACATTGTTTTTATTGTGCTTTTGGGTGATGTAGAATGTCATTTTGCTCCTTCAAAGAACTTGTGTGAAATTTCGAAGTTCGACCACATTTTATTCTCCTTGTATTTTATCGTTTTAACCAAATGTTCTTGTACAAACTTGTAGTCTTATGCAACAAATGTGCATAGTAGTCTGTGGTTAAGTACATTTCTTGAAGTTTACATGGAAAAACACTTTTGCTAATTCCAGGTTATTCTGAGGCTTTCTGTGCGTGGTCCTCAACTTTTCAATTCTTATTGTTGTTTTCTTTTAGTTCTCTGTCAGATAGTTTCCTAGTACTACCTGGCAGGTGGCTGGTTTATGCTAAAATTATTTTTTATCACACTTCCAGATAAGGGTCCATTTGGTGTTCATGGGAACATTCACAATTTTGGAAATTGGGCTTAAATAAAATCTGTGTGTTTGGCAACAATGAGATTGTGAAGGTCTTGAGAGAGCTTTTTGCTTTTACCCTTTATGAGATGCTTCTTGCTTGATACCTTTTATCTTGGTAACGAGCAACCTTTGTATAGGTCATCAGGTATGACTGACCAGCTGATAGAAGGCAGGATTGCTTTCTAAATACTGACAGAATTTAGTAATTCTCAGAAGACGTCATGAAGGTATTACCAACAAAGTCTTTTCTGCTATTTCATACACATACAAATTCCCTGTGTCATTCCACTTTAATGCACATAACTTATTTTCATGGATTACTTAGATTTTTTTTTTACCAACATTTTGCATGTGAATAGATTAGATGGAAATATATTAATAATTTATATGCTCCGTACTTATTTTAAACACTGTAGGTAGGCAGCCTTACACAGCACACCCTTTACATTTCCTTTAAGTTTCAAATTGTCAAGCAGTTCCTTAATAACTTTTTGCCCCTGGCTCCATGCTGAGATAGTAGAGCCTTACTGCCTGGTGCTGCCCTCTAACTGGCCGCCGGCTTGTTGAGGACCTGTCGACTGAAGCAAGAATTTGCTTCCTCTCTTCGTTTGCCATTCAAGCTTTGCCTGATTTAGGCTGACTGTTTTCTTGGCTAGTCTTGCTCAGCGGCGGGCTCGTGTGAACTCCATTTTGGAGCCATTACCCATGTTAGTATTGGCACTAATTGTCTGCGCTCTTTCTGAGTCTGGCAGCCTTTCTGAGATTTGGGGGGTTTGAAAGTGAGCACATTGGCTCAGCTTCCCTCAAGCACCACTGTCTCTTTCTCAGTCTCTTTTTCCTTTTTCTTACTGTGTCTTTTTGTTTAAAAATCCCCCCGCCCCCCACCATCCACCCTCCCTTTTCCTCACTGCTCGCACTCAGTTTCACCTCTCAGATGCCAGAAAAATAGAGGCTTCCCGAGACATAATAGCTCTCTGATTGGTGGTTGTTTGGGCTGTATTGGGCGCGTAGCTGCATGGACTCACAATCACAAAGTCGCCTGCATAAAGATGCAATCTGCACCCACAGCATCACTGCTATGTTGAAAACGGCATTAAATTAAGGTGTGAATGTTGTCCCTGCAAGAACGTACAGGGAAATGTAGCCTATCTAATCTGAACTTGCTTCTCAGTCATCCACATTAGAGGGACATGATGGCAATCTGAACCCAAATGTTTAGAAATTAACACATTAAGGTTTACTACATATTTTCAACAGTGTAAACAATATATCAAACTCCATGACGAGCCGTTCATTTAAAATAATAAATAGATAATACAAGTCTTTTTAGGCATTTTCAATATAATCTTTTTTAAGCATATTGAAACACCACGCTCCAAAACAAGCAAAGGAAAGTTTTAAGGGATCTTTACACTAGAAAAAGGTTATAATACCTTAAAGACTGCAGACTTCAATCATCCAGGCAAATAGAGCTAAAATGGGGGTGAATTCAAGTCCATAACTCCTCCCCCTCCACTGAAGAGATCTGTGGCCAGAGATAACTTTCAGAATAAAATGTGTCATCTTTGAGATCAAAATGATATTCAGGGTACTATCACGACAGCCGCAGTGTCTCATTTTAACCATAGCTGTCATGAGTCATAAATGAATCACTTTGACAACATGGTGTAAAAGAACTGATCTATATTACATATATGTCCATGTATAGTGACTTGCAAAAGCTTTGGTACCGCTTTGCTTCTTTGCATTTTCTTACATAATGACTACAAACATCAGTTAACTTTACTGGGATTTTAAATGAAAGACCAATGCTAGGTAGTGTAAGTCTGAAAACAGTGGAAATGAAGTGGTTTCTCTGCCATTGCTATTTTTCAAAGAGCAATGGGGGTACACATTCAGTCCGTAGATGTTCAATTCTGATACAAAGCTGCCCTAAACACTTGCAGCCGAACTTGCTGCCAGTGTTGATTCCACAAGATATTGATTAAGGGGCTGAATACAATTACACTAGGAGTTAAAATCACCACCTTTTTTATGATGCAATATTACATTTATTTGTTTGGATGACGATATTATAAAGTCTGCAATGACATGATTTCAATTTAGTTCAACTCAAGTCTGCGATCGATATGAAGCACATGTAACATGAGTATTTACATCTATATCAACTTGGAAAACAAGTCAAATATGATTTACCATTTTATTTCTAAATCATTGCAGGCACTTATATTTAGAAAAAACATTTTTACTAATTAATGAAGAAATAAGAAAATGGATCAACCTGTTCAACGTGGTCTCACAATTCTGAAGGTTAAGAGGGTGTTTTTTTTATCAGTTTACTTAAAAGTGACCTTGATGATTGTCGAGCCATAATGAAACAATCATAATAGATAGTAAACTTTATTAAATTCACACAACAAATGTACAAATTTGACGTCCCTTTTTATAAATTAGAGCAGAATTTTACCTTTTCACCCTTTGTTAGTTGCTCAGGCTAAACATTTTTACCAGAACTTAACCAAGATCACCACTTAGCCTACTCTTCAAAATCCAAATGCAGATGATCTGGATTGATATTTTCATTTTGCCTTGATGCAACACAATTTAATTTAAATTAATTAAAAATGTATGTATCTGGACTGATGTATTGTTACACCCCTGTTGCGTGCTATGTTGTTTTAGACTTTTATTTTTTAAAAAGCTGATAAATAATGTATTATTTTCCTTCCACATTTTTATTAAATGCTTCTTTGGGTTGACAATTCACATAAAATACCAATCGAATACAGTGAGGTTTATGGTTGTAACTTGACACAATGTGAACAAGTTTAAGGGGTATGCAGATGCTTGCAAGGCACTGTACCTTCGGAACAAAAGCAATTAAGTTCAGCACTTTTGTTTAAGACGCATAATAAAACGTGGTCTGCTCCAAACATGTAGACTATCTCACTTCAGCCCTATCGGTTTACTGTTGAATCAAGTGTAATTTTGTTGTCTACAGATGGCCCCAAGGTAGTTAATTATAGCATTCATGGTGTGTCTACAGGATTAAGTTTCTAAAGACAGACACTGACGGTTCCAGAGGACCACCCTCATCCTCTCCCTGTTAATCTGTCTCTTCGTGTGCTCATGTTGCATGCAAGCTCCCTGTCTGGGTCTGAGTATATGTGTAGTGTGAGTACAGGGATGTGCTTGAACCTGTGCGGAGCGTATTGTCACATACATAAAGGTCTGTTTCAGATGCTGGAGTTTATTCTGATATGTTTGTGATGGATCCATGTCACTTTAATTAAACCTCTCAAAGTCCTATTCTGTACTCCACAGTTTCCTCCCTACCTTATTCTCAGTATGTTCTTCCACTCTATAACCTACAATACCCCCATGCTTCTTTTACTGCCGGGCCTCAGCAGCTGTTTATAATAGTAAACTACAAAGTATATGTTTTTTACTGATAAAAGTAGTAATTATTTTGTGTTTTTTTTTTATTTTTTTATGCAATCTCTGGCATGTCTGGAGAGAGAGCCTTGCAAAATCATTAAGCACGTTATAAACCTAATTTACTTCAAATTCTTCCCTTTGATTTTAAAGTTTATTAATGGCTTTAAAACAATAGGATTTCTTCCTTTTAGCTCAAATTATACCATGCATCTACATGTGCGTACAATAAAAAGTCTTTTTATAGCTCAGTAATGTCTCATGTGGGATGAAATAAAAACTGCTTTTATGCTGTAAGAAGTGTATATGGGTGTATGAGTCTTTCTGCGGGGAGAAAATGCCACCCATGCAGCTCCTCACCGCTGCTGTGTGATTAATGGACAGGCTTTTTGCTGAGAGATGCTGATTACGAGATGTTTTGACTAAGATCTGATTAGCCAAGCCAAAGACCTATTTTATTACACACAAAACATTCCACTTACTGGTCCTGTGTTCCACCAAGCGTACCTCATTAAGTGCTGAGTGTTGGTTGGATCAGCCCCTCTGCGAGCGTCTCTCCGTTTCAGATACTTTTCTCAGCAGTGCAGGGTTCGCATCCCCTGCAATGGCAGTGTAGCTGCTGTGTAAGCGATTAACGGTTTTTGTTCCTGCTGTCACAATAACACTACAGAGTGCTTACTAGAACTTTAATTTGTTGTCCTCCGAGGGTTTCCACATCTGCCGTGATTCTTCCAGCAGCAGTAAACCAGTTTAGCTGCCATGATTTATCCCAGATTGACATGAAAGTAATTCAATTGTCCCATCGCATGAAGAAAGCACACTTGAAAGATGCCCTTGTTATTGTGGGCTACCAGGCTCAGTGGCCAGGGTGGGGTGATCATTGTTTTTGGGTGTTTGTCTCTTGTGGTGAACTTTTCCAGCGGCGCCCCTCCTATAATAAAGAAAGAAAATGCTCTTCATCATCCCTTTTTTTTTTTGTTTCTGTCACGGTTGTCCCGTCCCCTCCCCTCTCTCTTTGAGGGGTTTGATGTAGATGTTGAGCGCCTCACGCCTGCTTGTCTATGATGCTTGTTGTGGGCTGTCTGTGGGCACATTTAAAAGCGGTCCCCCCGGCAGCGGTCGAGCCACAGAACAAACGTGTCTGACATTAAGCTGCTCGGCAGGCTCGCGGGGCATCGACGGCGTCGGCTTCTAATTGAGGGAAAAATTTGTGGCACATGGAGTCTGCTTGTCGGAGGCTGGTGAGGTGGTTGTAACACCTCCCCATTTTCCCCCTGCTGTTGTGCCACTGAAGAGGCAAAGCAGGCTCAAAACCTCAATTATTCCAGCGCTCTGTTCTCCAACACTAATGTTTTATGATACATACACTCCTCTCCTTGTTTCATGTCGTCTGTATGTGTTTTTTTTTTCTTCACTGAATTGAATAGAATAGGATTAGCTGACAAGTGGAAAATAAAATCCTGTAAAGTCTTGCACTGTTTAACATCAGGGGGTCCTGTCCATCTTGTGCAGTTGTGTGATAGTCCCTGGCTCTTGAATGGATGGCAGATTTACTTTCTTTCCGTCAGTTTGAGTTTATGCAATTTACACTCCTTAATACAATGAAAGCACAATGCGTTTGAAATACTTTAGCTTGATTAATACAAAATACATACTTGTGTGGATTCCAGTCCTTGTTTTCATAGAAAATTAGAGAGGACACAGTGTACTTTTGAGAAACTTGATTTTAAAAGTCTAAGTAAATAGTAATTATTTATTATAAAAGTCAAAAATATACAGCATACAATCACCAAGGTTTTCATGGTTATCAGAAATGCAGTGATCTCTGATAACCATGGAGATCATTCATTTTTTGAATGATCTCCAAAAAAACATTTTTGTCAACATAGTTCGTTTTGAACAGTCTGGAATTTTTCTTTTTCATTTTCCAGAAATTAATAAGTGTGAAAAAAATAATTGAGGTGTGGAATATGTGACATTTTCCACACTTTTCCCTCTTTCCATGTTTTAAAAGAAATTAGTCTGTACTGAATAAATGCATTTGGCAAATATTTTAACCATTGATTTATTGGTTTTTGACTAACTGAATTCACACTCATTCAAAAAGGGTATTTTTACTACTTGTCTCTAGACAACCTTTAAGTTAGGTTGAACCTGTTAATTTATACTTTTTCTAAAATGCCAAAAAAAACACTAAAATGCATTTTTCAGGAGATTTTACAAGAAAATGAGATGCCACCACGAAGAGTAGTTGTGAGTTCAGTTCCAGCTTTCTCCAGGGAAACCCCTGTATACCTTGATGCTGGTATACAGGGGTAACTATCAATGTTTACATTGATAGTTAAATCATTAATAGAGACATGGAAAATCAGATTTGTCATTTTATATCCAAATAATGTAAAACCGCTTAAAAGGAAACAAATGAATTTCCTGTATTTCCACAAACTTTTAAAATCCCTACCAGTACTTCATAAAAACAAATATCTTCACCAGATATCTGACTTTAAATATGGATGCTTTTCTTCTTATTTAAGCAACCAGTAATTTCTTTTTTTCTGATTAGTTTGCACTTTATTCATGTTCTAAGTTACAGTAACACCATTTGGTTAATTTTATCAGTGTTACCTTAGGCGCAATTTGAGGCCATTGCCGGCTGTCATGCTGGGTTTTGTGTGCTTAACACTGGCATTGACCTGAGATGCTAGAGCAAACAGTGCTGGTTATTGCAGCTTTGAAACCACCAACCCCCCCAGCCTATTCTCAACACAGTCTGTTCTTTTGAAGTGCCATTAGAAGGATTTTTCCTCTGGCTTTTTGGCCGGGCGCTACCCTAACCCTGTAAAAGACTGTGGTTTCCCTGCACGCTTCTGCTGAGGCCGGTGGCTTATTGGGTGACACTCCCCAGAGCAGTGTGAGGCTTTTCATATGGCGCATATACTCTGACAGCTTCAGTAAGCCATATATCAGTCAGCCAGTGAAACGGGAGAGAAAAATCGAGATGAAATGGATGATTTTTTTTTTTTTTCTTTTACTCTGTGAACTTCCTGACCACTTTGTGAAAGGCTTTTATTGTGTCACTCAGTGCTTAGCTGTTACTGGAATGAAATACTGTATATACAACACGCCGCCTAAGGCTTTCTAATTCCCCAGGTTTTGCCACTTGGGACACCCTCTCACATTTCAAGCTGTGAGTGTGACTTTTATCGAGATGGACTTGATTTGACCTCAGGAATTAGTTGAAACTTTTTCTAATGGTCCTTAGAATCATTCACTCGTTGTTGAAGGGTAGTGTGGATATTCAGAATTTCTAATCTTCTGAATATGATGAAGATTAAATACCAATCTTTGCCCGTCTCTATATTGGCATACATATGTATGCCAATATACCAATCTATCGATCCAGAGGGTGGGGATTTGGATTGTCCATCAGCTTTAAATTCAGTTCAATTCAAATGAAGAAATACCTTATTTATCCCAAAGGGAAATTGAATGTCATAAATCGTATCATGCAAGTTAAATGTTGCAGTCAGTCTTGCAACAAATCAGGTAAATGCCTTTGACCGAAAACTGGTTTTCATGACTGTCATGACATCAAAACCAGAAAGAATAACTGTCCAAACATGCAACACCTCAACCAAAAACGTATGAACCAAAGTCTACAGAAAAAACACATCAGAACTAACATGACAGAGATATTCCAACATGCTGCCACTGTTCTAAACTAAATGAACTAATTAAGAATGTTAATTTGCTCTGGTGATTGTCCTTTCTGTAGAACTGTACGGGTTTGATGTCCTAATTGACTCCAACCTTAAACCCTGGTTGTTAGAGGTGAACCTTTCACCCTCTCTGTCCTGGTGAGTGACTCAGTTCTTTCCTTGTTTCACTTATTAGTAGAATCACTCATTTAGAATATTTTAATTATCCAGCCTGCTAAGAAGACAGCTGTTCATAACTCTGTAATAGCTCTAGCTACAAAAATACTAGAGCAGCACAAGTATTTAGTTATTTGAAATATTTGTTTGTTTAAAAATGTCACACCTACTCTGTCTTTTTACAGCGATGCACCCTTGGATCTGAAGATAAAGGCTAGCATGATTGCAGACATGCTTTCACTTGTGGGTGAGTGCATGCTGAAACAATGAACAAATGCATATTTTATATTGTTTCATGGTTTTCCACTAGTAATTCATCTTGATGAACCGAGGCATTTCAAAACACTTTGAAATGCCTTGTTGCTGAAAGGTGCTATACAAATACAATTTGATTGATTGACTGATTGAGTGATTGATGTTTGGATCCTGACGCATGCATACTACCTCCAAAAGTATTCACACCTATTCAACTTTTCTAACATTTTCAGTTTCAACCACAAACTTCAAAATGTGATGACTATGATTGCATTACAAAAACAACCCTAAGCTGTGTATAAATGTGGTGTATGAAAACTAAGATCTAATTTTTGTTTCACAATTTTTTTTACAAAAAAAAAAAAAAAAATACAATCATAACATTGTATTCAACTCTTTTACTCTGATACCCCTAAATGCAGTACAGATCTCAACTAAGTCACATAATTGGGACATAAACTCCACCTCTGTCTAATGTAATCTTTAAGTAAATACAGCTAAGCTATGAAGCCCTCAAAGGTTCTTAGGCAACATTATGAAACGGCATGGTTTGTGGCAATAAGGAGACATTGTACTATTTCTTTTCAATAGGGAATTTATTCCATAAAGCCCGGACTTTTAGAGTGCTTGACTAATAACTGTTTTGTTGACAAATTCATTATGTATGGATTTCTCCACCTCCTCCAGAGCCACCACAGCACGCTCAACTCCTCCTCTAATTATAGAAATGTGAAATACATACGCATATCACACTTTCAGATGTATTTGTAAAATTAAATAATGTATTTTTTTTCTTCCATTTTACATGTATGCACTGATTCGTTACAGTTCCAACAGATTTTGGGTTGTGACGTGACAAGATGTGAAAAGTTCAAAAAGTATGAGGCACCGTGGCTTCAGGCACAGTTCAGACTTCCGTTCTTAACACTAAATCAGAATGTTGTAATTATTATATATCGTTTGTTATTATTCACCACCCTATTGACTTTGCTGCTGGTCGGTCATTCTTGTGGTGTGCAGGTTTCAAGTTGTTCGAGACAGTTGCCTATTGTCTAATGTTTTCCAGCATTCCACTCTTAAGCTGAGTTTGCGCAAACGGCTTTCAGAATAGCTGCATGGCTTTAAAGAAAGCATTCCTGTGTTGAAATATTAAACCGCAATGCTTATTAATTAGCATTAAATTACACTCAGATCAAATTGCCTACACATGCCTGAGTATTTTTTTTAATTGTCATTAAGCCTGAGCCCAAGGCTCAGATAAAAGGTGTATCTATGATGCCTCCTTTTTTCATTCATTTTTTCCATATTTATCTTGTCCTGTTTAGGGTCTTGGGTTCCCGCTATTCTTGATTTGATGTTTTCATTCAAAGAATTACTAAACCATGTTAGATCTGTAACTACTGACAATTCAGGTGTGAAAACATGTTGCTTAGAATGTATAATATCATGTAATTCCTCGCTTATTGCTATTCAGGTTATCCTCTGCCTACTTATGACTTCTATAAATATTATGAGCTCTTATGTTTATCTGTGGTCCCAGGCTAATGATATTAGAGGAATGGCTAGTATGTGCATGTGTACACTTGTGCATGCCCAAATGTGTGTGTGTGTGTGATATGCTGAGCCATGCTGTGGCTTGAAACTTTCCCCTCTGGCTCATTAAATGAAAGAGTAGAATCATAAATTGCCAGTTATCTTTGGACTGAGACGTTCCTTGCGGGTCTGGAGAAAATGAGCAGTGGCATGTAAAACATAGCACATCTATTATGTACCAAACAAAGTCGCTGTTGGCTGATAACGCTTGGGCTGCATCCCAGTCCTGTAAATAATGACAGCATTCCATTAGCATTCATTCCCTGCCTGTGTGTAGCTGTCAACTCCATGTCACCAGTGTTTGCAATAATTGCAGTGTTTAGGCGAGAGCATGACAGGGGCCCGATGCCTGACAGCTCGAACGAGGCAGAACAAACAGCCTCGAGCTCAAAGCTGTCAATAGGCTTTATTCAGTTCATATGAGAGTGCAAGATATGACAAACAAATGTATTCAGCTGTTCACTGGGCTTTGGGAGGGTGTGGGAAGCAATAAACAATAAAATTAAACTCGTAAATATTTTTGTCAGGGTGGGAACACTTTGCTGAGATGAGATGAATGTGATGCATTTAATTCATTAGCTATTTTCTGTAAATAAATGTAGAATATTAGGATTTTCTTCACTTCTTTGACCCTGTGTTTGTTTTTATATGCTGCCTTATAAAAGGCTTATTACTCATTCAGATTTTCAAACTTCTATGTATTTTATGGGGGTTTTATGTGGTGGCTCAACACAAAGCAGTGAGTTAGGAGCTGCGGAGATTCAGAGGTCAAAACAGAGAAACTGTTGACTGGACAACTAGGTGAAATCACTACATGTGGAAGAAAACCAGCCCTGAACACACTGTTTTTGGTAAAAATGTACTGCTGGGATGCTGGTCAGATTTGTATTGGGTGAATATTTTTAAAAGATCTTTCCAATTCAATTCAGATTTAATAAAAAAAATGCTTTATTTATCCCAAAGGGAAATTAAATATTGTAATTCGTATCATGCAAGTATCTTAAAAGTGTCATTTTAGATGGTGACGTTGTGGGCAGGAAGGATCTCCGGTAGCAGCCAGTGTTGCAATAAATCTGAGGAGGCCTATGACTGAAGAGTGTTGCTGTATGACATATTGGTGTTGCTGTAATGATATGCTAACAGCTCAATATCCGGGCAGCAGAGACAATATTCCACAACAACATGTCCTACTTAACACCATCAGCTGTTGGCAAGCACTGCTAATCCACTTCACTTGCTTTTACTGCTTCTCTTTAAATCTCTCTCTGGTCGTCTAGTCAGAAACCTGGGCAGAGAAACTTTGGAGTAGAGGATATTATGATGAATGGACGAAATGGTTCCTCTTTTTCTCTCGTCCAAACTTGAGATGCCTCAATCAAAAATAATTGACAAAAAATGTGCAAATCTAAGGTAACAGAGCTGCTGTTACCTTAGATTCTACTCCAACATGCTGCCATAATGAGTGGCGTTATTCTTAAAGAAAATAACACATTTTCATTCTACTTTATAATTGGACATTACTTTGGGTTGGTCTATAATGTGAAATCCCAATAACATACATTGACCAAATATGGAACTGTTAACTGTTTAACAGCGCTAGTTGCTGGCTTTTTACTTCTCTAAATAAAAGCTAGGGGTGAAAAGTAGTCAGGTGATAGTATGCCCAACATTTTTAGGTGTTCTTCTAACTTTGATATTGTGATTTTAAAACTCTATCTACCCTGTTTTGCTTTCTATCTTTTTTTATTTTTTGAAGATTATGGTGCCAACACTCGAATAAAACCAGTTTCTCTCTCCTTGCAGGTCTTGTGGGTCAAGACCCTCTGTTGAAACAGCCTCGTTCAGATCGATTCACGAACGACAAGAAGGCGGGACCAAGGGTGCAGGTAGAGGATAACAAAGCTTTGCACTCATTCACCCTTCCTTGAGTCGCACCGCATTTTATCCTCATGCAGCAACAAGGGGATAAAACAGTACATTCCTGCAGCTGCCACTGAGCTCTTCCCTCACCCTCCTGGAAAATGTACTGTAATGCAAAACAACTGCTAATGTAATTAAAGTGTTTGAGTGACATCAGCTTGAAAAAGCTGAGAACGCTGTGCCTTAGCTTTTTTTTATCATTTCTAATCAAATGACTAATGTTCTCTTCGGGTCGTGTTGCCTAATGATGCCACGACAGCTAATTCGCTTGGCTCCTCTGCTTGACTACTGCATCAAGTTGTGGTGCAGCACTGCTGGAGGAAGATTACTAAAGCAGACAGATTTCTGCTCCACCTCATGTCGTGTTAAGGAGCTTATTTAGACATATAGTGACAATGTTTTACAGTGGCGTGTCGATGCGGTTTGTGCGTTGTCATGTGCCTTTTGTAAAGACTTAAGGGTAACACAAATGTCCTCATGCAGAAGTGTTTTTTTGCTCCAACAACCACTTTGCAGAGCAAGCTGGTTTTATTCGGTCTCAGACATATTAATCTTTTGTTTTTTTTTCCCCCTTGTAATTCCCTGATGCTTGTTGCTACGCTGCTAAAAAACTACTTGCTGCTTTTTTCTTGATTTAATTATGTGGCTTAACAATTTTTTACTGTGACAGACAGATGGCTTCTATTGATTCCTAATACTGCATTTTCACTAGGACTTTTCATTACATTAGCAAAGTCGCCCTTTACAAGTAAAAGGCTCAGATGCTGCATTGCACCACTGGCCTCAAAAGGACTTAACTACGCAGAATCTCAGATGTTCAGTGCCTTGCAAATAATGTGAACCCCTTGACCCATTTCATGTTTTATCATGCCATAGCGTCAAACTTTACGTTTTATTTAAACTGCTTTGTGATAGATCAACACAAAGTCACACATAAATTGTGAAGTGGAGGGAAATGATAGATTTTTTTTTTTTTACAACCCGAGTTCATTTGCGTGTAATTTAATATTAGTATAAATACAGTTATTCTGTGAAGCTCTTGAGATACACCAAGAACAGCAAGTTGTAGAGAAAGCAAAATTAAATTATATAACAATATCCCAAGTTTTGAATGTCTCATGAAACACTGTTAAACCCATCTAGTATCTGAAACATTATGGCACAACTGCAAACCTGGTCACACAAGGAGAGCATTATTGAGTAAAATAGCCAAAATAACCATGGTTTGAGTGGTTTAAAATTTAATGTGTACAGATGCTATCCATCCAATCTGACTGTGACAGAGTGAGCTAAAAAGGCTCAAACTCAGTCTGGTCACCAGTTATCCCGAGTCACATGCAGTTGTAATGTCATTGGTCTCTGTAAAGTAGTATTTTGGATGGACATGGACTTGGTACAAACTTCTGAGATTTTCAAATGCATATGAAGAATATATTGAAAATGTTTTTTTTTTTTTCTTTTTCATCTACATCACAATTATGCACAACATTGTGTCGGTCTGTCACATGAAATGCAAGTAAAATTCATTGAATTGCGTGATTGCCAGGTGACGAAATTTGAAAACATTCGACTAAATTATTTTTTCGAGGCACGCACTACATACATGGCTCAAAACCACACCATAGCTGTCACAGAGGCTTTGTGAGAACATTGGGCCTGCAGGGAACCTGTTCTTCCATTTCACTCTTTAACAGTTGAAACTTTTGCTGTGGGATTAGGCCATGTCACTGTTTGGCTGCCTTTACAACCCTCCAGCCGCATCAGGCAAATTAAACATAATCCCTCTGCTATTTAGATGACAAATTACGTATGTGATCCTGTGGGGTTGTGCCCAACTTACTGGCCGCTGTCCCAAACTGCATGCCAAAGTTGTCAGTCAGAGGGGCCAACCTGAATGCCAATGCATTGCAAAAATGTGCTATTTCTGTAACAGGGAGAAGAGAGAGAGAGGAAAAAAAAGCAAAACTCTTGTTGCCTGTGGCATAGTTTGCACATTTTTCATTCACAAATGGAAGTTAAATATGTATATGCAAAGGAATTATGTTTTAGTCATAGTAGTTAATTATACTTCTTCTACAAGATTGAACCTTAACATCCTTTAGGGCTAAATATAGATAATTTTTAACATTGGACACTAATAATGTTCCTATTCTTATCTCTTTACAGCACAGGACTGGCGTTAGTTCGGAAACAAATGGCGACAAGCAAAAAACTAAAAGCCTAGAAGAGAGCACTCTGAACCTGACTACTGAGGAGGTAAAGCAGGGCGTTACTTGTTGTCAGGAAAGCAGCAGAGGCCACGCTGACTTTCATGCACTGTCTTAATAAAATATGGCATCCTTTTTAATACATCATGTTTTTTTTCTTTTTCTCTTGAATGTAGATCAAAGTGCTGAGGAGGATAAGGGAGGAGTATGAGAGAAGAGGGGGTTTCATAAGAATCTTCCCCACCCAGGATACATGGGAGCTTTATGGGTAGTCAGAGCTAGAAAAGAACAGGCAGATACCTTAAAAGGCCTCAAGCTGTTACAGTCCCTTGATAACATGGAAATTCAAGATAATTTAGGATAATCTGCACGAATAAAGTCAAACCAGGGATCATACACATCCTAGAAAAGTTCAGAGCTTGACCAATATATGGAAAAGCAAATGGAGTTAAACAAAAAATCCATCCATCCGTTTGTGTTTGGATCCCCGTTACTGTAACCGAAAACATTAAAGATAAAGGAGCAGAGTCCTTATATGTAAAAAAAATCGTGTTATCTTTCAGGATCCCAATTATTTAATGTCAGAATTAGGGCTGAAACAATAAACCTGATTAATTATTTCAATCGATTATTGAAATAATTATCAGCTATTTTAACAATCGATTAATTGTTAACTTGAGTACGCAGACTCACAAACAGCCTATTTCTGGAAGAACAACAAGGTCAGAGCAGAAATTAATCCCAAGCTCGACAAAAATTATATAAAAGAAAATTTATTTCAGGTTATTTTGCTGGATTTCATCCACAGATGACCTAAAAACTGAATTTCATGACATTTCTAAAAACACATTGAACTTAAGGCTTGAAAAAGATAAACGCTATTTTGAATTGTATTTATTTTTCCACCTCTTTCTGTCAGAGCATATCTGGAGTCCAAGCCGTCACTGAACTCCTTGCTGGCAAAGCGGCTTTTCCATGGAAGGTAAGCATTCCCATTGCGGTTGGAAGGCAAGAATACATCTTTCCTTCGGCTTATGGAAAAGCTTGGATTCTCTCGTGTTTGTATTTTATACTTTGATTGCACAGGTTAGAGGAATCCTTAAAGAGATGAAGCAGCTTTTCCAACATGTTCCTCGTGTCTGCTCAGCATTGCGGTGTTGATTTGGTGACAGGAAAGAAAAGAGTGGTAGACGATTAATGCTTAGTGAGGAACCCATGTTTATTTTAGTAAAGCAGCCCCCATTTAGTTTAGTTTTGTTTTAAGCCTTCTATTTTACATATTTGTTAGGTAATGAGACTTGTTGGTTACTGGTTCAATCCGTTAGATGTTGCTGTTTGGCATTTATCTTCTTTGTTTTGGATTATCATACTTCAGGAGAAGCTACACATTATTTTAGTGTTTTTGACAAGCGGCTTGGAATTTAAAAGAAGCATCTTCCTCCTTTCTAATTGTTGAACAATACAAATCCAAATAACAATGCCCCACATGCTGTTCTGTTGTCAGACCCATGAACAGGAACACTCACCTGATGGCGGACACAATTCGTGGCCGTCACGTTGTTCAGTATGAGAGGAAGCTGCTGTCTCTGGAAGCACAAAAAAGGAAAGAACGCCACCTGACTCATCACACTGCTACGAGGGGAAAAAAACGGAGTAGGTCTGATGTATTCTGCATGTTACTGTGTGTGGAGTTAAGTAGAACAACATAACATGTTACAGCACTTTTGATTTCAATAAATAACTCCCCTGTGTCATGGTAAGGTTGGCCAAAAATGACTCGGAATGAGTTCATTTCTTCGCAGCAACAATAAAAAAGCCCTTTCTGAGCGTATGCGTGTTTTATCCCAAATGCCTGTGATGCAACTGACATTTGTCTTTTCTTGCACTGCCGCACACCTCAGGGAAGGAATCCAAGGCCTTCCTGGCTGAAAACAGAAGCCCGGAGACCGAGGAGTGTTCTCAGGAGGAAATCGAGGAGGTGAAACAACCTCTTGAGCCACTCCCGCTCAAGGTTTTGGTAATGGAGCAAAGTAAACAAGCGGCCACACCACTGGAGCAAAGCCACAACAAACCTGAGTCCAGCTCAGACGCAGCCGTGCAAAATGCCAGGCCCGCAGTCAACCTCCGGAACGTCCTTCAGCAGGGGCGGGACCTCAGGTCAGTCTATATTCTGGGCTAATGTTAGTGTTGGATACTGCTCTTATATTTCACATTTCAAAATAATGTTTATAAACTCGCTCTGACTAGAGAGGGTGTACAAGGAAGAAGGTGAGCCTTGCATTGCAAGTATTTAGATGCCTTGAATACGTTTTTAACATTTTGTTATTGGTATTTTTTGTAATGTACCACTACATTACATGCAATGTAATGTAATGTATCTATGCAGGTTTTCAAAAAATTTTACACGTTCCTTGCAATATGAAAAAGTGGGACACACTCCTGTGTGTCCCAGGAGTTATCTTTTGTTGCAGTTCAACTACATGTGTTTTTTGAAGGTATGTCTCTACCAAGGGTGTAACTTAACTTTGTGTTGAAAGTTGATGGGGACGCATTGTGGAGAAGGAGAGTATGGATAGGTGTGATGCACCACAGTTATGTGACCTAAAGACCTTTTTAATGTGAATGTGACTCCCATATAGTCTTATATCCAATAGTCAATAAATTAGGATATACAACGTGATGAAGCTTGTCAGATTAATCGTATCTTTTGAAAATAACCTTTCTGCTGGTGTTACATACGCGAAGAGATATAAAGTTGTTAAAGATCTATATAATGTCTTATTACTTGGTGATGGAATTGCTAAAAATTTTACTTTTCAGTCTTTTTTTGTAATGGAGTCAGTCTGTATATTTGCTCAATGCTTGCCTACAGTTGAAAATAGTTACACAATTCACTAACATTTTTGTGAAGAATTATCACAATAATATAGTTGCCTTTTGTTGACTGAATACATGAAGTGCTTAAAAACATCAACATTAGATTTTGTAACAATCAAATGTTATTAAGGAATTAAAAAAAAACTGAATGAACAGCTTCTGCGCAAGTCAAATGAATCCTTGTCGGTGCAAACTTTGTATTTTTCAATCATGTGATTCTGAATTGGCATAAATATGTGCCCTGCTGAATTACACATTGCAGTTGAGATATGTGTCTTTAAAATAGTAAACTTATTTCTTTACTATAAAATTATACAATAAGGCAGGTCTTAATTCATTTTCATATATTTTTCTGTCTCGCATGTGATGCTGATGCTGTCCATATTTCTGTACTTAACATCACACGCAAAACCTTTGTAATGGCAACCAGCAATCAACAGAGCTGGACCTCAGAGCAAAAATTACATTCAAGTGTATCAGGAATTAACATTAGAAAACACAAAAACATTTCCCACACCAAAAGTACGTAAAAACAGAACATTCAGCCTGTAACAGTTTTATGTGTTTTGTTTTCAGGTTTAGTGTTTATTTTGCAGTAACTAAGAAGTAATCGTCTGAACACTCGTGCTGTTTGCTTAGCTAATTTAAACACCTGCTCTACTGATAATCTGTCAGAAAGTAGATGTGCCGGTTGCCTTATTTTTGTGCTAACTGAACTGAAACATGTCGAACTGCAGAGCAAAGGTAGATATTAAGGTTGTCAAAGTTGAGCTATAGCATAGTTAACCTACTCCCCACTTTCTTTCTTTATATGTATATATATATATATATATATATATATATATATATATATATATATATATATACACCTATGAAATGTGATTCCCTTGGACCTGTATATCTTGCTGGCGTAGCAAAACATTGCATCCGTTTTTCAGATTCTTTGTGTTTGTCATTTTCTAAACCACCTTTACTCCCACTCAATACAAAGCAACAGCACATGTGGCGCACTGCCGTGCATAGCAAGTCACATGACATCCATCTACGGGATCGCTGAGCGAACTTGCCATTTACCTTTTACAAAGGAATGCTAAAAATCATTAACTGGCTGCTAATGCTTTGAACACAATGCACAGCTACTGCGGAGTTAGTGTCCATAAATAGATGCAGGCACTTAAAGGATAAAATGTGTGTGAAATATAGGTGGGGACTGTCCCCTTCAGGCCACAGTTGGTGGGGACATATCCACACTAGTCCTTCAGGAAGTCACGCCTATATGGTCTCTACCAGCTTTGTGCTAATTGAAGCTGAGATTATGGCCCATTTCTTTTGCAAAGTAGCTCTGGCTCAGTTAGAGTATGTGAAAGGTCTTGGAACATAAAATTTCAAGTCTTGCCACTTATTCTTAGTTAGAATTTTGCATCTCCACAGCATGATGCTGCCACTACCATGCAACAACTCCTACATTTATGTTTGTAGGCTGCATGGTGGAGCACTGTTTAGCTCTGTTTCTAAATTCAATTAATACTCATGAGCCTTTTCTCAGTTGCATGCTCTTCCTGTGCATGCCTGTGTTCCATTCAGGTACCCCAGCTAGTCCAAGATACGTAAGCATAATCGTTTTCTAGAAACTGTCCCTAGGTTTGGGTGAGTGTGCCTGTGCATGTTTGTTTGTGCTTTTTGCCTCTGTGTTGCCCTGTGCTGGAACGCTGAACTGTTCAGGCTGTACCCTGCCCTTTGGCTGCTAGAGACAGCCACCAGTCCCCTTTCCACCCTGGAGAGAATGTGTACAGAAATGGGTGTATGGATCAATGTTTATTTACAGAACAACTGTACCTTCTTAATTTTTTAATAACTTTGCAGTTAAATTATATGATGTGGTTTTTCAGTTATGCTGTGCTGTGTGCAGAATGTGTTTATCTAATCTTTTAGGTTTTTACAAGTTCCAATATAAAAGTTTTCCAGCCTTTTGACTTTTAATGAGTTCTACAGGAGGTCATATGCAAACACTATGAACTGTAGTTTCCTGTATATTTGTTTCCAAGACTACAGTCTCCTGATGATTTTAAATGTTTCCTTGATATTATAACCCGGCAAAGTATTACAATAACAAGTCTGAGTTTGTCGAAAAATCTATGGGATTTCTCAGAGAGTGTATGAAGCTGGGAAATGATCATCTAATAGCACAAGACTGTTTGTGTTTCACGGGATTTTATTTTAAAAAGATACTGTTTTCTGACAGTTCTCTTGATAAGCTGACCTGTTTGAAACATTTTAGTCACTTTTGGTAGAAAATAATACTATATTTATCTTATAGTTCAATAGTTTTTTTAGTTCCAGGGATGATATCATTGAGAATTTGAGTGAAGTCTCTTGTTGTCAGGGTTTGTACTTGATCATAGACTCCAGCAAAAACAGACCTTTATTGAATGAAAACTACAAAATACCAGAAATAATATAACCATTACATATTTACATTCTTTTAACCACTATTTACAGTTAAACTTTTTGAAAAGAAATTTCCCACGTGTATTTTGTGAGTCTAATTGAGTGAAACTAATTGATTAATATGTGTGAACACAAAGTCTAGACATGGACTGGACACTTGAATATGCTTTGATTTAAATTACAGGCATCGATCTCCAGTTTCCAAGGGATGGTCTGTGCTCTCTTCTCTTGCAAAATGGCTTTTTCTTGCCACTCTTTCACAAAGGCCAGTTTTGTGGGGTCGACTACTAACAGGTGTTCTATTAAGAGATTATCCAACCTGAGCTGTGGACCTCTGTAGCTCCTCCAGAGTTACTTCGTACTTCCTGGCTGCTGTCTTGAAGCTACAATCAACCATAGTTAAAAAAGTAATCTGAATTTGATCTCAGTATTTGGCATCTGCGCTTTTCGTTTACAGAGAGTAAGAGGAGCTCCTGGAGCATACCAGCACCTGACCATATCATGTCTTTGCAAAGATAAAAATGAACTACTTTCTCTTAATTGTGTACTTTACCATTTTCAATGGTTTTCATCTCTCTGCTTTATCTTCAGCAAAGTGCAGGCTCGGGTGGCCTTTTCCTCTTACCTTCAGCGAGTCCAGCGCAGGCTTTTAGTTGAGAGCAAAACCAACTCTATGCCAAACTGGCCAGACGACAACAACGACCAAATGGTAAAGTCTCATTGATAGTCAGATATCATAACATTATTGTTATTAGCTTGTGTGCCTTGTCCTGACACTGTTGTGTTGTTCTGCTGTTTTTGTCTGTACTCTGTAGCTCTATCCTGTTCTCCCATGATTTCAGAATTTGAAATATTATATATATATATATATATTTAAAAGTTATTTACCTGTTTACTTATCCTTTAGTCAGTGTCTACTTACTGAACATATCACGAGTCTACTGGGTATATTTATACTTTCAAGGTTGTTTGTATACCTATCTGATATTTTATTTTTCTGTCCTTGCTGTCCGGGGACCGGGTAACTTTAGTTAATTTGCAGCAATGCTTTTAATGAAAAAAGTGTATGTCAAATAAAAGAGTTCTGTTCTGTTTTACTCATGTGTTCTTACCTCTCTCCCCATGTTACTTTTTAGTTCAAGTAGAATTGGTGAAACACTCCAAAGCATTGTTTCCTAACTATGAATTTCCATTGTAATTATTTAGTCATTTGTGCTACGTAGCTGAAATGTGTATTAGACATTTGTGGCCACAGTGAAGGAAAACGTGGAGTGTAAGAGGCAGTCTGACTGGAAAGTCTTCAGTATACATCATCATCAGTGACCTCAAACCAAATCAGTTAAATTGGGGAGGACTCTTTTTTTTTTTTTTTAAGAACTAAAGCAAATGGTATATTTAAAAGCAGACTATGATGAATCAGTATTTCTGCATAGCAGTGCTAAGATAATTTACATGTATTTTATTTGTCTGGACAGGAACTTGTGATACGATTCTTGAAAAGAGCTGCCATTAACCTTCAACAAGACATAAACATTGTGTTGCCCAATCACCAGTTACCTCTCCAAGATCGCAGACGCATCCTGTCCTTCCAGTTAGGAGAGTTCATCCACTGTTACAATAAGGTACTTCATCCAATAATTCAGTTTAATTACAGCATTTTGTCCTGATGAGGGACTGAAACTCGGATAACTGAGACCAGCTGCCTTCTGCTTTCCTTTTTCTTTTACAGGAAACTGAGTTGATGTCAAAGCAGGAACGTGGCGAAGAGGAGCATTGTGTTAACGAGAGTGTATTTCAAGAGTACATTACGGAAGCAAGGTTTGTGAGTCTTTAGTGGGTTTCAGAACCCACTAAAGACCTCCTTCATTCATTGCTTGGTTTTACACCAGTGTACTTGTACAGTATTTCGCGAAAGTAGTCATACTGCTTGAACCTTCCCAGATTTTCTCACCTTACAGTCACAAACTTTAATGAATTCTATTATTATTTTATGTGATAGACCAACACAACACAATGAACAATTGTGAAGTGGAATAAAACCCCACATGGTTTTCAACATTTTCTACAAATTTGAAAAATGTGTGCTTTTTTTATATACCCCAAGCTAGAATCTTGCACAACTAATTGCCGTGAGCAGTAATTTAAGGTATGTTAGAGAACATTAGTGAACGGAAAAACATGAATACACAGCCGAAAGGTCAGGAACAAAGTTTAAAGCAGGGTTGGTGCTTACACAACTGTTCCCCAAGCTTTGGAGCTCTGCTCATTCAATCGTCCAAGGCGATTGCAAGGCGTGTTAGTTTATGAAGCAGAAAAGAAACCCTTGGTAACTTTAGGAGAAATGCAGAGATCCACGGCTCATCTGGAAGAATCTGTTGACAGGATAATCATTAGTCATGCACTCCACAAATTATATGAAGAGTGGCAAGAGAAATATATTGTTGAAAGAAACCTATAAGAACACCAGTCTGCCATAAACCATGTAGGGAACTTTGCAAACATGTGGAAAATGAAACCAAAATTGAACTTTGGCCTTCATAAAGAACACACCGTGTGGTAGAAAAATAGCAGATCTCCCTCAATCCGTTGTTACCAAATGTGAAAAATGGTAGTGGCAGCATCATTCTGTGAGGATGCTTCATTTCATCAGAAACAGTGAAGCTGATCCAAAGTTAATGAGAAGTTGGGTGGAGGTAAATAGAGGAAAGTCTTGAACAGGGGTGTCAAACTCCAGTCCTCAAGGGCCGCTGTCCTGCAGTTTTTATATGTGCCACAGGTACAAAACACTGGAATGAAATGGCTTAATTACCTCCTTCTTGTGTAGATACGTTTTCCAGAGCCTTGCTAATGACCTAATTATTCTATTCAGGTGTGGTGTAGCAGAGGCAGATCTAAAAGTTGCAGGGCAGCGGCCCTCCAGGACTGGAGTTTGACACCTGTGGTCTTGAAAGTAAACTTGTCAGGAGCTCCAAAACAGACTGGTGTGAAGGTTCATCAGTTGGAATGCTTTAAATCAAATCTTATGTGTACAAACACACAATTGCAAAACTTGTTGGAATGAATGTGTGTATCTACGTCAAAGTTGTATGCTACTTTGTTTGTCACAAAAAATAAAAAAATAAAAAAACAGTAAAATAAAACAAAGTTAGTGTTTTTATAACATGAATACGTGACAAGGGGTATGAATACTTTGGCTTGGCAGAATACATGGTAATATGAGCTAAGTGACCTCATTTATTTTAATGTCTTTTTTTCCACAGTGAGAACGATCTGGAGGAAGTGCTGACATATTATACACATAGGAATAAATCAGCCAACGTCTTCTTAGGAAATAAAGTTAGAAGTGTCAAGACTCAGGATTCAGGCAGCAGGGCAAATTCTAAAAGTAAGCTCCGTATGTTTTTTTTCTTCATATTCCTGGTTTGCAATATTTTTTTTTACATTATCTTGTGATATTAAAGAACAACTTAAAACTTTCTCCTTTAAATAGCTTTGTCTGTGACCAAAGAGGACTCCAGAGCTTCAGAGTCCTCCCTCTCTGCAGGGAAAGTCTGCAGTGACCCAAACGTCAAATCCTCTGAGACTCAATTGCTTGTGCTGCGTTCAGACCAACAGGCTGAGGTTACAGCCAGTAAAACTCAACCAGATGTCCGGTCGTCTCAGCACTGCTCCGGCTTTTCTCCAAGTTCAGACTGCGCAAACATTCATCCACAGCGCTGCTCTCCTACTACAAAATCCATTCCTCTTCACTGCCCCCCACCGCCGCCACCTCCGCAGCCACCGTCTTACGCACAGTCCTTGGCCAAGTCTAACTTTTGCCATTCAGAAACTCTTTCCGATCCTCCCGCATACACCTCTGCCCCCGTCATCACGCAGCCTCCAAAAGTGAATCGGACACCCGCATCTACCACCTCTAATGGAGCTTCTGCTGTGCCACCAAGCCAGGCTTTGAGGAAGATTCAGTCTGCTACTACACCCACAACCAACTCCAAAACTACATTTGCAGTACCAAGTGCCATACCCCTCTACAGCCAGACGTTCTCTAGACCTACCTCAGCACACCAAGGTAATTACAGTTCTGTTGCATGTGGCTTTCACAACTAAATTAATGTGATGTCCTCACCCTTGTTTCTGTTCATTTTAGGGATGTACAGGAGCCGTTCCAAGCCCAAGTCTAACTCAGAGGGGACTTTGAGGGACTTGCAATCTTTGTCTGCCCAAGCCCAGTCAAATCAGCAAGCATTCATCTCAGCCCTGCAGAAACTGGCTGACAAGCAGGTTGCTCGCCACTATGCCAGCTCCAGTCACATCAACCTGCTGACACATCATGTGGGTTTCTTTTTTGTGTTGGTACATAATGATATAATTCCTTTCCGAGGTTTATCCCATGTCGTAAACCTCCTCCAATTTTTTAGCACTTAATTTAGGTTCGCTTGATCATTTGTACCAAAGGATTAATCTGCATCTAAAAAAAACACCTTCTAATATCAACACGTGAAAAGTTCAACGTTTTCTCCTTGGCTTACCATCAATACAGTGTAGGGTTGATCTGTTCATATTGTTTGGATCAGCTGATTAATAACTAAATAGCAAAATGTTTTTAATCTGAGCTTTTACAGAATTTGAATCAGATGAAGCTAAAACTTTGCCACCTGGGGAGCTCTGTGTGGAACATATTTATAAAGGGTTATTTGTTCCTAAATGCAAAATTTATATATTTTTTGTACAGTTTTGGCTTAGTTACAGCCTTGTTTTTCTCTCAGAAATGATTACTCGATTGCTGAATCAGTTAATGATTGTTTAAATTATTTCAATTGATTAATCACAATTAATCAGAATAACTGTCTCAAAATGTTTTAGATTTTATATGTAATTGTAGTGTATGTAGTATCTGCTGAAACAGGGGTGTTCTGCACATCAGGAACTAAGTTTAAGAAGATTAAGGTATGATATTGGATCCACTCTGTCAGTCTGTACAAGAGGCTATGCAGATATTAAGCAGCTGTTAGCTGACCTCTCTAGTGTTTTTTTTTTTTTTTCCAAGAAAAAAAATCTGGGCAATGTTTTATGTAGAGAAGAATCGTCAGTCTCACTGTGAGGTCTTTGATATTTTCCTTTGTTGATGCGTAAATCTGGCTTAGACCCCATGCTGATGGGCGGCGTGTAGTTGCTCATGCTTTCAGCAGACCTGTTGGAGCCGCGGAGGTCTGCTGCCTCTTTCAGCACACCTTCCTCCTTCAGCCCTCAACTCGCCTCCAGTCTGTGGGTTGGGGCGGCTGTGGGGGTGGGTCTGGAACTGAAGTTTAACGCTGGCTGGCCCAAACAGCGGTGAGCCGCATCAAGCCATGGCTCTGTGTGAGGTCTCATTATCAGATGCACCATGGGGGAGTGATTTCTGTTGATACTTAACAGGCAGCCACTTTTTTTGTGGTAATTGATGCTTATAAATGGAGGAATGTGGCAAATTGGCACTGAGCAGGGGAGTGGCAGCTTGGCTGGCTCCATCACCACCTTCTCCCATATTCTCCAATGGTTTGGCCCTCGGCTTTGGGAGACCCTAAACCTTTCCTCCCTCTTTTGCCTCACTTCATTTTTTTTTTTTTTCAGTGAAGAGTTTTTTTTTTTTTTTTGTGATGGCACCAGACCACACAGAGTGCAGGTTTTATGACTTCCCTTCTGACTGTACATTTTTCATTCTATCTGAAACTTGTTTGCTGTGTTTCCCAAGAGCAATTAATCCAGGCCATGGCAGAAGCTTTAGTCAAATAGTCCAGTTTTTGGCACTTATAGGACTCAGAGAACATTTAGATTTTTCTAAGGCTCTGATTTAAGTCATTAAATCACTTTCTGGGCTAAATGGAGAACTTTGTAAACACGAACGACACTCCGTTGCACAGTTGACCTCAGGGTTTAAGCAATTACTCACTCTCAAGCAGGGCCATATAAACAGAAAGAGACTGACACTGAGTAAAACCAGGCATGGCCGCAATCTCCATCATGCTGCTGTGCAGTGATGCGACAATATGATTGTGGATCCTTTCACCATGTGTGTCTGTTTATGTCCACTGTTGTAAGATTGCCTTGTTTTAAATAAATAGAAAGTCCCGTAAACATCACAGAAGAGGACGGTGCAGGATAGAGATGGATAGCTCCTGAGAGAACATTTATTGTTTCTGTGAATCCCTACGTTTTGTCTCTTTAGGAATATAAACAGTATCCACAACCAAATGTATTATATTTCCTCCATTTAGATTTTGTTCTTTGAAGGAATATGACTTGTCTAACTTTAGACGTAAACTAGCACTGTGGGTGTGTAACAACACACTGACACATTTTTCTTTTATGTCGTACAAGGCCTGGCAGCTCAACAGTTTTCCCATTGGACATTTTGCGCACAGGAGGAAATAAAGTAAATAAAATACCACAACGGTATGATGTATGATTAATACTCCCGTAATATTTCACTGAGACTACAAAGTAGCACTGAGATGAGGCTGATTGGGTTATAAGCACATTTCGACTGGAGAGTCATGATTACAGTTGCTCCTAAGGATGGAGGAGGCTGAGGTGAAGGTTGGATTTAGTGTTAAACAGAGACTGGCTGTGCCATGTGCTGTGTATACATTTCACATAGATACCAGAGATAAAGGCAGTCAGCTGAGGGAGGAACTCAACAGCTTAAAACACAGGATTTACTGTTACCAATGGCTTGCACTGAAAAAGAAGATGATCAGACAAAACGTGTTTAAGTACAATAAAATTAAGATGAATTATTTCTCTGTATTATTGTGTTCAGCTGACCAACCTGAACCTGGCCAATAAGATGCTGGGCCGAGAGAGTCACACACTGACCCCTAAAGCTGCTGCAATCCACAAGCCTGTGAGAACTGCTCAAGCTGGAAAAGACTATCTAGCCAGTACAAGGTAAGTTTTGCAGAGTATGGAGAAGGTTATCCGAGGGAAATCAGACATGTTATGACTAATAGTAATAGTGATCTAACATATTTTGTTTTTTATAGTCTTTTTTTCCTCTTCGTAACCACTTTCAACATTGGTTATTGTAAAAAACATTTGATTATTATGAAATTGTTTCCAAAGTGTTAGAAGCATGACAGCTTATATTTCACTTTGTGTTAGTGATTTCTTAAGCTGTATCCAGTTGTTCCTCAAGGGACTGATGTTCTTTATATGTTATGTCGTAGGTCTTCAGTCTGTATCTGACTGAAATCAATCGCAAAGAAGCAACTCAATAGATCCAGAAGTCATGATGACGCTGGTCTGAGCATTTCAGAAATGTCTGATGTACAAGCATCCCTCAGGTTTTAGTCTAAGAATGAGAAAACATACAGATATCTTCAGTGTTGTTGAGGATTTGTGCAGAATAGCTCAAATAGCTTCTTTTTAAAAATGAAGTGTTTGAAATGCCATCTTTCAATACACGATATGTTGAAACTTTAAGGAGATGGACTACAGAAGTAAAAGAGCTTATTGCTTAGTAAGAACAAGAAACTGATTCAAAATTAGACAATAAGAGATCCCATGTGTATTAAATTAAGTGTTCAGTGAGTGTTATTGGTATCGCACAAGTTTATAAAGACCCCCAATGACTCCATGGTTAATGTTACAGTAGACGTAGAGAAGTCTTGCTTTCACCTTCATGGTGTCTGGTGTCTTCGCTCTGATGGGAATGTTTATTATTTCTACTGTAAGCTCGGCTACTTTAATAGCTTATATTTAATTAAAAATCACTTCAAAGTTATCTGCCATGTTATCAAAGTTTTATATTTAGAAAACATGCACTCTGCAACCTTAAGAAAACCTTGATGTTGCTTTTGGTCCAGTTTTAGCCTTGTGCTTATTTTGCTGTGTTTTATTTGCTGTCCTCTGAGACATCGCACAGATACGCATCCCGTATGAGGTCAGATGCAATCACCACAAAGTTAAACATCATGTCTTTCTCCTGATGGACTTTAAATACAGTGTTTATGTATAGTCCTGAACTATTCTTGCTGTTTAGATTCAGTAGGGAAGCTTTAAATGTTAAAATGTGTTTGAGGAAGCCTCCTTTTACCTTCATGCGTCAGGATGCTGTTTAACTATGAAACGTTATGTTCCACTTTGGCCAAACTGCTGTCCTGAGATTTTTGTGTTTTATAGCTGCCTACTTGGTCACAGTCAATAGAATCCAAAGGCCTGTTTAATGGTCTTTAACAGAATATTAGATTAAAATTGGTTGGTCTTTGGGAAGGAATTGCCCCTCCAGGCAGTTTGGTGAAACTTGGTGCTGGAAAATGTTGCTCTCTTTATGTAATTAAAGTTGTGTTGTCACTGCCAGAACCTTTTTGGCATGAAGGGTAGCTTATCCTCCACCATGCTTTTTTGCTACAGTAACTGGGGCGAAAACAAATACAGGTAGAAATTTGCCCTGAAACTGGCACCGGTAGGGAGGACAGACTTTTTGAAATGGCTGTGGGCTAAAGTTGCAACTTACCTGTGGGAAGATTGTAAACATTTCTGATTGGTAAAAATTTCCCCTTCATTTTGTTTCTTTCATCTCCCAATTTATACTCATTAATGCTACTGAGACAGCAACACTTTTTAAGTGACTTAACAGATGAAGTTAAAGTTTTAAAAGTAAGACCGGCAGTGGTCCAGTTGGTATCATTGCCTTGCAGCAAGAGAGGCATGGGTTCTTTTTGTATGGAGTTCTCCTTATGCAAGTGTGGGTTCTCTCTGGGTACCCCGGCCTCCTCCTACCGATTTTAAGTCTGAACAGAGGAGCTGCTGCTTGTGTGTGGTTACATTGGAGGCTGTCATCGTAGTTTGAATAACTACAAACTTCTCTGTAAAACTGATTTTAGTTCATTTTCAGAGGTTAACCGCTTTGAAACTGGCAAAATTATGTTTTTAGGTAGACAATTGTAATACTGGTCAGACCACCCCCTTTGCTTTCTTCTGCTACTTGAAGTCTGGATCGGCTCAGTTCATTTAAGGTCCATACGAAATCCATTCTATACGTTTATTTTAAGTTAAGAGTGGCAAACCTTGACTTTTAAACCAGTGTAACTGATGTGAATTTATATAAACTTTGTTTTAGTCTAGCTTAACTGTTTCTAATCACATTCTGGACTCCACTGTTGAGGTGGATGTCCTCAGATCACCAGAGAAAGAGAATCTGCTCAGCGTCAGAGGACGTAATAGACCTGAAGGATCAGATTTAGGCCCTGTGTAATGGAAACCCACTCATAAAATGGCCTTGGTAGATATAAAGAAACTCATAGTCGAAACGCTTCAGAACAACTGGCTGCTGAGTACCCATAAAATATGTCTTACCTCTGTGTCTAGTGAAATTCCTCTTTTCTCACTCCTGTCACGCTACAGTGAGAAGAAAAAAAAAGAATCAAACTATCCTGGTATATGGTAATAGACCAGGAATACTATGCTATAATACACATGATCGGCCTCCACTTTTACTTTTTTTGTTGCTGGTAGTGTAAATGGCAGTGCCTCAGACAGCTTGGCCCTGATCTCTGACTCTGGTTTTCCAGTCCAGTCCTTAAATGTATCGAGCTGTCAGGGCATTCCTGGAATGTCTGGCCGTTTCCCCTTTACAAATGTTTTTATTTCCACCAACCAAGAGGGGACTTTTTATAGAATTTATTATTCACAAATGGCTTCATCTAACCTTCATGGGATACACTAGAAACAGAAATCAGCATTTGAGAGATCCAGTGCTGTCATTTTTGGTCTCAGAGTTTTAGAAATGTTACTTCCTCATGGTCTTTTAGATGTTCTTTTATCAAGCAATTCATGTTTGTGTGGATGTGTGTTTATTGTGCTGAAATATCTAATATAATTACAAATGTTTTTGATTTCATACACACTGTTTCATGAAACACTGAATTTTCTCCCCTGTTATACTTGGACCTATGGGTTGTGCCAAACATACTGAAACTGTTAAGCACACTGGCTCTTAACGACCACAGGGGTGAGGTATGATGGGTTTCAAAGGCCAGCGCGGCTCTTTGAAGTGCCGCTGCCAGGATCTAGCAGGTATGCTGCATCAGCATTCTCAGAAGTCATGCCTAAATCCTTTGTGCTGACAATTAGAGGATGTTCAATCATATAGCACATCCTGTCACAGCCACTGTTAACCTCACTTCCGGTCTCAGACATCTTTGTACTTTTATGTGAAGTGAAATGATGTGCTTTAAAAACACAAATGGGATGCAGACGTTTAGAGACCAAGCCAGCTCCCCACAGAGTGATTTCAGTGAAATGTCAGAGATTGCACGAAACCTTGCAAACATGCTCATATCTTTGACCTTTTCTTATTTAGCCGCATTGCAAAGTGTGTTTCATTTGGACTTTGCGATATACCGACAGAAAATAGTGCAGAATTGTGAAGTTGAAGGAAAACGATAAATGATTTGTAAAAATCATGATATGTAAAACATTTTATAAATCATGTAAAACATGAAAGAGGACCATACATTAACATACATCCCCTTTTATTCTGAAACACCTAATTAAAGTCCAGTGCAACCAACAAGAAAAGGCCCATGGTAACTCTGGAGTAGCTACAGAGATCCTCGGCTTAAGTGATTGAATCTGTTGACAGGACAACTATTAATCGTGCAGCATACCATCCCCAGAGTGGTAAACTACCTGCATTTCTATGGCACTTTATCAAGTCAGCAGACTCCAAATCAGTTTACACTGCAATCAGTCATTCATTCACACACTTGTGGTGAACTGCATTGTATTCTGGGCAGAACGGGGTTCGCACTGGCAACCCACCGGTTGGTTACAGGACAAAACTTCAGCTTAATTGGTGCTTGTAATACCTGTCTCCAATGCATAATTCAGGTCCATGCAGACCAGGAGGAAGTTGAGATTGTGCTTTCTGTGAACAGCAGCTGAATTGTTCATAATTTAAGTGCAATTGTTTAATCTTATTGTTTATATGTAGTCACTGCAACCAGAGTCAGTGGTTTTTGTCACTGTGGAGAAAAAGTTACATGTATTCATTTGTTTGACGTGTGATGGCATTATGTGAATTCTCTTGTTGAATATTAATTAAATTTAATGGAGATTAAATGCAACTGTCTATTACTATTGTCATTTTAAAAACTGATGGGTAAAAAATTGATTATAGATTATTTTTTTGACCCTGTCAGTCAAAATGACAGACAACAAAAAAGGTCAGTGCAAACTAAGCAATTAGTTCTCAGGGCTTTCATTTGCTGGAAACACCAGTGGCTTTGTTGTTTATAATCAACTTCAATATCTGATTTATTTTACAGTCAGCAGTTGCTTCTAGACGGTCTTTAGTTGTTTAGCCAAATAAAACTATTGTGAAATGTTTCTAGTATTTTATCCTTTTTTATTGTTAATGATATAACATTTGTTAGTGTTCTTTTCTATACAGCTCTATAAAACAAGAACTTCAGAAACTGTACTTTTACAGGGTGTTTAAATTTAATTCAGTGCCTTGTAATGTATTGCAAGGGTGTAACATTTCAAAAGACCTTTTTGAGCGCCCATTCTCCTGACTAATCAGAAAAACTGCTGTAAAAGTGTCTGAATTCTTTGATGCGAGTCAGTGTACCACAAAAAATGGCCTGATGTCTCTGTTCCTTTGAGTTTAAAAAGAGGTTTCATTCTCTCTGATTGGTAACAGATGTGGTTCTATGAAGGAGAAGCCTTTAGGTAAGAACAGCTGAAATTCCACTGAGTAGATTTAGTTCCATCAGATTTAAACACCTCTGGAGCAAAACTGATAGCAACTATATTTGAAATATGATGACTCAGTACCCCTTAAAGAGTGCAATCCCTACTTGCATAATAATGATTCCCTTATCGTTTCATTCAGGTGTGTTGCACTAGATTCTTGAAAATAGGGACAAAATGGGTTTTAATTTTCCCTTTTTTTTGTTATTTCTCAACCTTATGTATGCAAATATGACAAATAATGTTTTGGAAATGTAAATATGCTAAGGTACAGGCTCCCAGTTGCAACATTTTTTTTTTTAATTTAATTTTTAATCGACCCGACCCAAAACTTTGTCATCACCACCTGACAAAAATAAATATAAAATAATTTTGAATGACCCTATTAGTGATATTTTACTCATTTTACAGACAAATGCTTCTCAAGAAACCAAATAAATATTATTTAAAACAAAAACAACAAAAAGTCCATCTGACGGAGTTGACGGTGCATGACGGAGTTGACACTGAAGGTGACACTGAAGGTGATGACAAACTAGTGAGTAAAAAGAAAAACGTCATACATGTGAAGTAATGCAATTTATGTAAAATACATTAAAATGAATTAATTGCACATTGAAGTGAGATTTGACAACAATTTCACTGAAAGAGTCAGAAAAACTCTGATGGAGTTGACATCTGACGGAGTTGACGAAATGCCAAACTACCTCAATTTATATGATGTTATTCTGAAGGAGACCATATTGTAGCTCATCAGGTCCATGAAATCTTTACAGTATACTAAAATTAAGCTTTTATTTCACAAAATTTCATCAAAGTTTTGTAAATTGTCAGTAATGGTGTTGACACATCATGGTTGTGACAAAAAAACTTAGGAATAAAAAGAAGAAAAAACTAAAGAACAACATAAGCTAACCAGAGCTAACTAGCCCTCTTAGCAAAGGAAGAGAAGGGAAGTGGTCATAGGGTCCTCAAAAGTTCTGGTGCCCCCCAATAATGCCTGATTTTTTTTTTACATTCTTTTCATTTCTGATGGTGTTGACAAAAACTAGGGACAAATTTCAATGGAGTTGGAAAATATATAAAAATTCAATTTAATTCAATTTATTGATACTTTTATAATTATTTATATGACTATTTATACTTAATTGTCATAATATATAATTTTAGCATTTCTTTAGTTGTTTTAAACTCTTAGAATGTATTGAGCTCTGCTCCTGGACAAGGAATTTTACAGGCATCATCCACCGACTACAATGTTTAAAAAAAATATATATTCAACAAATACCAGGAAAATATACATTGTTGTGCATGACCCAGGTTGGTTTAGTCAGATATTTGAAAAAATTATATTTTGTGTATATTTTATTCATATTATGTGCTTTATGCATAGGACCTGTTTTGTCCCTATTCTCAAGAATCACTGCTAAACGTTTCAGGACACCACATACAGGACAAATCATATCCATGTGTTAGAATGGTCTAGTCAAAGCATAGGCATAAATCCTATTAAGAATGTGTGGCAAAACTTGAAAACTGATATTCATCTCCATACGGTCTGACTGAGCAAACTGGTAGAGGCATATTTCTAAAAACGAAATGTGGTTATACAAAGAATTGAATTTGGGGTGCATGCTACAGATTGTAAAATGAATCAACGCAATAAAAGTGCAAATATTTCAGAGACCAGACATGAAACTGATTTGTAGGTGGATGGAAAAATAAATGCAGAAAAAAATAATTAACTAAATGAAAAGATACAAAATAAATGGATGTATAAACAGTATTGTGTAAAGAAGTCTGTCTATGGAGTTATTTTTCCACACTTTTCCACCATGTTTTCCAAGCTTGTATGTTTCTGCCTTTTATGGTGTGGCATAGAGCCTTCAGCTGTCTCTAATGATCTACATATAATGAAGTTTAGGACTTCAGACTACCAGTAGGCTCCAATCCTATATTTCTCAGGCTTCTTCCAGCTTCAATATAAGCATTCCTTGCATCATTGGACTGAACAAAACCATAAATACGGGTCATTTTTCGCATTTCAAGGATGTTTCTTCTCTGTGTCATGTTGTTGCAGGAAAGCTCTATAAACAAACACTGATTAATGGCTGGAAATACCCTCACAGTCTTGAGGCGTCTGATGTTTACACTGTCCAGGCAGGGCTTTGAGATAGTCTGGCATGATGTCATCTCAAACGGTCCATTTTCCCACATTCACTCCGAGTTAGATTGATGCTGCACATGTGCTCCCGTACTGCTCCGTTGTTCAACAGTAAGTTATATCAGCAAATTAGAAGACGGCAAGCACAGCAGGGAGTAAACTGACACTCCTGAGCAGTCTCTCTAAATTGGTGGTTAGTCCTAAAAAGTCTGAGCTCTGCAGATACGGTGTGATGAGAATATCAGATGGAAATCTGTTTTTGTCTTTCAAATGTTTTTTTTTTTTTTATTCATTTTATTGGTTGCTGTGCTGAACAAAATCTCTTCCTCCTGTTGTTAAGATTCCCGCTATCTGTAGAAGTTTTTTTAGAAGTTTCTGTGGTGTCCTCAACATTTGGTTCTCTGATGAAAGTGAGCTCGAGAAAAGCTCATGCTCTTACTGTGATAGGGCGGTATGGATGCAATGTATGCTAATAAAACAGCAGGTCTAAAGGACATGGCGGTCCAGTGTGCAAACAGCAGTCAAGTTAGAGGAAATAACTGCTGTAAACAAGGAACAAATTCTTCTTTTGTCCCCCAAGAGTTTTAGAATCACTGGCCTCATAGGGTTCACAGACGAGCCTTTGTTTCCAGAAGCTTGAAAAAGAAAAAAAAGAAAAAAAAAAACTTCACTGGCTCCTAGTCACACCAGTTGTTTTTGCGATATATGAGCTATTATGTGAACTGAGAAATGCATGGGCGGATAGCATGTTCACATGGGTTTAAGATCCCCTGTGTCTTTGTTTGGCCGCTCAGGACAAGGAATATTTTTTCACTTGAGCGACGCAAGATTATTATCCCACAGTTTGCATTGTTGGTCAAGATTAACTGAATTCTAATTTTAGTTTATCATAGTTGAAGTCTAAAAATATTGCAGCTATTGTGATTTTAGGTCTGCTGTGTTTTCTTTAACTATGGACCAACGGACAAATGTTATTGCATGCATGGGAGGAATTTCCAAGAACATTTTGTTGTTAAGACCCCCGAGGCTCCCATTTCTTTAACTGTACATGTATCCCGTTTTTTTTCCTCCTTCTCCCACTCTGTATTATATTCTTCCTTGCAGCTCCCAATAGATCCCTTTATGGCATTATTTTTGGCTGATGTTATATATATACAGCAGCAAACCAGACTCCACATAGACTCAATTTAAGCATGTCTAAAGGGCAGGCTGGTCACTTCATTGTTTTACCAGGAGGAAAATGAATTAAAAAACGTTGAAGCAGGCTTAATTCTAATGGCAGATAATCCAGTTACAAGCGTGTGGAGCTCGTCAAAAAGTTTTCTTTCCAGGTTGTGGCTTTGGGATGTAAATGGGACGTGAAGCCAGAGGAGCACTGAGGCTAAGAACAAAGATTTTTAGTTCGGCCTTTGCTTGCCACAGCCTTGTCCTCTGCTTTGACCATGATCTGCTCACTTTGATTTGGAGCTTCTGTGGGCCTTGCAGCTACTGGTTAGGATCTTAAAAGCTGGCTTGTCAAAGAAAATGAGAGTTTACAGATTCATCTAGAAAAGAAAGTAGAATTTTGTGAAAAAGTTCAATAATTTTTGTCAATCATCTCAGAAAGTGAAACATAAAGGGAAATATATATAGACATTATTTCATTTTGATGATTACAGCCTAGAGATGATAAAAATATCAAATTTAGGGTGTCAGAAAATGAAATTACATAAGATAACAAAAGATATTTTAAACCAAAATGCAAAGCTACTGCAAGTCTGTTTAGCCAATACTTGATTTTGCTTGACAATCCTTTCAAGACTGTGGTTATCCCTGTTGCAGGTACACATTTTTGCCTTCCACTCAACTTTACAGAAGTTGAGTGGAAGGCAACTTGCTTGGATAAAGCACTTGGTCTTTAGCAGTAACCCTTGGGCATACCTGGGCATACAACAATCAACAGTCAAGTCAACAGTTTTCCCCATAATTTTAAAATATTTCTCTTTTTCACAATGGCTGTGGCTTTTGGATTTATAGTAAGCCATAATCAGCATAACTTCAGGATATATAGGCTTGAAATATTTCATTCTATGTAATACATGAGCTTAAATCTCAGTTAAATTTTCTGAAATTGGTGACAAAAAATACAGACCTTTATTACCTGCTGTTACATCTCTTGTTTGTTGGAAAATTAGGAAAAGATGCAGCTACAATCTTACTCCAAGGCTACCGAAAGATACACTCAAACTCATTGATTGAACTCAGATTTAACTCATATGGCATCACTGGTTTGAATATTGCAAACAAGAGTGTGATTTCTTGGTTTCAAATGGTTTTTTCTCACTTCTGCTTATCTTTGCTCGCAGGCCACTGCAGACGCAGTCTGCCCCCAATGTGGTGATGGGCTTGAACTCCACGCAGAGCAGTCAGTCAACCAAAGGAAGCTACCAGCTGCAGTTTGCTATCCAGCAGCTGCAACAACAGAGATTAAAGACCCATCAGTTTTTAGACAGGGACCATCCCAGACACCAGGTACATATGCAGGAGAAAAACAGATGGACTTTAACGATTATTATATGCAAAATATTGCTTTGGCTAACATTACTGTTTTACAAAATTATCTTTTTACTATTAAACTCTTAAATATTTCACTAGTCACACATTCTGCTAATCCTTTTCCAAACTGTGTTTGGTGGCAACATCGTTTTCAACAGGAGTTCATTCTCAGAAAGCCAAGCATTATTCCTTAACCAAAGTTTATTCTGCTTGGCTGAGCTTCTATGTTGGGCTTTGATGGGAAGGCGAATAATGCTGTCGAGAAGAGTAAATACGGTGGTCTCACATGTATTTACACCCCTACACCTTATGTTATTATTTCATATTACAACCACAAACTGTAATTCATTTTTGGGGCGGTTTTGTTGTGATAGATTGCTACAAATTTGTGCAAAATAATGACCTGTAAAAACGTCTCTACATAAGATCTGAAAAGTGCGGTGTGCATTAGTTTTCAACTCGTGATATCCCTAAATTAAATTTCACACAACCAATTACTTTAAAACCTAACTACTAAATAGAGTCCACCCCTGTGTAATTTAACCTCAGTATCATTATCTGCTCTGTGAAGACTTCAGAGGTTTGTTCGGCTTGAGGCAAAGTTTCACCTTCCAGCAGAACAACAACCCAAAACATACAACCTATGATAGAGCGGTTTAGATCAAAGCATATTTATGTGGTACAATGACCAAGTCAAATTGTAGCAAATTGTAGACCGAAGGAGAAAATAGCTTGTCACAGAAGTGCTAGTCTGACAGAGCTTGACTTTGGACCTTTAATTACAGCTAAAGGTGGTTCTACTAAGTATCAACTTGGGAAAGCTGGCTAAAGCCTTTCAATTAAAAAGTCATGTTTGTTTTTTCTTTGTCTCAATTACGCACAAGTTTGTGTAAAGATGTTGTATAAATATCCTAATAATAAATTGAAGTTTGCTTTCGTAATTTGTCAAAATATAAAAAATTTAAATGGGATGAATGGTTTTGTAAGACGCTGTATGGAATCTCCAGTTTTACCAGCCCAGTTTATGTCAAAGCTCCATTTAGTTTTTTGGCCTTGCAGCATGGATATAATTTTGGCGTATGATTGTCACCAATTGTAATTTAGCAACAAGAAACACTTGAGGTTATATCTGACCAGCCATGAAAGCTGTAATTTAAAAGTGTCCACGTGGCTGTTTCAAAAAGCAGGAGGGTTGCAGGAGCGTGCTTATGCTAATTCATCTTACCTTTTTTTTCTTACTTTGTAGAGCCACCTTTTGCTTCAGTTTCAGATGTTATTTGCTTTTGAGGTATCAGATTAAAGAGGTTCATATATTGGATATCCACATCATACTTTTCAGCATTATATATTTGAACAAAATTAGAAACCACGTTAACTGCTTCCACTAAGTAGTGATGTGCTTCTTATTGTTGATCTGTCAATTAAAATCAGTAATAAAATCATCACAAAATAGTTAAAAGGGTATGAATCATTTTGATAGGCATTGTATGATTAAAACAAGCCAGCAGCCACAGAACATATTTGAAAGACCTTCAGAAAGCCTGGAGAAATATTAACCAAAATCTCTTTAAGAGATTCCAAGAATCTTTGGTAGTGATCGAATGTTGAGTCATCCAGAAGTTTGTAAGCTTCCTGCGTTCATTCTTTACTTCCATTAATGATTGATTTTGGTATTTTAATTCAAATGTACTTTGTTTCGATAGCCTCGTTTTTTGTTTTGTTTTTCTGAACAGACTTTAAATAATTGATTATTCTGGATCAACTAAAGATGCAGAAACAGGCTTTCTATTGATTGTGAATGCTCATGTGTATTCATGGGTGCTGGTTGGAGAGACAGAAAGAGACGGGGATCTGTTCCGGCACTCCAGTCCACGTTCCAGTTACTGGGTGCAGACTGTTCGGCTCCTCCACTGGCTTGGCCCTGGGCCACCTGGCAGCCAAAGAAAGGTGCCCTTCCTGGCCCCGCTCAAACTGAATTGTGGCCATAGGCCTTGCAACCTGGAAACCCAGCTTCTCATTTATCAACACAGGAATTACATCAGATATTTCATGTCACCTCATTGGCCCTTTGAACGGCTACTCTGAGAAACTGGAAAACCATTAGCATGTTAGATAGCCGTATAAAGCAGCAGAGAAAATAGCATGGGCATGAGATGTGGAAAGAATGTATGCAAGCATTCCCTACTGCTGCTTGGACCGAGTAAAATGTGCTTCTAAAGTATTATGTCAAAAAGACAACAGCATATTCCTCCTTCCCAAGCCTTTGAAGAGCTTTTCCATAAACAAATAAATGATGCGGGGAATTTGCTTTTCAGTGCAGCCAACTTCAAAAAATGTTAAGCTTGTTTTGATACTGGATGGTATTTCATTAATATCTGCACTTTTCCATGCCAAGCACTTTGATACTTCACCTTAATAAACAGAGGCCACAGTATTTTCCATGACTAACCCATTCTAAATGTGATTACACTTCCGCTGGCCACTTTTGGAGCGGCTTGATTTATTTTGTCCTTAAGAGTACACTACTCCCATGGATGCATGCTCCACCTCTCATCCAAGTTTTGTGGAGTTCCCTCTGGAGACCTCTTGCCTTATTGCGTACGAACAACTGGCCCCTCCTGCTCATTATTAATCCTTCTTCTATGATATTGGTGAAAGGACTCTTTTTAGGAACAACAGAAATTAATGACTGATTAAATTATCTCTACCTTCAACCTCTTCAACCTCTTTTTTGTTCAACCTATTTATTTTGTTCAACCTATTTCTTTTGTTCAACCTATCATTGGAAAATGAATAGTGTACGGCCCAACTGCAAACCTACTGAGATTTAGCTGTTCACCAAAAAAATGATACGCAAGGTGGCTGGAGAGTTTCAGAGATCCATATCTGTCAGGCAGAATAATATTTTAGATAATTACTCAACAAATTTGGCACTTATGGAATATTGGCACAAAGAAAGTCATTGTTGAAAGAAAGCCAAAGATGTTCTGTCTGCAGTTTGCCAAGAAGGGGCTCTGGTCAGATGAGTTGAAAAATAAACTCCTTGGCCTTTATGCAACATGCACAAATGTGAGGTGGATAGTTAGCAATATTTCCGATCTTGCCATGTATGCTGATGGCCCCTCCTGCTTTTGTGGGGGTTTCAAATAATTTGCACCAGGGCGGCAACTAACGATTATTTTAGTAATCGAGTATTCTATTGATTATTCTGACGATTAATGGAATAAAAAAGTGGCACATTCTGTAGATTTTTTTCTCTTAGCGGGTGCAGATAAGCTGGTCAAAGCCGACGGGAAGGTGCAGCACAGTGACTCTAAACATAAAGCTAAACAAGTAATGAACAGGTTTAGATCAAATCACACCAGTTTGTTAGTATGTTTGTTAAAATGTTGCTCTTGTGCCGTTTACTTTAATTGAGGTTCCTTGTTTCTCCTCGCAGACCCAGTTTCATGACCAGACAAGCAGTCCACACCCGCAGGTATCCACAAAATCCTCTGGCTGCCCACCGTCCAGCTTACATGTTCGGTCCAGCCACAGCCAGACCAGTGTTAGCCCGGCTTTTGCTCCAAAGCCACCCAGCAGCGCGCTGGAAGGACAGGGCAGAAAAACAGCAACAAAGCGCCTAATAAAGTAAGTCTTGCAGGTGAAATGCTGTATTTCTACTTAATGGCGAATGAAACAATGTTCCTGTGGACTTTCCAAAACATTAAGAGCAGTGGGGTGGCAGTTTTGGCCCCAGCTCGTGGAAGGAGACAGGGTTCATGGGATCCTGGAGTTCAAGCAGACACGGTTAATGCTAATGAGAGTCAGAATATGAGTGTAGTGTACTGCTCCCAGCCTTTTGGCCGTGGGCTGTATCTTTCTGTTCAGTAAACAACCTCATCACAGGCCTGATTTCTGCCTGAACTGTAAACAGAATCTGGTTCAGTGGAAGGGCCCAGGCTCTGGGCTCCATTTAAATCCTGTTTGGTTTGGAGATAAGGTGAAGAGTACAGAAGGAAAAATAAAAAAGAAAAGGGGTGAAACTGGGCTCAACTGCCAGCTATTTCCCCTGCTAATTTTATGACTCTGTTACTGAAACATCCATCCAAATTACACAACAGCAGCAAGCCTTTGTGATCAGGGCTGATTGTTTGTTTAAAGCATGCCGGCAGAGGGCTTTTCAGTTTTGTTTAATGTAGACGAGGAATGGCACGACAGGGGAGTTTAACTCCAAATGATCAACAACAAATCTATCTGGCAGTTCATTTTTTAAATTATTTTGACTTATTCACTCCAGCCAGGATTGAGTTAAACATTTACTCTGCTATCTGTTACATTCAGCACGTTGCCACATTGGACCAACTTTACCTGGCGTAGAAGGAGTTAGTGAGGCAGAGAATAGCTGATATAGAGTGGTGAGCTGTATTTGCTTGTGTGTGTGTGTGTGCATGTGTGTGTGTCTTCCTGGCAGTTGCTGTGTTTACCTTCTGCATGTGGAATTCCAGAGCCCCCCTCACACTCTCCTCTGTCCTGCATTTTTGTGGTCGACCAGTGTGACAGGGGAGAGTGTGGGAAAAACGGAAGCTTCAGGAGCAAAAAAATGCGCTGATGGAAACAATGAAAAGAGAGAATAAAGAGATGAGAAAATAAAGAATGACAGAGAAAAGTAAACTCTATCCAGAAGAAAGAAGATGATTGTTTCCAGAAAATGGAAGGATAATAAGTTGCTTCCCCATTTTTCCAGGGCTCTTTTTTGGAGCAACTCTATACCTTTGTTATTGAGGCACATCTGAAACGTATCCCAGTGCCGAGCTAATCCCCTCCAACTTATAATAGAATCACTGTGCTGTATGCATTGAGAGAGTTCAAGGTTGCCTGGGTCTCCAAACTCCGTTCTATATCAAATTGTAAAATTATTGTTTGATATACATATTCCATCCTTTGTTCCCCAGGATTTTTCCATGAGTAGTGCGCTTCTGATGTTTGTTAGTGCTCTTTGAAGGTCTAAGACATAAAATCTTTCCAAGTACTGCCCACTAAATGTCTGGAGTGGGCAGTACTTGGAAGGGCTGACTTCTTTACCCATTCATTTTCAGCTTCAGCTTAGTTACTTAACCTGAAAACATTTTTCACATTGCAACCACTAATTTAGATTCGATGTGATAGAACAACACATTATTGCATAATTGTCGAATGGAAAGAAAAGGGTACTTGGTTTACTCTAATATCCCTGAATAAAAACTAAACTAACATTATGCATCACCTTGTACACTTCATCTCTAGTTGATGCGCAGATGGATGGAGCTAAATGCAGGGCTATCTTGGAAGAAAATCGATTTAGAAGCTGCAGAGTTGAGGCTTCCTTCAGGTCAAAACTGTAAATATACAACCAGAGCTCCAGTGGAATCCCTTTATACACACACACACGCACACACACACAATCTTACGCAGCTATCCAACAGGGGACATTCCATTGACTTCCATTCATTTCTACAGCCTAAGCCTTACCCTAACCCTTTTCCTAACCCTAACCCTCACATACCTAATCCTAACCAAAAGTCAATTCACACCTTAGTCCTAACTGTGACCCCTCACCCTAAAACAGGGTCATTTAAAGAGGCGACCTACAAAATGTCCCCTCTTCAACGGTGAGTCCCCTGTTGGTGAGTGTAAAATGACACCCATGTCCCCTATTGGATAGCTACACACACACACACACACACACACGCACGCACACACGCGCACACACACACACACACACACACAAATCAAAGCATATTTATGTATCAAAATGACCCAGTTAAATTCTGGAACCTAAATCCCATCGAGAATTGGCTGCACGAAGATTGATGTTCACCTAATCTGACTGAGCCAGATCTATTTTAGTGTTTTTATGTGCAAAGGTGGTTGAAACAAAACCAAAAGACTTATGTCTGTACTTGCCACAAAAATTGGATCATCAAAATAATGTCAGGTGGATTGAACGCAGAGGCTTGCCACATTCTTCTGATATTTAAAAATAGATCAGCTAAAATAATGCATCCCTTTCTTGCAACTTGACAATTTTCCACACATTTTATCCCCTAAAATTCTAATAAAACACCTTGACGTCTGTGGTTGTAGTATGATCAATAGTGGGAAAGTTAAAAGGCTGTGAACACTTTTGCAGACTCTCAACCTTCAGGATTGCCGTTAAAGCTCTGCTGCCACAGAGCATGCTCAGTTGAAGCAAACGTGCAGCTTGTTGGTATCATACTTAGCAGGGCAGGGCCCTCTCTTTGCTCTATCATCATACCCCAGCTGCCAACTTGAGGGGCTGCAAAGGCTCAAAGTGGTATGACTTCAGTGAAGGCTTTGAAAGCAGCAATTTGTAATGCAAATAAATGAGCCTGTTTGGTATTTTGTTTGCAAGGTTTGGTTAGTCGCAGCTGTAACTACGGAAACCCGTGCTGTCGTGTGGCATTACTAATAGGGTGACAATTACACCAGCGCCATTAATGTCAGCCTCGCTGTTGCTCTCACTCCCTATTAATCAGCCACAACAGTAGTTATTTTCATAGAATACTCCATACAGACAGAAGCCGCCAAGCGTGTGTTTATGGTTAAACTTTATCCGCTGTTGGTCAGGGTGGAATCGCATTAGGCACACGCTACTGGAGCAAGCACAGGAACTCCAGATCTGAGTGAATTGTTAGACTTTCCCAAACGTTGCGCTTAAGGAGCCGTCTGCACACACTGCAGGTTTGGAGTCAGCTCTCACCTGCAGCGTTTCTGGCTGCTGTTTGACTTTTAAAGTGACAGAGTCAGAGACTGTTGACAAAGAAAGTGATGTGAAAGGACCCAAAGGTCAAGCTTCCCCCCCCACTCGCCCTCTCAATGTGAAAGGAGCTGCTTCCTGTTGAGGTATGCCACGCTTAAAGTGGGCCAGTTCTATTTGTGGTTGTGTAATGGTATGAAAGAACAACTGTGCAGCCCCTTACAAGGAGGCAGTGTGTACCCTCATTACCTTATTAATGCTTCTTTGGCATGCTGCTGTTATGGGGCGAGAGGTTAATGCCAGCTAAGCTTTATTTATTGTTCCCCCTAAAAATGCTCAACAGAATTAATGCATAAGGTTACAGACGTGTCTGTTCATGCTTTATGCTTCAGTAGCTCTTTTAATAGCGTGCTTCTGGAAAACACTGCACTCACTGTGCAATTATGTGAAAAGAGGTATTTAATTTCTTTTCTACAATCTTTAGACTTGTTTATGAAGCCCTGTGAGGTAAATACACCACTCTATTTGCTAATTACTCTGCATATTCTTTGTTTGTAACCTTTTCTTGCAGCTTGACTGAGTCAGTAATCACCGGCCTATGCTAGCCAGTGTGATAATCACATCACCCTGGACAAGGAGGAGGAATTTCTCTCCTTCTTGTCACAATAGCCCTCAAGAGGCACTCAGTAAACACTTAACCCCACCAGGCTCCACAGACTGCACACAAAGTGCAACTATTTGAATCTGAGTCCACTTTACTCATGTCACAGGGCTCGCACGGCGGCTAAAACAATCACACGCAGGGAGAAACTGTTTCTCTTCGTGTTTGGTTTTGATGTCTGGTTCCACAGAGGCCTTGGAGGTCTGCAGAAACAAACAGTCCTTGGGATATTTTTCCCCCAACATTACTTTCTTAAAAAATAATCATTTTCAGTCGTCGTTCATTCTTAAGCTGTTTCTGATTAACAGGCAGATGTCCTCAGAGAGTTCAGCCAGTGGTTCCATGTCAAGCAGCCAGCAGGTGGTCTACGAGGCCATTTGCGGTAAAACAGGTGGGTTTGATGTTGCAGCTCTACATGTATATACACTTCATGCTGTACCACAGTCCTCAGGCTGGAGGGAGTTATGCCTGTATGCCAGTGTTAGTGATTACAGGCATGCATAGTGGACATTCCCCATTGAGGACTGATAAACACCACTGGATATTTTTATCCACCTCCTTCTTTCTCAGTTGCTCACTGTTAAAATTTATAGCATTGTTGGAGTTTGAAATAACAGTCGAATTTCAGTTCCAACTAGTTATTACACTGAGGTTTTATTAGTACCTGTAGTAAAACCCTTTTCCAGGATACTATTGAAGAAAAGAAGAGAAAATGTTCAATGATTTGAAAATCAGGGCTGACTAAGTAGTAAGGAAAAGTTTGTAATTTTCATATTTTCCATCTTAAATTAAATACATTTGTGTTTTTTTTCGCTGTATCTTCAGATATTATTTCCATTATTTCATGTATTTTATGTAAACATCCATCCATCCAGTTTGATGGATGGATCCAACAAATCCATTTGTCTGCACATGTCATATTTAAATTTCAAAATGAATCGGATATTTTTGGTAAATACAAAGTAAACTTTTGTATTCATACTTTAAAATGGGCAAGACTGACATATCTGTTCATTTTAGTCTGAAAAAGTAAGAAATTTGGTCACAAAAATCAGAAAGTTTCAGTTTTTGTAAATTAATTATGTTGAACTGGAGACTTTAGTGCATCTAGCAGGCTCATCTCTATTGCCTAGTAAAGTGTGAACTGTGCGGAATATGTGAACCTATTGACATTGCTTTAAAGAAGCACCTGTGGCTGAAATCCTGTGAGCTGTGTTGCCTTGGCACACTTATGTGTCTCAGTGCTGACAATTTTCTCCATCAGTCACGTCTTTTGCTGCAGTGTTCCCATTGCATGACTAGTCAGAACATGGCTTGTTTTAAGCCAATTTGGTAACATGTAGTTGTTATTACAATGATCTTCATTGCAAATAACCACAGGTCATTAGACATCCATTTGTAACCTTCTATTGGAAAAGATAATCGAAAATCCAGTTTTATCAATAAAGTATATTTTGGTTTAGAAAATCTCTCCAGTTCATTTTCTGCCAATTCAAACACCAAGATTTCATTGATAAAAAGTTTTTTGGAGCTCGGTACTGCTTTTGACTTAGCTGAGCTGAGTTGATGGACTAGCTGAGTGAGTTTTTCTAGAACTATATTAATTGATCCTACCCATCTCAGATTATGGAGTATACAACATCTTTCTCTCTCTCTCTGTTTGCTGATGACACACAGCTTTATACTTGTGTGTCACCACGTCACCGCAGGCGCTTGCAGTCACTAAGTTTTTCCACAGTATTCATGTTGGAGGTTGTTACTCAACTAAGCTTAATGAGGCTAAACGCCAGAGACCTTCTACTAAAACTAGGTGTCATTATTCACTCAGAGCTAAATTTTAATATGCACCTAAGGTCTATTACCAAAGAAGCTCATTACTATCTTAAGCCATCTATCACAATGAAGACTCTCCTGTCAAAGTACAGAAATGCCTGACATGGAGAAACTGTCAAGTTCTTTAAATCAGAACTGAATTTTCTTAATTTTTATCTTTTTTTTACTTGTCTTGACCATTTATTTTCCCCCTTTGTTTCTTTATTTTCCTGCACTTTAAATAACCTAAACATTTATGCAAGTAACCATTCACTTTGGGTGATAAAATTTTCACCCAAAGTGAAAGGTAGCAAAAAAGTGCTACCTACTGGAGTCAAGATATTAACTACTCATAACCTCTTAACATAATCCCACAAAAAAAAAAAGAATTACCCCTTTAGAAAAGCTGAAATGTTTTGATGCATTATGAAACGTTACAGAATTACAGCTACTGGTCATAATTACTCAAATGGTTATGGGTAATAGTGGTAAACATGCCCTTGTTAATTTTTTGGAAAAATACTTTAACTTCAAGAGGATTTAGACGTGGATAAAACCAAATTCCCCGTAGAGTGATTTTCAGTTTGGTTTTACATGGTGTGTGCGTCACTGACTTAATGTCTGATTATAGCTGAAAGATAAGAGAGCATAGTAAAGACTTTTTATTTGCACTTAGAGACCCAGTAATGCCAAATGTTCACACCATTTCCAGTTACTGTGCAAACAGCAAGAGCTGCACTAAATAAATAATCCTTTTTAAAGGACATATTCTGCTCAGACTGTGTGGGTTTGTTCACACAACTCTGTGCTTCATTGCAGTGACGTTGATGTCAGGCAGTTTGGTCACATCTGTTTGTTTGATTATATGCTTTTCCCAATAATCTGCTGTACATAAGTACCAGCAGATCCTTTACATGTCATCCTGTCTGTGAAGACGGCCCTGAGATGGAAATATACAGTAACCTTGCCACGGTCGTACCCCACACAAACACCTTCAAAGAAAACGTCTTTCGAAATATTCCCCTTTGTCCTTCTTCTCTCTGACCATAAGCTCAGAATACCAGCTGAACCCAACTAACATCTTATAAACTCATCAATTACTGTAACTGGATCCTTTAGGAGCAGCTTCTAAATTTCTTAAATGCACTTTTTCCATCATTCAGGATGCACAGGGTGAGGAATGTTTCCCTGGTCTATCTTTAAAAATTATCTTAAGCCTTTATAGCTTACATATAGTGCTGGTAAAAAGGTTACAGTGGATATAAATCTCATATTATTTATCTTTTCATATTTCAGTATTAAGTGTCAAAATTATACATATATGCCTGAACATATACTTGAACCTCAGTGATATTTGGTAAAATGCCTGTCAGTGTGTTACAGACAAACCTCACACTTTTGTAGCTATCAAGTAATTCCCACTGGTTGTTTGACCAATGGTATTATCAGTACATTGCATTTATTTTGGTTAGTTTAGTAGAATTGTCTTTGCTTTTCAGCATATTTCTTGAATTTTAAATACTTGCAAGTCATACCAAGCCTTCCTGGAGGCTTGAACTGTGTTGAAGTTTTAAATATTACCCAACTGTTGGCCATACTATATGTAATGCACCAATTTGACGAAGCTACTTGGAAACTACAAGCACTGTAAACAAAGCAACCCAGAGGGGAGAAGGGACACGACATCTTTGCCATCAATAAAGTGTCTTGTATATTCTTCTTGCGCAATTATTAATTGGTCAATATTTGGAAGTGTGGCCAACACGGACTGAAAGGTTTTGTTCACTTCCTCTGCTGCCTTTACCAAACCACAACCCTATGCAGGCAGACTACAAATCTAAAACAATACAGACAGTTGTAAATTTTTCTCAACTCCTTTTGTTTGCTGATTGAAATTAAACCGGAAAAATCAAGCTCAATGGGAGAAATCTCAGATGGAGTACTGAAGGGAGATGAGAATCAAGTGGAAATGCATAGGAAGGCAGTGGCCAGGCTAGTTATATGTCTGCCTGTCTAATCCATTCTAAAACATTTCTGAATGTGCTTTTATGAACAAAAACTGTTAAAACAGCAATTTATGTTGAAATAACACAAACTGTTACTCTTTGATAAAAGCAGATTCATTGGGACGTTCAATAATAACTCAATGAAGCAATCAAGGCTCAAGTCAGCCATAGAGTGGAAGCTGCTTCTGTGTCACTGTGTATGGTGAAGTGAGTCTGATATCATCAAAAAAGAAGCACTTGCTCCAAAACTGTCACTAAAATTCACATCTCTCTACACATAAACAAACCAGACACCCATCCATCCATTTTCTAACACCCTTGTCCCTTAGTGGGGTCGGGAGGGTTGCTGGTGCCTGTCTCCAGCTAACGTTCCGGGCTAGAGGTGGGGTTCACCCTGGACAGGTCACCAGTCTGTCACAGGGCAACACAGAGACACACAGGACAAACAACTAGGCACACACACACTCACACCTAGGGACAATTTGGAGAGGCCAATTAACCTGACAGTCATGTTTTTGGACTGTAGGAGGAAACCGGAGTACCCGGAGAAAACCCACGCATGCACAGGGAGAACATGCAAACTCCATGCAGAAAGACCCGGGGCCGGGAATCGAACCCAGAACTTTCTTGCTGCAAGGCAACAGCTCTACCAACTGTGCCACTGTACAGCCCAAACCAGATACCTTGTGGGGAAAAGTTTTATGGTCCAATGAAATAAGTTTCTACCTTTCCAGCCATAATCTCAACATGAATGTTAGAAGGAGTCAAGGCGAGGCTTTCAAACCTAAGAAAACTGAATCCAGTCTGAAGCATGGTGATGGTAGCATCAGCCTCTGGGTCTGTTTTGGTGCCAGTAATATTGATGCATTCCACAAAATGGTTGGAAATTCTTCTGCTTCACCTCAAATCAACAGCTTGATGGTTTAACTTGGGACAGAGTTTGGTCTTCAACCTGGACAATGATCCAATCCCATCAGAACTGGTTTTTGGCATGAATCACACTGGATACCCTTAAGCTTCTAGACCTCGACTCCATTCGAGCTTGCGGACTTTTCCTAAAGGTTGGGTCTCTGCCAGCAAACCAAACAATCTGAATGAGCTCTACTAAATCTGTCAAAACGAGTGGTCAAATATCCAGCTTGAGTTATGCCAGAAGCTTGTTGATGACTACAAAAAGCATGTGGTTTTTCTGTAACTTTCAAGGGACATCCGTCTAAATATTCGCAGGGACGAATGTGTATGTTCACACTTGCTTGTAACCGAAGAAAAGAACGATTTAAAAAATCCCTAATCAGCACATGTAAAGTTTTTACTAGTGCTGCATGCTGTATTTCCTTGATTAAGAGGGATTCGGTGTGCAATTTAAAGGGAAGGAGGCTGCTGTCGGAATGGCTGCAGCCTTTGTGGAGCACAGAAGTGCATCAGGTCTTTCTGCCTTTGTAGCAAGATGACTGAGCTCCCCTGATTGACTCTGACAGGCAGTTAGAGCGAGTCCAAATGGAGAACATTCTCTATGATCAGCTGTCACCCATCGTTAATCACACTCCCGCTTTATCTCTCTCCTGCGCGCTCTTTTAATCTCTGCCTCGGCGCTCGTACGGCTCTCCCTCTTTCCCCTGAAAACTTCTCCGGCTCACGTCAGCCTCCCCTCCTCTTCTTCCTCCCCTCCTCTCCTGTGTTGATTTTAGACATGACACGAGGGCACGGTTCTGATGAGGACCCACCAAAGCTTACAAAACGACATTATATCCACCACATGTGTTTTACAATGCTTCCCTTGAGGTTTCCTTGAAGTTCTCTGCTCTCTACAGTTGGTAACTGTGTGGAGATTTATTGCTCAAGCCTGAGAAGGAAATGAATGCAGCATTTGTGCCACTTTAATGGGGGTCTGATCGTGTTAGAACAAATAGCCTAAGCCTCTTTCTATCAAAGTAGGTCTGTGTGGAGCGTTGGGAAAGCAGGGTAGTTACTGACCGACATCCCCTTTCCAGATGTATTATGCAATTTACTGCCTGAATCACTCTTTTCAAACAACGTACATGAAACAGTACCTTGCAAAAGTATTGACTTTTGCTGTTTTGTTGGGGTTTTTATGTGATAGACCAACACAAAGAAGGATAAACTGTGAAATCAGAGGAAAATTATTATTTTAAAAATGTTTTAAGCATAAATAAAGTGTGAAATGCATTTGTATTTGTAATTTAGAGCCTGAAAAGTTTTCCAATTCTTTGTAAAATTGCTCAAACTCAATCAGATTTTATTAAGACCATCTGTGAGCATCGATTCTCAAATCTTGCCATATTTTTAATAGATCCATATATACACATGCACAGAATTGTTGGTACCTTTCCGTTAATGACCAAAAAACCCCACAATGGTCTCCTAAAAATCTTGAAACAGACCAAAACTTTACTGAAAATGAACCAATGAAAATCAGGCATTCCCTTTGAAATATGGTTCAACAGAATCATTAAAAAAATAAACTAATGAAACAGACTTGGACAAAAATGATAGTACCTTCAGAAAGTTATTTGTCCACAGGGGCATTTTAAAACTTAAGTGTGTTCTCTAATTAGTCAATAAGCTTCTGTAATTCTCTGATCTCAGCTGAATTAAATATGTTTGGCCAACATTTAAAAGCCTCATCAGTGCCAGAAAACAATCCAGTTCCTTCATTCATGTTCATGGGGATGTAATTAGTTTGAGCTGCCAAAGGTGACAAGTAGTCACTGTGCACTTTGGTGACATGGTGTGTTGCACACTGAACAGGAACCACAGGAAGTGACAGGGAGAATTGTCCCAGGAGATCAGGAAAAAAATTATAGACAAGTATTTCAAAAGTGAAGGTTATAAGACCATCTGCCAGCAGTTTGATGCGTTTGTGATGACAGTTGCACATATTTTTCAGAAGTTGAAGATCAGTGTGACTGTAGCCACTGCAACCTCCGTGGCTGTGATTGCACATGGAAAATTGATTACAAATTGAAGAGAAGGATAAGCACAAATGGCTCCAATCATTTTTGCTCTGGGCAGTTTTATTAGTTTTTTTATTTTTATTTTTTTATAATTCTGTTGAACTACATTTCAAAAGCAATGTCATGTCTGAGTTTCATCGTTTAATTTTCAGTAAATTTTTATTGATTGTTACCTTTGTCAGTTTCAAGTTTTTCTGGTTTTTCGGTCATTAACATTTGGGTTCCAACTATTTTGTTTGTGTATATCTTTCCATCAGCATGATGCTGTCACCACCAGGTTTCATCATGGGGATGCTGAGTTTAATGTGGTCTGAGATGTTAGTTTGAAAAACAGGTACATGTCATTGCATCGGCCTCAAGAACCTTTAGTTTGGATGTACCTGTTTCATATCGCTGCCGTGTTCCTACATGCCATTTGATAAACTTTAACTAGGACGTTAGCTTTCTTTAAGACCCTTTTCAATAAAACCCAGTTTTCAGAAGTGCTCTACCATTATTTGTCCTCTCTGCAAAATTTACCTGCTGGGTGGATCTGGATTTATATACATATCACCAGGTTTTATTGTTTAAACATTCTAAAAATAAGTATGGATTTAATTCCGTGTTACAACTGTTCACTATTTTGTGTTGATGTACCAGATAATCCCAGTGAAATAAACAGATGATTCTAGTGTGGTGAATTAAGAACAATCCTACAGATCCTGGAGACACTAAGGAACTGAAAGTTTATCTTGTGACATTTGGATTTGAACAGGCAATATTGCGTCTTTCTTTATTTAATTTTTTTTTCCCATTTGCTGAGCTGGAGGAAGCCACTTCCAGCAGTCAGATCATCATACTCAAAGTCAGCAAGATGTTTTCGTTTTCCAGCTCAGTCAGGCCCCAAAGTGTAAAGGAGCACCAAAACAAACAACTTGCCGAGAGGGGAATGAAAGGCTTACTGTTGGGAAGCACAAACGCGGCTGCTTCGATTTTGCTCGGAATGCCTTTTTCCTGCAGGATATCTGGCTGAACGCCAGCCGATAAGAGGCGTTCAGGCGCTGTAAGCGAGGAACGAGTGAGCTCGCTGAGCGGATGAACCGGTGGCCTCCTCGACCGTGAATAATAGATATGTCAACAAACCAATTACCACCAGGGTTTTAGTGAGGTCATCTGACGAAAAACTCCTCCTTGTTCGACATGTTTTTAATGTTCAGACATGGAGAAGACAGTGAAGCAGCTGCCTTCTTGTGTTTCTCTCCAGGCTTTCCTGCGTACAGCAGGCTGTTCCAGGTCCAGCAGCCCTCCCACAGATGACACGAAGAGGATCTAGGGCGCGTCCTGCAATTCTGCAGGCCTGACAGGTGTCTGTGCATGTAACCGCATCTCACACTGTGATATTCTGGGAGAGGACAACAGATTAAAGTATGCCTAACATTGAGTAGTATGCTATTAATCCATCTAGCGTGCTGCCACAGACATGCGAGGCCAAGAACGCCAAGCTTTGACGCAGGTTGGGATTTAGTTGCACAGCTCCAGGCCCGCCACCCACCCCAAACCTTCATCGCCCTTGGCTACTGCCAGTCTGCATCCGAGCAGCTGCCCGCTCTCATTCCCTCCATGCCACCAAAGCCACAGGAAGGTTTCACTGACAGATAGCCTTCAGCATATGGGTCCACAAAGCCTGTTGGGGTGTGCACCTCTGGCTGTGTAACCACATCTCTTCAACCAAGCAACAAGAAAAAGAAAAAAAAAAAAATACAACCAGTCAAGCATAATGAGAGAGTTTTAGTGATTTTTGTTTGACAAACGTTAGCACTGAATAAGTAGCTTTTTGTGTTACTGCAGCACATGGTGAGCATGAAAGTACCTTTCATGTGTGGCTTCTAACTATTCTGAAAGCCATGCAGCTGCCAAATCTCTGCCCTTTGCCTGAGGACGAGTAAAAGTATAGCTTCCTGCAGCTTGTAAGCTGAAACATTCAGATAGCTTAAACTGATATATGAAGGGGTGTTGCCTTGTCTCCTGTTTTTGAAGAGTTCACAATTTAACCTGTAACTTTTGTTGTGAAATGTAAAGATGTTGATATTCTTCACATGGATGGATTAAATTAAATGTGGAAATTATTGTTATTATGCACATAATTTATTTTGTAAAGAAAAAAACTTGAAAAATCAAATTTTCGGCAAATTTCTGTTCTAAAACCAACAAGAAATTGCAAATAGGGTTATTTATGGATTAGCAGTATCGTGTTACCCCTCATCTAGTCGTAGTAGTTCTTCAGGGTTTTTATAATTTTTTTATTTAGATTTTTATTCTTCAAATGTTGGCTGCTTTTTACTGATATGTACTCAGTAGCTGACCTTTTCAAACAAATATTTCTGCTGTTTTTTCTTATGAGTCATTCAGCCATAAATTCACTGTTAAACTGAAAAGACAAAGCAGTGTTGTGTCTTCATAACATACAAATTGGTAAAGAACCAATTTTGAGTTAGTTCTGCAAAGACTTGGTCACTAATTCTTGGCTCAGAGTGGATAATCCATCTCTCAGGACTTTTGTCAGGTTTTTACTGGATCTTTTTCTCCTGTTTCTTTAGATTTCAAAAAGTAATTTAGGCCTTACAAAACATTTATCCACTTTTCTCTATCTTTAAGGAAACACTGCCACATTAACCATCATTATCAAATACAGAAAATGGCTAAAGTCCAAAGAAAGATCTTCAGAAAGCCCGAAAAATATTGATCACAACCTCTTTGGGAAGTCAAGTATAAAGAAACACTGCAGTGGTTGAAAATAGTCCACTGTATGTTAATTTAATGCAGAACATGCAGATCTAAAGTGTTTTGCGAATTATTAATATCCCTTTAACTTTCTCTCTCATCTTTGTCACGAGTAGAAAAAAGGGATACATGGTTCATGATCTGTTCATTTCTATTCTGTCCCTTTACTCAGATTCTCCTAAATAAAATCCAGTGCAACCAACTAACTGCCTTCAGAAGTCTTCTAGTAAGTAAACAGAGTCCACTTGCATGTCATCTTTGTGTAACTTCGGAGATTTATTAGACTTTATTAGTGAGCAAACAAAGTTGATGTGGAGATGGATGGATGCTGGCCAATCGTGGAATAAGAATAGACTTTGGACTGGGCTGAAGGTTCAGCGTCCAGCAGGACAACAAAACCCAGAGCAACGGGGAACTGGTTGTAGATAAAACGATATTCATGTGTTTAAAATGATCCAAAGTCAAGATGTTAATCAGACTGTGAATCTGTTCTTCACAGACACTGTTCAATCTCACTGAGCTACTTTGCACAAAGGAATGGGGGAAAAAAAAAAAAACTCACTACAGTCTCTCCAGCATAGATGTGGTTTTCCAAATGTGAACCATGCATCCCTTTCCTTCCATTTCACAATTATGCACTTCTTTGTGTTGGTCTATCCCATAAAATCCTAATAAAAACATTTAAATTGTGATTGTAGCGTGACCAAATGAGAGAGAATCCAAGGGGTATTTTACAAAGTACTCATTGTAATTATTGTACTTGGGAGCACATGGAGAGCTCAATCGAAGTTTTATTGTGGAGTAAAAGTCACTTTCTGTTTGACAACTGAAATACTTGAATTTTGTGCAACGTTTTCTCTAACGGTTATTTTGCACAGATTGTAGTTTTCAAAGCAGCGCAGTAATGTAATGGATTGTTTTTGTAACGTGATGAGCGTCGTGTTGCGTATTAATTACCCTTGAAGCCAGCACAGGCATGTTACAAGACTTGATGTTGTTCTGTGATGTGTTTTCCATAAGCAGACTGTAGCATAAACACTGGATTAAATATCAACAAATAAACGGTTTTGTGTTTTTGTCCAAAAAATGATATGGAGCTGTCTGATTGTCATTCTTTAATTAAAAAAAACAAAACAAAAAAATGTGTTTTCATGAGTAATAAAAACATTTACAGTTTGTGATCTAGTTGAGTTCATTTAGTGACATACATCAGCTCATATAACAGAAAGGCTTCACTTTGAAAATGATCCCTGGAATCACCCATGCTGTTGCATTTCAGAGGTAAACATGACCACAGCATTACTAAGATGAGATAACGATTGGATTCCAGCATGTTTTCTTTTTGTTTTCTCTTTTTTTCATCTCAATTATTGTTTTTACTAATCAGCATGAACTCCTCAACAGACAGTGTGGGGAGCTGTGGCGTGCACAGTGCAGCTTCCAGGTTAGATTTCACGTCATGTCCCAAAGTGTCCTCCCTGCAAGCACATCACCATCTCGTCCTACCGCTTTTCGGCGCATGCTGAGTCCAGTTCGCGTTCTCAGTCTCGTCTTGGTTGCACACGTTTATTGTCCTTGAGATTTCTAACGAGAAGGTCGTTCTTGTTCCTCGTTCAGTGAAAACAAAAGTCATGTGAGGTACAGGCTTTTCAAAAATGCTCTAATAGTTAACAGGACAGAACACGAGTAATACTGATGTCAGTCACGGTGGGAGTGGTCTCTGATGACTTCTGGTAAATGGAGATCGGCGGATTGCTTTTTCCTCTTGGGCAGGGCTGAAGCGGAGGCGAGGTTGGGGTTGGGTTGGGGGATCGTTGGAGGACAAATTGCATCCTGCCCAATTTAAATTCCTCCGAGGCGTCTCCTCTCTGCGGGGTCCCTGAAGCTTAGCTGCACTTGCAGGACTTGACGACCATGTTGGAGAGCTGCTCGACTTTCGGGGAGCGTCCCACGTAGTAGAGGATGGTGAGGGGCTCCAGGTCCTGAGGAACGCAGCAGGGTGAGGCGGAGGCTTCTGGGTTCAGGGTGTTGTAGAGGCTCAGCAGCTGTGGAGGGAAGATCAGCAGTGAGGCTTTTAAAGGCTTTCAAAAGCCTCACTGCTGAGGAGCAGTGAGGCTTGTAAAAGTTCTCACCCGCCTTTTAGTTAAACTGCATAGCATTAATGGGGATTTCTGTTTTAGACCAACACAATGTTCTGTTTTACTGTGATGTGAAGCAAAAAGTAGGTATAATTCTGTGTAGGGCTGAAACGATTAATAGTATTAATCTTGGTGAACCAATTATTGAAATAATAGTAATAATAATACAGACTCAAAAAAGGCCATGTGCCGAAAGAATAACAGTCAGAGCCACAATAAAGTCAAAACTGAAAAGCAAACATTTTGCATGTAAGATAACCAGAACTCCTTAGGTGGAGAAGTTTTAGCTTCATCTGGCTCAAATTGTGTGAAAAAAATCCCACTAAGCACCTTTTCCAATCTAACTGTTAATCAGTTAATCAAACATAATAATCAACAGATCAGCCCTACACTGTAGTGATGCGAAGTTGAGCAGAAAGGGCTGAGTTTGTCACATGTTGATGTCAAAAGTATTTTATTTTAGCTGCAGATGCATCCTGCCCTACAAATGATCAAGCACTCCCAAAAGGAATGCTGTTGTTGCATTTTGGGCAATAAGTGTTTATTTTCTCATTTAAGATCTCAGTTATTTATTTGTATTTTTCACCTTTTTTTTAATTCATAATCATAAAATAAGCTTAAGTGGTTAGCTAAAAAAATCTGTAGAATCTGACCTTTTTTTTCTTTTGTCAGATTAATCGAAGAAGCGTCAGAATAACCAAAAGAATAATCGATTAAGATAATCGTTAGTTGCAACCCTAATTCTGTACAAATAGAAACCTCAAATGGGTGCCAAGCATTTGCTTTCATTCCCCTGAAATTCTTTCCTGAGATAAACCTCCACTCTAGTCTCAAATCTTCTGCACCCTCTTGCAGGATTTCTTCTAGTATTGCATCCATTTTCTCATCATCTCCCACCAGTTCCCCCATCCTGCTGAAGAAAAGCATCGGAACAGCATGATGCTGCCACCACCATGTATTAAGGTAAACATGGTGGCAGTTTTGTTTTTTGTTGTTACTAGACTAAAAAGTAAAATTTGAATCTCATCTGACCAGAGTGGCTTCCACATGGTTTGCTGTGTCTCTTTCATGAAAATTATGTTCATAACTATGTATTTTGTGTTGGCCTTCCTCATACAATCATTAAAGTTTGTGTGTAAAAGCAGCTGTAAAAGTCACTTTTGACTCACCGAACTGTGGGTGGTGTCTGCACTACGAAGGTAGGGACAGGGACCGGAGCAGTAGTTTGCAAAGTAGCCCTCGGGTTGGTGGATCCACCGCCAGCCCAAATCCTGACGGAAATTAATATATAGTGATCGCACACAGCAGTTCTCCTCGTAATTGCTGCAGACAAGAGGGGAGAGACAGGATTACGTTTGATTTCCAGGTGAAGCGATTTCATAGTTGCACAGACGTCCTCCCTGTGCCCTCAGTCGGAGAGGAGAGAGAAGTTCAGAAATTCCTCTCCTAGGTGTGCCCTTATTTTCCCTCTTGGAGTCAGCCCAGGTGTCTTTGGTGCTCGCCTGTCAGCCTGATGGAGGAAGTGGAAAGCTGAGGAGACGGTTTGTAAGAGGAGGTAGCGTTCGCTGGCTCTGGGACAGATCCCGACTTGTATCAGGTAGTACCCGTGTCATGCTTGTCTTGTTGATCAACAAGCTATATTTTGTGTGTTATGTGCCTACATGCATTTGAAATGACAGCTGATGTTCCCACTTTTGTGGCTTTGGCTGTTCCACTTTTTTATAACTTAGCCTCCTATCAGCTGGTTCCAGTTCTCCCGATTTCAAAACAGGCACCGCAGCCACACAGATTGCTTTGCAAAGTTTAACACAATGAACAATTGTGCGAGCAGCCTTTTACAATTTTCCAGAGAGAGGAAATGGGCCTTACTTGAAGCAGTAATTGGTGTCGAGTGCCCGCTTGCGCCTGCGGGAGGAGGAGTGAACGTCCAGCCTGTGGGGAGGAATCATCATGAGGATGAGGTGAGGGTACGGCTGCTCCTTCTGCTCCTTCTGCTCCTCCTGCTTCTTCTGATCGTTGTAGTCTCCTTCCATGCCTGCAGGAGAAAGTTACGAGATTTATAAAGATAGCTTTGGTTCAGCAGGAGGATATTCTGCAGGCACAGCTTCACTCATTCCTGGCTCACTGTTTAATCCTTTCCCAGAGTTCCTTCACATTTCTCCTGTAAAACATCCAGACTTTCAGATGCACCAATTTTCCAGATTCCTCAGTCTTTTAAGTTCCTTTTAAAACATAAAACACTGAAGTTTACTTTTAATTTATTTTCTGGAATAGAAGACTTTAAATATGGAACCTGGAAAAAACAAAAAAATGAGACTGGAAGATGGGAAAACACAAGAAATGGATGCAAGAAGGAAACAAGGAAAGAACAGGGAGAAGGGTAAGGCAGAAAGTAAGAAGGAAGCTAGGGACAGAGAGAGAGGGAATGATGAAAGGAGGGGGGAAAGAAAGAAGGATGCAAGGTCTTAGGAAGGAAGAACAGAAGCAGGAAGGAGGGAGGATAGGAAACAAAGGATGCAGATTGGACAGATAGTAGCAAAGAAGGAGGCAGGTGAAGGGAGGAAAGAAGAAGACTCAAGGAATGAAGATGGCAAGAAGTAAAAAAGAAAGACATGACAATGGAAGGAAAGACTGGGAGAAATGAGGCAAGATGGAAGAAAGAGAAGAAAAAGCCACAAGAAAGGAAAGAAGAATGGACACAAGATATGAAGGACATGAAGGAACGAGGGAAGGAGGGAGGAGACAACAAAAGAAGGGCAATTAAAGGAAAGGCATAACAGAGTAATGAAGGAGAGAAAGAAGAATGGACAAGAGGAACAAAGGGAAGAAAAGAAGGACACAAAGGACAGAGGAACACAACAAAAGAAAGAAGATGGTAGAAAGAAAACAGGAAGAACACAAGGAAAAAAGAGATGCAAAGAGGGAGGGACAGAAGAAAAGACTACATTTAGCAACAGAAAAGGGAATAAAGTCTAGAAATATAACGTCTTTTCCAACCCACTTTGTTTTTTCCATACTTATTCAGAATGGTTAAACATTAACATCTAACTTCATGCTTTTCAAGACTTTTCCAGGCTGCATAGAAAACCCTGCTTTCTGTATTTACGCTGCTGCCGCCAGCTTCCTTCTTTCCCCTCCGTCCTCCTCACTGGGCCCGCGTCTGCTCGTCCCATCTACCCCTGATAGCTTAAACAGTTCATATCTCAGGAGAGATGCTGGTAGATTTGCACGGCCCTCTTTAATTTGGGGCCAAACGTCTGCGCCCCGTCGCAGCGCATTCCTTGTGGTCAGGCTAGTCAGGAGTGTTCCCAGGACCGAGGGCCTGAGGGCCCCAGAGCTAAGTATGATACCAGATCATCTATATTCCCATGCTCTGTGTCTGTCTTCCTTTAAGAAATGACGCCCATCATCTTTGTGAGGATTACTGGATGAAGAACATCCTGATGAACAGACTACATGTCACTTTTTATGAGTGTTTTTGATGTAAATCCCCAGCTCGGTTCACATGTGAATTAAAATGCCTAAGTCTTAAACAAAAGGGCTAAATTGGGCCTTTGAAATAAACTGCTCATGAAATTGACAAATGAAAATCATCCGAAAACTCAGCCTAAATCGCTCTAATCAGAATAAACCACATTTTTCAACAGAGCAGTGATGCCTATCTTTAATATTAGACAAATTAAACGTAATTCAAACAAACCGAATGATTATTTGGCTCCTGATCGGGAACAAAAACTGGCGGGGCCACCTTATTGGCTTTGCGAGATCAAAAGCAGAGACAAACCCTGACCAAACACAGACTCTGCGACCACAGTCTGGCCAAGGAGACTGGACAACACGGGAAATCCTGGATCTGTACGCAGCCGTGCACACAACCCTAGATTGAAACTGAGATGCTTCAAAAAAAAAAAAAAAATTATTTAAAGCAGCCGTCGCACGCTGGAAACCTTTTCTTCTCTGCAGACTTTTTTGTGCGCGGAAAAAGTGTGCAGAGGTACAAAGAAGAAAAAAAATCTCCACAGAAACCCCTTTTTGAATGCAGGAGACAACTGCGTAAAATATTTGTTCATAGTCTGGTTGATCTTTCTGAAATGTATCTAAATCAATATGAAAAGCAAAGGCAGAATCCCAGAAACTGTACTGAAATGTCTGGAAAATTGAGCACCAAACTGTATGTTTCTGACCAGACTAAACACTTCCTGTGACCTTATGTCGCAAAACTGCTTAAACTGTGAAATTATTGACTTTATAATCTTTCTGTAGTAGTACATTATCTATGGCCACTGTTTTTGGTTTGGTTGTGCAAAGTGCCTGGAAGTAGGAGTATTCCCACCCCTTCAACCACAAATTTCACAGAATTTTATTGGGACTTTGTGCGAGAGACCAACACAAAGTGGTGTATAATTGTAAAGAGAACAGAAAATAATGTTTGGCATTCAACATGTTTTTGCATTTCTATCCACCCCCTCTGGGTCAATGTGTACCACCAAATTTTGCTGCAATCACGCATCAAAAGTATGATACCAGAGTTAAAATGAGTTAAAATAAGACTCAGTGTAAATTTGCATCTGCAGATTCTCCCACCTGAGCCACAGCACTCTGCAGCTCCTCCAGAGCTACCATGGACTTCAGCCATATGTTGGTGCGTTTGTACCCTACTTTCCATTTTTTGATGCACTGAATTTTATTTAGCAGAGTAAATGGAACTGGAAACATCCATGGCATACTTTTCAGACTTGTATTTGCACAAACATAAATAAAACTATCAATCTTTCTCCTTTTATTTCAAAAGTATGCATTGCACTGCAAAAGAGTGAACCAAAAGCATTTAAACCATTTTTATAAGTATATAATGCATCTTTAAATTGCATCATTAACCAATCAATCAATGTCAGTGAATTAATTTCAATTGTGATATAAAATAAGAAAAGTAAAAAAAACTAATCTTGTTTGTGGTCACTTACTTTGAGGAACTTTAAATGAGATACTTGTTGTTAAATGTTGGGAAACCACAGCAGTAAGACACTAAATCAACCACATCAACCACCTAAAAGTCACCAAGTTATTTTATGCATGGATAAGATAAAAGTCAGTGTTTAGTTTCTTTTCTTTTTTAGCGAAGCACACTTGCTCCATAAACACAGATTGATATATCTTAAGTGTTATTTCTGTTACTTGTGACAATTATGGATTACAGCAAATGAAAGGTAAAATTCTGCCCTTATTCTGCTTGCTTGCGTAACTTTCTCAATCACACATTTTCCTTCCACTTAATTTTCCACTAGCATGCATGAACCTAGAACTCTGTGAACAGCCAGTTGCTTTAGCAATGACCTTTTGTGGCTTATCCTCCTTGTTGGAGGGTGCTAGTGGTTATCAGCAGTCGTCCCCTTTTGCTGTTTAGCATAAAAGTAACATAACATTTCTATTCAAAAAATCTGTTATCTTTTTAAATGAACAGAAATAAATGCTTGATATGCATCACTCTGTGTGTAGCAATTCTATATAACATGAATTTCAAATTAATTTGCTTTTCGATGACATGCTAAATGTACTGTGATCCACTGCATGTGACTTTAAGTCAAATAGCTGAAAGCATAACAAGCTCTAAAACCTTTCCCCCCATCATATCACTGATGCATCCAAAAGAGGACTCACCTTCAAATTTGACTTCCAGCAATTCGTTTATGTTATCAACGATTTCACCGTTTTTCCTGAAAGTGTGGCAGGGACAGTGCACACTGATCTCCAGCCCAAGATTAGTCTCTGAGGGAACATCCAGAACAGAAAGATCTAAGTAGATGACATTTTTCCTGAGGAAATTACCCTTAGTCTCTCCGTAAAGCTCTTATCTTTCTGACAGGTGTGTAAGAAAAGCAAGGCAGAGAGGAAGTTCTGAGGTTCCCAACTCACTTCCGTACATCAGCCATTCCCTCACAGTCTCGGTCACATCGAAGGAGATCCACTCAGGGGTCCCCTTGGTCAGGACGTTCTTGCCCCCGATGAAGCGGTGTTTGACTTTTGGGTCGTCTTTCTGGAGGATCTGTGAAGAAAGCTGAAAATGTAACCCTGTTGCAAAAACCTTGGGCATGCAGAACCAAGGCTGTCTGTCTGAGCCAGACTCTCCAGGATGCCTCAGGCTAAAGCGTTTACTCTGCATGGAAAAAGTGACTCCCTGTGTTGATATCCCCATTTTGCAACACTGCAAAAACACCGAGTATTTTTGGCCTAGTTTCTTAGTACGCTTGAAATAAGAAAACTAACGTACAATTATCTTTTCTGTAAGATATCACAGCTTGTTTCAAGTTCATAATTCCTTATTTATATTAAAAAAAGTACAAGTTCCATTGGTAGGTTATTTCACTTGTAACATGGGGGAAAAGCCTTGTTATTAGTGAAATAATTTGCCAGTGGAGCTAAAACTTGACTAAATTGACTTAAAGCAAGCTTCTATATCTTACTGGAAAGTTGCATGTAAGTTATTTTTCTTATTTAAAGCACATTTTGACTAGAAACAAAAAAGACTTTTTGTCTAGTTTTTGTGTTCTTGCTGTGAAATGAATTCCTGCGTGTACCAATGAGAAACTGGTCATCCTAATTGGCAGCCACTCAGCGTCACACAGTTCAAACTAAACATCTTTAAGGGCATTTACAATAAACAAAACCATCAAAGAAGGAATTCATATCGGCACCCGCAGTTTTCTGGAAAGAGGTGTTTATGTGTGGGGGAACAATCTGTTAGAGTGGTGGGTCTGAGCCCTTGGCCCCACAGCAAGGGCTGTGGATAACCAGGTTCCTGAACATTTTCAGCATCTAATCTGCCTTCCTCTGGGACCGAGGGGCCGCTGTACTGCCAGCATCAGCCGTCTGCCAATCAGATCCTGCCTGAAAAGTGTGGGGGCGGTTGAACGGCTCCATTTACTCCCACCGGTGGGTGACCCTGCCTCTATCTCCTCCCAGGCCCCTGGAAATAATCTTGAGGGCCTGACAGTCTGCGTTCAAGCGCTGGCCTGAGCTTCGCCTTAGAGACGGTATGTAGTCCGGAGACGCTTGTCTTCCTGGCAGGAAGTGTTGGAACCTGATCATTACTCTGACTCTCTAACAGGAAATTAATGAGGAGGCAGAAAAATATATATTCATGCCACCCCACGCACAGACATCAACCATATGGATGTTTCAGCAGACTTCAAAGATTATCATAAACATAAAACACAGAGGCAGATATAAAAGCCTCCTTGATCCAGCATGTATGGACAACTGCTGAGACTAGAAGCTTGAAGAGACGAAAGCGCAGAATGTTAATGTGGTTGCAGAAGGTTTTAAAATGTGTCCTGATGTAGAAGCCATTGGAATATAAGCACATGGAATAATGATTAGCACGTGAAGAGGAAAAAGGGAGTCAGACTCCCCAAATATAAATGTTTTCATCCTTCCATGTGACCTACAAGTGGTTTAAGAGAGAAACAGAGCATTTTACTCACCCTTTCCCCCCGCCCCCCCACCTGTGCTCTGCTAACAGAGGAGCTGAGGGCTCACGCACCTGGTAGAGCTCAATCCTCTGCTCGTTTTTCTTGGCATTGGGATTGTGGATCCGCAGGGCGCGAAACTCAGCCCGGAACAGATTGGTGGCATTCTTCTCCATGATCGACACGTTGAAGCGGAAAACCTTGGAGGTGATACGATTATTGCAGTAGGAGAGGTCATCTGCAGGTAAAATGAACATTGTAACTCATCATTTTAAAAAAACCAAACATATTTTGAACATACTGTTTTCAAAGTATTTCAAAGCTGTACTTTTGACAAAAAAGAAAAAAACTCCACACTTTTGTAGCCACGCATTTATTTTAACATCGAGGGCCATATCTGGACGATGACGCGTCATCTTGATCCACATTGTCTGACTGACTAATGGTCCAGACAGTTTTCAGTATTGAAAAGAATACATTTTAATGGGAATCTACTGAATGAACGTGCAACTGCTTGTTGGAAACAGAAAAAAAAAGAATAGAGTGAACAATTTTGTTATAAAGATCATCAATGCAGGCCATGTAGGTGAGCTCCTCGAACTAAACAGACGAAGATGATCACAAAAACAGTCTCTGTTGGACACACTTTTTATCCCAGAATTTAAAAACATCTGGATTTATGGACATTAGGAAAGAAACAGCCAAAAGCCACATCTTATGCCACAGATCGATCAGATAGCTAACGCAGCTACATGGCATTTCTCATGACTTGTTCCTTCTCAATGAATGAATCATTAGATCTGTGGTAGTTCTTGCAGGAAAGGTGCCCTGGCCAAATAAATGCAGGCAATTATCTGTTTTCTTCTCCAGCAGAAAGCAGGTAACCTAGTTTCCCACAGCACAGGCATAGAAGTTGTAGCAAACTTGTTCAGGGCACAACTGACAGATAAGATGCATGCTATTTTGTAGTTCTAATGCTATCCTGGGCAACTGCCCATGTAGCCCATATCAAAAAAACGCCACTGCATCTCATACAAGGGTTTCAAGATTCTGACTTTGCTATCAGTGCTCTTCTCTTCTGTTAGGTTATCCAATAATGCCTAAGTTCTGCTCTCCAACTCCAAACGTAACGTCATCACTCTACAACAACTCTTGGCTGCCTCCTCAGCTGCCTTGTGCTCACTTATTTTCTTTCATGCTTTTTTTTTTTTTTTTTTTTTACATATTTCTAGATTTTGGTCATGGAAATAAGTAAAACTATTGTGAACTGCAGCCCTGGACACAATTAAAAAGGAGAGGTTGTGGAAAAAGATGTCATATATAGGTTTTTTAAGGCAGACTGTTCACGTGTGATCTGAACATCTTAAAGCAGTTTGCAAAAAAATAGTCATATACTTTTAACTATTATCACAAACCATCTGTTTCTGCTTTGTGCAGTAGGAGTTAGCAGCAAGTTAAAATTGTGAAATGAGAACCAAATGGGCCATGTGGTGGTGGAGCAGGCTGCAGAGGGACGGCACCTCGCTTCTCCTCCTACAAGCACTTCAGCTCAACAGGTGCTTTGAAGCCTCACACAGAAGCCAAAACTGTTATGAACTCAAGAGATTTAGCCGGAAACAAGCATCTGCAGGCGCCGGAGCAGAGAAATACCAGAAACGCCGCTGAGGACGGAGATTTCAGGCCACACAAGGCCGGGTTATCAACACAGACAGAATCAACTCAAAGGGTGACTGCTATCTGAAAAGCTTCCTGTTATACTGAAGCCCCCTTTTTTTTTTATTCCATTAAACCACGTAGGAGTTTATTATTTTAACAGGCAAAGCACATGCAGCGTTGAGCAAAACAAGCACATAGCAAACGTTTTATGAGCCAAGTGGAAACAGTCGTTTACAGCCAAGCTTTGGCTAATTTATTACCTCAAGCTTAAGCTTTATTACCAAGCCTCGGATTATGCTGGTGGTTGAAAGGCACAATGCACCTTTAGCTGATTTGCACCTCGAGCAGTTTCGGGACGAATGGAAACTCGGAAGCTGGTTCTCTGTCATGCAAAAGGAACTTGCACATCTTCAAGTGTCTGTACTTCATTTGACCCATAATCCTATTTCAGTGTCCTCCCAGTCATTATGTGGTATTTCCATACACATTTTTTTTCTCAACTTTCCCTATTTATAGACGACCTTTTCCGTGTCTATCCCCAGCCAGATATCTGTCCAATGTTTTCCAGACAATCTATGAGGAGGAATCCTCAATAGCCTTTTCCTCCCCTCACTCATGGCCCCGTTTCTCCCCCCGTCCTCCCTCTCTGCCTCCCCCACAGAAGGTGGAAAGCCCCACTTTGAGGGGAGATTTGAAATTCTAATCAAGTCTTCGGTTTCCTTTTGGATGACCTCATTTTTCCCATTGCAACGCTTTTAGGATTTCAAATTACGACTTATTTTTGCCAGAGGTCTGAGTAGTAATTCGTTCCATCTTGGTGAGTGGAGAGAATTGTTTGTGTAATTAATATGAGATAGAATCGTTAATTTCTTTACTCTTTACTTCTTGTTTTCAGGTTGAAGCTCCTTAAAGAGCGCCAAAACGCGGAGCCTGAAACCGTTTGAGGCAGCACAGATTTATATCAATAAGCTTTTTCTGGGTCTAATTTTATGGCTAAATCCACTGTCAGAAATGAAAACCAGAGTGGAACTTATTCAAAGTAAACAAGTTAGATCTGGTGCTGTCTGAAAGATAGTGTTGAATATTTGCCACTAAATCAAGTTTTAATGGTATTTTATGAACCTATTCTCATTGATCCCTTTGCAAAAACAGACAGTGCCTGGCAAAAGTATTCATAGCCCTCAAACTTGGCGCAATTTTGTCATTTTACCACAAATTTCCTTGTACTTCTTTCAGATTTTTTAAATGGTATTAAACTTCCAGCTGAGTATAATTAAACTGCTTTGAGCAACAGAAAGGTGGAGCCATCATGCTGTTTACTTTAAACTGCTTCTAAGAAGTGATGCACGATTCACCATTTTCAGTTCTGATACCAATACCGATATCTGAGGTTTAATATCGGCCGATACTGATCCGATACAGAAGAACAGCACTGAATTGATTTAAGACATTTATTTTTCTTTTTAATAGAAACATAAATGTACTGAATTACAAATTCATTTGATTACTCTGCACCAGAACAGAATACTTAAATACACCGATTACTTCACAAGCTTGGTCAAACATGTAAAAACAACACTTTAATTTACTTTCATTTGTTCAGTCAGTGTAATGATGGCTATAAAAGCCAATGTCAAATAAATAATAAACTGGAACTGATAAAAATGGCAGGTTGACCACCTTGATTAAGCATGTAAAAAATTATTCTTTTAAACAGTTCACAAAGCGCTTTTAGGAATTCTAAATAATATGTAAAATAAATAAAGCAGAGCAAAAAGCATAGAACTAGACTGAGTAGATCTGCCCTTGTGGATTGAACACACTATCACCAATACCCAATCGACATTTTATTTTTAATACGGATATTAATTTTGGATCAGTGGACATCTGTTTCCTGGTGAAAGTATAGATTATTGATTACGTTATATTTGTGTATATCTATTCGAGTCATTCCTTTAAACAGAAGTGATCATCTGATAAATGGAAAACATGGCAAAATTTATTTCCACATTTTAGTTATCGAAAAGGTTCAAAATAATTTTTGTCACGTAGCAACTGCAAATGTCAGATTATTTTCTTGCGATTTTGTCATTAATTTTTTGTCAACTATGCAGAACAGTATGTGTAGCAGAAAACACCATCCTCATGGTGAAACTAGGTGGAGGCAGCATTATGCTGAGGGGATGCTTTTTCTTAGAAAGGGACAACAAAACTGGTTAGAGTTAACAGGAAAATGAATATTTTTTTTATTCCAGGATACATATTTTATTCCAGGACATATTTTATTCATTCAATCCTGGAATAAAATATGTAGATTCACTTTCCAGCACGACAAAAACCCTAAAAACACAGTGGGAGCTAAGGAGGAATGGCTCAGATTAAATCATATTCCTGTATTAGAACAGTTAAAGCTGCAGCTTGTAGCTTTGATGAAAATTTTTTTTTATTTTTTATTTTTACGTATTTGTTAAAACTGTCGCTTTGTTGTAGTATAAGAGAAATAATCTGTCAAACAAAAATCAAGCTCTTCTACCTTTTCTCAGTGGTAACTGCAGAAAAACACTGCTTGGTCAGAAACAACCAATCAGAGCCAGTAAAAAGGTCAGCACTGTCAATCATGCTTATGAAGCTGTTGCTCACACCCTCCCCTTTGCTCTCTGCTACACTGCAGCATCTTCCAGACAGCAGAGCCTGCAATGAATGCTCAGACTAGCTAGCATGGCCTCCGATGACAGTGGATAAATGGTTTTCCTGGAACAGAAAGTTGCTCCTCCACCATTAATTTGTACACTGGGTAGCGAGTACACAAGATTGATTGACAGGCAGAGCTCAGGCCCCTCTCGTGGCTCCGGTTGGTTGATTTTTGACAGGGACCGGTGCCTTTAGTAGCTCAACCAACTCATGTCACACTGACATAGTGACAGTTTTAACAAATATATATATATATAAAAAAAATTTTTTAAATGAAAGTTACATACAGCAACTCTAAAGTTTAAACTGAAATCCAGTAAAGAATCTCCGGCTGAACTTACAAAACATGTTGAGATGTTTTTCATACAATCTGACTAGACCTGATCAATTTTGCAAATAAAATAATAAAAAGGAATGTGTAAAGACTTTAGTTTCTAAATGCGAGAACCTTTAGAAGTTCTTGAGAAAGACTGCTGAAAGTAATGTATCCTCTTTCTTCCCTCTTATAGGAAAGAGTACGAGTATGACTATAACCCAATAAAATGGAAAGATCTGAATACTTTTGCATGGCTCTGAATACAGCCAGTGCCTGAACATTTATTTTCGGCTGCTTTATTAGCTCACTGAACCCAAGTTGGCCACGCCCCGATGACATCAGCCACACCTCACAGCCTAATGCTGATCTGCTGCGGCGCTTCCTGATGTACGCTACCAGGAGTCACCTCTCATTGCCCTTTTGCCCGGAGGATATTCAGTGATGTCAACCTCTCCAGAGCTTTGGGGAGATAAACAAAAGAAATAGTAATCATAAGTCTGCAGGTGCTAGCCAGCTGCTGTGCTGTCTAGCTCTCATAAAGCATAGCAGTGATTTCTTTGGAAATGTATTCAAGTTTAACTTTGAGCTCTATTATCCATTTAAATTCCTGCATCTGGATCCTGTATTTGTTTGCATTACGTTCTGTGGGAAAGGTTTGATTTTGTCTCACAAATAAATTGAGGTTTTAATATAAAGCAATCAAACTTTTCATCACGGGGAGGTTCTTACGTCTCCGCTTCATTCATCAGATACCGACTGCTGCAGATGAGATAATGTGACGGCCCTCCGCGCACAGGAAGAACAACTTTTTCTTTTTTTCCCCCCCCTTGCTTGATTAAACATGAGGAAGCAAAATTGTGAACCTGTGGGAGTTGGTTGGAGAGATGCTGTTTCCCTGGGAGAAGGCCAAAGACCTCTGTCTCTGTTTGTTCAGATGACATCATCTTTTTACTATCCCATATATCAGATACCCCTGCTGTCCTCAGCGCAAGTCCTCATATTTTTTTACCGGCCCCAGCACTGAGTCAGTGATTGGCTTGAAATTTCACTGAAGCTGCATGATCCAATTTGCAAGGCATGGTGGAGTCGGTATCCTGCCGTAGGTCGCGCTTTAGCTTGGCTGTCTCCTTTCCTTCAGCTGTGCACACTGGTCTTCTGACAGCGGCTCTGAACTGCTGCCATGTCTGAATTCTGCTTCTTCTGTGTACTCATAGATGGCAGAATGCGCTGATTTCCATTGGTAGTAGTGTCTGGAGCAAGTGGTGCATTAAAGTCTGGGAGAAAGGTTTCTGTTTAACTTCTCAACTGTGCATGAATTTGTTTTAAAGAAAAAAGAAAAAAAAAAAAAAGAGAAGAAAAAAGTAAAACTTGACCACTTTCCCAAACACTCCCACCATCCAAAAGCGGTGCATGTAAAAGTCATTATATCCAGCTAGAAAATGAACTACACTGTAAAATTATCAAGGTGACAGACATTATGTTGTGCTGCGTGACGAGCTCCCCGTGAAATTACATAATGGGACGGGGAAAGAAAAGTTTTAATTATTGTGTTTTTGGCATCATCTGATGATCTGAGTAATATCTTCCTTGGACTATTAAGCTGGGTAAAAGTGTTGCCAGCGGTAAATCAGGTTCACTTCTTCTATTATCACCTAGAGTATATGGCCCAGTACAGTATGATGTGTCCTGGGCACCAGGCCATCTCAGATCCCACTCCTTAGACCTCTGTTTGTTTTGGGAGCTCCGGCTACCTCTGACCAGTGGATAAACCCCGAGTTGTGTATTTTGATTGTCAGAAGCACTTTGCGGGACCCGTGAAATGGATTTGATTCAGGACTTGTGCTGCGGCTCTGCTCAGTGTCACAGCGCGGCATAAACACCTGTTGATTTCAGAAGGGTATAACGCCTACACTCTGCGACCTCTGACCGTGAACGGGCACGGGTCCAAACGGCGCCTCTCTGGAGAGTCGGCCTCTCGCCGAGCTCCTGCTACTGATTTATGGAACAATCAATGGGCCATAGTTTATACAGGAAATACCAATATGGATGAACAAGGGAATTAGATCATAACACAGAGGTACTCAAAAGAAATAGAGTAGGGGGAAACAGAGGTGAGCTGCAGTGGATGAAAAATATCAGGGCCAGAAAAATGGAAATGAGGTATTAGAGTTGGCAATAAAGAGAATATTTAACAGCCTGAGAAATTTCCTCACTTTGGAATGTGTCAGACATAAGCTGGAGTTCCCAGGGCTTTGGTGTGAGGTATACGTGGAATGGTGCTCATTCCTATTAGACTGTTTACTTTTTCTCTCTTCTTTGCACAACGCTCACCTAATCGCCAGAGCGTCTGTGTGTAAAACTGCACAGATCCTGTAATGCGCCTGGTTCTTAAAACTGCTTTTCACAGCTAATAATAATAACCGTATGAAACACAGAGTTTAGATTATTACATAATTTCTTTTAGGCCAAGATTTTGATGAAAGTTGATCACCCTGATGAATTTGAAACAGTAAAAATGGAATTCCACTTACATATTTATAGTTTTTTAGGTGATGAAATCTGATATCTGGGAAGTTAAAAATATCTTCTTCACATTTGGTCATATTACAAACACAAATTTCAATGTGTTTTACTGGAATGCAATAAAATTATACTCGTACAAAGTATGGGCTACATGAAAGGAAAATGAAACACAGCACATCACCGTAAACCCACAATCCCTTCAGTTGAACACGATGGAGGCAGCATGGTGCTGTGGGGGTGCTTTTTTTAGGAGGATGCTGGTTAGATTTAAGGGAAAAATAGACAGGGTATTCCTAGAAGACAATAAGAATGTCTTCGAGGTATGTATTCACACCTCTAAATAAAATCTACTACAAGTAATCACCTTTAAGAAACACCAAATTAGTAAATAGTTTGCATTTGTAGTACTTCTCTCTGCTATTCTGTTGACAAACCTGCAGGTTGCAGCAAACCACCTATGGGACACAGCAAACATATGAGGGAAGGAGCTTTGGTCAGATAAGCTAAAATCAAACCCTTTGACTAACAGGGAAACTAATCAATGTGAACATACCATCACCAGGGTGAAATATGGTAGTGGCAACAGCATGCTGCGGGGATGTTGTTGTTTGTAAAGGACAGGGAAGCTGGACAGAGTTGATGGGACGATCGATGAAGTTAAATATTGGACAAAAATGGAAGAAAACCTGTTTAAAGCTGCAATGGATCTAAACTAGCTGTGGAAGTTCACCTTCCACTAGGCCTGACCCTAAATATCCAACTATGGAATGGATTAAATCAAAGTAATACTAATGTGCTTGAATGGTCTAGTCAAAGTCCAGAACTAAACCCGATTCTGACCAAGAGGCTGGGTAAGACAAAAAGTCAGACATTTCAGACTAACATTTGAAAACTATGCTGAATTTTGTTACCACTTTATGTTGTTTTTCTTTCACATAAAGCACATTACAGTTCATGCATGTAGCAGGACAAATCTTAGCTATAGATAATAAGCTTAAATGATCTCTGGTTAATCTGACCACCTGATGAATGGAAAACAAAATCAAATCTTCAAGTCAAAGTTGGTCGGTGTCTGATAGACTGAAAATAAAAACTCACTGTTTTCTGGTGGACCACTGATCATGTTGAACTTGTAAATCTCTTTGGCGTAGTACTCAGTCTCTGTGTTATCCTGGCCGCAACTCTGCTGCCGGTCCCTTCCCAGCTCCTCTATGAGCTCCCTGGTGCTGTTATACAGGGCCAGAACCTGAAGCGGCACCTGGCTCGGACCTGTCGTCTGAGGCGGACTCGTCATCCGGAGTTTGCTGAGAATCTGTCCCCGGACCGCCTCCACTCTCTTTTTCTTTATGTGGTCGATGTCCACGGTGGTGCAAGTGGACAGCGAGAAAGTCATTGTCACACAGTTTGACAGGAGGAAAAACAGAAGTGCTTTGCCCAGATTCATATTTCAGTCTGAGTTCACTCAGAGCCGCAGCTTGTCAAGTAAAAGAATACAAAAAAATATATATATCAAGCCAAACCAGACTCCGATTTCAATAGAATCCCTTTTTCTATTTTCATTCAGGTCGTGAGTGAATTATGTTCCTGGAGGAATCCCATTTTCTTAAGTGCTATGTCATCTTAGCAAAGTGCGCATTTGCGTGGGCGCAAATCCGTGCCATTTTGGAATATAACCACAGCTCTTTATCAAAACTGTTAATTACACTCTTCATCCCCCCTGGTCCCATTCAGGTATTTTCCCCCTCCCTTTGGTTATGATTCAGATGGAGCCAGTCCCTGCGCCTTGGTTCAGTTTCTCCATTCCACTCGGCTCTTTTCATCCACTTTTACGCGTGTTATCTCGCTGTAGTCCAACCTCAAACTCACTCAGCTTCTCTCCTCTCACTCATGCTTTATAGTCAGAGGCTGTGACGCTTTCTGAGGGAGGGGCAACAACATCTAAACCTTGTTCGGACAATGAGTTCTCGGAATATATTGAAAAATATATTTTCAGATCTGTTTCCGAGTCTCTAGGTCTTCTAAGACATATAGGGATTTAAAATTATTAGAAACCTGGTTTCACAACAAAAGAAAATTAAGTCGAAAGCGTTGATATGTTAAGGAAGTTTGTGTTTTTGTTTTCAAAGATATGATCAAGAACGAATTTTATTTTTGGTGTATGCTTCTGCTAGTTTAATATCAGAACATGTTTAACTTAATATATTAAAGTTATTTATAAGAAAACAGTGACAACATCCAGGGTGTGTTTTAGATCGGTGCAGAAAAAGGGAACAGGCTGCATAGTGCTACCGTTTACTTGATCTACACACCAAAAACGTGGGCGACGCTGACATCTGGCGGACAGACTGAGAAACTGCATGTCTAATTTGAGACGGGGAAGAAAAACAACGTTTTTTATTTTAACTATTAGCAGAGGTCATGAAGTGTTTGTCTAAATAAATTCGCACACAAGAAACAAAGTATATATAAATATATTTATAATTACTTGTGTTAATTGCTTACATCTGGCTGAACGAGATTAGCGTTACGATGGTGACCGTTGCTACGTAACGCCTATGCTTACGGAAGAAGCGAAAACAAGCTATGAGGAGAGAGATGGATGACAACTTTCAGCTCGAAGATGGTGGAGTGACAAAGAATGTAAGCGTACCGTTCGGATCTTAAGCAGCTCTTAAGATAAAACTCGTAAAATGTCTCTACTTTTTTTTAGCGCTGTTCGAAGAATGATTTGTTTTAAGGTTTCAGTGAGGGGTTACGGCTAGCCTTTTAGCTAGCCCTATGGTGTTTTTCCACTAGAAGAGATAGCTAGCTTCGTGTAAAGACAGCTTAGCTTCCAACTGTTTTGAACAAATTCTTCAGACAAGTTTGTTATACATCGTCCCACTACCTAGTTAGCTTTGAGGTTAGCCATCCCTGCTTTTTCTAAACGCTGCAGCTTGGCTTTTCCGTGTATTCTAGTCTCCCTATGCCTATAAGTGGTTTGAAGGTGGTTAATATTTTAGCTAATTAAAAACTGACCTCTGAAAAATATCCGCAGTAAATGCATTGTTTACTTAATTTTTACTTAAACAGGAAGTGGGAACCGGAGCACAAAAATCAATGCATAAAAATATATGTACCTGTTCAGGGATAATCTGCCAGAAGAGGGGTCTAATCAAGAACATAGTTCGTAATGTAATGGCTGCTTCTATCATTGATTTAGGATCTTACTATTTCGGCAAATTTCTATGAATTCTCGAGAGTTTTCACTTGATCAGCTCATTTAATCAGAGTTTTTAGTCATGTTCCCTAACTTTCTGTATATTTTAGATCTTAATTGATATCACAGACCAGATAAAAACCCAAAACTCTAGAATGTTTTGACATTTTAAAGATGAATTTCTATGGAACTGTTCTCAATTGTTCTACTTCTCACATACTTCGACTGCCTTTCACATAGCAAACACATCAGAATCTTTCATTTTTAAAGTCTTTTTCCCCCCTCTTCATTATTTGTGTCATGTTCATCTAATTTTTTAACATCACACTTGTTTTCTAGGGTTTTACATCAGCTTTTCAAAATTGTTTGCGTTCATTTTATGGTTCTGTGCAAGTTCTGTGCTTTGTACTGTATTAAGCTATTGCTATATTATGTTATTGCCTAAATATAATGCTTAATAATTTCAACACTCTTTGAAATAGATTAAACATCCTAAATTTAAAAAGATATAACTTACATTTCCCAGACTGCCAAATCTGGCCGAAGAGCTCGTTTACCAGCTGATCAGTCATTTGAAGATTCTCGGCCGGCAAGGAAATCATCCACCTCTGCTTCAATAGGAGATGTGAGTGATCTTTAGATATCTACATGGATGTTAATATTTGTCTTTAAATTACAAGTTCTTAATTTGCACTTTGATTTTGTCACATGCATGAATTGCAGGATGATGATGAAGAGGTGGGTGGTGTCAATTTGCATGGCTCCTGCTGCAGATGGTCCAACTAGTTAACTTTTTTCTTCACTTGTTTGCTTCATCTTTGTTTACCTTGTACCTGCAACATATGATGCTTCTAAGATAACGACACATGCAGTCAGTAAACGGCAGGAGTTTTTATGCCGTGCATATTTATGCATTTTATGAGATAGTTTGCTTAATATTTTATTTCTTCCAGCAAGTTTTAAATCATACTGTGAAATGAAGTAAGTACCTTTATAAAGCCACATTTTTAAGCACTTACATCTCCATGTCCTTTTCTAGATATATCACTCTCAGTGTATACATCTACTGATTATTTCACCCATTCCTCTTTGCAAAATCCATAACGATTAAGGTAATCGTACTGCTAGAAGATGAACCTAAACCTCAGTCTCACCATGCTACACAGTGGCTCTGGTGTCCTCATTGTGATCTTTAGTGTTAATTTTCTGCTGCACATAGGAATTTGGACATAGGCTCTTGAAATATGGCTCTTGAAAGATGATTAAAAAATCCCCTCTGCTATCACTGGCATTTTTGGAATGAGCCACATCTCCTGCTCTGGCAAACTGCAAACCCGCCAACATTCCCTAAGTGAAAAAAAAAAGCCACAGCAATGTTCTTGCTTTAGGCTAGTCTCCCAAATTAGGCCAACTTCCCTAATGTATGAGCCGATACTCTCGCGCCCTCCATGACCTTCTGTGCACATACATCACATTTTTCTGTACGGTTGTAGCTTTTTTTTTTTTTTTTCTTTACAGGGTTTGTTTATCAACCCTGTCCTCTGATTGGTTACATTCCTGGCATCCCTTGCAGCAAAGAATCGGATGCTTTTTTTGTGCTTTGAAGGTTTGTGCACCACAAGCTCCTTGACCCAGAGACCTCCAGAGAATCCTAAATTAGAAACCCCAAAGGCTGAGGTAATTGTCCTCACAGGCCTCAGCGCTTCACTACAACTATGAGGTTCATATTTGGTCATGAGGAATTGCAGTCACAGATTTGCTTTGTTTCTCAGGACACTTATAGCCTCTTCATTTTTGTTGAGCGAAAATGCCAGAAGAATTTATCCCTCGCAAGGAAACGTGATCTTATTATGTAGTCCCTCGTGAAAATGACTCATTGCATCAAATAACAAACAACAAAGGGATTTCTCATCACTTGGAAGACATTCTGCAGGCTAGAAAGCCTTTTAATAATATCTGTTCCTTTTAAAGAGACAGTTACTAATTACACAAAGTTAAGGGAGCTCGTTTAGCCTCGGCTCCCTGGTTTAATGGTAATATACAGTAGAATAGAGTGGGTTCCCCCTCCCTCTGCCCTGGTTAATGGCGGCATTCAGATTTATAAATGGCTTTGCAAAAGGAACCAGCTTTAAATGATTATTTCGTCTTCCATCATAAAAGAAGCAAATTTGCCAAAAACACTTTGTCCTCTGCAGACCCAATACAGTAATGAGAAATGTAGTGGTTTCTTCTAACTCATTTTTCTGGTGCCCACCTATGTATGCTTTAAAGGAATTCACTCATTCACGACTTGTTCTCAGGGTCTAAATTTAATGATCCTGATACATTCGTGGTTTATTACTCAAACAAACAAAGATAACTGCTTTTTTACCCCCCTCTGAGTCTATTTTTGGGCTAGATGTAGTTCCCATACTGTGCTTCATATGTACAATACAGCATGAGAACAACTTAACTTATAGAGGCGAATCTTTCCTGCAAACACTGATGTGTTCTTATATGAGTAGGAGGTTTTTTTAAGCATTCCAGAAGATGATAAGAAAGTAAATGGTTGAAATGGTTGGTGCCATATTTACATTTCTTTACCTTTATCACTTTATAAGCCACACACTTCGTTATGTTTTATTAAGATTTTATGTACTAAACTAACACAATATGGCGCATATTTGTGAAGTGCTAAAATGTTTTTTTTTTATTATTATTTTTTTACAGGCAAAAATTTATCGGAAAAGTGTGGCATGCATGTGTGTTAGCCTTTCTGAGTCAAACTTTGTAGAACTTGAGCCACAAGTCTTCAACATTCTCAGCTAAATAATGTAAAACCCGGGTCGTTTTTCGGTTGTAACACACTCTTCCTGTTTTCAGATGATGGGTCGCTCTGTGCTTCAAACCTTGAGGTGTTGTTTTATAACCTAAACCTGCTTTAAACTTTTCCACATTTCCCTAATCTGTCTGCTAAGGTCTTTGTGGTTTTTATGTGGCTGTTTGTCCGCTAATTTTCTCTAGCAAATCTCTGTGACCTTCACAGAACAGCTGGATGTAAACTACAGTTAAATTACTGGAATTTGTTCTGAAGGGACCTGGTCGCAGATTGAAGGGGCTAATGTCACCCTTCTTAATTTGTTTTTTTTTTCAAGACCTTGAAAACCATTTTGAAAGGTGTGGAAAAGTTTAAGAGGTTTAAGGTTTTTTTTGCACAGCACTGTACAACTATAAACCTCACATGAGGTTCTCTGTGTGTCTCTAATTGTTTTTTTTGTTTTTTTTACAAAGCTTAAGCACATAATGTTGCTTCATTAAACTCGTACCGACACATATTGCTGTGTAAATAGAAATCCACTAAATCTTTTGGGCTATTAAGGTGTTTTCTTTCTGCAGGGCCCCCCTTCTAAACCGGCGCGGCGGCAGGGTGGCTGGGCAGAGGAAAGCTCTGGATCTGGTTCTGCCAAGTATGTATCGTCACCCTTTCCCCCCGCTCTGCAGTGGCAACGCTGAAGCGGAGCCCGCACGCTTGTGTTATGCGTTATTAATGAACTCTCATGCTGCTGAATGAGCTTATTTATCAGTGTATATTTGGCTCTCAGGCTGTGAATCAACAAGGTTAGAGGGAGCCTGTCTGAGCGGGCAACTCTCCATTCGTCTTCATCTGTGAGCAAGGCGGTAATTGACATGGTTAATGCATCAGCCACAGGAGGGCACTGTTAGTCAGCTAGCCACTTCATCACAGGGGTTCAAGCCACTTCATCACCTCTTACCACTGTACTCTGCTCTTTACACAGAGAGCACAACATAGAGAATTCATAAAAATGTTTGAAACAGACGGTTGGTGTTTGCTGGAAGGTTTGATCTGCAACTGTTAGCGCTGCTCATGAGTGAACGGTCTGTCCTTTCTCCTGCCACTGCGCTCCTTTGCTTTAGTCTCAGTGGAAATTAAAGAACGCTGGATGAAGCGAGCAGGCGGAGTCACTTTTGTTTATTTGCATAGTTTACTGCATCATTAGTGCAAGTAGGAAAAAAAGGCAAACTCAATAGGTCTTTCCTTTCACACGTCGAAGGTCAGCGTATACAGCTCCACTTTTGCGTAACCCCTCTTGATTCTTGGTCTCAAAGTGATTCAAATACAGGAGGTGTAAAAGGGGCTTGCATGTGCATTGATCCTTTCTGAAACAAAGTAAGTAATGGTCCCCCCTGGAACCGGCAAGGACTTTTCCTTTCAATGTCACCTCTCATGCTCAATCACCACTGCCCTCCTCCCACTAATCCCAGCGCAGAAATCCCGGGATTTGTCGATCTATCACTTCTAATTGACACTAAATGATCTGTCAGTTTATTGATGAACCTTTGAAACCAGGTTGTCACAATATATTTTATCCCTAACAACTTTTTCCAGACAGTTTTACCATGTCTATCGCTTTGCCTTACATGAGTCTTAATCAAGCGGCCTGTAATGTGTCTTAAGTGTCGCCACCCTCCTGCCCCCCCTCCAGACAGGACACAGTCCAAGGGCAGCCAGGTATCAGCTCATCTCCGCTTTGCCTGGTTGGACTTTTGTCCGTTTATTGTTGTTGGTGTTTTGTCAGATCGCGTCCAAAAGATTGAAAAGGCAGGAGTGAATAAATTCACAAGGCTGTATTGATCATCAGGTTTCTGATCCTTTCCATTATCGTTGAGATTTTTTTTGTCTGATTATTCTGTTTATCTAAAATAAAATTAAAAAATCACATTTTTAAAAATAATTTTTGTCTATTTGAAATAAGGTAAATCTCTTTAAAATCCTGAGACACGAGAAGAGATTTGCTTAAGGTGATGAATCAAAATGTGGACTAGAGCTAATGCACAAGTTTCTTAATAAAACTACTTTCTTCTGTTGTTCCAAATGCTAATACTGGCATTGTGACTGCTAGAGATGTCAGAGAAGATGAAAGGAAAATCAAATGATCAGCAGGCGGCAGCACCCACCCAGGAAAACTACCAAAATGAAAAAGAGTTTCTTTACCTCTTAAAAATTCCAAAAAGAAGATTTTATAACTTCATATGAGGCTGCAGTGATTACTGGTTGTCTTATAGAAAAGTGTATGTTAGAAATAGTGACAAAATTGAGTTTTGTTTTAAATTGAGCTGATTGTCAAAACTATAACATGTTCTGTTTGATGAGTGGACATGTTGTGAGTTAGTTTTCCCACTCGGGACAATAAAATTAAGATTTAATTACATTTAATCTAATTAAATTAATTAAATTTAATTAAATAAATTTGTGCATTAGTTTATTCTTCACCTGTTCCATTATTTTAGTTTTATTTATTTTTTTGTCTTGTAAAATGGCATCATTTTGGTCAAGAATCTCTGGCATAATTTTATGCCGTGACAAAATAACGGTCAACCTTTCCTGCAAACACTTGAAAGATTTCTGTTCTTGAAATTGACTTTTTGTACTTTTCTTTAGTTAAATAAAAATAATTCTTCCTATGTTATTAGTAAAATTATTATGTTCTTTTTTGTGAATCGGTTAAGTCCTAACTTAAATTATGAGGATCTTAAAACAATTTCAATCAGTCTTATATGTCCTTAAATGAAACTTGCAGAAACCCTCAATTATATTTTTAGCTTAAAGAAAAGTTACATGATGTACAAAATTATAGTCTTAAAGACTTAGAAAGCAGTGGAAACAGAAGACTTCACCTGGTCATAATATTACATGCAGATAAAGAGAATTCATTTTGAATTCAATTAAATTTGTTAATGTGATGCCAGTTCACAACTTCACAAGTCTTTTCAAGACAAATCAATCCAATTCATATCCAGAAATATTTAATCAAATCATTCCTATACAGAACAAATGATAAAGGGTTGAATTTATGCATCGCTTTCCTGGTTGGACTGAGTGATGACTCAAACTCTTTACACTGGAGCCTTATTTGCCCTGTATTACTCACCTGAACACACACATACAATGAAACACAGATTTTAACTTTACCCAGGGGACATCAGCATTTGATACGAGGAAGCCGTTCTACACACTGAACCACAATCACCTCAGTCATAGAAACAATGCAGTTACATACTTTCATCTTCTACCAAGTGTGTCTCAAATACACCCAGATTAAAGTTCTTGTTTTGTGTGAATAAAAACCGTGCTCTCTGTTCATTCATAGGTCTTCAAGAAGACGAGCTGCTGAGGACTTGGAGGAGTAAGTTAATTCAGACTCTTGAAGTTCCTTATGAAATTTGATGGTTGTTTTAGTAAAGTGTATTGTTGTGAAAAAGGTTCATGTTAAATACTTTTATGTATCTTCCATATCGGTGCACATTCTGAATGTTGCAAGTAATGCTCGTTCTCCAAAAAAAACAAAAAACAATCACTCTAAGTGATTATAAAAGCAGGATGACGGATTTGCTGTAACATTTATTGCTGTCTTCCTGTAGTTCTAGTTTCACAACCATTCTGTGTCTTAGAATAGAGTGGAGTTCACAGCCATCCATCTTTTACTCATCATCCCAGCTGGTGCTTGGTGCCTTGTTGGCTGCAGTGAAACAAAACTTCATGTGAAACTGATGGTGTTTCCCTGAAGAATATCTCTCATGATGTGGTTTTGTCACTCTTGTCCCAGCAATGCTTACTTGAACATTGCTTCCAGATAGGTTTTTTTTTTTACTTTCTTCAAGAATTTGTTGTGTTGAGCATACAGAAATCAAGAACCGATGTCCTCCATCTATGGTGGAGAAAGAGCAAAAACATCAACAAAACTAAGAACCAACTTGCTCTCCCCCTGTGATGGTCTCACCGTCAGGCTTGGTTTTGAACGTATTAAATAATTAATTCTCATCTTACTTCCTGATTCCACAGCCATCGCCTGCGACCACAAACCCCCCAGGGATCAGATGATGGAGGAGGTAAGAGCACCGTTGCCCTCCGCATTCTTTGTGTCTCCTCACTGGCAAAGAGGAGCGCTCCAGTGTCTCTCCTGCACATTTGTCCTCTGAAAGTAGAGCAGATAAGCAGCAAGTCAGATCATCACTTTTCTCTGACGTTCCTGCCATATTTCTTCCCGGTTGCTGCTGGAACTCGTATAGTAAGAGTATGTTTTGAGTGAACAAATATAACAAGTTTTCAGTTCACGCTGGTCAGAGTAATTAATAGCCATAACCTTTGACAGATATTAAACTCTCTTTTAAGCCAATGTGATTAGAAGTCTTGTTGAGCTGTCTAAATTATAATATTTGCAACAGCAACAACCAGAGCCAGCCTGAAGTATAAGTGAAGTTTGTGACTGCTTAGCATCCCTGTTAATTGTTTTAGACATATAAAGAAAAATATTTTCAGCTTAAATTAGGTTCTGTTAATAGAACTCCCTACGGTGGGGTGGGGATTTTTCCTGACTGATGCGTATTTCTGATTTCCCAGAAACTTCATTTGCTCATTTAGTTTTTGATTAATTCTGATTTCTGAATTGTAAAGGACTTTAACACATACAAGAACATTTGTGCTACAGTTTTTTTGATTGAAGCAGTTTTGAATCCAACTAGAATCTGAGGAAGAACATGTTAGCCCTGTTTATGCATCAAAGCTTGTCTCTGTAACATTTACATAGATTCTTAATAAAAAGCATTTATATATTATCAAGAAAGTTATGTGAATTTTCACCAGAGCTGCACCAATCAAGCTGCTCAAAAGCTGTACTGAGACTATGCAACCACAGTTGAACACAAACACACATCTACACAGAGTACCAGACCCATGCAGCTGAATACAAATGTTTTGGTATCACTTTTTGTCTGTGACCTTTGTGCTCTCTACAAACAAGTTAAGACTGAGAGGGCAACATTTTGAAGAAAGGCTGCAGAAGATCATTCTGTTTTTGCTGTGCAAAGCAGCTTTACATGTAAGGTCAAATAGCCTCAGTAAAAACAGGTTAGCATGCACTGCCCACTTCATGAACTGATAAAGAAGTATGTGTGTAATCCAAATATTTATTCCTATAAATTACTTTTATTTCATCTTAATTTTTACAAATTAACATTTTCTGTACATTTTTAGATATTAAAATGATACATTTATTGCATGTGTATATAAAATATATACTCAATACAGTTGAAAATAGGGGATTTTCAACTGTATTGAGTTAATTAAAATATTTTGTTACAGTTTTATTTATGATAATAAAAATCAACCAATCTGTATTTGTCAACTACTTAGATGTTTTCTAAATATTTTTCTTCTAAATATGTACAGCACAATATTATACTGTGTTGTATAAAAACAGGCAAAGAGGCACACTTCAAATTATCAAAAAGAAACAACACAAGTCAATATAACAACATATAAATAGTATAAATATAAATTGTTCTGTTTTGTTACACAGCGTTTTATTTTCTGGTGCTCATTAAAAAGTATAAATGTTGATTAAATTATCTAAATGTATTTCGGAACAATCCAGCCATTAGAATCTAAGTGCTGTACCTCTAATATTGTCAATACAGATTCAAATGGCCAGTTGAACGTTGAATATAAAGGTTTGTTTCTCTTGTAGTTAAAGCCGCTGGGAAGATTATTACTGTGTGGAGGGAGACCTCTTAATACAAAGCTGGAGGCAGGGGCCTTGGAAATTACAGTGCTGAGGGTTACTGAGATAGCCCCTGCAATCTTGATTATGTCCCACACCCTTATCCCTTATGTCCACTGGCTACAAGCGCAGAGAGAGACCCACAGAGAGAAGGGTTGGCCAGTCAACTGCTCCCAGCTGCCCCCACCGCTTCCAGCTGGTCACTTAAAATAGCTCCAGTATCGCAAACACACTCTTCTGTTTCGTGTCTCGCTCTCACTCTCTGATGTGTTGAATTTTGCTCTATGATGCTTTCAAAAGGAGCTGTGCCTCGGTGATCATGTGACGGGACCCCTGTGTCGGCTACTGGGCAGACGTCCTCCCGTCTAAAGCCGCTGACTGGCATGCATGAGCTGCAGCTACACCTATTATCCGCTTTTTGATATTTACATGCTTCAGCGAGGAGACAGCATGCGGCTGACTAATAAGGCAGACAAAAGCCACCCTGACGCACGTCCAGCTGAGCGCAGTAAGGTGTAGTTATCCTCCTGATGGAGTTGGTAGAAAACACCGGCCGCTTGACCTCCAGTCATACGTTGAATTTAAAACCAATTTCAAACAGTTGTTTCCCTTTTTTTCCCCTCTCAATAACAGACTTTGCATATAGACAGCATATGCCTCTATTATTCACACTGAACTCTTCATGGTGCGTGTTAATGGTGCATTATCAGTGGAAGTCTGAAAGGAAGCGTGTGCACAGATCTACACCCACGGAGCTGTTTGCAGAGCCGGACGGCAAAGCTTTTTGATGTCATTGCACTAAGACCATTAAATTTGATTGGGAGTCCAGGGGGGACGGATTCTGCTGAACGCTGTGCTTTGTAAATGAGAGGACAAAGTGTCACCGGGCCTCATGAATATGGAATAGCCGTGCCTGCATTTATTTGGATATCAGAAACACAGATGAATCTTGTCAGCGGCTAAACGAGTGTGGCATTTTTAATTTGGTTTAATTAAAAAAAAAGAAGAGGAAGTAAGTTATCAGCTGAAGGAGGGGGGCTTGGTTTCCAGCAAAACTTGATGGGCTATTTTTAATTAGTTGTTGTCAGAATTCCTCATTCACCTGGGAATTTTGCTGGGAATGAAACATTTTCCTTTTACTCCACCAAAGATCAATGATTTTTTTTTTTGTAGCCAAGTTTGTTTTCAGGGGTTATTTTGAAGAAATGGTGACATAGATGCCAAGATATTTCCTCACATCAGATTCAGACTTCCATCTCCTCACCTCTATTTAGCTCCTGTATCGACTTTCCCCTCAGGATACAGCACTGTGGTTGGAGATTACCGACAAGCCTCTTCATGCAGTCCAGTGCTCTGTTTCTCTTTTCTGGCACTCGGTTCTTCTCTTTCTTGCATCCAGATGTCTATTTTTTTCCCAAGTCCCTGTAAATACACCACTATATATGTGGTAGATAGTTTTACTGGGTTTAGAAAATTTGGGTTCATGTGGAAAATGCGATTTGGATAAAGGGACATGTTTGCATTTTTATGGTCTTGTCCACAGGCTTCTTTAATCTGAGGGTGCCAGATAATCTGAGGCACCTGCCCAATGAAACATATATTTTTTGCCACAGTAAAACTCCCAATCAAAACATTATGACTAAGAGTGCACTAATTGATTTGGTTTGATTGGTAATCTGCCAGAAAACTGCGAAGCCTTCAGGTGTCTGCTAGATTAATATGAAGATGGATTTTATTTTACATCGTCATTCTAAGTTCAAGCATCAAAGACAACAATAGGACGGCTTTGGTTGAAGGAAATTCAAGTTTTGAAATGTTCAGAAGTAAATCAGACAAACAATCTGTAAAGAGAACAGCAGGCAAGAGACGTTGACACAGTCAACAGTGAGGTGGACTTCTGCAAGGAACCAAAAAAACTGAATCCTGAATCGATTAACAGATGCTTCAACAAAGAGTCACTTTGAGGATCTTCCTGCTTAAAGTTCAGCACTGACAGTTTTTCTCTTTATTTGTCACAATCAAATTCCTATATTTCTGCATTCTCTCTCCATTCTTTATCAGTGATTATTTTGGTGCCTTCACTTGTCAGTCGGAGCAAAGCTGGGGAAGTTTGCCCTGTCCTTCTTGGGAGTGAAGCCATCCTCTGTCCTGTTGCGTTCAGCCAATTAAAGCGGGATCCCACTGTTCGACCAGCGGGCTGGCGGCTCCTGGCACCGCGGCCCCTGCCAGGCCTCGCTGTGACTTCCGACCCCACACAGATGGGCCCACAAGCAAATACTTCTGCACATGGCTGGACGCGGCCCCAGTCGGAGTGGCAGAGTGGACATGGAGGTCGGCCCGCTGGCCACCGCAGGTCCTGGGGGTGGGCGGCGCTGACAGGGCCCAAATGCTAAGGTAGCGGGGGGTGCTTTGTGGGGAGCCCCTGCCCAGCGCCCGTAATCACAGCGGGATGAGCTGCCGTCTTGCCTTTTGAATATTCATGGCCGCATGGCGATGACAGGGCAGCTCTTACGAGGGTGCAGGCGGCAAAAAAGACGCAGGAAATCTCACAAACACGCACCTCTGACAGGCATACACAGGGGAAATGCTGTCTTTAGATCACTACTTTTATTTTTGCTGGTTAATCACAGACTTGTCATTTTATTTATTTTTTTGAAAGTTTAGCACCTCTCTGTTTGTGCTTTCAGATATTCCAGTGATACCAGACCTAGAGGAGGTGCAGGAAGAAGATCTGACAATGCAAGTTGCTTCTCCACCAAGGTGCAAAAGTTATTTTAATCTTTAATGTCAGATGCATCATTTTTAAACCAAGTACTAATGAAAGATACCTCTTTAATACAAGTAGTAATTTCCAGTACAGGGTAAATATGTTGGGACTATTCAGTATTTAGCTCTATCTAGGGTCCAAACCTGGCCACCAGATGTTACTAAATATATTTTACACATTCTCTGTAAAATGAACCGAAGATGATTTGTAACATAGTCTTTTTAATGGTGTTTTCAGCCCTAAACAGTCTGTATGTTTGAAAAAAATTAAAATCAATAGTATTCCATTATATAAAAGACAAAGTTCTGAATTTCAGAGAAATAAAGGTATTTTTTTGCATTGGTTTATATTTAAGCGATAAACTTTATGTTTGATTTTCTTGATTACAGTTTTAGTTTTTGTCCCATTGAGCTCAGATTTACTAACACATGAGCACACTCATTCAGACATGCAAATGAAAAATGTGCCAGCTTCCTTTTTAAACCTCTAGATTCTTGATTTTGGTGCAGTGAAGGTGTCACTGTTTGTTACGAGGTTTAAATGTGTCTGTACTAATCAACACAGATATTTTAACTTGATCTAAGTTTATCCAGGTGTATAAAAATCAAACCAAAATAAAGCACCCTTTGCACACTGCTGAATCTGTTATGATAAAAAAAAAATTGTTGAGGAAAAAAAATCATTTTCAGTTCATTTCTAACCCGCTTCGTCTGTAAAAACGAGTCAATCTCTGACTATGAGCAGGACGCTGGATCTGGTCTCTTTGAAGTTACCTGTCCTCTGTTCACCTTATTGCGGCGGGCCGACTTTTACGTTGCTGAAATAAGGGAATAATAGTTTGATGAGATTTATGCATCCCTGTTCTCTCCATCCAGACTCTGATTTAAAGGGTAGAGAGAGAGCCACATCGACATGTGTCGACTATGTAGCAGGGCTGTGACAGTGGTGGAGGTTATTAGGCTGGGGCTTGCACTCTATGCAAGATAATATCCACATTGAACTCATTGCAGGGGCAATGTAGCGTGTAATGTGCAGTAAGTAGGACTGGCATGCACTGCTAGGCCCCGGCCACTTTGAGAGCCCCCCTACTTAATTCCAACCCGCAGATAAGCAGCTGGGTTTCAATTTGAGGCGTTTAACACTTGGCAAGTGTCTCCTGCTCTCTGTGGTCACTGCTTGAAGATGTGGAGCCTGATTGTCCACAAACTTTAAACTTATCTAAAGACATTTTTCAGACTTCTGAGTGTGACATATAAACCTTAAAGGTGACCTTTTTGTGCTTCCTTGAAAAGGTTAGGATACAACAAAGGGCTATACAAAACATGTTCCTTACACTTTTATTGCACAAAAATCATTCTTAGATGATGCGATTTTAGTCTGGTCAGTTTAGCCTATCTTGAGGTTCTTTCAGAATGAGCTAATTTAGGGCCTCTTGTCATTTTAAATCTAAATAAACTACTGCTTGCCAGGCTCCCCTAGTCAATGTTTACAATTGTACATGAAAATGGCTACTTAAAGATACATTTATACAACTGTACAACTTTGGAAAAAAAGCACTAATATATCCTCCTGTACAACCAGCAAGAATGCAGCAAGGTGTTTCTTAATGATACGTCAACAACAAACACTTTTCCAGCAGCCATTGTACTTTGCATACAGTGGTAAAATCAGCTGGCCAAATATACTACAGCTCTGCTGGAGTTGCTAAGTAACAGTGTCGTTCCCGTCTAATGTGACTTAACAATGGGAAGGTTTTTGAAACTGATCATTTTCCAGACACCAAAAAACATTACATTTCGCCAAAAAATTGTTGGGTGGTTTTTTTTTAAGTACTTGGGATGTTTTTAGTAGTTGAGATCCTATTGCAAGTACAAAAATGTGCAAAATACAAATTTTGCATCATAAGTCCTCTTTAAAATTTCTCTTTGCTATTTTTGCATAACGTACTTTAAAAATGTTATTTTCCCCTGTGGCTTTCTCAGGATTCAGGTGACTCGAGTGATGACCTACCGTGATCTGGACAATGATCTGAAACATTTCTCTACGTTCCAAACCTTAGTAAGTCAAGGACGTTTGTTTTTATGTATCTTTACCCCGTATACCCTTCTCTTCAAGGTGGTCTTCTCAGTGTTGTATCACCCCAGTTTGTGCAAGCTAAGGGGGTTTTACTGCAATCTCTTTTCAGGATGGAGAGATCGACTTGAAGCTGCTCTCCAAGGTTTTAGCACCAGAGCAAGAGTTCAAAGAGGTGAGTGAGATTTTAGTAAATATAGCCTGTGAGCTCCCCCTGAAGGCCTGTCCAGCTGTTTGTAGAGCACCTAGGGAGGTTGCCACTCTTGTCTCCCAGGTAATCAAGATTTATGATGTGTACATTAATACCCTGCGCTCTCCTTTCCCCTTTCTCCATACTTTGCTCCCCCCGTTCCCTCCGCTCTCTTTCTTGGCTTGTCCGGCTCTCTGAATCTTCTTCCCCCCTCTGTTCTCGTCGACTTTTGCTCGGCAGGAGTATGTGATCTGGAACTGGGATCATCTGTTTGCAGAGGTGTCCTCAGAGCTCAGGATGGAACAGGATCAAGGAGAGAGTCAGGAGTCGGAAGAGGAGGGACAGTGAATTCATTTATCTCTAGTTTTAAGTAAGAAATTATTTTTATAGCTTTATGTGCAGCATTTCTTGATGTCTCAGAACTTTTTCAAAAGTTCTCTGTTTCTGTGGCCAATTTCTGTTATTTGATCTGTTGAGTCTCTTGTTTTTAGATTTATTTTGAGTTGAACAGCCCAAAGGCCATCATTTGAAAGAAGTGGTTTCAGATAAAAATGTCCTCTCTGTACTGGCAGCTTTATCAGGATCTACATACAAGTCCAAGGTTGATAATCAGCTAAGCTGAAATCCAGTTGATTGTGTTCAAATTAACATTCCTCATTAAAGCCTACAACCTTATTGTTATTGACTCTGCCATTGACTTTATCTTGCAGCTCTTCGATAGGAGCAACCCCTTCTTCACTATTATCTCAAATGCATGGAGCAGAGTTCCTATTGACACCTGGCGGATTAGCATACATTATACTTTTACTGAATTAAAAGGCATGGATGCAAGTCGGAATCAAGCTGGCTGCAACTTTATAAAGGGATGAGAAAATTAGTCGTTTTTCATGTCGGGTGGACTAAAAATAAAAATCATGTTTTGTTGCTTTTCATTTTTAGCTTCCGGTTGCTTATAAAAATAAGAAACCCTACTTCTTATTCAACTTCTTTCTTTTTTCCTTTTTGTATTGAGAAAAATAACACAAATACAATTAATTACAACCAGTTTCCCACCTCATCGTTCACTCAGACCAGTTACACCCAGCGATGAGCAAGTTCTTTAGAAACAAAGTAAAAACAGAAGGAAGAATCTCAAGAAGTTAAAGCGATTTTATAAAACAAACACAACAGTTTGATCAAAAGAATATGCGGAATGATGTATAACTCGGCAAGCTGTGCTAAATCAGCATTCAGTTTTGCCTTTGGTTCATGTGTGTGAATATAGATGCGGGCCTCCAAAGTGCAGCCAGGTCTATTAGAGAAACAGCTGTAACATTTACAGATTGTGATTAGGTTTATTTCTGAGGCAGAGATCCGTCTCTTGACATTCGACAAGGCTCAGAAAAGTCCTCAAGGACACACAGTGCACGCATCTAACAGCTCAATCTCTGCCCATCACAAACGGATCCAGATTTTTTTTTCATTTGGTGGGCCTTGAATCAACTTCATCAACTCTGATGCCTGAGGATGAAGCTATCACGCAAGACATTTGTGCTCAGAATGTTTCTGTGGGTCCCGGTATCTGGACTCAGTGCTTCTATGCTTCTCTGTCAGACAAATGCATCCTTTTTCTTTTTTTTTTTTTTTTGTATAAACCGCCTCCACAATTGGCGTGTTTTGCCAGACTTAATGAATTCTGCCCATATGCCCAGAGCAGCTGCTATGTTGCCCCTTCCTCCTGCCCCCGCTGAGCTGCGAAGTGCCCATCCATGTAGAGACAACCTCTAGCTGTCTCTCTGGAGAAGGCTAAGCCTACCACTCCTCTCCTGGCAGCCAGCCGGTGCCGTCTGAGATGGTCTGCGGACGGGCCGAGGACTCAGATTAGGGCCCGGCGATCACGGGTTGCGGCCCTCTTCAAATGACTGGGCCAGGCGTCGGTGGATCAGAGAGAGGATTAGAGCGAGAAAGAGATCCAGAGACGCTGTTTGCCATGTGCCTGCATCCAGATTTCTCAAAGTGACCTCTCTGCTGCCTCGTCCTGCTGCTATCCTCTCCTCCTTTATTCTCCGCATGTCTCTCAGTGTCTACAGTACATCCTGATGCTGCAGCGAGGCAGAAAATGACCTCTCACTGTCGGCGTGCAGTGGATTCAATCACATCAGCAACAGCATAAGCATTTCTAGTGAGGAGGACCGTTGTGTCCCGAGGAAGCTTTGTGGTCGTGGTGGAAGGTGCCTTTTTGAAATGGAGATGTGGCAGAGTCGGATTTTATTCAGTTCTGCATGTATCAAGGGATACTAAATGAGCCTTAGTCGGGTTTACACTGCAAAACCGCAAGTATTTTTGGTCTAATTTCTAGTGCAAATATATTCTTGAAATAAGACAAAACTAACTTACATGTAACTTTTCAGAAAAATAAAGCAGCTTGTTTTAAGTAAATTCCTTAATATTGAAAAAATAACTGCTGGTGCCACTGGCAGATTATTTCACTTATAACAAGACATTTTGCCATGTTATTAGTGGAATTTGTATTTTTTATATATTAATATTAAGAGTTATTGACTTAAAACAAGCTCATATGTCTTATAAAAATTGCTTGTAAGTTAGCTTTATCTTTTTTGTAAGTGTATTAGAATTTTTGTTCCAGAAACTAGGAACCAGACCAAAAATTACTTGTGTTTTTGTATTTTTTAAAATGAAATTAAGCACAAAATGTCTTGCAAATGTTTTCACACAACTTGAGCTTTTTCACGTTTTTTAGGTTTTGTATTTTAATATTGAATCAGATCCAGTGTGTAATTTAATCTCAGTACAAATTTATTTATTCTATTAAGGCTTCAGGGGTTTGTTAGGGAACACTAGTGAATAAAAAGAGAATGTTGTGGAGAAGGCTAAAATAGGTTTAGGTTATAAAATGCCTACAGCACTGTTCAGTCCATCATCTGGAAACAAAAAGCATAAACTACTCCACATTTTCCATTTTACTCCAACTTTGTTTTCTCCACGCAAGTTAGAATAGCCTAGTCAAAGTTCATACTTGCAAGGGACTGTTTCTTCATGACATTTCTGTATTCGTTTATGAAATTCAACTCTAAAACTTTCAGATCCATACAAAATCCTATTGCTTGGTGGCAAAGAAAACTGACTCAGGCAAGTAATGGAATGTTAATAAAAGTATAGTGAAGAATTCGTTAGTGTAATTTTTGTCCTGCTCCTTTGACAGGCATTTCCTAAAGTATTTGGAAATTTTGTACTTAATGGAAGCGTAGAGTACAGATAATATGCCTCCAACTCTACTTAATATGTTGTGGTGTTGACAGAGGTTTATAAATCTTATCTATTCTCAATATCTCCCTACCATATGGCCCAAAAGCAATATGCCGAGGTGTAATTAAAGAAAATGGGGAGATGTGAAGATAGCCGGGGCCCTCTCAGATACAGAGTGAGGGGTGAGGACAGACACGCTAAAGCTCAGGGAATATTTGGCCCTGTTCATTTCAGCAGGGGCCACGCGCTTGCCACGGGTTCGCTGTCAGTGACCTGGCCACGAACCAGCCCACGAGAAGATGAAACACGGCTGAAAAAGACCAAAAAAAAAAAAAAAAAAAGGCAGACGATGAGGCCAGAACAAAACCATATTACACTCATTAGGTTAAAACACAAACATTTGCAAGGTCAATTTGAATTCTGACGCTGGAACGAATCCATGCAAATGCAGCCATATTTAAATAGAACCTCTTTGAAACAAACCTCAAAAAGCTGCTGCAGCATTGATTTGCAGCGAAAAGTTCAAGTTTAAAGGAGAAGTTCTCGACACACAACTGAGGGAGTCAGATCAATATCATTTTTTGATCAAAAGGGGATTTGCCTTTGAAACGCCTAGATTAAACAGATGTTTTATTTCTCATTAGTTATACTGCACCTTTAACACCCCACAGGGGGTTTTATGGCAGAGAAGGGGGAATTAACTCCACAAAAAAGACAATAAAAGTGTTTTTTTCCCCCCTGAAAGCCTAAAGTTTGACTCACTGAAGAGTAATCTCAGTTATTTTTCCTCTTCTCTTCTTTAGTTAATATTCTACCGCTCCAATTCCATTTTTTTTTTTTTTTTTACCGATTACCCCAGGTGGGCTTTGACATGAAATGGCTAAAACGATGGCAGCTTAGAAGGCCCCTGGGCGGTTTACGGCTGACATTTTGTCAAAGAACCTAAAGAGTAAAAGCCATAGTAACAAAGCGTTGCACCTTTGTTACATTATTTCTCGACTATGGAAAAAAGACAGTCACATGTATTTGAGTCAGTGCTGAAGCCACGATTATTTACTTTGGAAGACAGTTCAAGAGTAATACATTACCTGAACATAGACACAAATATAGAGCATTTGAAGCATCACAAACTTCAGCGACATGACAGGACTTGTTGATCCACAGAAGGTGCTTACTTTCCTGCATAACCCACACTTTTCAATACACCTGGCTGCACACATGGTAGAATAGTAACAGTGAGATCTGAATAGATAAGTATTACTCTCCCTTTTTCCTTCGTATGTTTTTAGTGCGGTGTTGTGTTGGAAGGTGAGGGGGTTTGAACATGAAATACAACCAGGCTCTACATTTGTCATGTATTTTATTATTTCCCTTCTTCACCTCTCTGTCTTGTAGGCAAGGTCCTTCATTTTTCACATGACTGGTTTTCTTATCATTGTGGGCGCTCTCTTCTGGCCTATGAGTGACTTAAAGGCAATAAAACACACAACATTCTGTAAAACATGGGTGCCTCTCTACTCCAGAGGCTTTGCAGTGCCTCTGTGGGAAATTATGATAATAATTCAGAGGCGGTTGGGGTAACCAGCTCCCTGTGGGGGTTGGGGGGGTTGGGGTGCATCTGAAAGTGTCCACGAAGGTCCTCTGTCCAGGGACAGGTCAAGGTGGTCTGTTGGGCTTTAGCGAAACCTCGATCATAAACTCTTTCCATCACGCAGGATGCTGCTTGCGGCCAGGTACACACCAGAACCTCTTTGTCTTGTAGCTGCTGGCGATAAAGTAGTGGCTGATGGGAAAGTGGTTCTGTTGCCCCCCCTGGCAGTGGCGGGGTCAGCTGAGAAGCTTATCATGGCCAGCAGAGGAAAACGCCTGAGTCAACACAACTCAGTAGTTTGCCCTCAGAGGGTCAAGTCTGCTGTGAACTTGGTACTTTGTAATTTTGTTCCTTGAGAAGGGAAGGCAGAAGGCGGTGGAAGAAGCATTTTATTACCCCCTCTTATTGTTGAACTGTGTCTGCTTGTAATTTTTTTTTTTGGTGTCTATGGGCGTGTTGTGGGGTGGAGGGAGGGGTGCTGGATGCAGTCCCTCAACACCTCTGCAGTGTGTGAATGAGAAGGAGTCAGGACAGGAAGAGAGTGCGGGCTCCACCGCCGAGGTGCTGACAGAGGGGATACAGGGGCTGAGGCTGCACCTGTTCCGGCCCAGTACGCTCCCAGCAGGGCCTCGTCGGGGTCTCAGCCTTCTGCTGGCATCTGTGATGGGAGCCCGGGCCAGGCCCACCTCCAGTGTTTGCTCCACCTCTTCTTAGTTTGTAGATGAGAGACAGGAGCTGCTGGAGGCTCCATCTGCTGAGGGCTCGACACGGTCTCGATGGCCCGCCTGGGGAAAGGGGTTGCTGGGCATCGCCGACTCTGCCGCGGGGGTCTCACAGTGGTAGAGTACAGCACATCAAACGTCACATGCCAGCTGGCCAGGCATTCTCGCCTGTAAACACGGACTAATGACCACCCAACACAAATGCCAAACTCTTATCTCTTGTTAGAGCAGAGGAGAAGGAGACAGTATAGGTGAAAAAGCTTACTTCGGCAGCCTGCAGTTCTCAGATTATGGTTGGGCTTTTCTGAAATGACTCAAATTATGGCTGAAGGTTCACTGCAAACAAACTATACTTCCCAGATTTCTGTCTTGAGGATCTGCTCAGCACTTGAAAGGCTTAATACTCACTTGGTGACATTGTCATGTAGAGTTGGTCCAGGAGAGCATTAATCAGAGAAGCAGCAGGAGGTCCATGGTGTCTCTGGAGAAGCTGCAGAGACCCAGAGCTCAGGTGGGGGAATTGTCAACAGACAAGATAATTATTCGTTATGCACTATGAATCTGATCTTTCTGGAACAGTAGTAAGTAACAGACAGACACAGTGGAGCTAAATACAAATGCATGCCACACTTTACAGATATTTTTTGCAAGCAAACTTTAAAAACAACATGCATCCTTCACTTTCACCTGACAGTGTTTTGCTACTTTGTGTTGATTCAACACATAAAATCTCATTGAAACACATCACAATTTGCAGTTATGACCAAATGTGAACGGATTGAAGGGGTGTGAATACTTTTGCAAGGCACTGTCCTCTCATCGGGCACACCCGAAACCTTTTAGTAACATGCAACCACTTCAGTTTTTTAGGCAGGTTTTTTTTATCTCTGGATTGAAGGACTTTATGTTTCAATGCTCTTTGGTCCATGACATGGGAGTGTCTCACTCGTTTGCTAAAAAAAAAAAAAGCCCTAATTTTATTGTTTACTTTTTTACATCCTTCAGTCTGATACATTTTTTTTATTACTTTTAGGCTGCCCTTATGTGTCCAACACACACAAACATTTACTGAAAATATTTATGCAGCATATAAGTATGTCACATTGAGTTTTGTTAACCAGTTATTTAGGGAGGTCCCTCTGCTGCACTGGGCCAGCGGCAGTCTGGGCCCCAATGGTCCTCTGGGCTGACTTTGCTTCATCTACAAACTTGCAATAAATATGTGGCCATCATTTATTTTAATTCACTCCTTTCTTGCTCAGATGGAATGGATTCTTAACCTTGTAGGACAAGGACACCCGCATGCTGCCTGCCTAGCCTTAGCTGCTAAATTATTCTTCATTCTTCAGGGGGAATGGGGAGGGAAAAAAAAGGAGTATGGCGTTGCTCAAACTGTCAGCTCCAATGAAAAGCACGCCTGAAAACGTTGTCACTGAACCCCTGAAAGAGGAAAAGAAGGGGAGTGGGCAGTGAAAGACAGAGTGGAGGAAGTAGTGGGGATAGAAAAAAATGGCGGAGGTGACGGGGGGAGTCAGTAGCCTCCAGAGTGATTTATTTGCCAAATCAGGACACAATGAGTCGATTATGAGTCCTCTAATAAGAGAGAGTGTTTGGGGACCCACTAATTGGGCATGATTGAGTTGCAGTCTGGGAGCTGGGCGAAAAGGGAACCTGGTCGGCGGCTGTCATGCAATCATCAGCTAATCAGAGCTTTGAAATTAAAACTCCGTGTTTAGGGTAGAGGACAGGATAATAGTAGGGACCTGCCTGAATAGACTGTCGCAGAGTGTGTGCATGTTTCAGAGTGTTTACATGTGTGTCTCTGAGTAAAAGTGTGTGTGCACACAGAAGGTGGGAAGGTTGATGTGTGTTTGGGGCCTTTAAAGTCTGACTGTGGTCTATGATGGCCTTGATGAGGAGCTCTAATCAGCAGAGCTCTTGTGCTAATACTCGCATGGATGTGTGTGTGTGCTGAACTTTGTAATGCTGAGTTTCAGACTTATGTACCACATGCATTTTTAATTTCCTTGAAGGAACAGCCACATGTGTCAGACTAGTTTATGTACATATCATGCAGCTGTCTTAGATTATAAACTTCTATATAAGACATTCGACTCTGTTAAAAGGGAGGTGTTCCTTTTAACCATCACAACATGCATGTTCAAGATCATGGATTGCTGAAAAATCACCTCCTTAATGCATACCTTCATAATAAAAAAAATATTACATTATAACCAGGATTAAATTGGAAGGCATGTTGTTGAATTTGAGTCTATATGCTATGAAAACTATAAAATTGATGTGGCCGGATTTTGGGTATGAATTGGACCCGTTTGGGCTGTAACATGCTGTCAATAACATTCAGTGTAAATTAGCATTAAACAAATAAACAATAATTCAATTAAATATATTACAATATTAGCATATACATTATTGTAGTAGCAGTAGTAGTAGTAATAATAATAATAATAATAATAATAATAATAATAATAATAATAATAATAAATCTCACAGTGCTAATGGGTATTTTAGGTCGTTAAGATATGCAATTGTTCTGATCAAACTTGCAGGACATGATCAGCATTACCTGTTGTGTTCAAGTGTGCTCACTAGGGGGCAGTGTTTAGCCGCAGTGCGTCGAGCTCACTGAGCGCGCGCTAATTGATGTCAGGTGCTTCCGCTGTCACTGTGCCGGTGGAAGTAAACACATGCAAATCAGAAAAAAGGAATTATAATATACATTCATCTGGTTTTAGAGGTGAGATTAAATGTAACTCTGATTAAAGGGCTGGACATTTAAGGTTAAAACTGTTTAATTTGTTTTATTTATTTATTTTTTATTTTAAACGTTATTAGAACATTAACTAAGTAGCACCAAAACTAGACTGCTAAAAAAAAAAGAGAGAGAGAGACAGAAATATATATATATATAAAACAGTGCTATCTTTAGTTTCACAGTTAATGAAGTTCAACTTCAGTAAATGTGATGTTTCAAAATTAATATGATCTTTAAATTATGCATGAAAAACATGTTACGTGAGCATCTCATATTTGTTATATTGGCAATTCATTCAGTGTTTTGTTGTAGTTGTTTTTATTATATTTACCATTTCTAAGGACACAAACTACAGATCACTGAATACACAGACTGAAACTGACAAAATTTAAATGTACATCTTTTTATTTAATTTAGAAGTGTGAATTATATGGTCGATACATTAAAATTAAATATAAATGTCTTGTTCTGACTGCATTTGATGTTATTTGTACTCTCTTCTTATCTAACAGTAGTCTATGCAGAGCCGTTTATTGCAACAGAGTACAGACCCATTCAGTAAATTTGAATATTTTTGAAAAGTCCATTTATTTCAGGAAGTACATGACTAAGTGAAACACATTATATGTTCTAATTACACACTGATGGAAATTTGAAAACCTTTATTTCTGTTATCTGATGATCCTCGTATAACAATTAGTGAAAACACAACATTTGAAATATAAATATAACGTCAGATTAATAAAGAACAAAAAAACTATTTATAAAAACAGAAATGTGGACTTAGTGAAAAGTATGTTTAATACTTGCTTAAAGGTTGTTATTTTTAAAATGTACTTTGATCTGACAAAATCAGTCTTCTAATTTACTGAACATGACTGTATCTGGTTGTTAAATTCCACTCCCTAATAGCTGGACTCTATAAAACAGCCCCTTTAGTTTTTTTTCTCTCTTTGCTATTTTGATCTACAAATATTTCAACAAACAAATCAGTAAACAATATTTTTTAATACTCCCAAGGCCTTGTCTAATTGTAAAAGCACCTTACGTCTGAGGAGGGCCTCACTATGAAAACCTGAAGTGGGTTTAGGCATAAATGGGATTAATTCCCGAAGAATGTCCTTTGCTCTTCCTCCCATAATTTCATTTGCCGGGTCCACAGGATGAATAGCCAAGCAGGCAGCGATGTGGAACTGCAGGACAGGCCTTGCGGGGCCTGTGCTGCCACGCTGCAGCCTTCAGGTTATGTTTCCTTGATAATGTCACAGCTGCAGGAACGACGCCGCCCACCATACAGGACACAGGAAATCCAATTATCCGCCTTCTAATGTGTGGGAATTTTTTTTTTTACGTTCTCATTTCTTAGACTTTTGGATTCAGTTGCGCCTCAGGGTAAACCTACCTGAGAGAAATACCTGGAACTGTTATTTATTAATTTATTTATTTACCAGGAAAAAAAATACTCAGCAGCTCTCAGAATGAAATCAATAAGTCTGTCAACTTTTAGTGAAAGCCTCAATTACATGGTAGGATTGAAAATGAATATCTTTATTAGGAAATTAGCTTTTTTTTTTTTGGCGGATTGCTTATTTTGCTCTATATATCAGGTTCACTATCTGTACAACCAGATTTTGTCCAGGAGTAGGAGAGGTTGCACATATGTGCTGGTTGTACACCTCAACCCCCTTTTTTTGTATTTGATTTAATTAAAAGGAAGAAGGAGCATCAATTTTGTGGAGCAGAGATGACAGTACACAAATTGAAAGTAAGCATCTCTGTGGACCACGGAGGGGGCTGGTACATCATTAACATGGGAGACAATTCTGCGCACAATGTAACAAGATTAGAAACATTATTATCATCCCTGGACATAAATGCAGCAGCAGGAAGATGGAAACAATTCAAAGAAGATGAGAGGAGCTTTAAAATGTGGAAGCAGATCAGGATTCTTAAAATATGTGTTGCTTTTCACAATAGGTGATATTTTCTCGCGTGCTGCCCCACAAAGTATGACGATTACGCATCGCAGAGGTGATTATACTGTAAGTCTAATTCAATCTTGAGTTTTGAGCTGATCCCCAGGAATGTGAATGTCCCGTTCGAGGAGCTTTATTAATGAGCTGTACAGACAGATGAGGCCCCCTCATGCCAAGCAGGTTTCCTCAATTGGATTAGCAAAACTGAGATTGGGATGGATAGCTGTCAATGTGCCAAGTACCCATTAGCTTGGCCTGCATGCCAAGATGAAACTCAGGATCCCCCTCAGTAATCTCAGAGCGGGCATCTGAAGGAGTAGCTGCTTCAAACAAATATTTATGTTATAATATCAATTTTGTGCATGAATTAGGATAACCATAGTTGCACCTTTTTTCTAGATGTTTCAATGAATTTCATTTTTTTAAAACATGCACTTTGTAAAGTCTTTCTCAGACGGTCAACGTGTATTTTGAAGTGGAAACTACAAAATAGTGGAGGAACACATGTCACAGTCTTCTACTATTATTAAGCTTAAGAAAAATAGTTCTTCCTGACTTCTGTGCCTCTTCACTGTTCATCCTCTTGTCTCATCCCCCCAAATTCAGCTTCCAGGTATCTGATATTTTTCTTTTTTTTCAGGTATTAATTCCTCATTTCCTGCTGCATCCTCAGCGTTCCCGTCACTAACCAGCAAGCATTTACATATAAAGCCCATATAGGAGGGAATCGGGCTAAAGAATCGGCTGAAAATGAGATTATTTGTTAGATAATGGTTTCATGTCAGTGGGGTTATTGACTTAGCATTGTGTCACAATATTTTGTTGTACTATTGTGATAACGATACAAACGATAACATAAACAATTTATTACTTGTTATTTTTCTATCAATAATCTCCACACAATAACTGGATTAAATCATATTTTTGAATTTACTGACATTTCTTGATGCTCTTGTGAACTAAGTGGAGAAAATAGTAAACCTTTACAACAATATTGTCAGTTTTTTAAACATCATTAATTGAAATTTATCAAGATGATAAATCAAATGTCTTTTCCTGATTATAAATTTTCACAATAAATGATGAACGGCGTGAAAAGCACCAACCTGTAGCTACAAATATGTTTTTCCTAAGCTGATTTCAATAATTTTCTTTGTTAACTCACAGTGGCACTGTGGCAGTTTAGGGAATGAATGACACACTGGAGTCTGGTAATTAAGAGCTTTATATACCATTAATCCTCGTGCACATACAACGTTTAAATAGCTGTCCACTATAGCAATGGACAATTATTTAAAATAGCATGTATTTGTGTTTAAAATGCCTGAGAATCCTTCTCTGTGCATGTCTGTGGACACCAGGGGACCTTCTCCAACCAACCACACAAATGGGCATCACTGCAAGGATCTATCAATCATCCAGCATGTTGCAGCCCAGGAGCTGCTGGCATCAGAGTAGAGATTCCCACTCATACTGATCCATATAAAAGGCTGTGTGATGTATTAGGGCAGATGAGTGGGGGCCGGCTCTGACACATGACTGACAGCTCATTTGACAGCCCCAGGAAAGTGTGCAGGGAAGTTTCAATCTAATCTAATGCTGCTGAAGGAATGAAGTAGTGGTGTGAGATTATGTTTTCATGTTACATCCCCTCTAGGACAACACCAGCCTCGGTAGGAAGAATGTGATGTGGATGCGCCACATTACATTCGAGGAGGCGCTTCTGGTGCATACGGAGCCACGGTTGACTCCCAAGTCCAGACCTCCTGACCAGCTATCCCATCCGTCTGTGTCTGGTTTCAGACAAAAAAAAAAGAAAAGAAAAACAAGAAACTGAAACCTTGCTCAAACCCAAATCTGTGGGTAAACAAAAACATTTTTGTCATGCATTATCAATCAGCTGTCTCGTGGGGCTTTCCACACAGGTAATCTCTGTCATTCAATCGCTCCAACGCAGGAGCTGGCTTCTCTGGAAACTGGATAGCCACAAAACAGACATTAATATTAAGCGCAGTGGAGATCAGCTTCTCTTAAGCTTGCTTTGTGTTCTCCTTTTCTTTTCATAACAGCACAATATCTCCATCTTCAAATCAATATATCTTACTCTGTAGGTTAACACTGTTCAAAGGTAAAAATTGTTCACTTTTTATGACACAATTTCTATTGAAAGTAAATCAAATAAAGTCAATTAAGTGCCACAGAGGTCAGGGATGATTTCCTAATTACTCCAGAAATGTGAAATTATTTTACCACAAACCTCCCAACCTGACAATGATTAGTCATAAAAGGCTAATTAGCCTTTTTACAGATGGTTACAAAAAGACACTCAGACATCTATGTATTTCCAGCACAATGGCTTTACAGCTTTTAGAAGTTTCTCAAAAGTTTTGACAAACCCTTCTGTCTATCTACTTTTAATTGCAGTCCAGCTTTTATTCATAGAATGAGGTCAGCAGGTGGCCTGCAAGCATTGAGTGTCAGCTGCTGTTTTTCCATTGAATCAGTCTATACTCGGGTGTTTAGCCCTTTGACAGGCCTAGCGCTGTCCTCCCAGCAGCCCAGTGACCACAGAACCTGATCTCCGACAATCAAGCAGCTGTGCCTGCCCGCTCTAAACGTGCTGTTCTCAAACATGTCACACACGCTTTACCTCTGCTAGCCTGCCTCCGCTTTCCTCCTTACTCCCTCTGCACAAACCTTCCTCTTCTAATTCCACAGCAGTCCCGCAAATGTTCGCATTGTCTGAGTGATCATTAAAATTTATGGCGAGCTGACTTCATCCAGCTTGCAAGGCCTCATCGGCATAAGTCATAATTATGTGATGACACTGTGAGACGGGACGTCCACGCTGGCCGCCTCATCCGGGCCGCTTAAATGATGTAATTAGCCCACCTAAGAGGTGAGCACTCCAGAGTGGAGAAGTTATTAAATGTTTGGATGAACCTGAGCTCCATTTCCCTAACTATCGCTTTCTTCCTCTTGCGCTTGCCCGCTCCCTCCCTCCCTCCTCCCATTAGCCCATTAGCAGTTATGTGATACTATATGCTGATGGGGCAGTGGACAGAGAAGTGGGTAAATTAAACCTGTCCACTGGTTGTGTTATGGGCTCCTCTTCTAAGGTGCCGCTGAAGGACACTGCATGATGTGAACGCATTAGTGAGGGACAGAAAGGACTTGATGTTAGAGTAATGTGCGCTCAGCTGGGTTTGTACTTTTATAAGTTTGTTCAGTGTGGTCTAAAAAAAAAAAAAGCTACTTTTTTAATATCGGCCCTAATTTTCCTGTATTTTGTTTCCAAACTTTGAACTAATTGTGCAAGGCTGTAAAAATGGACGCCCCTTTAACTTTGTTATATTTTATCATGTTACAAACCCTTTATGTATTTTATTGGGATTTTATATGAAGGACCAACGCAAAGTTGTGGATTGTTGTGAAGTAGGCAGAAAATGACGCGAAGAAAAATCTGAAACGAGTGAAGTTCTCACTTTGTTGTGATGATTCTTACTCTTCGTGCTCAAATGATAATTTCTTGTTCTCTGTTCTCTACGGTAAAAAAAGTACCTTTGTTTACTGTACTCAGCTTCACTTACATGTTTTGCAAAAAGACTGGAAATTAACTGCACTTATTTCATTGAGCACTTTCAAGTCCAGACTGAGATCATTATAGATGAATTCCTTAAATTATGAATGGTCTTAATAACTATTTGTATGGCATTTTAATTGTGTAACTGCTTGTAGCTGTTATATGACCTTTGCTGCACCTTTACCAAGACTCCCTTGAAAAAGACATTTTTAATCTCATTTGGACTTTCCTGATTAAATACAGGTAAAATAATAATGATATAAAAAACTTTGATACCAATGAAATACAGACAGATGATATACAAAGTCTGCTTTTGTTTCATTTGATCTCATTTTAAATCCAGCTGTTATCTAAAGGTCTCATCGTTTTGGGATAAATCAGCATAAAGAAAACCAAGAAACACAGCAGATACATCAAAGTGGTAGAAATATCCAAGTCATGACCTTCTCATTAGAGCATTGTTCAGTCCATCATCAGAAAAGGGAAGCAGTAGCACCTACTGAGTGCATTAAACAGAAAACTCTGGAGGAGCTGCAGATATCCTCAACAGATTGGAGAATCTGTTGAAAGGAGAACTGTTAGTTGTGCCAAAAAAACACAAACAATTTTAAAAACTATATATCCTTTACCCTACAAACCATAATTATGAACTGTTTTAATTTGGTCTGTCACATAAAATTGCACTCAAATTCAGTATAGTTGTTAACTTTGTCTACTTTTGTTTTACAATACAACCTCTCAGAGGGTGAATAACTTTGCAAGGCACTGAAATTTATATCCTGTGTTTCACTGTTCCCCCCCCACTGCACTATGGAAAGTGTCTATCCTGCACAAGTAACATTGGCTGGACAGACAAACGTGTCAAATTTAACCCATCAGATTGCCCAATTTGCCCCCAGTTAAGCTGTAATGGAATGCAGTGCGCTGAGGTTGACAGCGGGCCTACCACGGGGGCCCTCCAGCCTCACTGTGTGCGCCGCTGTGTGTGGGTGTGTGTGTCGTGCTCCACCAGAGGGTGTCACCAAGCGTAACTGCGTGTTATTCACACTGACGAGTTCCACTGTTCACTGTCACCTCTCATTGTGAGGGGAAATAAGCCTGTGGAAAAAGCTGCAGGCGGGGCAGGGTGGCCCATGGAGGAGAGCCCCACATTTACAGTTGCAGCTAGAACACTGGTTCCTCTTTCAGACACAATCCAGGCTGGATATTCTGACATACAAAGGCAGATTCGACAGAGTTAGTATTCAGATTCTGCACAGGGCTGGTTACACATTTTCTCCAGAGCATAGTGGAAGTTTAGCAGCATGTGTGTGTCCTCTTGCAGGGAGGGGTGGGTGTGATGGTGTTTGTTTTGCTGTGAAGACACAAGCAGCAGGACTCAGCAGAGTCCAGGTTGACCCAGCGGGCCCGCTGAGAGTGACACTTCCTCTCCATGTCTCGTCCTGCCGAGAGCTCTGACAGCAGGGACCTGGTGCTGAGCCGCGTCCGCCGTTCATCATCACCAGAACCAAGCAGCCACCCGCGGGGGGGAGCGGGAGGGTGGGCTCGCTTATCTGTGTCACCCGCTTTCTGTCCCCCCCGCTCTTCCCTCCTCCTGCTCCGTCTTTGGCCCGTCTCCAGCGAGACCAAGAAGCCAGTCTCTCTCGGCTCCCTGATCGTTTTTGTTCCTGTGAGCAGACAAATAGAGTTTGGCCTCATACAAAAGAAAATACCCGAGCTCATCTGATCTTACTGCCCTAAGGAGTGGCCTGGCCTGAAGGGCTGGTGATTGGAAAATTACAGTGGTGCTCCAGCCATATTGTCAGACAGTCCTGGCCAGACTCTTTCCTGTTTTTGTGAAAAAGCCATGAGCCAGATGGCCAGTCGATCACTTTCCAGATCTCATCCATCAACAGAGGAAACCATTTAGACTGGATAAGTGACTATAGATTCACAATAATTTCAAATTGTAGGCAACAAATTTCCAGGACAGATTAAACTAAATTATGACAGCTACTTAAAATAATATAGAATGTAAGCCATATTTATTGGCTTACATTGATTACATTACATTGATTTATTTATTGCACCAGTATAATCTTACACTGACAAATCTAGAAATATTCTTTCTTTTACTGGTCACACATTATTCACATCCTTACTGCTAATAGTTTTTACATAACTTTTGGCTAGGAGGACAGCAGTTTATCATCACAAAAGTTGATGAACTGTGTACTGTTTCACAAAGTTGAGACATACAAAGAAAGAGACCTCCTTGAAATCTTTCTTTAGCACAATCTTTTTAGATCTTTTAGAATCCTATGTCTGGGACAGAGATGGCCTTAATAAAATGTTGATTTTTTTTTCTGTCTGGTGAATCATTTTTGGTTCATTTTAATCATATGTTTGAGATCATTAATACTTATTTTTTATTTATCTGGCAGAAGCCAAATTGTTTTTATTGAAAACAAACTGTTTATAATGCCATGCACCCTAATAAGCTTCTCAGTGCCTTTGTAAGGAAAAAAGGCCCACAGTATTACAGATCCTCCACCATATGCAACTGTGGGTTAGAGGTGGTTTTTCATGTTAACCCTTTGTGCCATCTCCGTGTGCTTATTGTCAAAGATCTGATTCTTATAACCTCACCTCACAATTTCTCTTTCTTTGCAGTGGCGTAGGACGGCTGTGCTATTTAAAAAAAATCTTAATTAGCAGTTAATTTAGACTATAACTAACTTGAGAAGATAATTATGATTATCTGCAGGTCTCATAATGCCATGAAAACCATATATGTATTCCACTGCTTTAGATTCAACACCACTGTGACAAATATTGCAGCAGTTATTGATTAACACCCCAACTCAATCTCATCTTACACTATTCTATTAATGAATATTCACTCACGTCGGGATGCTGGATGCACGACCATCCATCTGTGACATGCAAGCCATTTGATGTGTTGTAAAAAATCCAGGGTTAGAAATCAGACCTGTGGTCGTCGTGTGGCCGGTTGCAGCTCCAAAGTGTGGGTGAAGCCTCCCATCTCAGCTCCACAAGTGGCTCCCTGATAAGTGATTACGATTGGTGGAGAAAACAAGGGGTAAAATAAGGGCCTTGTCAGCACAGACCCTCCAGATCTGAGGTCAATTTCGTCGTTTGATTGTGTATGTTTTTGTGGAGTCTGTTTGTGAGAGGAATGGCAGCGGGAGAGCAGAGGCAGAGTTTTTACTGTTGCCTCCTTGGTGCCATCGCTGTCATCACCTGAAGCTCGACTTGCTTTTCTGTCGGTTTCAGCCTTTGGATTTTTCTGTTTCCTCTCATCCCTCCTTCCTCTGCCCCTTTCCCATCCCGTGGCCCTGGCCCCCCAGTCGGCTCTTTTACTCGCCCCCTCCTCCCCCTCGTGTTCGCAAATCACTTCTTCCCGTGTCAGCAGGTAAATTGTTTTGTCCTCCCATTCCCTGCTTTCATTACCTTGTGTAAATTAAGCGATATGTCGTCCACCGGTGCGCGCCAGAGCACTCACCGCGCCAACGCCAAAATCATGAGATTTGGCATAATAAATGAAGACAAACTGGCAGTAGCAGTGCTCCTCTCCGCGAGGGCTCGCCTTCATTATTCGCTTAACTTGCCGGAGAAAATGACTTAACCCTGACCTGTGTATTACGTCCCATATTCACTCCAGATAAAAGCCTTTTTACAGTGCACAACAATTTATATTCCAGCAAAGAGGCTGCTTTTCTCTGTCAGTTTTCCAATCTCAGCTCCTGAACACACGTCATTAAACTTGTCTTGCCTTCCTGTATTTGTCCATCAGTCCTTCTTTTTACATAAAATCTGGCAGCATTATTCTGGGATTTGATGGCACCCACTCATTTTTTCCCCTTGGAATGTTTGATTGGAAGAAATATAGCCGAGCCGGGGCTATCTCCTCTCTTCTGTGGGATCATGCAGTTGATGAAATAGTGTTCTCTCAGCAGGAATAATAAAAACAGACTTGTGCATTACGGGGGGCTCTCAATCTGCCAGCAGGGCCGAGCTGAGCGAAAAAGCCCACCTCTGCCTCCTGATAGATTTTTATAGTTATCCCAGCAGATAAACGGAAACGGGTGACCAGGCTTGGGAAGGCCACTCTGCAGATGAGTGTGGGCTGCAAGCCTGGAGAATAACTGGATGTTTGGTTGCACAGACCATCATGATAATCCTGCCATCATGTTCTAAAAGTACACTTATCTGACTAGCAGCTGTAATATTAATTGTTCCACACCTTTTTGTCTCAAATACAAGGAAGGATGCAGTTATTGCTACAGAAACTGAATTGTTGAAGTCAGGGTGATGGTTGTTCACCTTCCCATTTTAAAGTTTAAGTTCTTACCTGACTATAAAATGTTGCAGACACTTTGCATATTGTGCTTCATTAATTGTATTTACTGGGGCAAAACTTATGCTAAAGTGCTGTGAAAAAAATATTTGCTCCCTCATAGATTTCTTTTGTTTTGACATTTTTTTTGTGAAAATTAATATTTCAGTTCATCAAATAAATGCATCTATTGGACAAATTTAACATGAGGAAATTCAAATTGAAGTTTTAAATGATGGTTAAATTTTTGAAAGGAGAAAAATAGCTTCCAAAGCAACCTTAACTTATCTGAAAAATAACTGTCTCTGTTAGGTAAATATTAAAGGAACTGTGGTTAACTGACAGTGAATCTTATATATTGCTTTGGGGAATTTTCCTTCTGACTTCTGGGTCCAAATAATACTTTTATTTATTTTATTTTATTTATTTTTTTTTTTTAATTTTATTTAAACATCCAACAACAATGCATTGACCACAGGGACAAAGCAAACATGACATGTTTTTTTTTTTTTTTCCCCCTACCCTTCCCTCTTGTACCCACAACCCTTCCCTAACTATCCCCCTCCTGCTGCAACAAAAAAAGAGAAAAATAAATAAATAAAACAACAATAATAATAATAATAATAAATAAATAAAATAAGAAAAATCCAAATGAGAGAAAAAAAAAAAAAATGCCACAAGCAAAGAAACCGGGAGACAACTCCAAGACGTGTGCAACATGCAAACATGCGTCTATACAACCATGGGTACACAAACAGAGTCAGGACACGGACATTCAAAAGTGTACAGGTGGATGAACACTGTCAATAGCCAGAACCACAAGGAGCCATTGAGGCCGCCGGGGCACAGGCACACACACATCAGAGCCAGCATCTTGCATGGCCCTCAGGCTCGAGGGAGGGCATCCAGTCTCTCAAAATAAAATAATAGAGGGGCCCAGGTTTTATAAAATTTTCGGATCGAACCTCTGACACAAAATTGGATCTTCTCTAACTTAAGGAACATGGTCAGATCTTTCAACCAGAGAGAAGCCTTGGGAGGGTGCTTTGATTTCCACGCTAAAAGTATTCTTCTTCGGGCGAGGAGAGTTGAAAAAGCCAGTACATTTTTAAAATCATGTGTTAATGATATACCCTCCCCTGGAACTCCAAAGATAGCCAGTACAGCACTGGGTTGGATGCCTATTTCAAAAGCTTCAGATAGGATCTGAAAAACTGTAGACCAGAAGTTACACAGTTTGTTACAGGACCAGAACATGTGTGTTAAATTCGCCTTAGCTATATGGCAACGAGCACAGGTTTCACTGACTGTAGAATAAATCCTTGAGAGTCTGGCTCTGCTGTAATGAATCCTATGAAGAACCTTGAACTGAATAAGTCCAAGTCGAGCGCATGATGTTGACCCATTAACTCTATGCAATGCATGATCCCAAGTCTCATCAGAGATGTGTATTCCAAGTTCTTCTGACCATTCTGCTCTGATCACATCGAGCTTTACTGCGTTGAGTGATGAGATGCTATTATAAATTTTGGAGATGAGACCTCTACAATGTGTAGGGGTTTGCAAGAGGATGTCCATTCCTCCCTTTGGAGGCAAGTTGGGAAAGCAAGGACTGATGTTACGAACAAAGTCTCGGATCTGGAGATATCGGAATAGGGAGGAATGCTGTAAACTGAATTTGGAGGAAATGGCATCAAAGGTAGCGAAAACACCATTTATATAAAGGTCACTAAATTTACTTAAGCCTGCTCTCTGCCATTGGGCAAAGACAGGATCCAACATGGAGGGCAGGAAAACATGATTATTACATATGGGACTGTAGATAGAGAAGTTTGTCATATTGAAGTGTTGTCTGAATTGTGACCATATTTTTAGAGTGGAGATTACAACTGGACAAGAAGAATGTTGCTTAGGAGAGAAAGGGAGCTTTGAGGTAATTAATGCAGGGAGTGATGATGGCCGACATGCATTCAGTTCTAATTGGCACCAGTCAACATCCGGTTGTTGGAGCAAACAGACTACTTATAAAATAAAATAATACTTTTATAAAAGTCTTCTGGATTATCAAGATGTTTTTGACAAAAATTTGATGTTTTTTTTTTTCATTAGCATTTTCTTGTATTTCTATGAAGGAAAAAACAAAAACAAAAACCTGTGATTCAGCCTTTGATGGGAGGTTTACATTAACCTCCCATCAAAGGCTTTCAAGCAAGACTCCTGTAAAGTATGATCAAGCTGTCCTCTTTTAAAAACCAGACATGTAACGAGGATGATCAAAACTGAAATAAAGAAACAGAAATTCTCCTGGTGGAAAAAGTTCCGCTGTGAATTGCTTCTTATGCTTTCAGGGGACGATAATCAGCCATAAATGGTCCTCGTCTCCACCTAACAGGTCCTGATTAATCAGCCAAGTGGAGCAGACTAATCAATCTGCCTCTAATCCTTTCCAGGCTGGGTCTGAAGAGCTACATGTAGTCCGCAGCCTCCTCCTCCTCCTATTCCTCCTCTTCCTCCTCCTCCTCCTCCTCGTCAATGCTGTTGTAAAGGATGAACACAAAGAGTATGCTGTTCAGATTTTCCATTGTGATTTAAGATTCTTTATGCACTCCTTGAAAAATACTGACATTACATTTAAAATGCTGAACATTTTATTTTAATTAAATGTGAAGATTCAAATCAAATCCCATGCATCATGTTTCAAAGCCATACCTGGTTGTAAGAGTATTTCAGTGAATTCTTATGTTTGGAAATGTTGAAAGTTATTCTAAGGAGTTTAAGAAGGTAAAAGTATCCTTTGAGGTTTTCCACACTTTGTCACATCATAAGCACAAACATCAGTGTATTTTATGGGAGTTTATAAGATTGACACATTAATAGTGCATGATTGTGATGTGGAAAATGCTCAATTCTTCTCTTTTTTTTTAATTTTTTTTACTAATTTAACTTTTGACTTAAATGCAATGTGGTAAAAAGCTAACATCATCTGCTGCAGTGCAACATGCACTGCAGCATTCTATTACATAAAATTCTTAACAAATACAGTGACATATTTTTACCACATACTTTTGCTAAAAAGTATGTGCTTAATACTTCTGCTTATTACTGTGTCTGGTGCTTAACATTGAGATATAACGGTTCCTGAAAATCAATAAAATAATGTTGAAGCTGTTTTACTACGGCATGTTATGAAGAAAACTGCTATAAAAAGGTTGGATTTAGGCTCCTGGTAACATGCATTGTGTTAATGGCTTATTGTGATGCTTGAGGAGATAAGTCTAAATGTTTGTGAGCAAACAGGCCAAGAGATCTTGCTTTGAGGCTTTTTGATGTCAAGTAGCAAGATAACAGCAGGCACATAAATAAAGATGTTAATAATTGTTAGATTTCCTTTTAAAAAATGTTTCCACACCGAGAACCAGACATAACTATGAAGGCTCTCTAGTGTGACTTTCTGAGATTTGCTAACAGATAAAATTAATCAGTAATACAATAAGTTATGCTTTCCTTTGCTCTCTCTACTGAGAAACTGTCATTTCGCTAAACTTTACACAATGCCTTGCAAAAATATTCACACCATTTCAAATTCTTACTATTTTGTCACATTGCAACCAGAAGCTTATGTGACAAACCAACATAGAGTATTGTATTCTTCGATTTGAGTGAACGCTAATAGAACAACCATTCACAGCTGAGGTTGCATCTCTGGCCTTCTAGCTTTAAAAATCTAGAGCAGGAATCTGCAACCACTAGCGGCTCTTTTGACCTTCTTTTATTACTAATAATGTGACATGATAATTTTTTTGTGTTTTTTCTGCAGCTTCATGGCATAATTGCATTGAATCTCCACAAAAGATGACAATAAGAGTACCAGTGAAATTTCTTTTGATCAATTTTTGTTGCCATTAATTAGAAAACTTCTATTTTTCACAAACATACAGTAGAAGAAAATATATCCATTGTCGTTTTGCTAAAGTTTTATGTTTCTCTTTATTCTAAAGTTTAATAATAGAAATGACATCATGGTTCTTCAAAAACTTAATTTGCAGTTCCTCCAAAGTTAGCACCTCTGTCTTGTCTGCTTTTCCGATTAATGGTGTGATGAATGTCCATGTCTTGGTACGTTTGCAGTTGAGCCTTACACTTTCCTTTTTAGATGATGAATTAAGCAATGTGAGATATTAAAAGTTGATCTATAGTTTCATAGCCAAAGCGTGTTTTAAGCTTTTTTACAACTTCATCTTCTTCAAGTTTCTACTTTTTAAACTACCTTAATTGCTTCAACAGTGTATGATCAAAAAGTTGCTCAAATGAGAAAAAATAGCAATGCAGCAGTGTTGCAAACCAGTTTCAGCTTTTAGTTTTGGGACATCAGATTGGCTATTTTAGATTAAACAGGGTTTGCATGTCTGCTTGCAATAGCTTTGAGGAAGATGTTTCAGAAGTGGACCTCTGTGTGTAGATGGACAGCGTTGCTTCCCAGTGAGGGAACCCCTCCTCTCTGAACGGATGAAACGAAGAGAAAGAAACTGAAATCCGAGTCATTTTTTACTGTATGAAAGTTTTACAAGGTCGTTCAGAGAGTCATGTTAACACAACACCTGAATACAGATTTATTTTCTTGTTCTACAAGTCACGGAGAGTCGAGTCTTTAAGCGATCATTATTACCATACAAATAGACAGATCTATTTAACAACCCTCTCTTTATCGCACAACACTTATTCTTTAGTGTTGCTCCCTGAAAGGCGCTGAAATGTGTCTCTCCCCCTTCCTGCTCTCTCTCTGCTTTTCTTTTTTTTTTTTTTTTTTGTATTTTGCAGGGAAATCGTCTTCGGGTTGATAAAGGCTCAGAGCAATAGAAGAAGCAAGGCTGACATCTTCTTAAGAGATGATAGGAGAGCCAAATCAAATAGGATGGAGCAGTCACTCTTTTCACAGATAGGTAGCTCATTTCTGGTGGCGGAGAGTTTGCATCCCTAGTGGCGCTCTGCCTGGGAAAGATAGCTCTCTCGGACTCCATTCATTATTTCATTTCCTACCTCCCCTTTTCACATCTTAGCTACCCCCCTCTCTTTTTTTTTTTTTTTTTTTTTTGCTTTAATGAGTTGCCTATTTTTCTCAAGTATTGATGGGAATCTTGGAATTTAGATTCAGAGACAAAATGTTCAATCACAAGCATTTCTCATTTGCGAAGAAAAGGCAAAAATCAATTATTCCTATTAGACAATGCTGATTGGAAATGAATGGGAGTGGTGAGATTTTGAAACAAAGGCTCTATGGAGACGAAGATAAGTGTGAGTCTGCACCCCCCGAGGCGCGGTATGTGGTTTGGCTTAATAAACAGCTGGGAAACATTTGCTCTTAAATCCATGCAGAAGGGAGGGTGGTATAAACACAAGCAAATAATTAATGATAACAGCGTTTTTGAATCAGGAGTTTATGTGTAGAACTAAATACAGGAACTTTATTTGCAAAACTCTGAAAAACTTTTCCCATAAGCAATTCAAACCAGAAGGGTACATACACTGAATAAAAAGACAAATAAATTTTCTCACTGTCTGAAGTTAATTAAGACACAACCTTCCCGATTTAGGTCAGTTTGAATGACCAACTTCTATTTACTAAATGCCACAATAATGAGGGAAAGAATATGTGAGATTTATGTATTATTGTCTTCGAGATCAGAGGTTTATGTACAGAGAGATTACTATCTCTTCAAACATTGAAAGAAAACCTAGATGATCATCAAATTTCCAAAGCTATGATAGGACAACTAACCCATTTGCGTTAATTGGATACACACCTGTGGATGCATCGTAAAGCCACAACGCTTTTTTGTTTGACACAATGAGTAAGTCAAATTACTTTCTCGTTTGAAAGTCATTTGACTTTCCTAGGGCGATGTCTTTTTCAGATCTTCAACCAAGATATCAGGAAGAGAATGTTGGTATGATTTCACTGTTATTTTTATTGTACAGTGCTTTGGGTTTTTATGTCTGTGAAAAGCCCTTCAGAAATAAGCTTTACATACTTTCTTACTTACTTACAATTTCAAAATGCACAGATGAACAAGTATCGTGTTCATCTATTCAAACAATTATACGCAAGCTTAGACCAGATGGGAATGTCAAAGTCCGACCATCATACCGCTCAATAGGGAGATGGATTCTCACAGAGAAGGACGGGTTTTGATCCAACATGAGCAAATTGACCTCAGAAGCGGCATGGGCTGAAAGACCACTCAGTGAGAAAGAAGCCATTGCTCCAAAAGAAATGTAAAAAAGCCAGATTACAGTTTGCAAATGCACACAAGGACAAAGACCTTCATTTTTGGAGACAAGTCCTGAAATGTGATGATCATAATGGCCATTGATATATTTGGAGAAAAAAGGAGAAGACTTGTAAGCATGATAACACCATCCCAACTGTGAAGTACGGAGGTGGCAGCATCATGTTGTGGGACTGTTTTACAGTAGGAGGAACTGATACATCAGGCAGGAAGTTAAAGCTCATTTACAAATGGGGCTTCCAGATTGACAATAACCCTAAGCATACAGCTAAAGTGGTTATAAAGTGTCTTCAGGACAACAAAGTCAATATTTTGGCATGGGCGTCATAAAACCCTGATCTCAGTGCTGTGGAGCAGTTTTGGGAAGATCTGAAAGGTGTGTGCGAGTGAGGCGGCCTACGAATGTGACTCAGTTACACCAATTCTGTCAGGCAGAATGGACCAGAGCTTCAACAAACTTGTGGAAGGAAACTGAAAAGGTTGGATTTAAATCATGCATTTGAAAGAAATATAAATGGTGAGGAAATGGACCTTACCACAGGGGCCACGTTTCATTGGCTAATTCCCATTTCACATCACAGCGCAGCTACTACGTGCGTGACCGTCTCACAAACACAAGCTACAGTAGTAAACACAATGCAGGGTTTCCCCCAGTGTATTAGAAACCTGGCGGCCCGCCATGCTTAACTAGCCCCGCCGCCAGGCTAAGAGTTGCTTGTTTACCTTCCTAGGAAAATTTAAATTAACAATTATATGCGGCGTTTACATCTCAACACGCTACCCAGCGTGTGGCTCTTTGTCTGTCTTCCCTGTAAAGTTTATGTCTGTGGCCGGAGCGTTTGTGGATAACAACCAGCGCTAACCTCATCATGCAGGTTCAGCCCGGTGAGGAGCTTTCACACCCTCCGATCTGTAACGCATCATGCTGATTTTATATTATTTTATAATTTTTTTTAGTATTATTTTTCCGGTTACACTTTGCATCAAACCATTTCAAATGCGTTGTCTACTTAATGCGCGCGGCCGCACGGACATCTGAGAAAGTCGTGATTGTCAGGTCGAGTCCCATGAACTCGACCAACCAGAATAGTTCCTGTGAAGATTAAAAACTCAACAGACACGAAATGAAAGAGCTACTAAAGCCACATTAGCCGCATTGAATTAAATCTCCCGTTTGTTGAGCATCTCTGCGTAGTGCAGCAGATTACCTCATCATGCAGGGCCGGTCCAAGGCTGTATGAGGCCTTGAGCAGAATTTGATTTAGGGGCCCCTTTTGTTGCTAAAAATATCAGCACCTCTAACAGCTTCTGTGTTAGATTTAGTGAAATATAGGACAGGGGGAGTAGTTTAATTGGTCAGCCTAATAAGCAATAAGTTATAATCGCAGTTTACTAATTTGTATTTGTAAATTCAAAGATTAAATTTACAGCATCAGATTGTTGCTATGGTAACAAAACAATCTAACTATGAATATTGCTCTTTGAAGTTTTACAAAGTAAACTTGCCAGCTCCTTAAAATCTTGTATTTAAATGTTAAACAATTTAAAATCATTTAATGTATGTATGCCTAAACAATTGAATAAAATTTAACAGCATTGATAATCTCAATAAACAAGTGCTACATTTATATATCTGTAATCTGTTTTAAAATATTAGCATTTATGGGGCCCCTGAAGGCCTGGGGGACTGATAGAACTGCTGACTTAATTTGGATTAAACAGAAGTGCAAATTAGTTGTTTTTAGACTAGTTGTGGGTTTAAACAACATTTCACCGGAGATCTTTTCCCGTAACATATAATTAAACAGTAATACTTTTACATTTCATGTCAACTTAACATCTTTTAATACAAAAAACATGGTGGACCGCCGGTGGACTGCCTCGACTCCCAGACCACCGGGCTTAGCAAGTTTTCTGGGGGAAACCCTGCAATGCTAATGTACATTGTGGACTAGCAGACCGGCAGAAAGTTTTTTGCGTCAGGACTCGAAAAAGAATGGTTCTCCACCGTCAGTGGGGTATCTGTACAGGCGATGTCAGGTATCCTGATCGTATTTGGAGAACTAAAATTCACAGATTTCCAAAATCTGAAACGGAAAGCCTTGCTTGGATCAATGCTTGTGCACGACCGCATTTGCAGCTCAACCGTCTTAGGATCAATAAGAACAAAGGAGTGTCTGATGGTTTAAGTATTATTGCTTAGCTTTCTTTGTGTTTAGTGAATGAAAAAAGAAAGTCAATAATAAACACATCCATTATGAAAACCGTTTAGCCAAGTACAGCATAATGGCAGTACCAATACAACTTCTACACCTTGAAACCTGTCCGTTACAGTCTTACGTTAGCTGAACAGATCAATATGCAATGTGTACCGTATCTGACATACATCAAAGATTTTATTTTACCTGAAAAGGCTATTTACTAAACTGTAATCATGTTAGCCACGCTAGCACCGAGTACAGTGTATAAGACCTAGGCATACTCAAACATTTGCCCACAACAGAAATTACTGATTCAAAAGAAACCCTCAAAACCATGAATGCCCGACTTACTCAGCCTTGCAAGAACAATAGGCATCAGCGATCTTGTCCACAGCTATATTTATGCTGAGGGTCTGAGGATCTGCTGTTTTCCTCATCGACCGGTAGCATTTCGCTGTGATGCGCACAATGTTTGAGGCATTGCGTGGCTAAAACACCTTGATGTCATCCAAAAAAGATGACATGAACTTGTTGGTTCCCCTGTCCATTGTCGTGGCTGATATTTTGTGAAAATGCTAAACTAATCGACTCAGAAATACTCTGCAGAGAGTCAGTAGAAATGAAAAACTCCATGTTTATATAGAAACTAAGCCCCCCGAGGCTTTGTTTGTGAGACATGCAGCCACGTGGGACTTTTGAGGGCGTTTCTGGGCGGAGCTTGGTAAGGTCCATACATGCAAACTTCGGATTTTGAAATTATTAATAAATAAATCTCTGACATTTTTTTCTGTAATTGTGAAATTTAGCAATTAGAAATTATTCTGGATCTAAAACAGAAGAAGTTTGGTATGCTTTAACGTCAGACAGTGAGAAAAATGTTGGGTGTCTTTTTATTAGGTGCATGTAAATTTCTGGTTTCAACTTTAAATGACAGTTTCAAACTAAAAGCTTTGGCTTTAAAAGGGAAATCTGTGGTGCCATGGTGACTGAAAGCGAGCCCCCAAAGGAGATTTAGCTGTGGACCTCATAAAATCCTCAACCAGCTCTGCTTTGTGAAGCTCACATCCCTTCATTTTTCATAATTCCTTTAAAAGTATTTCATACAAATTAGCTTTTCCTGCAGAAGTCTCATTGAATAGAAAAATTACATGTCAGATAAAGCATTTTATCACCAAAGAAAGACCAGACATTGTACATAGAGAAATTGGGAAGATGGTAGAAACAATGAATATTAAGTGGCAAAGTATCTAAAGCTGCTGACTAAATTGAAACAGTATATCCTGAGGGGGAAAGGTTTCCAAATTGCTAATTACTGCCTCTGAAAGGGGCTCTGTTTCTGATATGTTTGCTTGTGAAAGACTTCCACTTAATGAAGCAGTGGCCCAAGTTTTTTTTCTTCTTTCTTTTTTAATATTCCCACTCTCTGGTTTTCAGTATTCTCTCTGGGCTTTCCTCCCAGGCCAGAACAATGGTGGACCCAGGAGCCCAGCTTCCCCACAGGCCCCAAACGAGAACAAGCCAGGAGCTGGGAACTGACGGAGCCGCTCAGCTTTCTGAAATGTGGAGGAGGCAGATAAGGGGCCAGCGGCACGGAGAGGCCCTCTCCCCTGGGCCCAGGGGGAAATTTGCAGTTATTAAGAGAAGATGAGAACGATTAAATAGCTTTTGTACTCGTTTTCACAGACTTTTCTTTTTTATTATTTGGGCTGTCTTCATCTGATAGATGAAAAAAGTGGCAAATGACTTTCCTGCCTGATTCTGCAACAGCACTAGCTTTTGAAAGCAACTCTTCATTACAGAGCGCTGTCTTCTAGCAGAAAGTGTTTGTCTGATATTGTTTTAAAGGTACATTAAAACAGATATTGTCCATAAAGTTACCATAATGATATCATTTTCTGCCGTACCTTGCAAAGCATCTACATCCCCTGAAATTTTCAGCAACAAACTTAGATGTATTTTATTGGGATTTGTATGATAGACCAACAACACAAAATAGTGAGTACTTAAGAAGTGGAAGGAAGGTGAAAGGTTTTCTTACAGGGTTGTCTTGTATTTAACTCCATCCATCATCCTATGACCATCATTCCCACAGTATGGTGCTGCCACCACCGGGTTTCACCACCGGGATTGTGATTTGCAGTGTTTATTTTACTTCCCACATTCATATAGCTTTTAGGATAAAAATATCTATTTTTGTCTCATGTGACCAAAGCATATTCTGTCTCATACTTGCTGTGCTCCCCAAATGGCTTATGACAAATTTTTCTGTCAACATATTTTTGTACCCGAGTTGAGACTCTGCATCTCCTCCAGAGTTACCATGGATGTCTGGGTTGATAGATTTGTGATTGGGCCAAACTCTTTCCATTTTTTAATGATTGGTAGATCAGCGCTCTTTGACATTTTAGAAGATCAGAATTTTGCAGAACTGTTTTAAGCTACAGTATGTAACTTTTGCAAAAATATGTTTTACTTAAAGCTGTCATCATGTCGTGACAGAATAATACGAAACAGATCATTTGTGAAAAGATCAAGCTCCTACACCTCCTCCTTGAGATCAATCCCGGTCAAAAACAGCCAATCAGAGCCAGGAGGAGCATCTTAGAGCTGTCAGTCATCCTCATGTATGTGTTGCTAAATGTGCTAGTGGCAGAGAAACAACTTACCATGACAGAAAAACTGTTTATCTGCGTCACTGGTGGCCAAGCTTGAACATTCATGACAACTTCTGATGTGGTGAACCACCTGTAGTGTAGCAGAGATCAGGGGAGGTTGAGAATGATTCACAGCGCTAAGACCTTCCTTCTGGCTCTGATTGGTTGTTTCTGACCAGGAGCATTGTATTACTGTAGATAACATCAGATCCATTGGGAAAAGTCAGTCAATTTTTCACATATTATCTGTGTCATACCGCACTATTATGACATCGATAATTTTAACAAATATGTAAAAAACATATTTTCATACTGCAGCTTTAAACTTTTTTCTGCTGTATTCCTTGGTCTGTGCTGTCTGTTCACTGTTCTCTAACAAACCTGAGGCCTTTCCTAAACAATTGCAATCTTTCTGAGAATAGAATAGAATAGAATAGAATAGAATAGAATAGAATAGAATAGAATATATTTATTTTATGGCACTCATATCATTCCAAAATTATACCATCAGACAACGATGTCCAGTGAAAATATAAATCATAGTCTGCAAATAATGACTTAATTTAAGGGAAGATAGGTATTCAAACCTGGCCAGCCTATTGCTACATATCACTTGTGAACAAGACACTTATACTCTTCAGAGCATATTCTGACACTACAGAGACAATTTCATGATAAAAAAAAAACCGTAATGAGTCTAAGGACATCGTGTAACAGAGGTCAAAGAGTTATCTGGGTTTTGGCAGACGGACATGTGGCTTCCTATCTGCATGAACTCGTGTTGTTTTGGAACTACGTCACAGCGAGGCGGAGCCACCTGATTGGCTGCACTGCAGGGCGGAAGTGCGTCTGTTTTCCCAGCTGGGAGCTGAAAACAAAACAAGACAGACATCGACTGGTGAGTGTTCAGAGCCTTTGGAGTGTAATTGTTATTTTTAGCTTCATAGTAGATATGTAGAGACAGTTTCTGTGTGACAATGGCCGCGTTAAGCGCTCATAAATGGCTCGGTTCGGTGGTATTTCGGGAGATATTTGTCTGTCCTTGTGCCGAGCTCACATGTGAGCTGTTATGTAACAGTTCAGAGCATGCAGATTACTACAGCGTGCCTCTGCTGTTGTTCTGCTGCAGTGATGCTGCAAAGCTGCCCTGCAGCATAATTCACTGGTCATAAAGACATTTTAAGCTTATCTTGGCGGCTGGAAAAGTGCACGCGCTTTTGGTGGTCTCCTCTATACTGATGTAATCAAATGAGAAGCAGCTCTTGTTCGAGCTTCATCAATGCTTTGCTGCTTGACTTAAAGTCACCCTGCTGCTATCTCTGAAAGGCTGCATAATTAGTGAATTACATGTGATAATATAGAGAAATCAGTGGATCAGAGTTTTGTCTTTTCCATTCAGATTTTTTTGTAATCTCCTGTGAATGTTTTTTTTACTGTTACTTAAAATGATGAAGAACCTCAATCTGCAAGCTGTACCTATTGGTGTTTTAGCACTATTTTCTTGGCGCCAAAAATGTGTAATCTAAATCCAGATATGCTTGACTTAGATAACTCTGTAGCTAATGTGCAACAAAAGACTGACCAGAGGTCACTTTTGATAGATGATTTGTTGGTCAAAAAATTACTAAATTAGTTAGATTTTTCACCCATTTTCATCCATTTTTGGTCTATAAACAATTCAACAAACAGAACGTTCCTTGAAGCAAATCTTTGAGCCTGCGAGGATTAGATTTTTCATAGGAGGAAGTACCGTAGTTCAAAATAGTTATTACCAAGAGTGGAGGTTCAAGTCAAATCTCCTAGTGCTTTGAAAAAAACTTGATAGTAATGTTAAATATTCAATAATATGAACACTTTCTAATATTGTCTGACTAGAAATATGACAAATTGACCCCAGGCTTGTATCACTTTCTGGTTATTATAAAAAAAATTAAGTGAGAAAAATGATGTACAATTTTAAATTTCTCCTCTTCTTGGATTCTATAATGCAAAAACATTTTTTTTAAACTATTTTGTAAAATAACATTTATTTCTGATTTTTTTTAAATTTTTTTAGTTCTACTGCCTATTTTCATGATACATAAAGAGAAATTAGCCGATGTTTGAAAAAAGGTAGAAAAAGGCACACATAGAAAAGAAAATAGAGCATTATTTCTCAATGTGAGTTTTTGTAATGTCCAAAAAAAAGTGATCTTCAAAGAAGCTGCTGCTTCTTTGTTTATCAGTGCTTTCAGATTGCTGTGTTGTGTATTTGTAAATCAGTTGACTCTTTTCTCTGTGGTTTCCAGAACCATGATGGATGAGCTGGTGCAGGACCTGGTGTCTGCACTGGAGCAGGCCTCTGAGCAAAACAAGTTAGGGGAGCTGTGGGAAGAAATGGTCCTTAGTCCGCTGCAGCATCGGCGACAGATCCGGCGGCGCAGAGGTCGGAAGCGCCTTCACGAGTCCTCCGTCTATCCAGTGGCACGCAGACGTCGCTGGATTGAGGCTTCTGAGTCCAGCCTGGATGAGGCCAAAGAATACAGGGAGAACATATCCTCCACCTTCACCACCGCTGTGGCAAACTACAGCGACTCAGATGACATGGTCACCACTGACCACTGGCCTCGCGTCGTCGGCGGCACTGTCAGATCCAGACACCCATCTTGGCCAGAGTCCGATTCCTTCACCGACAGTAATCCAGGACAGCCACTCAGAAGACGCAGGAAGGTCAAGCGTATGACTTCAGACATGACGGTCAGACTTCAGCAGAAGTTGCATCACGGAAAGAAGAGACACAGGCCATCTAAGGTTCAGCGTTTGTCAGGATCTAGGAGGAGGTCGAGCAGCTGGACTGGACCTGAGAGACAGACAGACGGAGGCAGAATGATAGGAAAGGAGTGCTGGAAAAGAAAGATGGCGAAGGAACGTAGAGATGGTCCAGATGAGAACATGTCTGACGGGTAATGTGATCTCTATTTCATTTTCATGTTGAAAACTACATTCAGTTTTTCTTTCATATTGAAAGGAAAATAAGGAATTTTGTTGCAGATTTTATTAGAGAATATCTGTAAAACTTTACATCTTGAACAATTCTGAAGGGACCGTTTTAGTATAAGAATGAATAAATTAACAAGTCACATTTAAAATGATCTAAGTGGTAATCAAACGCGTTATCAATATGCAGCCTGTCCTCTGAGCCTGAAATGATTCTTCTTTATTTTGAAGTGTTGATATTATGAATGAATGATAATCTTCATCCTTATGTCTTTTACCTGCTATGATGATGAGGGAGGGATCTTTGGCAGCTCTGCCCTCAGGCATCTCCCAGCTCATTATTGCCCTTTGAAAACTATTGTCACAAATAAATAAGTGACTTGGTGTGGTATTGATTTGTTTTGAAATATATGCCTGACTTTGGGTTGGTAATTAAAGTTCTGTTTGTCCCACAGTCCCAGAGTGAACTCTCCTGTGTGCGTTTCATTTCACTGTGGGTCTTATTTCCACCAGCAAGGGGCTTTATAAGCCAAGCTGATTGTTACATTATATTTAGTAAATGTATAAAAATAAGAATGAAACCACAGAGGAAAATGTACCTTGAAAACAGCTGTCAAATTGGATGCCAATTTTATACTCTAAAGGGGCCGCATTATGTATTTTCCAGGGTTGTGATTACATTTTCTGGCACAAAGAAGCAGCTATGTTACCTTCAGTTGTTATAAAAATGCTTTATATCTCAACATAACTTAAAATAAATTTGACCTCCCAATGTAACACCTTGAAATTGAGCCGCTCTTCAAAAGGGAGAGGCTTCTCTTTAAGTAGCTCTTATTGTTTTCCACACTTCACCTTCAGCATGTTTCCACAAATCCACACACAAACTTCTAGTTGTATTTTTAATGTACATTACAAATACCGTTGACATGAATCCATCCTCATAAATCACACAAACAGCCTTTAATATCTTTTAAAGTCTTCTATCTGGATAAACCCAGGGTTTAGACTTAAAAGTGGCTTCAGCTGACCACAGCGTTGTGGTTACATTCTTTCTGTGCAACTGATACAAGCTTGTGTCCAAAGATGTGGACAGGCTTTCCACCTTTGAGTTGATGTATGGTTTCACCTATTCATAACACAGTTTCAGTTTACATCCTGGATGCTGTTGTGAAGTGTGTTGAGTGACAATGGTTTTCCATAGCAGTCCTCAGTCCATGTGTTTATATTGATCCTGGTGGGATGACAGATTGTGATGCTTGTCTTTTGCATAGAGGTTTTCTTCACACTCATCGAGTCTTTTCATTGTACAGTCCTACACAGAAAACCCAAACTCTTGTTATATTTTCCTTATGCTGTTTCATGTATTAGACAAAAATAACTAGAGTTCTGCAACCAACTATTATTTTAGTAATCTCTTATGATTATATTGATTATTCTAATAATTGATCAGATTAGAAAGTTTCCATGTTATGCAGATTTTAATTTAACCACCCAAGTCTTATTTATACAGTTTTAGAAATGTAATGTAAGACACAAATACATTAATAATTCAATTAATTTTTAAATTAAAAAAAAAATGCTTGATCAAATAATGCAGTAGCAAATAATGCAGTATGTGAAAAGCTCAGCCTTTTCTGCTTGACTTAACATGAATACAGTGTAGGGCTAATTTCTTAGTTAGTTTTTGGATTAACCAATTCATAACTGGATATCAAACGGTGCTTAAACTGCAAAAAACACAAAATGTTGTCACGTATTCTTTGTCTAGTTTCTGGTGAATAAACAAGACATTTTTCCCATGTTATAAGTGAAATAATCTGCCAGTGGAATTAGAACATTTTTATCAATATTAAAAAAAACATTGACTTAAAACAAGTCCCTTGGACTTGATGAAAAGTTACTTGTAAGTTAGTTTTTGTCTTATTTAAAGTGTACTAAGACATTTGCGTTAGGAACTAGACCAAAAATACTTGATAAGATTATATGTCTTTGCAGAGTACCGGTAATAGGAGATTTTATTTTATTTTTTACAGAATTTGAACCGAGTTAAGCTAAAATTGCCACTTTAGGAGTTCTGGGTAGAACAGGTTTACCAACAAAGAAGGTTTATTTTTTCGTAAATGCAAAATGTATATATTTTAGCAAATGTTGACTTAATTATTGCTCTGAGTATGTTGTGTTTTCAGTAAACGGCCTTTGTTAGTCAGTATACTGTTGTTGACGATTAATCAATTACTAAATTAGTTGACAAATTTATCAAAGATCGAATAATCGGTTTAATCTTATTAATCATTTCAGCCTTAAATATAACGGTCAACTTCTTGTTTTTCTTCAAGTGCTTATTCTCTTTGCGGATCTCATTATCATCTGATCATATGAAGCACACGAGCGACTGAAGTAGCCGTTAATGGAGCAGAGAAAGCTTTACGTCTTCGGGTTTAATTTGTGCTGACCTCCCTGGCCCCTAAACGGTATTTGTTTTCTTACTTTATGGAAAAATCAATAGCCGTTCTGACAGAAAACAGCCCAGGAGAAGAAATAAATGGGAGCGCCTAAGCGTGCTGTCAATCATTTCTCACTTACACAACTGCAACAGTCTTGATTGCTGCTCAGTGGACTGCCACTCTGTACTGAGGGCTGAACAATCAAACGGTTAAGCCTTGATGGAGGCAAAGGGGTATTAACAAATGGCAGCAGGGATGAGGGGCTGACAGTGTTACAACAGCAATATTTATACTTTGAGGCTGTGTGGTCCACTGAATGTCAGACACAGATGCCATTGTTGAACCATGTGGATTCCTTTGGTCTCTTTTCATACTGTTAACCTTTTTCATTTAGAGCATTTGGTCTGCTGAAATGTGCCCCTCCTCAAGGTCACTCTCCTTATGTGCACGCCGAGTTGAGCTTCGCCTTCAGCCACCCAAGTGCGGGGAGAGCAGATGTTGGAAGCTCCAGTTGGACTCCACATCCTTGATTAGACCTGGCCCAGCCTGCTGGCACTGAGGCCACCTGGCACCCAGGCTGGCCCAGCAAGCAGCCCTAACCTGTGGGTAGCGGCTTCCCGGGCCCAGCCTCCGTCTCCAGCTGTGTGCCGCTTCTGTTGATGTTGACTTCTTGGGAGGAAAAAAACCCAAAGCCTCTCAGAGCTTGCTCTGCTCTGTTGTGCTGTAATTTAGAATTTGAGAACTCCATGAGGAGTTTTTGAGGAGGCAGTTCAGCGTTTGCTGAAGTTAATTTTAATAAATCTCTGAGACTAATCCAATTACTGCAGCTCAGGGAGGGTGGGATAACCTTATAATCAGACACCAATGGAAGAGGGCACAGATTTGGGTTGAAGCGACTTGTTTGAAGAGCTCGCAGATCCATTGTTATCAGCACTTTGCTCCCCTCCAACGCTCGTCTCCTTTATTCCTCTGCAGAATGAGCCTCGGCTCAATAAATGGTGGCTTGCCTGTAATCTCTGTGCAAACTGGTCTGCCTCTCCCAGGAGCTGAGGATTATATCCTAATGATTAGTGCTCATCTGGATACTGTGTTTGGCTTCTCCTCTTTGGCTTGTGTAGAGACAATTGGGCCATATGGGGAATTCAGTTTATCTCCCTTAACTATGCAGTTTTGCCCTTGCTCCCTTTAACATACAGTGTCTAGTAAAAGTACTCATACCCACTGAACTTGAAGTTTTGTCCAACAACAAACAACAGTGCATTTTTATTAGGTTTCTATGTGCCATACTAACACAACGTAGTCCATATTTGGCAAGCGAAAGAAAAGGGATACATGATTTCCAATTTTTTTGACTAAACATATCAAAAAAGTTTGAGGTGCGAGTTGGTACGCTGGAGAAATCCCCTTCATTCCAGTTATCGCTGCAAGTCAGCTCTTAAAGTTGAACCTCCTCTCAGTCTCAGGTGTTTTGCAACTTTATTAGGTTTCCTTTCAGGATTTTCTTGTATTTTGTGTGTTCAGGATGATGATGATTGTTAATTTTCATCATACATACAGTGTTTGTGTATAGTCAAAACAATTCACCTTCTTCCTCATGTTTGTGGTATTCTCTTCATGTCTTGGGTAAACTTCAGAAGAGTGTTTTTATGGCTTACTTTTGGCAATGACTTTCTTCTTGTCACTCTTCAGTAAAGTATTTTAACTTTACTGAAGAGTAAAGTAAAAATACTTTCTGTACACTTAAAGTATTTTTAAGTGTACAATTGATAGTTAACCGATTCCTGTACCTGAACTCTGGAGAATTTGCTTCTCCAGCGTTGCCTTGGACATCTTGGCTCTTCTTGGACTTGGGCTCCTCCTACTCTGCCAGTCAGTTTAGTACTTTTGCAAAGTACTGCAATTTAGTAAATAATGTCATTAAAGTTCCAAATTCAGAAGAAAATGTTATTTTTTTTAAATACACTGGTATGTCTGGTAAAGGTCACCACTTAATAAAGAAAACATATTTTGTCTCATAAAAAATGGGTTTGTCAGTTTAATGAGTCTCTGAATAAATGTTAATTCCTGTGTTTCTTAGACTTGGCATAAACTTTCTCCAAAAAGCTGAAGAAATTATTTTTATTTAAAAAAAATCTGAAGAAGAAATATGTGTTCCGAGCTGGTCCTTAACAGCATGAAATGTGCTAACATCATTACAATTATCTTTGTAAATGTCCAAACCTGCGTCCTCCACTGTACTGTGTGCATCAAATGTCAGCAGATGTTTCCATCGTTACTGAGGATCGGCCCGGGGAATCAGTCTGGAGAGATGGGGTTGAAGGCGTTGGGTGAGGGAGGATGGGGGAGGAGGAACGGTCCAGGGCTGGGCCAGACGTCTTCCAGATTCCCGGGAGATGCCGTCTCCCCTTTCGCATCTGCTTCTCTTGGATCTTCGGGGAGATGATGTGCGACCATCTGGCCACGGATCAGATGGACAGTCTGGATGGACGTTTTCTTATCCTGACGTCACTCAGAGCCCTGTGCAATATGGCGAAGCTCTGTATCAGCACATATCGAACCCTCCAGACCTGCAAGCAAGGTCAGAGATGATAAACAGGAAGCAATCTGCAAGAGAGTCAGGAAAACTCAGCTTCCGCTCCATTAGAGTAACATAAAGTTCAATACTTAAACAATACAGCTGCCACTCTTGAGTCAAAATCCGGGACATTTTTGTCATATAAAATGTTTCACTTTTTGCTGTAATTAATAACTGCAACTTATTTATAAAACAAATGAAACAAATTCCTACAATATAAAACCGCTGAGTTCAACACTCTGCAAAATCATTAAACCACCTCTTAATTGTACGTACTTTCCTTCCAAGGCGTAAGATTTTTTTAATCGTGATGATTCTTTTATTGAAATAATCGTAAACTAATTTAGTAATTAATTAATTGTTTACTGGAGTATACAGACTCAAAAAATTCAATTTGCTGAAAAAACAACATACTCAGAGCAGTAATTAAGCCAAGTTTGTGCAAAATAAGTATATATTTTGCATTTGAGGTAAACAAGTCCTGTGTCTGTAAATAATTTTTTTGCCAAAACTTCTTAAGTGGCCTAGTTTTAGCTTGACCTGGATCAAATTCATCAGAGGAATGGCATGTTATTTCATTTTAGGCAATAAAATGCTTATTTTTTCATTTAAAAAAGGAATTGAATCACTTGTTTTTTAAAAAAATGTATTTCTAACATTGAATAAAAAAGGTTTACATTGTTAAATGGAAAATCAGAAAATACAGATTATTTTCAGTTTGATTAATTATCAGAATAATTGATTGAATAATCAATTACCACTGTGCAACTTAGATTTTTGAGTACCACTCTTAGTGACTGGCAGAAGTGAAATAGTAGTTTCCAAATGAATTCCCTTGTGAAGAATGATCTTGGCTTTGAGATTTCCAGTAAGAGGGGTTTGCCGAAGGGTGTGGAGGGGACCAGCAGCGGGGCGGTCTGGATGGTAAGCGATGGCAGCCCACACAGCAGATGTCAGCCAGTTGCTGCGTGGAAGTGGTGGCATGTCTGTGGATTGCTGTGTGTGAGGGGCACACCCAAAGGGAGGGGCGGCCAGGGGGACTGTGCTTCTCAGTGCTGTCATCCTCCACAATGTGGGCCAGATTAGATTGGAGCTGACAGCGGAGGATATTCAATTAGATTGTTCGTGTCACTCAGTAGCTTCGATCAGAGTCCCTCCTGATGCCTTTGTGTTCGCCATCGCAACGAGGCAGAAACACACAGCGCTCTGTCTTTTTGTGTCATTTCTATTCATGTCGACCTCCGGCTTTGCTCTTTTTCATTATTTTTGTTTCTGAATGCCACATTTTAGATATTGATATTTCAGGGGGCATGTAAATTCTTAATTTACATTGTTCACTTTTCATATTCCATAATATTCATCTGACCTCCAAAGTGATCCAAACAAGTCTTAGATCCTTATTCTCTTTTTCCCTTGTGCCTTTTCTTTGCAGGGAAACCAGCAGCACGTGCAGCAGTGACCCCGGTCTGTTCACCAATGATGAAGGAAGACAAGGTATCACAAATTGATCTGCCTTAACATATAGCGTTTTATGAAAAATTTGTGAGCATGGCTGTGCTCAATTCTGAGTGAATTCTGGGGCTGGATAAAGAGGTTTGGCTACAATGGGCTGGTTGCTGGGCACCCAGGCGACTCTAATAAGACGTTGTCATGTCGTGTTAATGAGCGCTGAAGCCTTTGCTAATCTCATTAGCCGCGGTGGGGCCGGGCGGCCTCTGATTTAACAGTTGTCACTACACCTTGACTGTGAGAGGCATGGTTCCTGTGGACAGTTTGCTGAGTGACAGGCTTGAGATCAGCTCGCTGTCTGGGGAAGAACCAGTGTTGTCTGGTGCTGCGCAGTCCACTGAGAAACATCAGGCTTTTAAATTTGCCCACAATCTAAATGGTTTAGGAAAGAACCAATGTTTATCGGGTGATATCACTCCAACCAATAATGCATTTACCTTCCCATGTGTGCAGGTGATGATGAGCAGAGCGACTGGTTCTTTGAAGGGGACTGCGGAGTCGGCCTGCTGCCTAACTGGGACTCTGACAGCCCACTTTCACTTGAGGATAGACAATCCTCCACCAACTTCCTCCAACCTGCACGGCGCGCTGTTAGAGGTGGTCAAAGTTTTTATATTTATTTTTAGGGATATAACTGGGGGATTCTGTAATGTTTAGACTCCATGTGGGTGAGTCTCAGGGTTGCTGCACAATTTGGAAAAACTGTCAGACTGTCAGAATTTTCCAGTTCTGCCGTAAAAAGCAACATCCATTCATCTTTCCAAATAGCCAGCCAGTTAGCGAATTCATTGACTGGCTGGCTAATTAGCCTGCTAGCTGACTAGCTACTCATGTCCTTCTTTATACATTGCCAGAAATGTAAACAGCTTCATTTGTTTAATATTAGAGTGCAATAACCAAAAAAGGTATCAATTGGTTTCAATCAGCTGTGAGGAAACGGAGATAAAGTTGTTTTTTTACTTGTTGCAGGGTATCATTCACGTCCTAAACGATTGCCTTGCTCTGCTGCCTGCTGCATCAGGCGGGACAGGAGGCGTCTTCCTAGAAAGGTAAAAGAAATGCATCCTCATTAATGTCAAAGAAGCCGAAAACTGTTGTGCCAACTTTGCTTTGTTTTGTTTTGTTGCAACTTTTGTTGAACAGAGCAACAACATGCCGGTGTTTGTAGAAAGACTGAGACATTTCTCTGCAGATCATTGCCAGAGAAAGTAAGACACTCAAAGAGATCCTGCTGAAACTGAGGTTGCCATGTGGATCTTACCATTCATTGTTTTGTTGTATCCTTTTAGATTCTGGCTGCCTTCTGTTGGGAACCAAGACAGAAACCAGGCAAGTTATGACATCAAATCCTCTTTATGCAATTTTGCTTTTGTTCCGTTAAAACTTTCAATGTTAAATTTGACACTTGAAATTTACAGTTGAACCCTTTGTGCCCACTACCGATGTGTCCCAGTGACATGATGTCAGAAGGTTCCTATGTCAGATGTTCCCCTCCATCCATCAGAAGCAGGTAGGTAATGGCAAATGTTAAAGGAAGCATCATTGTCTTCTTTATTATTGTCTGCAGATTAAAAAACAAATATATATATATATATATATATATTCATTTCATTTGCTTTGAAGCAAATACACACTTTGGTTACACCTACTGTATCTTGCAAAAGTATAGCACATTATTTTAATGCAGAAGTGATATAATAATAGTTGTTTTTTTTTATCTGTGGTATGTACCACAGTTGTGCTCTCCACAAGTCTGCCATTATTGGAAGATGGTGCAGAAGAAAACTGTTTTTGAATGGAAACCCACAAGTAGTACTATCTGCTATATTTGACAATGGATTTATAATTGAGACCACAAACATGTGGAAGAACATGTTTTATTTGGTGTACATACAAAATGCTGTATGAGGCAGAAAACTGTCAGCAGATAACTTTGAATACACCATCCCCACTGTGACCCAATGTTGGGAGAATCACAGTGTAATAAGGATTTTTACACCAGGAAATCTGAAAAGCAACAGCTACTACAACTACTTCATAACTTTACACTACTAAATGTTGTTTGTTACATAAAAACCCAGCAAAATACATTGATGTTTTTGGTTGTGATGTGGCAAGACATGGAAAAAACAAAATGGTCTTAATGCATTTTGAAGGTACTGGAACTACATGGAATTTTTTTGTTTTATGCATTCAAATATATATATTTTTCCTGCATAAAGCAAATGTTTTGACCACATAAAATCTGTCCATTAATGAAAACCTAGTTCCAAAGTTGGAGCTAAGCTAACAACAGTAAGCCACTGAAGTACCTCTCAGATTCAGCTCAACTTACTAGTTTTCAAGGTCAGGTACTACAAATAGAGAAATGCTTTGTTGACTTAATGTTGATTTAAATTCCACCATTTCTGGGTCGGCAAAGAAGCGTTAGAGAAATCCAAAAGATGTTTGTCAAAGCGTCTCGTCGCTCCCAGTCTTCCCTGGAACAGTTGGATCTGCATGGGGAGCTGTTGAGGAACTGAGCAGCCCTCTTGGCCTGGAGACTGTGGGACTTCTCATTGTGTTGTTTCCACTCTGCCTATTTATGGTGCATTCCTAATTTTTGTTTCACACACACATATCCACACGCCTTTCCTTCCCCACTCTCTTGGGTTATTTCACAGAGCGCTCAGGCACTTCTTGATGAGGGGCAAAAACACGACTGCTATGAAAAGCCCCCGACTTCTTAGGGCTTTCTTTTCTAAACTGGCCCTTTCTTCTCCACCTGAAAGGTTCCTTCAGATTCCAGTTTAAGGCATTGTGAATACTAATTTCTCCTATTAAAAAGCCCTCATATCCCTGCCATGCTCTCATTTGAATGACAGACTCAGGGGAGATCTCTTAATTCCTTTATAGTGGGATTCAAGACCCTTCACTTCAAAAAGTATAAATCATACTCCCAAATGAATGAGGGAGAGAGAGGGAGGGGATTGACGAGAGGGGCTTCTGATGTGTTTCGTTGGACGGCACAAGCTGAATCCGTCTCCCCGAGGTGTTCAAATCCACTCTCCAGTGATACGGCTGCCTTGTGCTTAGGTCAGTCAAGTTCATCCCAAACAATTACATACAAACAGAAATGTCTCTTAGTGGGTTAGGGTTAGGGTTAGGGGTTTGGGTTAGGGTTTTGATTGGTACTCTTCGTTTTACTTGAAAATGTAATGATACCTCTTGCACTTTTCACATTTTTTTTCACAATACAACAGAAACTTTTGATGTATTTTAATGGTACTGTTTGCTACTCAAAGTAGTGAGTCATTTAAAAAATTTTGCAAATAAAAAACATTTCAGAACGTAATTAGTCAAGAGGGTTATGGTAACTCTAGAGGAGTTGTGGAGATCGAAAGCTGACAATCTAGTCGTGCACTACATATTTCTGATTTCCATTGTTGGTAGAAGTCCTCAAGAAGTCCTCTGAAATGATTTAGTAGAGGAAACAGACATATGGAAGAGAAGACAATTTGTGCAGAACAATAGCCTAACAATGCACCATCTCCTACATGATACATGGAAGTGACATCATTCTGTAGGCATGCATTTCTGGATGGATGGAGCTACTTACAGGGCAAATGTGGAATTAAACACTTTGAGACTTGAGACTGGTGCTATATTGGTTTTTGATGTGGGCTGTTTGGAAATTGCCCAGGGTGGCATTAAAAAGGGGAAGGGACCCCCAGAAACTAGAAAAATAATATATATATATCATCTGTTAGTTGTGCTCTGAAAAAGATTGCAACTACATTCCTGTGCTGAGTCCTAGGAAATTAGGTTACTATTGAATTTTTTTTTTTTAATCTCTTTTCCCAACTCTGACAACCCTAAGAACTACTGCAGGTAAGATACTGACCACTTATAGAGACTCCATTGGACCTCAGGAAGTTTTTTTTTCTCTCATGGTAATTTGTACAACAATCCATTTACCACCAAGGCTCAATTCGGGAATAACCCTGAAACAGCTAGATTGCCTGTGTGATTTTACAGAATGAAACAAGCTTTAAATCATTCTGGTCTATACCATTCCTGGTAGTGGCAGGATCATGCTGTGGGACTGCTTGCTGCCAGAACTACTGTTACACTTCACAAAATCCAGGCAGCTATAAAGGATTCAGACCGCTTCATTTTAGTATCTTTGTTTATGTTTTAGAGTGTTTTCTTCTTATCTTAGAATCTTTGTGTGAGCAGACGCAGTGTTTTGTGGGGTTAGGTTGCATCGGGGCCACTGGCCACTTTAAAATGCATGACTGCCTCCCAGCCGAGCTGCACAGCACTAGCATCTTTTATCTATTGACTTATTTATTTCTAAATGACACTTGCGCTACGAGATAAATCATAGTCTTACACCACTCCCTTCCCAGTTTTCATTTTAATTGTGAGATCACAGTGTCAGCAGTTAGTATATTGGTGTGAGTGGCCTATTGATTATTGATTTGGAGTTATTGATTATACTCCCTGGAGAGCCTAATCCTTTCTGATTCATTTGAATTCCTCTATTAATCTTGAGATCCCGCTCACACCTGAAGCAGCATGTACACTAATGAAAATAGATGGTCGTTTTTCTAACTGCAACTTCTCCCTCTGCTTTTGATTCATCATTTCTAATTGATATATTTGCTTTTGGATGTGTGCGCTAAAATTACAATTGACCCCGTGTCAGTGCTGTTTTACTTAGAACCCTGAGGGTCTTCATTGTGTTTTAAAGTCTCATATGACCTAAAAAATCCATCTTGTGCACATTTTTCTCTGTGTCCTTGTGTCTTTGATAGCATTTAGTTGTTGGCCCCCTTTTTTGCTGCATAGAGCCTCAAAGTCAAGCTTTGCTCCTGCATCGCATTTTTAGTAAATTTAGACAGAGACATCTGTCGAGCTTTTGAAAACTGATGAAGTAACAGATGTTAAATAATATTAACACTGCGGTGCTTTTTTTTTTTTTTTTTTTGAACAACTGCTGACAGTTGTAGCTTGCAGTTTCTGCTGAAATAATTGGTAGTATTTTCCCCTGCTTAATGAGCCAGCTGATAGTTTTCTCATGTTTGATTAGGATTGTGCTGAGTGCCTCAGTGGGCTCCGGATGGCCCCGAAGAGGCTCCATCTCCCTGCAGTCTGCAGCAGGAAAGGGCGCTTTCCTCCCTCCAGGCTGCAGGCTGGCTGCATGTCACTGCCTCGATGCAGTGAGGAAGGAGATAGAGGGATGGCCCTCCATACATTAAGGCCAAATGCATCACGGTATTACTTTTAATGCCGCAGGCGTGCCTTGTGAAATAATGCGACGTTTAAATGTGGATCGATTTTGGAATTAAAAAGTTAGTTTGCAAAGATTTACTGTGGGGAGTTCAATGTCTGAGCTCTTTATCAGGGGCGCAAATGGCTGGTTATGTGCTGTCCGACAGAGGTACGATTGAGGGATCGATAGGCGCGTGATTTACTAACTGGAGTACAGGTAATCAATAAGTATAAAAGTAAATGAAATATGCATTACTGGGATTTTATTAGAGAAAGGTAGCAGGGAGAGAATAACGGTCAGGCCATTTATTTTTATATCTATTGATTATACAACATAGGGACTTCGCTCAAAGCATGCCCTGAACAGCTCTCAACACCCAGCGCCTGCACACCCGTCATGTGATTTATGGGTGTTGAGGTCATGGAATGGGTTGCCAGTTAAAACGCTGGCCTGATAGGACCTCGCTGTACAATGTGTCTGAAAGGGACGTGAAGCTTTATGCAGCCTGGTGTCTGAGGGGGATGTCCTACTATCCCTCTGTCTGCATTTCTGCTGTTTTAAGTTGTTGTCTTGAAGATTTATTGAGATATTTACTTCATGTCACACTTTGTTTCTGTTTGTTTAATGTAGTCTGTGAAGAATATTAAAGATATCACATTACTAGATATATTAGCACTTTTTTGACTTGCTTAATTGCAAAGTTTATATTATTTTTTAAAAGACTGGTTAAACAATTTTGAAGTTATTTAAAGTTTTCTTTAATCCACACAGACTCCAAATGCATACAAATAGCTAACCAGTTTAACTTAGCTCTACTGCTTCTCACTAAAAGAAGAGATTGTATGTCAGATGCTTCTTTGAGGCATGTGATTAGTGGAGTCACTTGCTAAGGGACATTATAACCAAAATTTTTTGGAATGTATGATTATATTTAACCCTGTATGTAAATATCAGCCACAAGTTACAGGCTGAATTATCATTCCACCTTTGAAAAAAAACTCAAAAAAATGTAAAACTCTATAATAGTATGACTTTAATACATGATGAATGTTGGTCCTGATTATAACGGTATCACCTGAAAACCTAACATAAAATAGATGATAAACTGAAGGATGATGATTTTCCTTTTCTTAAAGTTATGACTTTCAGATACTGTTAATCAAGACATCTTCAAAATATTACAAGAAAGTCTGGCTTTGCAGAAAATGTAAAAAAAAAAAGATTGTTAAAGCTTTTGAAAAATATTATGTAAAATTAAGGAATATAAAAGACACCATAATTGCACATTTCATCTTAAATATTCATGTTACTTCACTCTTGCGCCTACATTAAAAGTCTCTCCTACCCCCAGATGAAGGAGCAATTCTTGAACTTAAATTCTTCTCTCCAATATTCAGAGCCATTGAGATCAGTGATGAGGCTTTTCTGCTTGCAGTGAACCTAACATGACGCACGTAGCCCAGAGCAGGATCATGTGTTTAACACAAAAATGGCTCTGATTCAGCATCTCTACTCATTTCAGTTATGGAAAAAGAAAGCTTAATGAAGAAAAATGTATACATGATAAATATGCATGGATGACTGCAAACAAAGTGTGTTTCCAAATGTGCAGTGCTGGTTTTTATTGACTTTTGTAAAATGATTTCATGATTTGGTGATGTTTTTGTCTCACTGGCCCTCCAGGCAGATTAATTTCATTCCGGGACTGTTGTGCTCATCTGACGTGCGGAGGAAGAAAGAAACAGAAGCTGTTTTCATCTCAGCATCAGGTAACAGTCTTCACACAGTCACACATCTGCACTAATTTGGAAACCACGTCTTAAAGATGTTGAAAAAGGCAATTGTATTACATATGTTTTTCTGTAGTTTAGCAACTTTGGTTAGACATTATTTTTAATGCTGGTGTTGCAATGTAACACTGACGTGATTTTCTTTAAATAGAATTTGGTACAAATTACCGGTAAAAGGATTTTTCCTGATTTTAGAATCCCTTTGCAATTACTAGACTTAGTTTCCTATTTAAATTTTATCCGACTGTCTGTCCATTCATCCATCTAAGCAAGCAAGCCCTAATAAATTCATAATAAAGTTCAAATTTTACACTTAAAAAAGACTGACAGTAGTTAAAAATTGGAGTTTGAAAAAATATTGAGCATTTACATGACAAATGTGTAGGGAATTTGTTTTTGCCCTTACTTATTGTTCTACATTATTAAAAGCAAAGCTGGTTTGTCCATCCCAGTCTACGTATTACCACAACTCCACTCTAGTCTCAAGCTTTAAATTTTCTTTTTTGTTCTTCTCAGTATGGTTATTGTCAACACACAACAGAAACACCAAGTCAAAGCAGAATGTTTTTTGTGGAACATGAAAGCAAACATTTTTATGAAACAATCTACTTGAGTGGTATTATAGGCCTGCATCAATAAAAATGGAAGAGCAGTAAGGGGAGATATGAAATGGACATTTGTGACAGCACAATAGCATTTTACAAGCTACTGAAAAATGTCAGATTTGCTTCTTTTTTTACAGAAACTATCCTCTGCTGTCTCTGTTTTTTTATCTTTGCCTAAAGCAGATTATAAACAGTGTTTTAACTTCTTAACTAAGCCATTGTCTCTGGACGTATGTTTGCTTAGTCTTCCTTATGCTGCTTCTTCTCTAATGTTCTCTAATGACTGATATTAAATTGTTCACAATTGGATTTTATCTAAAGAGCTTTGAATACAAATGCATCACACACATTTTTTAGTAAAACATGTTTTGCACCACACACCCTTTCTTCTCATTTCACAATTATATATTACATTGAATTCTGTAATTAATATCATAATGATATTGAATTTTATGCATCTAATGTGGCAAAACGTGAAAAGGTTTAAACTTTTCATTACTTGCAATCAAATATTGATTATTTGGTAAGGTGGTAAGGAGAGGTTTAGCACAGAGAAGTGATAATTGGCATTACACAGAGTTTACTCTATCTGAGAAGACATTAAGCTGTCTGTGCTGTGTGTTTAGACCAGTGGAGCTGCCTGTTTTCATTAGCCTGATGGCTCTGAACCTTGTGTCTTCACTGGATTGAAATCTGAATTGGTTTGTCCACCATTTCCTCTCCGTTCACCACTCCTGCAGCTGCAGTTTGTCATTTAAATAACAAATGCTGGTGGTTCCCTGATTTACTGAGGGGTGCGGGCCCCTGATGTATATTAATATTGCTGCACAGGGCTCTGTACTGGGGTCCATCATTCATTTGGATAAAAGAGGTGGAATTTAAAAACAGCCAATGCTTTGCTTGGATACAGATTGGATCCATTTATTGCACTGAGTGATGGAATAGCTGGCAGTTCTGTCCTTCACCTTCCCAGTGCTGAACCTCTTCCCATAAAAGTAGAAAAAAACAGATTCACCCCTGACCCCTAAGGACCTCTTGTATTCAACATGCAGAAGCAGGACATCCCTCAGTCTGTTGACAGGTAACCTGTAGTCTACTATAAACAGACTGAAAATGAAATCACTTTGAAAATATCTATTTTTTGTAGAATTCTGCACGTTTTTATTGCGATTTGCACAGAAATTGTGAATTTAAAATTGCTTGAATTTTATATTAAAGTCTGTCTATGTGTAAGGGGATGATAAAGAGGAAGCGCTACTGAACGGCACATCCTCTCCGACCCTGTTCGGACTGCTTTACTGTTTCTTGAGTCTAGTGCCCTCTGCCCACTATGATTTATCATGCATCCCATGTCGTCCAATGTCAGTTTCTGCAGCTGCAACTGCTCTGTATAAATCTTTACTTTGGCAGCCCCCTGCACCATGTCTCTGCTCAGTAATCACAGGACCTCCAGGAGATGCACACTTACTCTGACAAGCTTTCACACTCTCCGCACAGGAATTTTGGTTTGCTGCCACTCTGACATAAATGTGCACAGAGGCAAATCAGATTCTGTGATTTACTGAGTGAAGTCGTTTCCCGGTAGACATCCTGTTTGCATGGAAAGATTGTTGTCTGCATTCAGCAGAAAGAGCGACGTATTGCTCTCAGTGAACACGACAGCTGAGTCTTTGGATTAGCCAGAGGAAGTGGATTGTTGTATATGTTAGTGGCTGGATCTGGAACTTTGTAATCAGGAGTGAAAATGGTCTGTGGCTGAAGGTATCCTCCGGGACTCCACGGGAAATTACTCAGGCGGTACCCAGCTGTTGCTTTGTCTTCTTTCTTTACCCTTTTAGCACCTTCACGGCACTGCTAAACCTGGTCGTGAAGAAAAAAAAAAACAACAAAACACAAGAACTTATCAGGCCAGGTATCTGTTTGGATTAGATGACCACTCCACTTCTCAGCTTTAAATTGGAGACTTTCTACTTTCCTTCCTGCCAATCCAGAAATTCAACCCAGTCCAACAAGTTTTTGAACAAAAGATACTTTTGTTGTTATTTCTCCCCATTTAATAGTTTTAAGGGTATATATTATCGAGACTAAAACCTTTCCCTTTTGATTTCAGGCTTGTAGCTTTCAATAAGTCTATTCAGACACATGTTTAAAATTCAGAAGTACCAGTATGTAAAAACGAAAGAAAAAAAAAAAAGAAATACAGGCAGTTGTGAACAAAATATAAAGAGATGATGTTAAAGTTTAATTCAGAAATTAAGGATTCACATTGGGAATTTAGCTAGTACTCTTTTCTGATGTAGTTTGGAGATCTAACAAACCGGCTCCTTATGGAAATCATTCTGTGATGAGCTTGCTTTGCCCACAATTTGCCAGTGGAGTAAGAACTCTTCCAACAAAATCTGTTATTTGAAACACTGAAATGTGTTGCTTCCATTTCGCTGAGCCACGGTCACCAGAGGACTTGTGTTTGGGAGCCAGTGACTGGACAAGTCTCACTTGTCTCCAAATAATCTGTCCATTTTTGACATATTTGTGAAAGTTTAACCCTGCTACTGTTATGTAGCTGTGGAAATGTTATTGCAAGAGTATTTTAATAGCAACTCAAGTTTCTCTGCAATTACTTTTCTCACAGTAAGACGAATTTTCATCCTAAAAGATCACTCTTGGTTAAAACTGAAATTAAAATACTTGTCTGTGAAATGTTCTGGGCTTTATTTGGTTCAGACACAGAGAGATAAGTATGCAAATGCAGCTGTTTATCAGTGGTGATAATTGATTAAATTGATTAAATTGACTGAAAATGGTTGGCTGGGATATGTGCTTGCATAGTTTCAACATTTTACTCGTTTTTGGTCCATAATCTGATTTAGATGTGTGTATAGTGATCGTTCCAGGAAGAAATTATGCTTGTTTATAGTCAAGTTAGTCAACATCAGACTGCTGTTTTGATATGTTGGTACAATGTGGGTGCCCAGCAGGTGCAGGCCAGCCCTTAGCCATGGAGAGACCACCTATTCTCCCCCCTCTGCCTTCACGTGTCCCCTTGCCCAAGCGAGACGGCAGCTTGACAGATCACCTTCGCCGGAGGCCCGCTGCGTTCCTGCCCGGCGGTCCGGCCCCCTCTCATTAATGCCCAGGCTGGTGCGAGGGCTGCGTGGCAGCACAAGACAAATAACGCTACCACTCAGCCATCACTTGTGCTGACAGAAATGCAGCCCACCGCACTATTTTGCCCTCTCAAGCTCCACTCCACAACCTGCTCTTGTCCTTCAACCCCCAGCCCCATTTATTCGGTCTCTACCTGCACCTGTCTGCGCTGCTGCACCAAACTTTTATGTGCTGGGGGGGCTTTTGATGTTGCTGCAGGGTGAGTTTAGCACTGAAATTCACGCAGGTTGATGTACAGGCTCCACTTACCAGCTGCCTTTGCATACACACAATTTTCTGTTTGTCTTTATGGAGACATATTTGTTTTTAGCAGTCCATTCTGTCAGGTGCTTCTTGACTTGTGTGCAAACCCTCTTGCCGGGAGGTCTGATTTGAACGTCTTATTTATTTTTGCATTTGTAAAAAGATCCTTGTGTGTGTGTGTGTGTGGGGGGTGGGGGGTGGGGGGGTGCGTGTGTGTGTGTGTTCAAGAGAGGGAGCAGCAGAGAAAAAGAGGGAAAGAGAAACACAAAGGCTAATCATTAAAGAGCCATTCAACCCTGTTCATTTAAGTGTGGGAATCAGCAGGCCCATTACTGTCAATGTGTAATTAGCTGATTAATAAACAGGGGGAGCGGCAGTGCTCCAGGAAGGCCTGTAATGATTGTTTTTAGAGAGCATCTCATAAGAGCTTATTAAGATGGTGAGGTGGTTCCATTCAACTTCCCATTATCACCCACAGTAAATGTATGTACTGTAATTCTTCCTCTGACAGAGAATCGTTGCATTCTAATTTCTTTACTGACCTTGGTGTAAAACTGCTTGATTGCAGGTGTTGCTTTTGCTTCGAATGCATTACTCAGTTAAAGGAATGCATCACTCAGTTTTCTTTAAAGTTATCATTTAAACACATAAATTCCCTCTTAAATATTATTACATAAAATGCACTGCATTTTTTTCATATGGCTTCATGTTTCTAGATTCGATTCAGCTTTTCTTTTTTCCACAAACCTCGTTTGCGCTGATATTCCTAAATAAAATCCACTCCAGCAATGTTTAATTCTTTCGTCAGATTCTCATTAGATTCAGATCTAAACTTTGACTAGACCATTCTAATCCTTTCTGTGCAACCCCACAGAATGATGCTTTCACCACCGTGTTTCACTGCAGGGCAACATGTGGTGTGTTGGTTGTGGGAGATAATGTTTATTAAGTTTGACTGGAAGTTCAAAACATCCTAATAAAATACTTTGGTGTCTTGTCTTTATATAATATCACAGAAAGAGGTGGTTTTGTAAAATGCTGTTCAAAACTCTTGAGTAATCCGTCTCTTTTCCGTTCAAGGTGCCAGTAATCTTTTCAAAGACATTTGAGGAATATTTCTTTACAGTTTCTTAAGTTTTCTGTAGACTTTTGTTGGTATTATTTTATTTTCAGTCCTGAATTTTTTCCATCTCTAAGCTGATGATTATTTAGACTAAAAACTCCAATTGTATATGTATGAAAACCTCAGCAGAGAACCACATCAAGTTCTTATAATCTTGATTCACGTTGCTACGTTGAGCCTGTTACAAAGACACATTTTGCTGCATGTACTTTTGAAGAAGAGGCATTTTTATCAAGTTGCTGGTAAAGGTTTATGGTGCTTCTTCTGATTATGATTAATATTGCGGCGATGACTGCAATTCAAGATATTGTGGATATCTATTTTAAAATAATTTTAAATTTCATCATTTTAAAATAAAGTGGGAAAGCTTGTAAAAAATTACTCTAAAACCTTAGATACATATAAATTGCATAAAAACCATTTAATTTGAAGGCGGTTTGTTTTGTTTCTACTGTGACTGCGTTGTCTCGTCCTGACTCTGACCTTCACGTTGGACTTTTGTTGGTATGTGGTGCACCTCGCTCATGCTAATGCACTCAAACTAATGTTCCCTGCCGTTTCTTTGTATCTGTCAAATATGAAAACTCCTGAATTTTGATCAAGCCCTTTGACTATGTTTAACCTGAAGTGTTTAGGTTGGACCTCAGCAGCAGTTAGTCATCATTCCCTCAAGAAATATTAATCAATTATCTTGCCCGCCGGATCAGTTTGGGGAAGAAGTCATCTGGAAAGAGCCACAAACAGATAGAAGGGGAAAGAACTAAAGCACATGCCAGTGAATGCTGTAATGCCTAATCCTTTGAGACAGCCCACAGCCACAATGTCACTTCTAGTTGCCTTGTCCTCTGCTGTGGGGCTGCCTGGAAAATACGTTGTGCGACTGGTGCTACCTTTTTGGGGTGGCGACCTGGAAGGATTTATTTATCAAAACTGAAGTAGAAGCTGCAGGAAAGCAGGTTAGGGAGCGAATTTGTTCCTTTGTTCTTCTGTCGCCGGTGAAAATGCGCTCTGCTGTTTCCAAACCAAAGAGGATCTGTAACGGGGAAGGTGTCAGTGACAGACGAAGTGTGATGATTAGAGTTAAAAACATAAATGCTACAAAACTGGTTAAGCTTAAAAAGCTGGAAAAATTGGCCTTTTAATATCCGTGTCCTCAAGTCGTATGGGGCCAAATTGGATTTGGCTCACATGACCAAAATCTCATTAATATTTAACTTATTAGTAGAGGATTGCTTCAGTTATATTTCCACACATTCAAAGCAGTGATCCATGAGTTCTGAATTTGATTTATTATTTTAATTCAAGTAGCTTCATTGAGCAAAAAAAGGGGGATTTTACAGGCACGTGTGAGAAACTTAGAATATCATCAAATGTTAATTTATTTAACTCATTTTATTGCCATTCAGTACATACGGAGATTTCTAAATTTGAATTTAGAAATAAATAAAAGTTTCCAGAGTTTGAAGAAGAATGAAGTTTCTACAGTCAGTGATTATTTCAGTAGCCACGTCATTTGCTGGTTTTGGTCCAAATGTGTTTTCTGAAGTCCAACAAACTGATTCATGGAGATGTTGATTTTATTTTACAGCAGAACTTTGCAACTACACACACTGGTATAAAAAATGTAATCAACATATTTTATGTAGCCCATAGACCTATCTTAACCTAAGGAAGCATAATAGGTCATATTTAAGGTATATTTACAACTATATACATCTATATAAATTACAAATTTCACTTTTTGTCTGGAGTCACTGAAGTGAATACACTTTTCACTAATATACTAATTTATTGATCCAGCTGTATTTGAACCATTTTTTTTTCTTTTTTTCCCCCATGTTTCAAAATTTGAAATGTTCTTTGTCTTTCTTTATAGCTATCAACCCATTTCATAAAGATCAGCAGAGAAAGGAGGCAAAAGGAGGTGGCTGCAGTAACACACCAAACCCTGGAGCAGTAGGACCAAGTACACCTCAGTCTCCTACTTCTGCTCAGCCTGAGAGTTCGTCTTTACTCCAGGGCAACCACGAGGACACTTGAAAGAGGCTTGACAGACGCATCTAATTCCTAAAGCGATTGTGCCTGAGAACGAAATAGCTAGAACCCCCTTCTACTCCACAAACTTTACAACAAAGAAAGAAAAATACAAAAGCACATCATTAGTCTTCAAATCAGCATGTTCCTGCTCGATCCAGCCCTTCCAGGTAGTATATTAAGCATGACAAATGTTAATGCAATCAAGCCTTGTTAAGCGCTCCGCCATCTCCTTAAGCAAGAAGGCAGCTTCAAGTGGCTCCTCGTTCGACTCAAGACTTTACTGCTCTTCCTGTTTCCACACTGAGTCTCCAGGCCACCCGCCACTGCATAATCCATTAATTATGTCCACTCCCGTAGCACAGCACTTGTCAGCAGGAACCTCGGAAAGTATGGTCAGTTGAGGCTCGTTGACCAGGGGGCGACTGCTCCACTTTAAGGCAACCAACAATGGCTGTAAAGCAGCTAGCTCCGAGGGAGATGAACATCACAATGTTTAGCTGCCACATGCTGTTGCGGGGTTAAGAGAGGCGACCACCGCTGGCGAGCCACACAAAGTACAGGCCTCCTATTAGCATGGATTTGAAAAGCTACAGTTGCTACAAAGGTGCTCATTAGCACAACACAGAGGGAGCGTAGTCATGGTCCTCAGAGGGCCGCCTCTGTTCTCTTCAGGTTGCCTTCTATATTCAAATTTCCCCAAACAGATTTAAAGTTCAAGGCTGGCTGTAAATCTGTCTGAAAAAGCAGGTTTTTTTCTTTCTTTTTTTTAGCAATGCTGGCTGAGTTGCTTTTGGAGCTGGAGGAGCAACAAGAAACAGGAAAGGAGGGTTATACACAGTATCTTCAAAACTCCTCTGGGTATATAGTTTCCAAGTGGTTTCACCTCTAGGAGATCAATGGCAGCAATCCGAGGAAACAAACAAAATAATCTGAGCACAGCAAATAAATAGGTGTGTAGAAAAATATGTGCATCCCAATAAAATCAATTCAACTTTTAGTGCAGTAGCATTATCTCACTTGAACAATGTATAAAATTCAATCACCTACAATGCGAGTACATTTATTCAATGATGAAACTCATATCAGTATATTTTACAGCCCACATTTTTGTCAGTAGGACAATTTTAGTCTCCTAAAATTTCTCACATGTTTGGATCATACATACAGAAAGATCTTTGAGGATTCCTCGGCCCTCTCCCCATTTGATCCAGAGTCCTGAATTGGTTTTATGTTCCCTTCACTTCAGCTCAATCAACAGGTTTTCTGCAGGTCCAGGCACTGCAGTGGCAAAAGAAGAAGGTTTGTGTGTTCGGTGAATCATTTCTGTGTTGATTTTCCCATATATTTTGGATAATGTTCCAGCTGGAAGACCCATTGATGACCCATTTTTTATTTTTCTGGTAGAGTTCACCAGATTCCAATTTAAAATGTCATCATATTTTAATGAGTTCATGATTCACAGAATTTTAACAAAGCTCCCTGAAAATTTAGAAAAGAAAGAGGCCCACCACATCACAGATCATCCACCATAATTAGAGAAAAATCGAAATATCCTATATTGTCCCTGAATGGGAAAATTCAGGTGTACCAGCAGCCGAAGTGTACAGTTATCTAGAAGCATGCATGCTCGGACATGCATGGTTGAAACACATAAAAACAGAAAAATAAGACTAAGAACCAAGTTTTTAGTTAAATATTGCTTATAACCAGTAAAAACTGCAAGTGTAAGCAGCGTACCCCTGCTAAAAGTCTGATGAAGTTTTTAACCAAAAGTTAATCACATTTTTTAAGACTTTTTTTTTACAGAAATTCACAACATAATCACCAGCTGCATGACATGTCTTTTCAGATATTTTAAAGCCTTTTTAAAGAGAAAAATTGCATTTAATAAAATGAGATTTGCTAATTAATGTGAGTTATATGTCTGCAATAATCTGTGTGAGAAGGATTTATGTGATCATGCTGGGGAGGAATGACATTTATAAATGCTGTGTGGGCACACTATAGTTTAAATGGATGCCTCACATTACTTTGCTAGTTGCTGCCACAGAAATTCGTCAGTGTTCAGGTCTCCGCAAACCCCACAGCCGCTACTGGTTTCCCTCCTTTCACATCAGCATTACACCTGGTAAATAGGAATTGCACAGGTTAATGATTATTGTAAAACAGAAAAAAAGTGGTTAATGATAAAAAAATGTATAAATTTGTTTTTAGAGCAGTCTGCGTCTCAACTGTTTGAGATGTATTTATGTGTGTTTTGAACTGGAAGAGCTTTACAGTTAATGGTCAGTGTTTTTTGGTTTTTTCCATTGTATGAAAAAGGGCCTAATAAAAGTACAAGTAACATTTAGCCCAAAAAAACGTCCCTGGAAGGGAAGTGGAGCGCGATGATGCGAGAAACTTCACACTCATTTACTCATTTATATATTCTGTTGATTGAGGATTAGAAACTTGGAGTAATTGATTATTTTCTTCCGAAATACAATATTTAAATCCAGTCACTCATATTAAATACTACAACTTTGGGTTGCATTTTGTGATCTGAAACATATTTTCAAGAAAGTTTAATTTTCCTCTTGCTGTCAGACCACATTAGTAGATTATCTGATTGCATTCATGTAATTGAATGTAAGCACTGCGAGTTATTGGTTATAAAAAAACTAATTTCATTTAATATAAAGTTAACTACAAAACCAAGCCTGTTGTTTAAGATACAACCAAAGAGTACGACTACGCCCAGCTAATCTAATTTAACTATGGTTCCTGTAGTAGAAACAAAGCTTATTAAAGTATGATTCCTTCTTCATGGTAAAGATTTCTGCAGTGGAAACTCACATTAAGATGCATCGATTCCTGCATGGGTTAGTCAGTAGCTGGGAAATGACACCCAAGCTGCCACAGAATAATTAGCAGTCCCCATAATGACACTTCTCCCAGACCTTATGCCTCAAAATTAATTTACAATGGCTCAGAAATAGGGGAATGGCTTCCGTAGAGCTAGTCAATTGTCCTGTTACAGTTAAGGAATCCGGCAGGCTGGTTGCACTCATATTTCATCCCAGGTAAAGATTACCTGTCAGGCCCATGGGAGATGTATTGATCTGTTTTCCTTTTTCCGGCAGCAATCACCTGACAAAGGCACCTAGGAGGTGAGTGAATGAGTGATGCCTGGTCGGCCTGGTCTAGCCCGGTGGTTTCTGTTGTCCACTGATAGGCTTTGGAGCTTATGAGGAAGAGCAGCAACAATGCTGTCATAAACTCTGCTTGAAACTCATCTGCATTCCCGCAGAGCAGTGCCCTCTGTGACACTGGTCACAGGTCAAAGGGGAATTAGGTTTTTTTTTTTTTTTGCCTCCTTTCTTGTCAGTGGCGTTTGTTCCTACTGTGTAATGTGTACTGATGATGAAAATGTATGCAAAAAGGCCTCTCTGGTTCCTGCTGACAATTGCATGTTGTAAGTCACCTTAGTTCAACTCACTTTGTATTTCAGAAGAGATTCACTAGGTTTGGACAGGCTTCGAATGAGGATGGAGCCATTTTCCCCTGACTTTCTGGTAGTCATCTTTCTCTATGTCATATGGTTTCTTGGCAGCTAATGTATTTATGTAATTGCCTTGATATATAACATGTATGTATTATTGTTGACACCATGCATCTTAACTAATTACAGTGTATAAAATGTGTTGTATAGTATTTATGATGTGATTATTTTACATCTTATAACTGAGGATTTAGGAATGAGGTCATTAAATTTATTAATAGAATTACATGATCGCACTGGAGATGCATCACCTTTTTATATATATTTTTTTCTAATTTCATTTACAGGGATTTAAGAAAATCTTGGTGGTATCAGGGCTCCGAGGCAGCTATCACATTTGGAAGGTTGTGCGAGTGCCATCTTATCTCTTAAGGCTGTTATCTTTGTGGAGGCATGCCTAATTGCTTTGCAAATGATCTAAAGAGGATTACTAATCCTTCAGAAAACATCTGTGTTGTATTGCTTCATGTAAGAGAGACGTTACAATTCTAAAATTCTACATTAACAAAGATTTTATGCAGTAGCTTCCTTTCTGGTTTTAAAGCTCAAGTAAAACAGATGAATTGGTGAGTTCTTTAATGAACTTTGTATGGCTATAAGAAAAAATTGTTTTAAAGTCGCTCTAGTTAAACTCAAGTCATTTGTGTTTTTGTAATGTCTTGGAAGATCCATGCCCAAAACATTGCTATGCCCCCCCCAACGCCCCTCTATGTTATGTGTGTAAAAGAAAATTACCAATATTTATGCATTTTTAAATTCAATGCTGAATTCATGTGCAATAAATTAGTTTAAATCAGGTGGGCTTGGAATGTTAATGAGAGGACAGAGATTTAGTCAGTTTTGTATTTAACAGCATTAACAGGCAGAATCGCTCAGTCACTTGATCACAATAATAATAAGCGATGTCATAATTTGCTCATACAGAAACGATTACTTTTTTTTTAAGAGAATGATAAGCTACATAGATGTTCAACACAGTGCATTGCAAACTTAACTTGTCCAAATGTTATTACAAACTCCCAGATATTTTATAGGGATTTACTGCAATAGAGCAACACATAGTAGTGCATATGAAGTGAAAGGAGATAAATTCATGCTTTTCAAATTTATACACATATAAGTTTTTTAAGAGTAACATTCCAGTCAATCCTTTGATGAACCATTTTTCTTGCTGCAAATACACACCAGTTTTCAAGGCTTGCCACAAGTTCCCTGTTGGATTTTGGTTTGGGTTTTGACTGGTCCATTCTAACACATGTGCCCTGATCAAGCCAGATGTTGTAAAGAGGTGAATAATTTTTAATTTTTTTGTGTAGTACTTATTGTACACTGATGAAAATCACAAAGTGCTTTGCAACGAGAGAATAATATACAAGTTTAAATGGTACATGTTTACAAACATAATATTTAAAAATGTCTCAAGAAAAAAAAAGTGACAAATCCAATTAGCTAGTTTTTAAATGAATCAAGAATCTCAAGACAATGTTCAACCCGGGTGCTGCATGCTGAGAGCGACTACAACTGGTTCCTGTGACTGGTAGTATTTTTTTATTGATGTATCTGAAAGTGCAATTCAATAGTCTAGTTAATAGAAAATAAAAGCATGGACAACCATTTGGACTTCCTATTTTGACACCAACTGTCTTGGCTTGGCAATATATCAGTTGTTGTTGCTTTGAGTGACCTTCAAAGCACATTGACTGGTCAAACTAAACACCTGCATTTCTTGCGCTTGGCTTGACTGCAGCATTCGAATGACCAGTCCGTTGCCTGACCAGAGCAGCCATGTTATCTGGGGCATTGATCAGACACTTTATTTTCTTAGGGTTGAGTTTGTAATTTCTCTTACACAAGTAATAAAGGCAAGTTAAAGAACTCATGGAGCAGGACAGCTGACCCTAATCTGCATGAATGTGATTAGACATATTTTGAAATTCATTAACGATCTGTTCAAGAATGTGCATCTATTGCAAAAAAAACAACAACAATGGGCTCAAAACACAATCTTGGTGTACGCCACAACCTATCTCTGAGAGGCCCTACACACTTCGAAGGAAACTTATTTTGACTGCTTGTATCTGCTATCTTATTCTGTCAGTCACTACCCAGAGCTTGTGACTATAGCGAAGGTAGGAATGTAAATAGGACCTCATCCCAAACCCAGTAAGGGCACAAAACCAGGTGATACTTCACCCAGTCCAGCTCTTTTCCAGTCTCTAGGATTGCCCTTGTTCTGGTCAACTTCAACCATTTTCACCACAACATCCCCACAGTTTCAGCTGCCATCATGTTTCAGAGCGGGTGTGGTGCTCAATGCGCAGACACGATTCTTCCAGTATGATGACTTTTGTATTTTAAAAACATATATTTCATTTATTATTGAAAAAGAACAGCTATCTTTATGGCTGCTAAAAGAAATATGTAGGGATCAGCCTGTTTTATCACAGCTACACAATTGGATGCATAAATGCAAAATAAAATGTGTAACTGGTGCGCTAAAAGACATTTCTTAGCTGAGTGACGGTGGTCCTGCCGAATACAAATGTTGGTTTGGGACTGCAGCGAGGGTGACAGAGAAAATACTCAACTCGGCCGCTGGAGATTATCAGTCGATCCCCCGCTGTTAATCTTCCAGCTGAATGGCGAGGACTGCGGTAGTCACTTTGCCACGTGTTGAGAGTCGGGAGCAATTCTCTCCGCTCGCCGGTGGTCCACAGTTACAAATCACATCATCAGCTGTCTGAGCTCCCACAGCCACCTCTTCTCCACCAGATTGATGGTGAAATGGAGGAAAAATCAATGGCTTCCTCTCGTCAGAAAGCGCCAGCTCTGTCATGTTTGGTAGTTTGATGTTGGTCTCTCTCACATTCCGTCCACTGCTGGGAATTGAAAGCTCAGGTTGAACAAACTGACAGACACGGATGCTTTTGAGGTGAGACAATGACCGATCTCAATCTGTCGCCTCACTGGTGAGGTCTGAAAACACTTCGATGCCACTGGAGAAGATTAGAGTGATCGGGTTGAGTTGGTTTAGTTTCTAGTAAGTGACGGTTAGTCTTCAAAACTCTCTCAAAGGCTTCTGTGTAGGTGACCCTGTGAGTAACAGCAATCAGTTTTCGCACTTGCCCCCTGCCATCATTTAATCCTTATCATCACTGTGACACGCTGCAACTCCATAGCAAGGTGTCCGTTCGCCGCTTCCTGCGAAACGAGCAAGCATCACTAAAGCTTTTTCACTCCCGACACATATTCTCCTCCTAATGGGAAATTCAAATATCACATATCAGCTGAATGCAATATTCACTTAGAGGGAGATAACGCTCTGCCTGATGTGTCTCATGTATCCGGTTGAGAATGGGCCCGGCTCGGTCTCTGACACCAGATCCGACTGTGAAACCGGCTGTATATATTCTGACAGGAGCTCGCCGGGAGCTTGTCCGCTCGCTCTGTGCTTTATTGGCTTGCGTGTTGGTCGTCTTGTATTCTCCTGTGTATTTGAGGGAGAGCAGATTCCAGGGCATCTGCGCTTGTCCCGCTGCCTCTCCCCGGGCCTCTACAGCAGCGCCATTCCTTTTCATTTCTGCTGGCATTCTAATCAGAGCATTATGAGCTTCACCGGGTGAAGTACGCAGAAAGTTGTGTTTTCTGACAGCCAATAAAAACCTTATAATCTCCCTGATTCAAGCGGCCCATTTAGAAAAAAAAAAAAATACTAACTAGCACTATCGCTCACACCACCTCCCTCCCTATTTCTTTAATACCCTTTTTTTATTTAATATATAGCCCATGAAAAATGAGAGACTCCCGCTTTGCTGTGTAGATATTTTGCTGCTGATGATGCGAGACGAATTTCCATCACAGCTTTGTTTCCAGCGGGTGAGCGGATAATCTTTTACAGTGCGGGGAGGGAGGGCAGCGCTCCCATCAATCTGCGGGGCTTATAGCTGCTGCGTGGTTGCCTCGCCTTACCAAAACGCCTGCAAAGCAACACAACACTGGCCTGAAAAGGGGTCAGTCTGACTACACGGTTAGCTCCTAGACCCTCCTTAACCCTCAGAACAATGCTTCACCTCTGTTCCATTAGTCCTGTCATTGTTATTATGTCATTTTTCTAACAAGGCTGTCACATCTGAGGGAGCAGCATTGCTTTCCTGCTTGACAGCCTTGGGAAACTATGTTTTCAGCTTTAGCTGCTCCTGTTGTCGAGAGGTTTCATCTGTCTCTCTGCTTCACAGCCATGTGCACTCTGTGTTGCAAAGCAAGAAGGTCTCACTTGTACTTGGGGCATCTTGCCCAGGCAGACTCTGGAGAGGGGCCCCTAGTGGCCCCCGTGCTGGTGTAGTGGCTGGCTGGCAGGGATGCTGCACGCTTCTCTCCGCACCCCGCTGCCCTGACAATCTTCCACCGTACAGCTACCCCCCTGTGGAGACGATGGCGCTCTGATTGACAATAATGGGAAGTGGCAGAATCAATGGAAGACAAGAAAGGGGTGTGCGTGAAATTCTCCAGGAGCTTCTAGTCACAGACCAGGGGATCTGGCAACACTCACCTGTCATCCCTGCAGCTCCAGCATTAGAGGCTGTGACAGCAGGAGCTGATGGAGAGAAAGACACTGTTTTCATCATCTCTCTGCTGACAGCCCAGTAATGGTGCTTCCTATGAACATTTTAGTTACAGTTAAACACAAATATGTTCACATCCCTACTACACAGACCTGCTTAAAAATATTTATAGATTTTCCACCTTACAGAAATTAATCTCAAATGTACATAAATAAAAATGCTGGTTTTAATTGATGGTTTAATGTGTTAGATGAACAAAGCTAACTAAGCTGCAATAAACCCTATTTTTGAAAATTGAGTTCAATTTACCTGAACTAGGAAACATGTGAATCTTCTCAGGAGTGGTTGATCAACCAAAATCAACCCAAAAAGCAGATTCATTTCCTGAAAGAACACAAATGAAATCAGGTCAGATTAGATACAATTCAGTTCTAGTATAAAACTTTTGAAAATGTAGATTCTTTTTATACTATTTTTCCACAAAATAGCCCAAGTTGCACATTTATGATTGAAAAATAATCTTTGCTCTGGTTAGAATTATTATATTGAGTAACTTGTTATCTCAAACTGTAGAAAGTGGCTATCAAAGAACACATTTAAAATAGTGGTTTTAAACATTATCTAAATATATATCGATATGGCTTAAATGCACTCCTGATCTTCTGCAGGTTCTTTAAATGTGTGTGTCTTCATGTGCGTGTGTGTCTGCGTGTGTGTGTGTGTGTGTGTGTTTGCGGATGGAGGGCAGGTGTCACGACAGAGGGGGCACTCCATCCTCTAATTGATCGGCAAAAGATGCACATGAAGAAGACGTTAAAGCAAAATGAAGTCATAAAAGTGGATTGAGACATTTATTAAGTCAGACGAAAAGCCCTCAGAAACATTGAGATTGTTTATTGATTTTTGTGTTTTGGCTGGCTGCGCAGGAGTAATCGCTTGTTCTGCTGCTGCTGCTGTGTAGCGGAGATGGTGGAGGCGCGAGCACGGCTGAACGCTCAGGTGGAGGTGCTCACTTCCTCCTAAAAGAGATGAGTTTAACCAGCAGAACACTGAGTTTATATTATTATTTTCCATAATTTATATAGAGATTCTGACTCAATGCACAGCTAAAGGATGCCAGCTGCTTTTGGTGGAGTGTTCCTAAAGTGCTGGCAGGCTCAAAAGCCAGTCTATTCCCAGAGCTCTTCACTCACAAAGTAATAGAAACACTACAGATTTTATTGTTCTGCTCTCTTGTTTGTGGGTTTTGTATGTGCAAATGCATGTATCGTTTACAATTCAAGCAAATTGAGTTGCAATATTCACTTGAATAAACAGTAGAACTGAACATAAAAAATAAACAATGAAAAACTGCATTTAGACACTTTTTAAGGTCACTCCAAAACCTAAATATTTCACATGCACCCATCACAATTTTGTGACTGATTTCTAATCTGTTTTATTTCCATAGCCATATTTCTCAACCTGAATGAGATGAACACATTTTATATAAAGTACAGATTCCTTCAACTCTATGTATCCTTTTCAATCTCTATTAAATGTCTTATTTATATAAAAATTCAGTAACTTTACAAGTGTTTTGAATATGGAAACCCTTTCCAGTGACTAGGCTAGTTTTCTGGGACCATTATTTACATCCCTCTTGTAAAAACAAATTATGAGGGTAGAAATTAGCTCCAAAAAATAAAAATCTGCAGTTAGTGTGTAGTTTTGTGGAATAAGAGTTCTAAACATGTCAAACTGGTTGAAATTTTTCACTATTATAACTCTGTCATTTCAGTTTTAACACACATATATATTTTCCGTTAACTTTGTCTTTAATCAAGGAAAAATAAAAGCAAAATCGTTGCCCCCACCCCCTGCGTCTACCCTGTAGATATTATTCTAGCTCTGCCCCTGCTCACTGTAAAAATTTGAGCTTTGTGAGTTTCCAGCTGGCCGGTCACCAGTCAGGGCCGATCAAGCTCAAAGTTGGTGGGCTCTGGTTATCAGCAGATTTCTCTGTAAATCTATAGAAAATATGTAGGGCATTTTCCTCATGATATTTATTCTGAAAAAATTTTTGGATTTGCCATTTCCTTCCATTTTCCAAACTAAAACTATATGTACAAATTGTTAGAATCTTGAGGCATTATCTGATACTGCCCATGGTAATTTAACACCCTGTATAATATATTATATTTTATCAACTCAAATCATAGTTCTTTCATTTCTTTTCCAGGTGAGGAGATAAAATTGATGTCCATGCTTCATAGCTGTCCTGCTGCACACACGTGCCTTCATGTGTGTGAGTGCCTGCGTGTGTGTGTGTGTGGTGCGGATGAGTGTTAGGTAGAGTTCAACCATACTGGTGACATCAATCTGCCTGTTCTTTATTAGACGGAGCAGTGAGGTGTAACTGACTGCATTGTCCACAGATGGACTTGGGCCCATAGCACACGGGACCCTGGTCAGCTGCCCTGACAATACAATCAATAACCACACACTCATTACAGGAGCCATGCCTGCCTTCTCCCTGTCTAGCTGCCCTGTGGAGTCTCCTGTTATTGTACCCTGATTTTTCTTTATTATTCCACATAACCTAACCCTAAACTTTTCTCTACATTTTTGTATTTATGGGTGATTTCTGTTTTGTAAATTTAAGTAAAACCTGGAAAGGGTAAAGGGACACTGAACAGTCCCAGCCAGAGCTCCTCTGCTGCAGTATTCGGGGCCGGACAGTCGCGGATGACAGTGATCCAGCATTGAGCTCGGGGCCTATAAATGGTAATGCCCTCCACTTGCCTTCCTCATAAAGCATAATAAAAGAAGGTTATAAATCCAGCCAATTAGCTGTGTCTATCAGTCGCCTTAATTGGAGTGTCATGACTGGCTAAGGGATGACCTTGTGTGCCAGAGCGCCAAGACAGACGAGGGGGCCAGGGGGGACATCTGAGTAGAAGTGGCCGACTTGGGCTTCTTTAAATCAACTGGATCCAGCAGGCCATGCTGCAGTTAAGGGCCGGGTCATTTGGTGGTAAAACGCTTATGCTGATGTTTGAATTTAAAGTCTCTCGAGTAGATGTGATTATGGGAACAATATGGCAGGGGATTCCTTTGGTCGGGCAATGCAGGTGCCTCGAATCCATCTTGTTGTGCTGCTGTGCAGAAGTTAAATCCTCTCCTCTGTCCTCCTGCATACCTGGCCAACATGCATCTCCTCTCAACACCTCGCTCAACCGCTCTCTGTGGCCACTCAAACCTGAAACCTCGACTTCCGCTCTGGCTATGAGCATCCACTATCTCATGACACCGGTCTGTCGCAGAGGAAACACTGAGCCCATTTGTTCATGTAGAGATGTCGGCGTTCTCATCCCTTCGCCTCAGGATCAGATGGTATTGAGCAGTTAACCAACCAGCTGTCAGGGACGAGTTTCTCCACGGCTCACTGAGAGACGCCGACAGTTGTTTCCTTTCTCTCTGACCGGCCGGAGATAATTCAGTCAACACACTTTGAACTACAGATAAGGGAGGAAGAGGATGATCCAAGGGACAGGGCAGAGGAGAAGAAGTGGGTACAGGTGAGGTGGGGTGCACGGAGCAGGTGTATGGGAACTGAAGAGGGCCAAGTAAGATAAAGACTGAGACAGATGCAATCATCTCCTTTGCACCTAGCCTTGAGGTCAAAATCAAAAACTGTTATTTCAGATATTGATTTAAACTCCCGTTTTTTCAGGCTGTAAAGAAAACTTATGTCATTCAACTAAAACATTTAAGTATGTTATAGATTCATTACACAATGAGTGATACATTTCTAGAGTTTACTTGTTAATTTTGATGATTACTAAAATATTACATAAAACCAATAAACCAAGATTTTTAATGCTCATTTTGTTTGTCATGGCCTGCACCATCATGAGAAATATTGCTAATTTGACAAAAGGAGGGTAAGCAATAAAAAAAAAATCCTTACTAAAGATGGTAGATGTCCACAGAGTGCTACATCCAACAAATGGATAACTGAATGAAAAGAAAAGATGTGGTTAAAAAAAAGAGTATACAAACAACCGGGATATCATCAGCCTTCAGAGGGTTGAGCTGTTAGAAGAGTTTACTGGAGGGAGAAGTAGAAACACCATGGAGTGCAGGACATGGACGATTCTTGGTGGTTATAGCCACTTGGAGAGAACCTAAGAGAACATCAGAATCTTCTCCTCAACTTACCAAAAGAGAAACATGACTCTGCGGTTTTTCAGTGGTTTCAGGTCCTTTTTTCTTTTTTACATGAGAATAAATCTTGCATTTCATTTGGAAAATAAAAGTCAGAGAGTCTGGAAGAAGAGCAGAGAGACACAGAAAACCCGACAGCTTGAGATCTCATGAGCTGCAAACCGTAATCATCACCATTAGCATTCATATCAGTCATTCAATTTCAGGTGTTCAGATATTGTCACCTTTCTAAAATAAGGGCCATTGTTTTAGAAAGGTGACGATATCTAAACACCTGAAATTGAATTACTGATATGAATTGCATTTTCAATAATACCCCAATTTATTAAGAGGGCCCTGTGTTTTCAATAAGTATGCAAGCAACCCTGCATCTAGTGATTTGTCATGACCACGCGCTGCCCCTGCTCGTCCTGTTCCTTCCTGTTTGGGCTGTTACGAGTGTGAAAAGATGAGGGAGAGGAAATTAATTTCCAATAAATGCCCCACAGAGTAGCTTTTGTTTTGTCTCGGGCACGTGGGTTTGCATACCTGCCAGGTGTTGCGTGGCACTCCCCCCCACCCCCTCCGGTCTCCACATGCTCTGTGCCAAGGTGTGTGATGAAAGGCCCCTGGTGGCCTATCAAAAGCCCCATTGAGTTGCAGCTATGAGCAGGACAAGAGGGTCCCAGTGTGGACAGTGGAAATTTGACACTGTCCGACAGGAGTTCCACACAGCCCACTCAGGGTGCTGCTGACAGCCCCACTCGTAAGGAGATCAGGCGCTCTTGTGTGCACTTCTACTGACTCGCTGCCAGCTGACCCGGAGCAAAGAGGAGGAGCCATAAGGAGCGTGGTTATGCAGAGGAGTGGATGGAAAACAAGAGCGGCATGTTGCTGGTCTTTAGTCACCATTTAAAGCTGCAGGATGGAACTTTTATAAAGAATACATTTTTTACATATTTGTTCAAACATGAGACAGATATTCTGTGAACATATTGATATTCTCTACCTCCTCCCTGATCTGCTGTTGCAGACTAAAGAACCAATCATAGCCACCAGGAAGGTCTTAGTGTTGTCAATCAATCTCAGGTACTCGCTGCTAAATGTGCCTAATGACGGAGAAACAACTCACTATTACAGCTGTCATTGGTGGCTATGTTAACTAGCCTGAGCATTCACAACAAGGAGATAGGATAGGGAGAAGGGGAATGAGCATGTGCCACAGAGATTGTAATTGGCAGCAGGAAGACCCACCTCCTGGCTATGAATGGTTGTTTATAGATAGAACTGGGAGCACTGGGAGAAGGTAGAGGAGCTCTTTTTTTTCACAGTCAGTGTCACAACACAGTGTCAGTTTCAATATATATCTAAAAATATATACTTTTATTAAGTTACACACTGCAGATTTAAGGTGGATCACACTGAACATTTGACAATTTCTTGGTGCATCTTTTACTCAAAAGTCCTAAGCTAAGTCTCCCTGCAGTCACTCAAAATCAGATCGACTGTATTAGCTGAGTGCCTACTAAATATCCACCACAGTGCAAAAAAAAGACGTGTTTCAGTGAAGTACCGAGGAGTTGGTCTGCTCATCATTTGATTAATACAGGTTTCACTCAAATTAACTCAAAGCTTTTAATTACAATTTCCACTGAAAAATCTACAGTTGTTAAACATCCATACACGGAATAAATAATTTAGTACCTGCTTCATCTTCCCACAAGAGTTTTCATAAATAATCTGAAATTCCTATTCGCCTTCTTTAACCATTCGGCCGTTCAGGCTCCCCACCTTTAAAAATAACACCCTTAAATAATGGCGACTGTTTTTGTTGACACCCTGGCTGATGTTTGCTGCTCAGTAATATATTGCATCAGCAGAGCAGAGTAGTTGTCTCTGCTTTGCACCTGCACCAACCATTCAGGCTGAAGTCTATAAATCCCAGCACTGGCAGGAATCGGGGAGCAGCTCACTGGACCTCAGGTTGCCTTTCTAACACATTACACTCCACAAACTCTCATCTATGGACTTTTGCTGATGCATATATGGTTTGTTTATGCATGTGTGAACATTCGGAGTACCGGTGCTTTAAATTCGCCTTCCTTAGATCCCACCAGTGATCCCCACCATCCAGACCGCCATTCCACATACCAGCAGGCAGTGCATATACAAATCACTGCGGCCTTGTTAGCATAGTTTAGTGAAGATGTCAGTTTTACGAGGGCCAGGTTGCTTGCTATGCGTGTCAGGGACAGCAAGGGAGGGGGTGACCCACAGGGGGATCACACAAGCCCTGCACCTGTAAATTTTTGACGGAATAACAGGAGGCTGGTGGAGTAACGGACCCGTACCTCTGCGTAAGAGCTTGAAACCTGTGAAGTGATTTAACAGCGACACACTGGAGTGCGCAGAATGGAGACAGACAGAATGAGTTTCCTGCTTCAAATAAAAAAAAGTAAAAAAAAGCTCCCTGTGATGTATTGTAAATAATCGCTTCCTCACAGATCACAAAAGGAACTTTTTTCTCTGCTCATAACCAGAGCTACCCTAGATCAGGAGCGTTGTTTAATGCAGTCGTGTGTGTGAGGGTTGTTGGCGTCATTAGATTGTTGATCTCATTTCCTCTCTGATGATTGAAAATAGAGAGAGGCTCCGAGTTTATCAGGCAGATAAATGGACGGCCCATCCTGTGGGAAGATCTAATCTGTCATGCGTCAAGGCCGGGGTTCACCTGCCGCCTGGTAATAACCACGTCGAAGGGCACTGATGATTTAGGAGAGCTTGGCTCTTTGTTTGCTTTTGCAAACACCTGATGGTTTCATTAATTAACCAGCCACAATTAGTGGCCCGCGTCATGCCAGGTACGCTCTTTCAGTGGCCATATTAAAAAATCACAGAGGAACTCTATTAGAGTTGACCTTTCCTGTGAAATTACTGATATTTCAGATTTAACATGGAATTTAATGAAAAGTTTCTTTTTTTATTCCTACAGCTGAGGTCCTGTCTGTCCACAGTCTGAAATGGGGTCTTCTGCAGCCTGCAGGTCGTTAATTATGATCTTCACAAATTAAATTAAAAGGATGTCATTGCTGGATTTTTTTTTTTATCCCTCTGTCCCAAAGGTTTAAGAGTAGATAAGATATTTATCACCTCTTAAAATGATGCCTCTTCACATTAATTACATTGATTAAAGTCCCATTTGGTTTCCATTTTTTTATACATTTCTTTATTAAAAAATTAAGTACTTCAGGAAGAAGAGCATTCATCTGGCAATCAGAAGGTCAGAGATTCAGTCCCCAGCTTCCTGTTTGACGTGTCCTTGGGCAAATTCCTAAACTCCATTCTACCTCCGGTGCAAAGTTCAAAGTATGATAAAAAATGTGCATCACAACATAAACAAGGACTTAAAAATTTTGTGTGAGGTGAGTGCTATCATATAAGCGTTTTAAGATTACAAAAAGAGGTAAATTTGTTTCCTAATGTTGTTGGCATTAAGCATAGACTGGTATCAAATTTTGCCAAGACTCAAAATTGTTATGGTTTCAAAACACCACATATTGAGCTTGTCTGTCATAGGTGCTTGTTATTTTGACCCTATAGGATTGTTGACACAAATACAGTTTTTTTTCTCATTCACAAGACTAAAAACTGATTCAACTGTGAAATTACATATGCATAATATGACCTTACACTTTTTCTAATGGATATTGAATCAGTGGAAACGTATACAGATCCAAAACGTGACTAATAGAGTGTTTGCCATGTTACAGGTTGGTTCTGTTTCTGTGTTGTTTTGTCACTGAAATGTTTCAGATCATCAAACACATTTTAATAAAGGGTAAAGACAACCTGGATAAATGCTGTTTTCAAAAGACGATTTCATTCATTCAAGGAAAAATAATGAATGAACCTGGGCCGCTGGGAAAAACTAATTGGCCCCCTTGTTAAATCATGAATTAACTGTGATTAAACAAAATTGTTTTAAAAAAAAGAACTGTGGACCTGATTATTACATGCCAGTGTAATAATTCAAACAGAAACTCTTTGATGGCTGAAAGATTGAAAAAATAATATTTTAAAAACATTAGAACAGTCATCGACATCTCTTGGTCTGGAAAGGGTTTCAAAGCTGATAAGGAGGAAAACAAACCAAAAGTGAGAGTCAGTAATAAAATGTACAGCTATGATAAACCTTCTCAGGAAAGACTGGGCGAGCACATTTATGATGCAACCAGGAAGTCAAAAACTATCCAGAAAAAGCCTCAATTAGCATCAATTAACGCCAGGGTTTAAAAATCCAACAATGAAAAGTAGACAGAAAAAACTACCTCCATGAAAATCTTGATGATCCCCAAGACTTTAGGGAAAATGTTCTGTGAAATGGTGAGATCAAAGTTGAACTTTTTGGAAGGCATGGGTCATGTTACATCTGTTCTAAAACTGGCACTGTGGTTTTTTTTTTAACTAGATCATCATACTGACAGTGAAACAAGGTGGTGGTTATGTAATGGTTTTGACTTTTTCAGGACTTGGATGACTTTCCATAGTTCCAATAATATTTACTTTCCACCAGCACATCCTGCAGGATAATATGCAGCCATCAATATAACACCTTGAGCCTTTACTGATTTAAAGCAGAATGGCAAGGTTACCTCTGACTGACTCAAAAAAAAAGCAAAATGTGGATTTGAAATGGCCTAGCTAAAGCCTGTAATTAAATCCAATTCATATACTATATTTATGCTCAAACCTTCTAAAGTGGCAAAAATAAATCATTTCTCCAAAGGAGAGTGAGTCAAAATTCCTCCACGATTATGTTAAAGACTCTTTGTCTTTTTAAGACTCAATACTTTTTAAAAAAAATATAGCTTAATTCATGATGTTAAAAGGGGAGACATTTTTCCAAAAAAGCCCGTTTGGTTTGGTGAGCTTTTTACCTTATTGAACAAATTCCTCTTTTCCTTTGTATTCATGTTAACTTTATCCAAAGCTTAAATCTGGTTGTTAACATGTGACATTTAAATGTGACATAAAAGGGGACAAATATTTTTTCAGAGCACCATATGTTTTAAACTCTATTGTTCTGTCGTCGGCTTTAAAGCTGCAGATGATGATGCGGAAAAGGTTTCCTACTTCCAAGATCTTTGCTGTTGTTCAGACCCTTGGAGTAAATCACAATGGCCGCCCACTCCTCTCCCTCCCGTCTCCTCCTTCTACTCTGGACCTCTGCGACTGCTGGTTTCCACCTCTTCTCAATCGCCTTTCTCTCTCTTGCTGGGAAAAATACACACACACACACACACACGCACGCATTCACGCACACACACAAACACAGGTTTCCTCTGCCACCCGTGTGCATTTATTTATTCGTTATATTTCCTAATTCAGTTTGACGAATGAGTGACAGCTTGACACTTCATTCGGTAAGATTAATAGAACGACACAATATTTACGTGGCAGAGACAGCCAATTATCCCACCATCTATCATCCAGATTATCTTTCTGATTGAAAACTACTCGTCCATGTAATCGGAATTATTTGGAATTAGAAGGGAATTTATGGCTTCTTGTGTCACTTTTCCTGGACGGTGGTAAATTAGAAATAGTAGATACATAAAGGGAGTATAAGAAAAAGGGATAAATAAAGGGGCTCCACAAATGTTGCCATATATTTTCGCTTTTTCCTTCCTCCACGGCCTTAAGTGAACTTCATTTTTGCAGATCATAATGTTGTGAGGATAAAACTTAAAATTTCTCTCCATAAAAAAGGCTTTATTGGATATTTTCATAAAAAATTTTTTAAAAGGGTACAGATATGTTTGATTGAGCAGCGAGTTGTTTTAATCGGAAAGCAGAATGAAATGCTTTCCACTCTGAAGACAGTAATGGATAGATCTTATCCACAGTGATAGCCTTGTGTGTATTGATCTATGCCAATGTTTTTTAAATGTCCATCTTACTCATGGCAGAGCCTACATTAGTTTACTCCTTCAACCTCTGTCCTTCAGCCTCTGGTGATTAATTCACCCCGCTCCTCTCTATCTCGCCCCACAATGCTTTGTATTCTGTTTCCATACATCACCTTTTTGTACCACTCTCTTCTCAAACTTTCATCACTTGATTAATTTACCTAATCTCTTGACTCTGCTTAATGTTTCAGAGTATCTGGTTTTCATACAGAAAACCCCCCCCCACACATTTTCTTTCTCCTTTTAATGAAAAATCAAAGAGAACAGAACAAATGAGAGGTTCAGGGTGCAGGCGGAGCAGGTATGCAAGGTTGGTCGTCGAGATGCAAGACATCGACTGCAGAGCTGTGAGAAAGTATTTCCTCGTCTTTCAGATTTCTTCTGACGCTTTGCTGTCACACGTAGATGTTTCAAATTGTCAGACTAATTTCAGTACCAGACAAAGATGTCCAGAGTAAATAAACAAAATAACTTTAAAATGATTTTATTTGTTAAGGGAAACAAGATGTCTAAATCAAGTTGGTCTTATTTGAACAGTAATTTACCCCTAAACCTAACATACAAACTGCAAGCTTTTGTGGATTTAGCTCTCTTGGATCAATGTGGAGGAATGTCAGTCCATAACAGGTTAAAAAGTATTAGGTTCCATTAACCAAATTCCTGAATAGCACACATGTTCAGGCAGTGAGATGCCTCAAATCTCGCTGGATTCATCATTTCAAAAGTGTACATATCAGGTTGTCCTTGTTTGTTGTTTGAATTTGTCTGTTGATGTAAAACATTTAGGTTTGACAAAAGGCAAAAACAAAAGAAACCTGTGAGAGCTCAAGTACTTTTTCAGAGCTCTGTATGACATCGACTCGACTGACAGTAAAATTCCAGCACATCTCCAGCTCACTGCAGGAATCAATACACTTTCCTTCTGCAGATCTTGAAACATATTTTTAGACAGCTATAAAGTAAATTAAAGCACACCAATAATGCAATCTGTTGCTTCAACGGTCAATAAAAAACTAAAAATAAATGTATGGAGTATGAATTGACTTGGCATTTTTTTTGTGCAGGTCTTTGGTAATGAAATTTCAGAAGTGACGTTTCATCCCTTTAGCAAGCCCCGGCGCTCTAAAAGCCTGGCTCTGAGTCATTCCTTGTTTTAGAAATGGTGAAAATGGCCACATCTAACATCCTGGCGGGGGTCCGGTTTACTCCAACTTGTTAAATAGGATTATGCTATCCCAATATAGTACTCCCAACAACTATGGCTTGTTTATTTTTACCCTCTTATTAGGATGGGAGCAGAATCCTTAAAAGGGTGCCAAAATTATCCTGCGAAACGCTGACAGGGAAAAATGAAAGGTCTCCAACGGTTATTATAAGCAATCTGTCTGCATTGAAGCACAATGTGACTGCTGTGCTTGCGATACCAACGAGGTGACCTCAGCGAGATGAGGAGGAGAGACATGTTGAAAGTCAGACACGCCGTCTGGATGCGTTCACACCACATACACACGCAAAAGGACGCAACAAAGTATTTATAGCCCTGCAAAGTAAAAGTGACTGATTATTTCCCTTCATTTTTTAAAATAAAGCCAGTCAGTGCTGTCTTTTTATGATAACAAAATATGAGTTTGGGAATCAAAAGAGTAAAGAAAAAACTGGCCCACTTTTCTGACAATGAGAAAAATTACAACTTCTGACTTTTTTTTTAATCAAATCAGTGTTGAGTCCCTCAGTTTTACTTCAGCATTCAAGGAGAGGAGTTTCTAGAGATGACCTGAACTTTTCAGATGTTCAATAAGTTTTACTACTACCTGGTAATATTCTTTTCTTAAAACAAAGGAGAGTTTTCCTCAAATGTAGAAGCTCAACATTAAAAATTAAAATCAGTAACAATAATGTGGAAATGCAGAGAATATTTATTAAGGAAAGTAAGATATCGAGGTCAATTAATTATCTTCTTAACTGAAAGACTGGTTGTGCCATGCATGGTGCTCACAACAACTATGATGTTTGTACGATAATTGGCTGTCTTTTTCATCCTTTTTTGCAATCTCAAGTCATGAACGACTTGTTTAAAGTCAGGTCACAAGACTTGTTCGATTTCTGAAGTCTTGTTTGGACTAGGCCACTCATTTCTTTGTAGCGGATTTGCTGGTGAGCTTTTGATTAGTGTCCTGCCGCACAAACTGATGCAGTTTTTAAATACATTTTCTTTAGACATACACATGGTGTTGCTTTTTCAGATCTTACGCCTACTTCACATTGTCTCTGGTTCATTTGCTTCCCATAGTCTCGATTCCCAAGAAAGCTGAAAATGAATTTTCTGCACATTTTTTTTATCGGTCACTCAGACTGCAAGGGAAGTTCTGATTCTCAGTGATTCCTCACTTTGGATTTGAAACTGGGTGTGACATGAATAAAAAACAATATGAGAGAAAGGACTGATTACCTCAAAGATAAGAAAGACTGAAAAAAAAACTTTTTAGGAAAGTCACACAGAAATTAGTCAAATATGGTAATGCATATGAGGCAAACCAAATAGTTATCACAAAAAGCTGGCAGAATAATTAGGGAAAAACGCAGGTGACATCGTTTTTGACGAACAATAAAAAATAGATTATTTTTCCTAATATTTTGTAGATTCACAAGAAGCTGAGGATGTAAAGAAACGATCCTGTTAGGTAAAACTATCTCCAGGCTGAAGCTATTTTCTATTTTTCAAACAAGTTTAACACAATAATATTTAAAGTCGTGATTAATTGTGACTTATTTATATGGAAAAAATGATTAAAGTAAGTAAAAGGACAGAGTTCATACTCAATAAAAACTTGTTCAAAAGAATTTCCCAATGACTGTTGTTCAGTTTTTTTCTTTATAGGTGATGACATGCAGCTCCAGGATTTGGTATTTTGGAATTATCTCCACAGTTTGCTGACCCTCTCCTTGAACCCCAGGGATCAAATTAACAGCACTGAGCTCTTGGTTTCCCTGTAACCTTTCGCCATCCTCCTGACTGACATTTCCCTTTTCTTTTGCCTTGGGCCTGTGCGTATGGCAGGCCTGTGAGAAAAATGTACAGAGATGCTGTGTTGCATCTGTGTATAATAGGAAAATGTGTAAATTTCCACAGTTAAACTGATAGTGGAGAGTCAGTCCCGCTATTTCATATGCTCTGAAACTCAAGCTGCAAAAGTTGAGATGTTGCAAACCTAAATAAGGCTCAGATTTGCAACTCTGAGGAAAAAGAAAGGAAAAAAAAGAATTTATTCTATTTTATTGTAGTTGATCCTTAATTTCTCCTCAGGAAACGTTGTGCAGTAATTGAAATTTGTCTCACATTTCCCTTGCTTCATATATTTAGATAAGTAACCATAAAACCTGAGGACAAAAGCGGCATGTTTTTGTTCTAGTTACTTTATGCAACACCAGACACCGTGTTCAACTTGAAATGTAAACATAAGTTTACATTTACATTTCATTGGCCAGAGATATTTTGCAAACAAATGTGCAAAAAATTCAGTGTCCTGGTGTGCAAAGCTGTTAGAGCCAGACTCAAAAGACATACTGTAGGTGCCTAGAAAGTTGGGTTGAAGCAGTATTGAGTTGAGACCTGAATACAAATGCATGCTTTACTCCTCAGATTTTAAACTGTAGAAAATATGCATCCTCTTTAGACTTCATTGTGTTAATCTATCACTTAAGATCCCATAAAAACACAGTGCAGTTTGTGGTTGTTGTGCGACAAAATGTAAAAGTTTGCAGGAATGTTTTTGCAAGGCACTGTAGCTGAAAAAGGCAGAGCAAAGCAAGTATTTCTGAACTTTAGAGGAGGAAAGGAGACACACTGGGTTTTACGTTCCCAAATCAGTTTAAGCAACGCGGGAGAAAAGGGATGGAAATACGGTCGGATATATGAACCTCGCTGTGGAGCTGTCATGCTGCTAATGGAGGAAGTGGAGCAGAGGGTCAGGAGTCCTCAGCACCTGTGTGGAAGATTAATGACCACCGAGCCACGGGAAGTAAAGACAGTCAGGAAAAGAGACTCTGAAACAGGCTGAAGATGTCTGACTGCCTTAAAGATCAGAGCTGCTCGGCCTTTGCTGAGGCCTTCACGAGATACACACAAACACAGAGCTGTTAAAGTGACTCCTGAGAAATGATCAAAAATATATCTCCATCTCATTCACTTCAATAGATATCAGACTGAATTACAACATGACCTGGGATCATCATGGTATAGTGCAGGTCTATTATGGAGCGGTGAGATTCGTATGCAGCTCAAGCTGTTGTCCCTTCAGGCCATGGAAGGTGCTTTAAGGCATTGATGACAGCAGAGACCTTTCTGATTACCTCAGTCGCATGTAGCGCCACAGAAAAGAGATATCATCATTATCTCGACACAAAGGCGGCCCTCACATTGTTAAAACAATTAATGTAAGCTGTCAGAGCGCCGTGCAGAACTAGTTCCAAGAGTTAAGTCGTAGCTTCTTTTATTATTTATTTTTTTTTCAACCCTTCCCCTTCCCGTCCCTCCCCGCTCGCCTGGGGAATCGCGGCGGGTACGAAGCTCATTTCCTCATCAAACACACGACGAGTGATTTGGAATATTTATGAGGCTCCCAATTTAAGTTAAACATTTAACAAAAAAGCATCCGATTAAAATGAGACAGCAGAAAGGGTTAAAATCCCAGTGGGCAGCCGGGGCTAAAAATTAAACACTGAATGCCGGAGCAGAATTAAAGCAGCAGGTCTGGGGCAGATTTCAGCTCAGAGGCTTTGCTGTGTATGATATGGTATATGTTGAAACAGGGTTCTCATTGTTGATGACTGGAATTTAAATTAGGAATAAAGAGGTAATGATCTAATAAACTGCGTGAAAGATACTTAAAATAATTTGCATACTAATGTGAGACGTAAATGACACATATGTTTGATATGTTGGTTGCTGAATTTATGAAGTGTTTGCAGTGAGAGAAATTGAACATAAAGTGCACATAATAAAAATTACCACCAACTCACATCACTATATAACACACAGACTTTCTGGTAATTCTCACAAATTCATGTATGTCAATATCACAATAAGAATATTAGAGCGAGTAACACTGCTTCGGTCAGAGGGCACATGTAACCCAATGCCATATTGACTTTATTGATAATCTATGGCTTCCTTTCATTCTTTGCCTCCTCTCCTCAGGTCTCTGTAGCAGCAGATCAGTCAGCAGCTGAGAAACAGGGGTCAGCCAGCTCCTGGTCTTCTGCTCAGTGACTCTCCATACTTCCTGTTTAATCACCGCTCCCTCAGGGATACTCCACTATCCATCTATCAAGGCCAGAAAAAAGTTCAGGTCCTCTTTATTTCTGGAGATGAAGGGCCTAGGTAAGGTTTGTCGTTGATTTATTCTGCTGCTGTGGTGTGTTTCTCTCACCTAAGTGCACACTCTTATTGTGTAATTACATGCAAAGAATGTTGATATAGTAAACACACAGTGATTAGTTTTTGCAATCCAGCTTCTGAGTGAAATTTGTAAAAGATGTCATGGTTAACAATGATGAGCATGTTATTTTATTGCAATTTAATATATTTTTAATACCGTTTTAATAAGAATCAAGGAACTTCAAATAGCAGATTTATGCTTCATTTGTTAACATAGCCAAGATTTTATTTCAAGCCTTGTTTTTCTATAAAAAAAAAAAAGCTTCCATAATAACTAAAAATCTTTATATTTTTTTCATCATGTTTGCAACTTAGATTCATAAGCAAACTATCCATCCATTCATCCATCCATTGTCTACATCCACTCATCCTGTCCTGGAGTGGGCAAAGCTTAAAATATTTTCACTTCCACCTGGAATGTTTTTGACTTTTTACCTTGTCATGAACATGGACCCCTTCCTTATTCTAAGATTTCTAATGCCGACATTTCCAAATCCAACAACATCAATGTCAGACAAAAAAAAAAAAAAAAAAAAAATTAAATCAGAGCAACTTTTTCTGTGTTTTGTATTTCTGTGTCACAGCCTGAACAAACTGCAGAGACGTTGTGCAAAATACAGAAGCAAACTGTGATCTTAGAACAAAACTTATTCCAAAAGACACATCTGCATAGATAATCTTTGCAACATCATCCTGCAAAACATTGTTGGTGGTTTTGTTATAGACAAAAGAGGAAACATTTGTGCACCCAAATCATCATTATGGAGTCCAATATGGCATTTGCACTAATGAGTGTGCTAAAAGGGCACTCATTGGTGCTTTATGGTTCAGATTATGACATAATTTAAAGATCTTTTCTGTTAACACTTTAAATTCAGAGAAAGCATCCTTAAATGCTGCCCTAGAGGAGGAATGTTGTTTATTTATGCTGTCGCTGGAAGCCCTGAGGGAAGTGACCAATGCCTCAACCACAGAGACATCGCCTAAGGCCAGCGTACCATCACAGACTGCCCTCCGACGTTTCCAATACAGTCTGAATATCCAACCATCCATCCATACAGCCATCCATCCATGGATTTTTGCTTTTACCATTATATTACTTGAAATTGGTCTCAAAAATAACAATATTACAATTTATCGCATCAACTTCTGGGACAATTTATCATCCATCAAAATATGTTATTGTTACAAGCCTACTTTGCAGTATTTAAAAGTAGACTTTCTCCACTAAGTGACAATATCTGTTAGACATATATTATATTTCAAAGCATTAAAAATTCTCAGTACAAGGTCTGAGTTACTATAGTAATGTGCTATCTTGCAGCTTGGTATGAAGGTCTTCCAAAGGTAGCACCCCATCTCCATCCCTGTTGCAGGATGGGGATCTGATTTTCTCAGCTGCCTCACTCTGATCCACCTGGCAGGAGGGGGGGCTTGGACTGAGACAAGCAGACCAACCCACTGACCTCTGGAAAGAATCTCTAGCTGTGCTGGGCAAGCAGTCGGTGTGGGCCAACGATGGGGCAAGGAGGACTATAGAGCTGTGATTAGCTGACATGGCGGGTGGGTTTTGCAAGCTGTCCTATTCTCGGGTGTAGATGGGCAAAGGGGTAGAGACGCTAAAATGGGAATGAACCTATTGATCCCGGTGCCTTTATGAGAATGACACAGAGAAGCTATTTTTACAGAAGGGGGAACACATTGCTGGTGAAAGCACTCTGTTCATGACGTAGCTGGGCTTCCAAACTGTACAGTGTGAGGTGAAGTCTAAAAGAACATTTTTAGAAAATACGGAAAACCTCCAGAGGACAGCACATCACTACTCAACAATCCTTGGGATACTTTTACAAGTATTACAGAAGCATTCATACTGCTAGTGCTTGAACTTTTTCAAATGTTGTCACTACGCCCACAAACAACGCTTTGCAAGATTTTATGTGATGGACCAGAACAATCAGTGCATAACTGTTAGATTATGACTTGAAGTCTTTTAGCCATCATGCAAAAATCATAAGTTGGTGGTGTTCTCCAGGACTTCTCAAAATCTGTTGGGGTCATGCAAGTTTTTAAATGTGTTTAGCATGCAGTTGTTCTGGAAGAGCGTGCAAATGTTGAGCTGAGACTTTCCATCACCTAATGACTCACAATGGACAACATTTCGAGACTGTGACGACCCTGGGTGCAATGACTTCTAGCACTTCCTTTGTCCAAAAATGTTTGCTGTAAACTGAAGATGCCTGAAATGTAATGCTGTTTTTTTTTTTTTCTTAAGGGATTACCAGGTAGAATAAGGATAAAAGTACAAGTATAGTCCAGGAAAAGAAAGCTGTTCCTCCTGCAATCCCTGCAGTCAGAGTTCAGCAGAAGCTTATTCACACTCAGGCCATCCGCTGAACTCATCCACTCCTTTTGCATAAAGTAATTGCTGTCAGGGAACGTGCGCCGCAGAAAGTTGCTCAGCGAGCTCAGAGGGTGAGATTAGGGAATAAAACAGCCAAGTCAGTGCTACTCGGGCACTCCTCTGTCATTGCACTGCTATGGATGAGGGCTGACAGTGATGAATATTGGCCAAAAGTTGGTATTCCACATGATGATTTTCGCTAATGAGAATTGATGAATGTGGGAGGGAGGGACTCGAGATTGGGCGATGAGAGGAGGGACCGCTCATTAGAAGCCAGTCATGCTAGGTTGAGCGGCTTTGAGGTGGGCAGGAATGCTGGCCCAAGCGACGCCACTCCAGCAGTTTTTAAATAAACATCAGCTGATGCCATTGATCAATACTGCCTTTCACAGAAGAGTCTCAAATGAGATGCACCCATAATAGGAACACAAAAATCACTTCTCCTTCCCTGCACAACTATTTTTGATCTAAAAGTGCATTTATCAGTTGAGTGTCAGTTTTCACCAGTGGTGGGAAGTAACGAAGTACTTAAGTACAATTTTCGTGTATCTGTACTTTACTTAAGTAGATTTAATAATGGGTACTTTCTACTTTTACTCCACTACATTTTACAGTAAGTAGGCTATTTGTACTTTCTACTTCACTACATTTCTACAAAACTGTCGCGTTACTCGTTACATCCAAGTCGCATTGAGCTTATTTTCAGTCAAAATGTGAACTTCAGGGACTTAAGGTGGCGCCGTAAAATCCAACCAATAACGTGACTTACGTGTCTGTTGTCACCCATCGCCTCCCCCTTTACTCGCACGCAGAGCTCCTTTCCTCTGAGCAGGAGAAAATGTCTGTCTAATCGTCAGTAATATAATAGCGCTGCATAAATCATAAGATATGGCGACATGTAAAATCAGCAGCGCTTCGCTTTCACAGACGGTGGGGACTTCGTCCAACTTTTAGCGTCACTTGGAAGGAAAGCTTAAAGAAAGGTAAGCTCCGTGGACGTGATGCTAGCAAAGCTAGCTGTACTGAGACACATGTTGCATCCGCAATGAAAAAAAATTGTCACTTGTGCACTGAATTATTGTGTGTAGAATGAGGTGTCGCATATATGGGACAACGCTGTGGCAAAAGTCTGCATTGATATGACATTCAGGAACGATTTGATTCTTCTGCTTCTGGACGGATCTTTACTAAGTCCTAAAGGACTGAAGCCTCACTGAGAGCAGTTCTTTGTTCTTGTGTACACAGCAGTAGCTATATCATTTATTTAATTGCGGAATAAGTAAAAGTTGAATGTATAAACGCAGAGCATGCTCATTGCTCATTGATTGATTTCGTCTCTTGTCATGGCGGCAAACATGGCAGCAGGAGGGAGGATGAGAACAGTCACGGTGCTCCTGCTTGGTTACTTCTTGCTTGTTGCGCCATTGGACAGTGTTCATAGTTGAACCATGTTTACCGTTAATTGCTATGTTTCATGGTTTAATGGTGCAGATAGTTGTGGTTTCTGACATGGACAATATGGGCAACCCCCCAGAGCATTATTTTTATAGGGATGGCAGGAAACCTCTGCAGATTGTAGCACACCGATGAAAGCAAAACAGAATGAAATGAGTTTTAAATGATACTGGTCAGCTCTAAGTATTTAATATCTAGGTGTTTTTATGGGAATGTGGATCTTTCAGATCAATCTGAGAACCAATTTATATAGGTAAACTTAATTTTATTGTCATTTAGCGCGGGGCGCTGGTCTTGTTCTCGGGTTTCGTGGTCTTGACTACAACTCTGCTACATGTCTCCTTGGTTGCATGTCCTCCCCCCCACACCTTCTTTCCATGCCCTTTCAGTTGGATTTGTTTCTAAATAAATGTCACTAACGAAGCTCATGTTATGTTAGGACAGGAGACAAGATGTTTCCATTCCTGAAATTATTATTCATAGAGTCACATATCTAAGTCTGAACTGTTACAGAGAATAAACACAATAAGAACATGTTTAATCTGTGGCTTTGTTTATTACAATGGCACATTTCTTATGTACTAAAATTTGATTCACTTAATGATATTAGCGATTAGGTTATGTATTCAGCAAGAACTTTTACTTTTAATACTTAAGTATTTTTAAAAGCCAGTACTTTTTTACTTTTACTTAAGTAAAATGTTAATGTGGTACTTTTACTTTTACTTAAGTAAATTTTTGACTGTGTATTTGTACTTTTACTTAAGTACATTTTTTGAGTACTTTCTCCACCACTGGTTTTCACATTATGTTATGAGACATCTATAGCAATCTCAGTATCTATATGCATGATGCTGTGGTAACACCTGGATGTGGGATGCTCACAAGCTTCCCTTGTCCCAGCTGAAGTCACGTCAGACTGAGGAAGGAGCACAGGGACACTGATGTAGCAGATGGCAATGTGGGCTTTGAAAACCCACGGCCCTGGAGCAGCCGCAGGCTGCCCCAAAGGCCAACGCTCCACATGTAGTCAACCAGGAAGGACACACAAGTGGATAATAGTTAATAGTGAACCAAGCCATTTATTATCACGTGCGTACTTTATGGAGCCGAACCGGCACACCTGTGTGCAGAGGGGGCGGTGGCCAAGAAGTTTAACTTTTAGATGCAGATAAAATTGCTAAATAATCGTGCTGGGTTATTTCCAGACCATCAAACTCTCGGACAAACATTGCGCAATACTTCAGGTGATTTAATAGCTTGTTGTTCGGTAGATGAAAAAGCGTAATAGTGGAAATCTGTTTTTTTTTTTCACTCTTATGTCTAAGCACATTTTATAGCGGCTAAAACCTTCAACATTTTCATTTAATTATTTTCAACAGCACTTGTAAATGTTCTTGTCTTATTTTCCCACTGTAGAAAAAAAAAAGTTTTCAACTAACGAATGACAAAAGATATGTGTGGAGGAACACAAGAGGACAAGTGAGGTATGACAAGGTAATATAATTGGGCAAACATAGTTTCTTTTGTGCAAATAGTGATGTCTCTAATGTAATCATAACTGTTTAAATTAGCTTATTTTCTTTTTGCTGTTGTTAGCAATATTTTATTCAGATGCATATTTTTTCAGTTTATGGAGAGTTTAACAAATTTAAATATTTTAAAATACAGTAAATGTAAATAATTAAATTCAAATAATGTAACTTATGTATAACATTTGGCACTAAAATATTCAATACACATGTACACAAAGAATGTGCTAGAAGCTGATATCAAAGAGCTGAATCTTCACAGGAAAATAAGTGGAGTTCAATTTCATTTTTTGATATAAATGAACTTTTGATATTCTGGTTTACTGACATCCACCTGTTTGGTCTTTTGGATGCATTTTGTCTTCTTCATCCAGATTCCATTGGTGAATGTAAAGCAACTGAATCTCCTTGTCTAGACCAATTTTTTTCTCCTCAAAAGTGATTAAGGATACCTCTTTTCATCACAAAGACAAATTAATGTATTCAATATGTACATTCAAGATCCTTTAGCCACTTTTTGTGGTACTGATTGGATTTTAACAGCAGGTACACTTAGCCATTACAATCTCCAATATTGAATTTCTTTAAGAAATACTCCATGAAACAGTTTAGTTTTTACCTTCTTATTGAAATAAGAGGTTTTTAATCAGCTAAAGCACAAAATGTCTGAATACTCTAAAGCCATTAAACATCTCTCCTGAATGCATCCCCCATTAGAGAGATGGAAGATTATGGCCTAAGTGAAGTCATTAGCTACGCAAAGCTAATGATCATCTTATTTGTTTGTATAAATCTGATCCATTTCCCTTGCTCAAAGCAAATATTTCTTCTCTCAAATGATTTTGATTAAATTGAGTAAAAACAACAGCGGCATCAACAAAAACAACATCAGGACCCCTAATGAAAGAAGTGGAGGCAAAGGCACTCAGCCGATTGCATCCATTACCCCTCTCCCAGTGTACAGACCCCTTCGTAGGGATTACCCCTGGTTCCATAGAGGTTGATTATGAGACGCCTGCAAAGGTTTCGTCTGAATCGCCCTAGTTAAACGAGAAATTGCAGGCTGAGGAGAGAGGCTAATAACAGTTATTAACCCCGTGCGGGCGCCGGTGTAGAAAAGCGCCACAATAACGAGGTGCACCACCAAGGTTTGAGGCGTAGCGCAGCTAGCACACCCCCGAGGAGAAGCTAACTTATTAAAATAATGAATTAGCCGACCAGATTACTGCAGCCTGCGGCAAAGGCAATTATCCCCCTCCAAATCCCTGGACAGAGCTCCCTAGCGCCACCATAAAACAAGTGCTCAGAAAGCAGGAGCCCTCCGCTCCACACAAATGAATAGCCTGTTAATTAGGATCTCTCCCGCTGCGGGTAGCCTTCCCGCTGCCATAACAGAAACCACTTACATGACAGGAAAAGGCGGAGGACCACGAGAAAACTACTACGAAGATAGTGAATGCATGTGATTGAATAAGATTGTAAAATAGATGGCAAGAAAAAGTGAGAGTGCGTGTAGTTTTAGGAATAAATGACAATGCAAGATTTAGGGAGAGTAAGGGGCTTCAGCTTAAGAGTTACATGTGAAGTATTTAAGCTTTGTGGAGACTTTAACCCTTCTCTGGGATGTAGAGGGTCATCAGTCCTGGTAGAAAAAAAAACACTCAGACAAGGACGGAAGTGATGTAGGCCAGTGGCCAGGCTAAAGAAAAAAGCCACTGTACTTTATGACATATATATATATATACACACCTCCTAATGGTTATAAATACTTAAGTATCACACGGTTGACATGGTGAACCAAATCTGGACCCCATCTGGGGTAACCTTCTAACTCCACATCAGTAGAAATCAGAAAGTTTTGAAGGCTGGACTCACCTTGTCCTGCATAGCTACTTTCAGGAAGATAAGTGTTAAAGTGGAAAGTGTGCCACGGATAACTGACACCACGCTGCGGTTCAGCTACTCTTTTACTCTGTATATAGAAGGGAGTTTTGGGACCAAAATTATTTATTTTTTTCATTTCAGCTACATGTACCAATGTGTCTGTTTGAATTGTAAGCTTTTCTTCTAACACCTTTTTAATTATTGAGTTCTAATGAGCAATTTTCATGAGTACTGCAATATATTTTTTCAAAATAAGATCTAAAATTAATTATATCCTGTGTTGCATCTTGTAAAATCAATAGTACTTGCTGAACTTTTCCACATTTTGACATTTTACATCCACAAACTTCAATGCATTGTTTGGAACGTATCCACTTATTCTTAAAGTTGAGTGTAAAAGACACACATTTTTGTACAATAATCTCAACGTGCTCGAAAACCTTAGTTGCTAATAGAAACTTCATATAATTTGATTGAGTTAGCCGAAAAGATGATGACACTGACACTTTTCATATTTTTGTTGGTGGAAAAGTTTGAAAACCTAATTTCCCTTCCCAGTAACATACATTGACATTTGTGGTGATAACGTGGATAAAGTTAGTTTTGAAAGGCACAGTAAAAATGTTAAGAACAATCTTTTGTCTTGACACTTCGCTTTTGTACAACGTTATATTTCTGATAAAGCCAACTGAAAACTAGCTCTCCATATATTTACACAAAACAAAGCCAACTTTTTATTTTGATTTGCTCTCAGGAGAAAGACTACAGTTGCACAGACATGCAAGGCACGGAAGAAGACATTATGCCATTGTACTGTATGACTACGCCTTCAAGGCTTGACATGAATGCAATTTCATGTAATTTGAATGCCTTTCATGAGGCAAGGACTCTTTTGAACTGTCTTAAAAAGCTCATCCACCACGGCAGCAGCCAGTGGCCCAGGGTACAGAGGAGTCATGTCGACAGGTCCAATTAATGATGGGGCGTCTGAGAGCGAATGAATGAGGAGCTTTGAGAGGATTCCTCCACCTTAAATCCCCCTGTGCTGCTGCTCCCAGACTGCCTGTGAAGAACAATCAAACGGCAGCAACCCCCTCCTATTTATCACTTTAAGACATTAGCCAGACATGGCCTGAATATTAACCAGCTCTTTTTCCGGGAGAGTTCCACACCAAAGGCTGCGTGTGGCAACATACATTTTTAATCACAGGGGGAAAATGACGGCCTTCTACCGCTCTCGTCTGTTACTGCGTGATTAACTCTACCACTTCTTTTTAACTTCTCAAATCAAGAAACAAGTAGGTTGTTCCACTTCCTTCTTGGATTCAGGATAAATGCAAATGTATTTGGAAACAAATTGTAACTCACAGGGACCATCTTTACTGTATAGTGACAGAGTTCATTTTCTTGGACTGACTGTGTGTCTTCCTGTGTAGGGCAACCACGCTGCAGAGTCAGTGGAGAATGAGCCGGGTTTCTGGAGCTTAATTGGAGTCACGCTCTCCAGAGCCTAGAGCTGCCCCTTTCCCCACACCGGCCTCTGCGGTACTGGGCCTGTGGTGGGAACAGGACGGGCAGGGCACAGGTACCAGGCGCGCAGGGAGATGATCTGTTCACCCCATCCTCTCCCCCCTGGGATCCCCTGCTGTGACACATGGCACCCTGGTAACAAGGTCACTCTGGTTTTATGGAACCACAGGGGGAGCTGGTCTTATTACCATGAGAGGAGACAATCTTAAGAATCCAAAGCCAAAGATGATCTCCAATCATATTATTCACACAAGATGACAAGAAGGTTTTTTATATCCAGGAGCTTTTCTCCCAAGTTTTTCAAGGATATATCTTCGTCTAAGTATTTCTAAAGAAATGTACCATGAAACTTGATCCTTTCTTTGAGATTTTCTCAGCCCAAATCCACTTCAATATATATATTTTTAATTTGTGATAAATCAACAACAGACACAGTGTGTTGAAGAAAAATCAAAGTCACGCTCTCCACAAACTGGACCTTTTTGGAAGAAAAGCATGAAGAAAGTAATTGTTGAAGAAAAGCCATTAGAAGCCCTGTTAACAGCACAGCACAGGTCATGCAGGGGACACCGTAAATATGAACAGAATGTGCTCTGCTGAGAGCAAACCCGATCCTGCTGGCTTCCTTGTAAAACATTATGTGGTGTGGAAAAACACAATACTGCATATCACCCAGAACCAGAGTTACATTTACCCAGCTATGTTTACTTGAGTATTTTCTTAAGATGTACTTTTAAGAGTATTTATTTTACTATGATGTTGTTTTTACTTTTACTTGAGTAATGTTATTATGAAGCATAGCTACTCCTACTTGAGTCACATTTCTGGCTACTGTGTTTAGTGTGAGTAAATTATTTTTACTTTGTTCCTTAAGATACCAAAATTTCCACATAACTTTACATTTTGGGCTGATGTTTTGATCAGTTTCTCACTTGAGTAGCTTTTTTATTAAATACTTTAGTCCTACTTGAGTAATTTCTTGGATGGCTACATTTTACTTTTAATTGAGTAATACTGAAGTAATGCTAGTCTTATTTTAGTACAATTTTTGGATCATCTACAAACTTCTGCCTTGATTTTATGCACGCCTTTACAAGAGTGTCAGTGTGGACAGTTGCAGCACTGTGTGTATAACTAAATCTAATCTTTCTAGTTATTTAAAATTAACTTAACACCTGTCAAAATGATAGCTTACATCCCACAATATACTTTTTAGAAATGTTATTGCTTCAGAGTCATTTTAAACAAATGCAAAGTGATATAAATGACTTTGGCAACACAGAATCACCACGTTATCATCAATATGTAGTAATTTATTCAATTTTACAGAAGAGTGGAAAACTACCATGCAAACTGTAAACAGAAGCGAAGATGTTACAAGTGCTGATCAATGTTCAGGATCATTTGGAGCCACATCTACAGCATGCAGTTTTGTGTCTTCCTCTGGTCACGCAAAGCTGATCTGAATTCCTTTATTGAGATCAATATCTGAAGATTGAGACGGCGTTGCAACTCATTCCATGCAGAGGGAGCATCAGACCTAGATGTGGCTCACAATCTTCTCCAGACAGAGATCTGAAAGTAAGAAAGAATCAAACAAAGAACGGCTACAGCTGAGATCACGATAAAGTTAGATATGACAGATCATTTGATTTGAGAGTATAAAAGCAATTATGAAAGACTGATATAAAATGAGTAATAAATCTAAAGTGCCTCACTGCAGAGTGCATTCAGCGCATAAGCTCTATTAAGAAGGGTACGCTGCCAAAGAAGCACCATAAAACAAATGAAAAAAAAAACTTTCCCTAGCAACATAACTCTCATCTGTTTCCTTCTTTTTAGGTTACTAATGTCTAATTATTGTTTGGCAGGGAAATAGGAAAATATTTCAAATATTCCACAGAATGAAAATATAGAAAAAGCATTTTATGTACAGTAGAAGTTATACTTTTGAAATTCTCCTTTTATTAAGAAAACTGAGCACTGGACCAGTGGTTTCTGAATACACACCACTATAAATAGACCAGCTAAAACATTTCACTTTAAATGCCTTTTGTTATCTATATCAGTTTTCATGAGAAGAGTCAAAACACAAAGACGTGTCAGATAATGTGCAGATATTACTCAGCAGGCAGGTGATTTCTCAGGTCACTATGTAATGAAGAAATCTGAAAACTGGCATGCGTTTAGATTCAACCCCTCTGAGTCAACACTTTGTAAAACAAGCTTAAACTTCAGACATTTCTGCTAGTATTTCCGGGTAGGTCTTTGTCTGTTTTGTATATTTAGAGACTGAAACATTTGTAAATGTTCTGCTTTGCAAGCTTAAGCCCAGGTTCAGATGGATTATTAGTGCTACTTGAGATTTTCAAATCTTTGAGATATTGTTTAACAATCTAACCCTGCTCTAAATGTCTCCACAAAATCATCCCTGAACCTGTCTGTTGGGTTTTCATTTGTATTCTTGGAGGTGTTTTTTTTATGATTATTCTTGTCTTTTCAGATTTTTATTTAAAAAAAATATTCTAAAATCATAATTTTTCCTCCCACTTCACATGTATTGCACCACATTGTGTTTGACTGTCTCATAAAAATCCCTATAAATTACAGTTTTGTAGCTATATGGTGCGACAAAACGTGAAACGGCTGTGTATGAACACAGGGCTCATTTATTTCTGCGATCACAAGCAACAAAATCACAGTTTCTATTTAAAATGCATTTTCTTTATGACAGATAAAATCTGCTGGATAAACATTAGTTGTGAAGTTTAACGTGCGAAACCTTTGTACCAGCCCCTGCATTGTGGGGAAAAGGGCATTGATAGGAAAGCAGATAAAGCGGATCAATATGAAGTGCAGTTTTCTCCGCAGGCCCTCTTTCATATCTCGCTCTTGTTTGTGTTTTGAAGGGGTCGGGGATAGGGTTGTGCTAAAGTGGTGGCGTGGGCGGGCTTCTGCCCCTTTATCAATCAGGATTTTAATTACACACGTCTAGGGCGACAGCTAGATTAGAAACCAATCGACGCTATCGGCCACAAAATCTAATTACTGTTTATTGACAGATAAGGGCAGGCCCCCTTCACTTTTTCAAATAAGATAACCCCCCCAACATACTTGTGCTCAGTGAACATCAGCTCATACTGTCCATGAAAGCCTCTATGATAAGTAAACCCCACCAGAAAATTCCTCTACTTTTAGTTTTCTGCCTGCATGGATGTATGAAGTGTAAAAGAGGAATTTCACATCTTAAAACTCATAAATTCTCCAAATCTTGCGAAAAGAAAACACGACGTGCATAAGCTTGAAACCACAACAGTTAGCAGGCCCATATGTAACCAAGCATTTTCAACAAATTTAAATAGATTGTCAATATGAGAGTTTTAAATGACATATATCTCATGCATCCATAATTTATTGGTATGACTGTATCTCAGATCTGTTTTTCAGACAACAATCATAACATATTGGCTGAGAATCTGGTCCTTTGCAGATTTAAACTTGTTTCCTCTGATTTGACAGCAGTAAATCTTAGCAATGGGTTCCTCAAGGCTCACTTCAAGGGCCACTTTTATTCAATGTGTATATTATTAACCTAACTTAGTTATGAAGTATTATATTTGTGATTATGCTTAGGATGATGGCACATAACTATTTATTTCCATCTATCCATGTGAGGAGGTTTATTTGTTTCAGATTTGATTTTGATGTTCTTTCTTTTTATGTCTGCGTTTCTTTTAGTTCTTATAATGTGTTTTGTATTTTTCTTAGGCTTGTTACTTATTTTCTTTCTAAAGCAATCAGAAATACCTTGCATATGAATGAGGCTCCACAAATAAACTAGCCTGTCTTTTGATGGTTTAAAGTTCCCACAGGTCAGCCATCTTCTTTCCGGTAAACAGACATCTACTTTTCTCAACACCCTCCTTACTCTGAGCCCAAATCTGCCTCTTTACAGCTTCATCCACACCAGCCCAGTTTTACAGCCACGTGACACACTTCGCCTTAAAGCCGTGAATCTGCCTCAGGTAAATATGGAGTAAATGATTGGATTATTGTTCTTTCATTCGGCTGTGTAGTAATGGCTGGATTATAAACATTGCAGTGTATAGATTTCCTGTCAGATCCTATGAATCAGACATCCTTATCTCATTTCCAGACTGCCGCTCCCACCCAGCGCTCCCATCTCCCAGCTAAGGAGCCTGTGCAGAGTACGGGGGAACAAATATACATCCACGCATACACACAAACAAACACTTAAGTAGACAAGCAAACTAAGTCACACACACAGGTTAGGTCCTGAGTGACAGAGACAGAGAGACTGTTGTCACCCAGTACAGCACAGGCACTCCAAAGCCCATTCAAGGATTTCAGAAAACACTTAGGTTTCGCTGTCTATATTTGTTAGGCAAGTAAATTTAAAAGCTACGGTGCACTGAATTCAAAAAGAGAGGAGAGCTATCAATGGAGAGAGCATGAGAGTGAGGGGACAGGGAGAAAGATGTCTCCTAAATGAAATTTAGGTGAGGGTGGGCTGGAGGGAGGCTGACAGCAGAAGCTCTGGACCCTCTGATTTGGTTTGAGTCGTGAAGAAAAATGTTTGGGTTCGAATTATGATTTTTTTTTTTTGGCCATGGCGGGAGATGGATGCCTGATTCTTAAGCTGCTCGGACATCATATCTCTGGTTGTGTCTGGTAGGTTTCGTGTTTAGCTCCCTCGGCCTCTCTTTCTGCCTCTTCGCTGAGTGTCTTTTCAGTGGATTACCAACAGCGTAATTCGGTTAGAGGGGAGCTGTGTGGACCAGCAACTGCTGCACAAACATGCTTTTGTAGGAATTCATCAAAACGCCCCACATAGGCACAGCAGGCAAAGACAACAAAACAACAATTTAAAAGTGGTTTTACAAGAATATACATAAAAAATCCACTCTGGTTCTAGGGCTAGCGTAATCACATTTTTGTTCTTTAAATAGGACAAACTCAGTTCAAACATTCAAAGTTTAATTTGTCTCTGGCTTAAAAGCATGAATTTCCATGACCGAAAATTAGAAGTATTTAGAAATACTGGAAAACAATAGCAATCGAAATTCAGCTAAAAGTGCAGATAAAAGCTGCAGAAGTATGATGATGCTTCATCTGGAATGCCTGATAGTAAATCCATCCAGGATAAAACAGTGGCAGCGGTTTCTAGCTCAAACGTTTAATAACAGTAACAATGTATATGGCAATTTATCCTATGGTGAGGAGGATAACATCAGGAAAAATACTGTGTGAGATCAGGAGCTTGGAAACCTAACCAACCAGGACCCTACAGAGGTGCTTTAAAAGCTCTTTGTTATGATCTGTAATTCACCATAGTGGAAAAAATACTGTTTGTAATGACATGTTTTATTGTCTGCTGTCATTCTGACCACTATTGCTACTCTGATATGAATAGCATGCATCAACAACTGTGACACCATAACAGTCAACTTTATGTTAGCAAACATTGTGCAGTTCTCACCTTTTCCACATAATGTTTGTGCTTTACTTGTGAGGGTTTAACTGCTCTAAATTATAGTACATATAATCAAAAAGATATGGTTACAACTGAAACTCAAGTTAATTATTGTGGCAAAACATGCAGAAGCATCATTCAGTGTGATCTGCGGACATTAGCTGATGTTTTGTACTAATAGAGGACACAATGATAGCCACAGCATGACCTGCGTTACACTCATTTACCTAAAGTTTGAGTTGTTTCTTTAAATGAAATAATCAAATTCTTTTATGATCCTGGGGCAAAAAGTGACTGTTTTGTTGGTTGAGAGGAAATCCAGTCTCTTCAACTGTCTGATACTAAATATCCAGATGACATGCCGTCATACAAATAAGTCAATCATGCTTTGTTAACTACAAAAACCTTTTGTCAGAAAGTATTCATAAAATTACTTATCTGCTTTGTAATACAGTGGGTGTGTTGATAGGATTTATGCATGGTGTACGTATACTTTCAACATTTACTGGTTTTAAAGCTCTAATGTATATGCATCATAATTGTATTTTCCTTTTTTCATAGCTTTGTTGTGATTAGAGAAGCTGATAAATATCCAACTGACTCATGATACTAATTAATGCTGTGCATTCTGTCCACTGCTCTTATCAAGCTGTCAAAAGATGGAGGCAGATGACAGAGGACACAGAGGAAACGTTTACATGGTCGACTGTCAGGGACTCTGAGATTTGTTTAACGCCTGACCTATAAGGCACATTAAAGGATTGTTTTATAACAGCCTCATAAAAACTTAAAATCTGTAAAACTTTCCCCGAGGTCACTATAAATAAGACATTAAAACCATCAGAAAGGTTACACTTTCTGTTTTGTTTATAAAATGCTGAGTCTGCTTTAGCTCATATTTGAATTGTTGTTTATCTCAAAAGTAACAAGCCTTGCATGACGTGAATTGGGCATGAGGTCCGTTTTTAAATGTTACTTTGTGTCTCAGAGGCTTTAGTGATGCGGTATTACATTTCTCAAATAGAGGGGTGAAACCTGGGCAGATTTTTTTTTAACTATCAATCTTCCAGCACACCCAACACATAGCCCAATTAAATAAATTATGGCTTCAATTTTGGCAAAAAAAAAAAATATATATATATGATTTAAAGACCTTTAAAGATTTTTATCTGACTGTCTAGAACATAAAGTAAAGTAATACTGCCCCTTCCCTACCTGTTGCTGTTGGGACAACTTGCTGACAGAAAGCTACTACACTTCTTCTTTTCTTACATATTTAGCCATTGCCATAATTTTTGCTCAACACAGAGGGACGGTGATGGTTTGGAAAGCAAAGAGGCACCTTCAATATGAAGGTAGTGCTATTCTACTACAACAGGAGGTCATCTGGCATGCCTGCTAAGCAGATAAATACAGACTAGTCAAACAGATGGGAACACTCACAAAGCTAAACCTGCTGTATGGAGCATAGCTGCAGCTATGCTCCATACAGCAGGTTTAGCTTTACCACTGGCCCTCCCCCCATCTTTTGCTGCACATGCTGTTCAGCTCACACTTTTCATTCAATGACAAGAAAGAAAGAAAACAACTGTTTGGAAAGTATAAGGGCATTAAAGAGCTGCCATCCATTACTGGTGCTTAAGTAATATAGCTTAAATTCAACTGTAACACTTCCTCTCTTTTCCTCAGTTACAGTTGATGTAACTGTATGCAGAGTTACAGGGGTGCTTTCTTTGTGCAGGTGGGGCGCACAGTGGACAGGTCACCAGTCCATCACAGGGCTTTCTCTGGCTGTGTGGAGCATAGGGGGGTTGCTGTGCACTGCCAGGCAGCTGGCTAAATTAAGGTTGCTACATGTTTTTCTTGTAACCAAGACAAGAAAAATTTGATTTCCATTATTGGGAACACAGAAATCAGCAAACTCTGCCCAAGCAGGTAACTGACTAATCAACCTGCTGATATCTGACTGAAAAGCAAAAAAACCCAAAAATAACATAAAGGTTAAATATTCTGCACAATAATCACTCAAAAACTACCAATAAACTTAGCAAGTATTAAATATGTATTTGGTTCAATGCATTAATATCAAAAGTATAGTACAAGTTAGAGTTTATTAATTTATTCAGAATAATATTTCATTCTTACAGTTTTTAACAATTATGCTGCTGTTAGTATAACTTATGTTCAGAGTTTTCAGTAAGAATTAGAGTCTCTAGAAGTAATCCTCACTCACTTTCCTCCCTCTTTTTGTTTGCAATGATAGTTTCTACAATGTACTTTACTATCCCACTCTTACGTCAAACTCTCAGAAGATGATTGTTTGTTTTCCATCTGTCATAATTCCTCCCGATAAGTAATAAATAAGATGGTGTTGTGCTGTACACTTCTGGTTAACACGCGGGGAACTGAACAGGATTGCTGTTATCATTCCTGAAGCTCTGTGCCATTACAGTTATAGATTTTTCCCTTTGATGGGATAATTTGGTCTTTATATCTCTCACAAATGAAGTGATCCTCAGCGCTCTTCACACAGCTCAGTGTGCAGGTCCCCATTTTCAAATACAGCTAATTGCATTCGAAAGGAATCAATGATACTTTGGCGGTGACAATATCATTCTTTTAATGTCACTTAATTTCCTGGGTGAAATAATTACATCAATAGCCTGGAACCCATTTCTATCTTTCAGCATGAATTAATCTATTAAGGGCAATAATTACACGTTTGTAATGGATAGGTTTTTGCATTCAGAGGAAAATGCAGACAGGCTTCCATTGTGCGCCTGCATGTTGGCACTGTCCTGAGTGTCATTCATTCAGTTTATGAATTGCTCTGAGGTGCTGAGGGGGCATAAATAAAAAAATAAAGGCATCTCTTATGCAGCTGCTTTCTTGTGCGATAGCCCTCCCTCTAGTGGAGACGATGGAGCCGCATGGTTTTTGCAGTGTGGTTTACAGCTGAGAGTCAGTCAACGCTGAGAAATGAGGACAAAAGAAAAAGTGTTTAATTAATCTGAAATCTCCCTTTAATCACAATTCTTAAATGTAAGAGACTACAGAGGACGGTCAGTGTGCTTTAAACCAGCAATGTCCCCTGACTGTTATTATTGGACTGAGAGTGAAAATTATCAATCAGTAAGTTACAATTCACTTTAAAAAGTAAATTGTTGGTCTTTGCATAAGCATGAATGCCTATAGATTTACTTTAAGAGAAAGTCAGAGAGCTTTGTGAAGACGGCATAAAGGAATAAGGAAAGACTAAAGTGTCATGCATCGTTTGTGTAACAGAGGAGGTTACATGGTGAAACCAGTTATATTAACAAAAAAAAACTATAAAATGTCAGAAAACGTATATGTTGCACATACATGTCCAACTCTAAAGGCCAAAAGTCAGAAGAAACATTTATTTCAAGACCAAATTTGAATACGGTTTTATAAAAAGCAGAGATGCACTGATTAGACCTTTTTTTTTTTCCTTCGAGGTTTTGCCTGTTGATTTTGATCAATGGACATTTTGTTCTACAGACTAAAACACATAAACAAGCGAGAGGAAATTAGCAGCAAATTCCTTGATTAGACAGCAGTTTTATTACACTTACTGTATAAAATGCAGCCCATTTCTTCTGTTTTTATCTTTGTGTGAATAACCATGCTTTCCTCACTGTGGGATAATAAGTGATATTGTTATTCTAGTATATCTGCCAAAAATTTTAATTTCTAGTTTTTATCCACATTTTAGGATTAAACTATTATGTTAACTAAACAAGCATTTTCTACTAAAGCTACATCAACTACTGATGTATTGTCAATTTGTGATGAAAATGTACCCATGACACTGCAAGGCAACCTGTCCCACACTATTGTTTGGAAGAACACTGCAGAAAAAAAAAAGAAAAAAAAAAGGCATCATTATTAACATTTATTAACATACATACTTCTATAGGCTTAGAAATATACACATTTACATTAAATATTTAACAAAAACAGAAACCTTGGAACCAGCTTGGCTTTAGCTCTAGCAACGCCCCTGCTAAATACCAGGCTAACCTGTGAATACTTATCTGAAAAAAAAATATTTACAAAAACTAACAAGTCTGTCACTTGACACAGTAACTGTGATCTCTGCTACACAGACGCGACGCTGCCATTGGTCTCTTATTTATTCATCAACTGTGGAAACTGACCGACTGCCTGCCTGCAGCAGTGATCTGTCTGCTCTCACCTCCTGTTTTCTCAGGTGAAAACCCACCCACCACACAACGCTCAACCCCGAGCAGAGGTGGAAAAAAAAAGAGGCAAAACTAGCTAAATTAGAGTGCAGCTGCTGCTACAAACACACAGGAACATTGCTAGAGAACGATGCAGGTGGGGGAGAAGAAAAAAGTTTTATTTATTAAATAAAATAATCAAAGAAACAGAAAAAGACAGAGACGTTTGCGTCAGAACTTTTCCCTGATCTTGAACCACATTTGACCCGAGCTCCGCGGATTTGGAGGTGTTTGGTTCAGCCGCAGGGCGCGCACCGGAGGAGGAGTTCACGGTGCGTCGGCGGTGTGCGGCGGTTAAACGGCGCGCTCAGACGCACAGACGGAGCCTAACCAACAGCAACACCTGGAGACTCCACTTCCACACAGCCAGTGCGCAGCCTGTGCTCGTTGCAGCGGCGGCGGGGATGGGACATGACCTGTCCGAGTAAGGTACACATTCATAACACATTCGGCACGTTATGTGAAGATTTCCCCCCGCCCCCTTTTGTTTTATTTTTTAATGTTTTCTCGCGTGCATTTTACACCAGTTTAGGTCCAATTGAGCCGTGTAAATCAACACCTTTCCTCTGGGAACAGTTGCTGATTTATCTTCTCGGTTTGACTTTTTCAGTGTGCAGCTAAAGCTTCGGTATATATTTATATATATATATATATATTTTTTTACAGTTTAGTCTATTGCTATTTGCTTTAAATTACTTGTTAGATGCGTAAAATCTTAATCTTAATCATGCGACTTTATTTGTAATACGAGCTCTCAGTGTTTCTGTTTAGTAAAACTCTGCTCCAAACTCTAACAGTGCAACTTAACGTGATTAGATATGAGAAGATTGTTTCTCTGATGAAAAAGAAACATATTTAAGTGTTCAGGTTTGAACTTTTCATCTATTCTTATGAATCAAACATCTTTACTTTATTATTATTACAAATAAATTTGAATACATTTTATGCCAACATTCCTAACTGGTTCCTTTAACTGGAAGTTACTTTTTTTGGCGGGGAATTATCATTTTAGTAACTAATGTTGCACCTAACAACTTATAACTGGCTGATGCAGATTCCTGCTTTCTATTGATTTCTATTTTTTTAACTCATTCAGGTTTTTCTTTTTGGAGTACTGTAAGGCATCCAAACAGAGCCGACCCAAGGCTGTATGAGGCCCTAAGCAGAATTTTATCAGGGGCCCCCCTCTGGTCAAGCCCACCCTCCACCACAGCACTTTTTATCCTCGCTTTGCATTGCTCATGCTTTTACAAAAAACCTCAGGAGGCAGAAATGATTGAATTAGCAATAAATTATCAATCTGTTAATATCGTTCGAGCTATGAGGTATTTACTTAGCATGTTTGCTTAATACATGTAGAACTTCTGCATTGAATTTTTCTTATACAGTTTGCTTACACTTTCTGCTGATCCTACATAAAATACAAGCAAAGGGGAAAAAAAGTTCTGCAGATGCTTGGATGGAATTAGTATTTTTATTTCAAGAGCAAATGAAGGAAATACAGGATCATTCCCAGTTATGCATAAAAGCACATGTTCCCTGCCTTTATCTTTTTTTAATTATTATTATTAAACTTAAGAGCGGTGCATCAAAGTATATGTTATTTGTTGTTGCACCTATTGACTGGTATTGAGGGAGTTCTGACTCTTGATTATAATGGTTCATGATTTCTAATAGAAAATTGCAGACAAAAACTCATTAAAGACGTGAAAAACAGCAAAGAAAAGAAAACAACTAAATTTTAGATATTGACATGTTTGTTTTGATGCCAGAGTTTAAGGTGCTGCAGAGCTATTCTTTACTTGTATCTGACCCGATGCTGTAAAATCAGCTGTCACACGGTGATTTTACATATATGTAAATAAATAAATAATGTGGGGAGCAACTACAACAACAGCAGGGACCTAATGCTAAGCATGAAGTCGTTTAAAAGCTACAGAACATTTTTAGTAACTGAATTTAGCTGTCAGTAGGAAGGTAAAAGTTGCATAAAAACAAACTAGTCTCAGATATATTGATGTCCTAACATTCTACTTTAAAAGCATTGCACTTCATAATTTTTTTGGATTCTGAAGTCATTCTTTTGCAGAGCTAAGCCCATAAACATGCCCAGTTTTCTGTACTTATGAAACTCTTTGTAATCTGAGAAAAATGTAACTGACTCCATTTGAATCTCAATAGAATTTTCCTTAATTTAGTGGCAAAAAGAGAGCAGCTGCTGCATGATCTGTGTCAGCGTGGAGGCTGTGCTGCTGCACATCAGTAGGCCTGTGATGATCAATAGGGACTGCGTGATGTTTTTGCATCGATTATGGAAACGTGAGCCGATGAATGGAACTGGATTCCCCTCCAGGGGGTTTATTCTGTTCCTGTTCAGCAGAGAAAACTGAACAGTAGCAGAGCGATGCCACACACTGTTTTTTTTTTTTTCCATGAATCTCCTAGAGAGCCGGCTCTTCCTTGCTCTCTCGTACCTTTGCCGTAGAGACCGGGCAGCACCCTCCGGGCACCTTGTGAGTTTCTGAGAAGAGGGCAGTCTGCTGTTTTCCTTTGGCCGGACTCAGTCGAGTGTCAGGATGCCATGGTAAGCTCTGTTCCTATAATGTGGGGATACAGTAACACGGAGACCCTCGCTGACTGTGAAATGCTATCTGCATTCTCTGCATTCTTACTGAGCTCGATCAACACAGAAACACAGGCGCTTCTAAAGCTGGGGTTAGAGTAGACAGAGCTGGATTTTCCGCTCCTTTGGAGGCCGATCGGGCTTCCAAGAGTGTGACTTATGGCCTGAGATCATCTCTCACAGGTGGGGAAAGCTTTACAATGGTTGTCTCACATGCAACACCCAAAAATACAGCTAAAGCACACAGTTCAGTAAAACATATACTGGGATTTGTTCTTGAGCTTTGTAGCAGGTAAAGTCAACCGATCTTCTCTCTGGACCTTTCAGAAACTTCAGCTGGAGTCAGACTTGATTTTATTTAGAGATGCTCCAAGTGAGCGGATGCTCAATTTTTCATTTTATTCATAAAAAAAAATAAAAAAAATCAGAGAAAGAGGTAAATAAATGCATCAATCAACAACATGCACTTTAATGCAATTTTTGTTATGTTTAATAAAAATCTAATAAATAACGTGGAAATAGACTTTGATGCGTAAGTGGGAATATTTTTGCAATGTCTTGTTTTTCTGTTGGATACTCCCTCTATAAAACAACCAAAACAACCAGCAGGACATTTTGTCTTCTTTGTGTCATAGTTATTAGACAAATAAAATTCTAAATTGGTCAGACATTAAAGAAACTTAGCTTCAAAAAGACTAATAAAACCCTGGTTCACTTCTTTTTGTAAAACAGCATTTAGAGTTGAAGTAAACTTGTTTTTTTGTTTGGACAAACAGTATTAATTCCAAGTTCTTAGCTGGCTTAATGATGTCTTTTCATCTGGATTTACAGTACTATAAATTATTACTTAGTCTTATGAAGTGTTTAATCCTTCATATTTTACTGAGGCCTAAAAACTTTTTGTTATCTTTAAAAGTAATTTGTTAAGTTGGCACAAAGGCTAAATCTGAATCAGCAAGATTGTCTTCAAATAAGACCAGAAATTAGTATCTGCTTGGGAAAAGCCTGGTTGGTGCATTTCTCCATTTTTGTTGAAGCATGTTTGAAGGTGAAACAGACACTTGAGCAAACATAGCTTCCGGTTTTAGACTTGAATATTTGACAGATCTCGCTCTCTTCATGATGCAGTCCCTGCTGCAGCAACAGTACTTTGTGTCGTTATTTTTATCTAATAGTTTCCTTCCAAGCAGTCAGATTCTTTTGTAATCTTTAAAAGCTGATCTATGGGGAGTTTTGTTGTTTAACTATTTGAATGTTGTATCAAACCTGCATCACATTTTCTCCCTTCTTTGTTTTTCATTCTTGGAAAAAGTAAAAAAAAATAAAATAAAATTCAGTTGATTTAAATCGGAATCAGTACCAGGAATGTGAATTTGAATTAGTCCTTGAAATCTGTGCAAGATTGTTACTGTGAGTTATTGAATCTACAAAAGTCTGTAAAATCTTCCAAGTATCTGGACGCATAAAAAGACATTTTTGTGAAAAAAGAAAAGGATGAGAAAGTATTTCCACTCTCTGTTTTAAAATCACCTGCATCTGTGTTTGACTCGTAGTTCACAGCCTTGAGGATCAGACTTTTTCTATGTTTCAGATTAAAACTGAGCCCTTTTTGCTGCATCTCTGTTGCCCACGCAATTCGGTGTTTTGTCTACATGCGTGTGAGCCTTGTTGTTGTATGAGTGAGCGAGCGATCGTTCGGATCCCTCCTCCCCGGAGCTTCGCCGGCCCCTCTGTCGCTTTAAGTCCTGCCCCTCGGAGCCAGCCAACAGCAGCTGTTCCATATTCATCAAGCCCTTGAGTCTTAAAGAGCCCTATCCCGAGCATGGAAAGAGTCATTCCTCTCGCTCGCACTCTCATGCTCTCTCCATCTTAGCGTTCATCCCGCTGCTGCCTGCGCTCCTCAGTCTCTCACCTCCCCTTTTTACCTCTCCGTCTATCTGTCCTTCCTCCTCTCCCCCCTCCTTTCAGCCTCTCCCTCTCTTTCTCTCTCTCTCGCTCTCAAATTCTCTTACATACACTCAGACACACACTCTTTCTCTCTCTCGCACACTTATATATACATAAACACACACACGCCACACACATGCTCACGCACACACACTCTCGGTTCATCAGAGCCCGACATACCTGTGCAGGCTGTTGGGGGGGGGAGCGCGGTGCCGGAGGGGCTTTTTGCGGCGTCGTTGTCTCTGAGGGTGCTGTGCTATCATTTGGGGAAGAAGCGGGTCTCAGTTGTTTTCTCTTTCCTCTTCCTCTCATTCCTGGAATGCTAAAACTGGACTGATGGACATTTCCGAACTTTGTCTTCCAGACCCTCTCAGCTATCATAACCAGTAGGTGCAGCTTGTTTCTCTTTTCCACCTTTCACTTTTCTGTTTAACCCAGCTGTTGCATTGAACTTTTATTTCCTTTTTCCATTTTTCTTACTTAAGTTCACTGTTCATCTTATATTTTTGACATCTCTCGAACCAAAAAAAAAAAATATATATATATATATAACTTTTTGTAATTAAAACTGCAGCTTCTTCTTTTTCGTCGTTCCAACTTCTGTAAATATTCACTTTTTTGTGCCTTGAGGGATTTTAATTCAGGTTAGACTTGACAGCAGATTAAGCAGGTGCACGTGTCTAAAATATTTTGTAAGCATCTGTCTTTGTATGTAAAAGTCTCATTTGGAGCGTGCCTGATTGATTTACTTTGCACCACTGAATCGTACGGGTCCCCTGTCCAGTTGGGTTAAAAGCTTGTTCGCTGATGGCTTTGTTGCCCGAGCCGTCCGCCCAGGCGGAATGAGAGTGATATTGTGAGGAGATGAGATTAGTGTGAATGCTTGGAATCAGAAAGGATGAACTACATGGCAAAATGTACATTTTGCGAGTTGGGAAAAGAGGAACGGAAAGCCTGAGTAACCTCAGAGAGCCGATAGGTCTGTCCCAGGCAGCAGCACGCTGTGCAGGCGAGCTGCACCTCCTCACAGCTCCTGGCTGCTGCTGGGACACGCTGGTTTTCTAACTTCATCAGTCCACCAGTAACTTACACTTATGACTTAAGACTAAATAAACTGCTTTTCGGTGTTAAAAATATTAATCTATTTTAAGAGAAAGTTACCAAAATTATTTAACTAAGCTAGAAAAAATAAGGTTTTTGCAACCTTTTTGTTTTTATTACACTTGAAACTAAACTACTTGTCTGTGCAACATATGAGATTCACCAGAAATGTTTAGAGATTTTACTTTTCTTAGTGTGTTAATTTTCTCCTTTTTGTTAATTATTGGGAAGCTTTTTATTATAACCTTTGAATTACATAGTAATTTTTAAAACCGATATTTAATTAAAATGTATAATTTTGTTGCATATCAGTGAAGCAGTTTTTGTGTTTATTTTACCTTCTACGCCTGTGCAAATGCATCAGATTTCTCCTGAAATGTGCTTTATGTTTTTTTTTAATGTGACATCACCTAAACATGAATCACAAAATTTCTTTAACGTTTTATAAGTTTAAATGCTTTTTGCTTTCTAATGTTTGATACAGTACTTTTTACCTTTTAACATAAAATGACAACTAAATTAGCATTATTTTTCCCCACGGTTTATTTTTTAATTTAAATATTTTTCCCCACAAATGTAGTTTCCAACTAATATTTAATGAGTATTTATTGCTGTTAAAGAAAAAATAAAGCAGTAAAACTCATTTTGTTTGGAGATCTGTTAAATTTTTTTTTCTCACAACCAGTATTTAATTCTGAATTAAAAAAATTATTTTAGTTAAACGTTGGCTAATTAACTTATCCAATTATGAATGACGTTAAACTAATAAGAAAAAAAATCTGCGTAGAATCTATAAGACAGATTTTACCAGTAAAATGGAGCAAATTTCTTTTAGGTTTATAAATGTGCCACAAATAAGGGGAAATTGTAGAAAATTTTAAATATTAGAAATAGATTTTACGATGATTCCTTTAGCATTGAAAAAGGCTTAATTTAATAAAGCTTGCAAATGTTAAATTTATAATTTGCAATTAACGTTTGGTAATCCATAAGCACCCTAAGAATGAATGTTTTTGATGCCAAGTTGTAATATAAGACTTACTTTTCACACCGCTTCATGAGAAAAGACGCCTCTCGTTTCATATGGAAATTCTTACCTCTGACCTGACGACTTGTCCACTGTGGAGCAGCTGATCTGGGGAAACCTCTCCAACTCTGGACGTAAATTTTGTTTCAGCGGTGTCTCATTTTCGCTGGTGTTTTCAAACTCTCGCTGAGGGGCTGGATGTAGAAGTGATGCTTGGGGTAAATGATCTCTATTGGAGGTTTTCGCGCCTTGCAGTTTGCACATTACTGTGGTGGAATCTCTATAAAACACTTTAGATTGTCTCGAGGGTGTCGCCACTTTCCGGGCATCAGACTGAAGTAAAGTAGTTTTTTTTTTTTTTAACACACTGATATGCAATTGTAGAAAGCCTGTAATAGAAATTCCACAAAACATTAATATATTACAAGTTTACACTTACAATTGAGTGTGTTTTCCACTGTAATTTAAGATTCTTTCTAGTGCTATTGTTTCTGTTAAGTTAAAAGTAAATATCTCCTTATTTTCTTTGAGCATGTGAGTGTGACGGGCTCAATGCAGCAGTTGTTCACACTGGTCAGAAATCCGTCATGGCTGCAAGTGTGAATTCTTTGCTGCTTGCTCCAAAGAAAACAAAGAACAAAAAAAAAAAATATAACAAGAATTGAGCAGCAGTGAATTGGGATTTTACTTCTTTCATTCCTAAACATCTTTCAACACCCACGCTTTCCTTTATCCCTGGCACAGCCACTGCAATAAACTAACAAGGCTATCCAATTTCCCGTCTTGAAATAAGAGCTTTTTAATGTATTTTTAGAGAGGCAGAAAGAAGTTAGCGCACAGTGATGAATTAGATTTCAATTTATTTGACTTCATTCCCAGCTTGCTGCATTAGAGCCTGCAAACAGCCATCTCTGGTGGTCCGTCCGCTTGATTCTTATTAGGTTTCAGAAAACAAGGCGCGGGAATTGCATTAGTGTATCTTAAGTTAAAAGCTCCTTGCTCTCTGACCAAGTGTTTCATTGTTATTGGGTTAATCAGATTTTTGCTGTCTTCATGGAGATGCTATCGCAGGTTAGAGGCAGTGGTGAGTAACCAAAGCAGCCGCGCTCAGACACTATCCAGATGGGATCAGCTTACGGTAATTTGGTTTCAGAATACATTACCAGAAAAGCCTCCTGGACGAGGATGGCCACCCCACTGCGGGCCAGGAGCTGCTGGCCCCTGTGGCCAGGCCGTGGACTTCCACCTGTCGCTTTAATCTCTCACAGCTTTTAGGAGGATTTCAGATGTTTCTTTTGTGCTTAAATTTGAGATTGTTGTCCAATTCTAAATACTTCTTCCTTGTATCAACAGGGCTTTGTTGTCCAAATCATTAGAGAGATTCCTGAGTCCAATGGCCACGCTGGAGACCTCTCATTTCTGGTATCTAGTATCATTACTCTTACTGTAAAATAGGCATGGGCCGGGAAGAGATCCTCAACGTATGATAACATAGTGTTAAATTATCACAGATTCACAAAAACTGTAGCCACAATTAAGGGGGTCTAATTGTTTTAATCTAAAACAGAAAGGCATCAAATACTCCCACTGCTAATGAAAGATCTAACATATTGACCAAAATAATAAAAATAATGGAAAGTATAACTTTTAATTGTAAATTTGGTTTTCATACCTAGACTTTTGAAGAAAAGCATTGCACAATTTTTAAGTAAACATGCTTTTTAAAGAGCAACACAATAATAAGAAGTTCATATTGGTTTAATTAGTCCATTGGTGGAAGAGCCAGCAGCCAACTGCTTAAATGACATACCACTCGTAGCGAACATGCTATACTTTTTAATAACATTACCTAAATAAGTGAAGAGATGAGGCGTATTTAGTTCCCACACCAGCAATTAAATTATTTTCAAACAGCTGAATTTATCTTTGCTGTTTGCAGCTGAGTGGCAGTGTGCAGCAATAGGTGGGTTAGGAAGAGTGTGGCTTTTTCTGTTCTCCATACGGCTGAATTAGGTGGTTAATTGGTCAGGCTATCAGCATGCAGTGAGCTGCTTAACTGATATGGCGCTCATAGTTTGCTTAATGTAAAAAGCATGAAAAGTACATTTTGATCACTTAACAAGAAACAAACTTTTTAAGTTGTGAATGACTGTTTCTTTCACAACTTAAAGAAACAGCACACACTGATATTCATTAACTACACATTTTTGAGGTATGTTCTTTACTGCAAGCCCGTCTGCTTTTTAAGATATACTTACATTTTAGATTCTACAAGTATCTGAAAAATAGCTCACTTTGTTTTGGTTGCCAAATAACTATATAAAAGCATAAAACCACTCTTAACTTAGACAGTTTATGTCATTGATTAAAAAAGAAAAACCTTCCAGAACACCTAAAGGTGATTTTAGCTATTTATGGACTGACATGAGGTTCACAGGAAAACCGTGAGTAGAATTACAACAGTGTTTACATACTACAGTGTTTACACAGAAAATAAACATGTATGCCATAAACAGCCACTAAATTTCTAAATTTAGTAGTACTTTCAAATGCAGAATATGATGCATTTAAATTTTTTGCAGTTCTGTTCCTCATAAGAAACGAGTAACTATTTACTTGGTAACTAGTTGGGCTATCTGCTGCGGTAGTCTGCATCTTGATACGTATCTCGCTTGTAGTTTTCAAAACAATGTTACCCTTTAAAGAGTGAGTTCACCAGAAATATTTCCAAACTGATGAAATTGTTTACTCAGTGGAAATATTAGTAGCCCTCTTTCGACCAGCTGACCAAAAGTGTGCAGCAAGAAGTGGGGGGGGGACACTGTGTTTCTCCATGCTCTGAACAGCACTGAAGTCAGGAACCGAAGGATACATAGATGTATGACCTATTCTTGTTGTAAAAATGACTCCAAACTCGGGATAAAACAAAAATAGTTAGTGTCTTGGCAATTTGTTGTTGGCAACTTTTCTGTAGCCTCAGAAGCGTTAAAGTTCATGCTAACATGATGGTAGAAGGCTTTCTTTTTCCCCTTGTCATGTCGAGTGGTTGCTTTAACAAATGCAGCATAAATTCAGCCAGTTTTTTTTTTCTTAAACTGGCGTGCATTTTACCATTATCTCAGTGTTGTCATAACATGCCGCCTCCTCAGATCTTAAATTTGGCCTTTCCACCTCTTGGCGATTACCTGCCTTCCTTCTTTGATTATTTCACAACACCCACCTGCATGGAAACAAACAGCCTCTGCTGAACGCACCCCCTCCGGATTTCTCGCCCATGGTAACCTTGGACACCTCCACCGCAGTGTGAGAATCTGTTTAAAAATAACCAGGTCCATTAGTCTAGAAAGGATAATGCTAGCCTATGTGGGCTCTCATGCCCTTGTGGCAGCAAAGTGCTATCACTGACACGTTGCGTCAGCACTTCTTCCTGTTGCTCTGACGCTCAAGGGCTCCTCTTTAGTCACTCACACATGCATATGTGCAGGTATTCAAACGTACAAACAGCAGATCCGAAGCTGAAAAGAAAAAAAAACCCAACAAAAGTGACAAATGAAGTGTTTTGGTGTTGCATAAGTAAAGTTTGCATTACTTGTAAAGACTGAAATCTTTTATAGAGTGTTTGTCTCTGCAGTTCCTGTAGGAAATGTGATGTAATGTGGAGTAACTACATGGGTGTTTATCAGCGGAGGCCATTGGTATTGAGCAGCCAGTTGTTTGAAGGTTATGTTTCAAAGCAGTAATTGAAATGCAAAATAACATTAGGATCGATGGTTAGCTTTGTTTATTTATGAAATCAATAATGAAACCGTCCGTCACAGCAGCAGCTCTGATTCTCACTGACAGCTTCACCAGGTCCCCTCTGCAATAAACTCTGCAGCTACTGCGGCGTTTGTTGCCATTATTTCAATGTCCGTGTTGGGAGGTTTTAAAGTAGTTACAACTCAAATGGATTCTTATCAAAATTAAAAATTAATTTAAAACTAGGCAGATTACCGATATCAACAAACGCTCATATAATTTCAAATTTCTAAAAAATGTTCCATCTAAGTTACTGTTTCAAAGCCATTTTTAAAATGATGAAAGAAAAAAGGCAGGAGTCAAGGTTCATATAGTGCTGTGTGAAACAACACTGCCCCTCCTCCATCTGTTGCTGCACACTGTCGGTCAGCTTGCTGAAAGAAAGCTACTGCACTTTTTCCTCACTTTTTCTTGTAAACACCTATGGTCATGTTGTTGAAACTTAAGGAGTTTCAACTCTCACTGATGATTCTCATTAAGTTAATGTCTTTTTAAAACTAAAGTTGGCAAGGCATGAACTGACTGTGTGTGCATTGTGAAAGCGGCATTTTTTAATCACTTTTACAGTGTGCGAATTGGCCTACATCTTCAACAAACTGGATTTAAAATGAAAGTGATTAGTGGCGCTTTACCACAGATGACGCCACACTTATACTTTTAGCCAGTTGACTTGCAGTGTGCAGCAGCAGTAAATTCCTCAAAGCTCCATACAGACGGCAAAAACTACATCGATTCGAAAAGGACTTGTAAGCTTAGGAAAGTTAAAAAAGAAAATATTTATGGTTTTAAAACTCATTTTTCAAACCTTGGTATAATAATGTTCTTGCATCCAGTTCACGAACCCTGTGTAGTAACAAGTGGGGGAGGGTCAGCAACTGCTACTTTAAGAGAGAGAATTCTGGCATTCTATTGAAAAGACTTTAGACCTTTGAACTGACCTGAGAAAATAACTTTAAAACTTACCATGGTAACAGTAACGAGCTGCTTGTTTTGCTAGTGTTTCACATCCACTTTTGCGGGTGTACTGTTGCTAATAGAGGCTCATCATTATTTTAAAACACAGCTCCCATTCTGCTCGTTGCTGCTCTGCCATGCTGAAGTCTAAATTTAATTACTATGGCTGAATTATGATTTTTAATATAATTTCACTGATTAAATTTTATTATATCATAATTTGTAATAAAAAAAATCTCATGGCTTTATTGTGACTTTCTTGACGTTTTGTGAACCTTTCTGAACATGTGTGTTGTTGCTTTGTGTAATATCGCCTGCCTTTATCAAATATATTATGATCGTACGATGATGTGTGTCTGCCTGTGTGTGTGTGTGTGTGACCTCTCTTCACTAAAATGCAATCTTATTAGTATGCATCAATTAATCAGTCATATGTAAAAATACTCTAATTTTGATAGGGGATACGATACGCAGGTAAAATCCTGAAAAATCTGACTTTTTAAAAAATCCTGTTTATTAAGTCCACCAGATGTAAAACTCTTATTTAGATTCACCTTTTTGAGGTTATTGAAAGCAATACCAAATTTGAGTTCATATTGTTTGAAGCATTACTTATAATTTGAATTCCTTAATTTTGTGTTACATTCAAAATTACAACATCTTTCCGAAGCAGGCTGTAGATTTTCTTTCGTTTCGTTCGTTTTAGTCATTAAATAAATTGGAGCCTTTCAAAACTGTATTTTTCCCCTCAGACTTCAAAGACAGCAAGAAATGGACAGCAGGCGGGTAAAGCGCAGTAGGTTTTTCATACCTCGCCCACAGCACCAAGTAGACTCAAACGATGACACTGAGTGACTGACTGCTGAACCTGCGACATGCGTTTAGATTTCACCTCCCCCTCCTAAAGGCGACGCATTAATTCAGGAAATCTCCCCAAAGTTTAATTATTCCTGAATGGTGTTGTGGTGGACACAAGCGTATAAATCAGTTAGGCCCACCCGCTTTTTTTTTTTTTTTTTTTTTTTTTATTACCAGCACTATTTATAGAGAATGTGTGGCAGCTGGTAGAGATGAGCCTGTAAAAAAGCTGGAGGCTATTGCTGTGACTGTGTCGGCCGCTGTAGCGTGCGACAGTCATAACAATGGAGTTTCTTCAGTAACATCAGTGCTCCGCGGCGCCGTTTGAAATGTGCGCTTCAGAATGCGTCCTGAACGGCAGAAATGAAGTTGCGTTTTCAACTGGATTAACATGTTATATCATTATTTTAACGGTTCCCGTGAGTCGCGATTGCGCAGTGTCTGTGAGCCTTTGCAAACATTGACACATCTGATTGTGTTTAAATCTTCACCTGATAAGCCTGCAGCTTTTTGGCCCACTAATATTGGACAATTTAGGTGTGTGTGTGCGTGTGTGTGTGTGTGTGCGTGCTTGAACTAGTTTGTCTTTTTATGTTTATATCTTCTTCTGCAGAGAGTAATTTATTTGGGGCTGTGGAGAGATTGGGTCTTTGTCTTAAGCAGGTAGAGTTTCCCCCCCTAAACAAGGACGGCCTATCAGAGGAAGATTAATGAAGTAATTTCATGCATGGCTCTATGCCTTCGTCCTCCTATATGCACAGTGACTGTGTCTAAACCTGTGATTTACATTCGACTGTGCTAAATAGCCTTAACCCCCTGTAATAATATTTCTCTGTTTGTGACACATACACACGCACACGCGCACGCACACACACACACACACACACAGTTAAAACTATTCAGCACAAGCAAGGGTTTCCAATAACTTTTTGATAGAATTACCTCCTTTCTTAGATTTTTATTTGATGTTCATATTCATTTTAAGCTCAAGCTTCCATAATTCACATTTTGAAATGCAATATAAAAAAAAACACTACTACTTCATGAGTGTTTTATTCATATTAGAACCTTACAAATACTGTAAAACTTTTATTCCTGTAGTTTAAGGTCTTTCAAATAGATGTCAGCGAACATGCTGGGATGGTGGAGCATGCAGTACCACAGTGCTGCCCCTCCCACAGTTGTTCCTGTACTACATTCGTGTCTTGCTAAAAGAAAGTTTGACTGTTTTTTTTTTAAGTTTTCTTTTGCAGACATGGCTTCTAAAACAAAAGAGCGGGATTGCAGAAATGTGCAACCTTTGATTTTGTTGCACAAATAACAGCCTGCTACCAAATCCAAAATGGCTCCTGCCAGAATCCCAGAAGGAAGGAAGATTTATACAACTTTAGCAACATGAAAGTTGTTGCAATTGAAAAACACAACAAATGTAACTATGGTTTCTTGTGAATGCATAGACATGCAATATGGAGATCAGCCAAAATGTGGTGTTTGTTCAAATAAGTAGGCTTTGAACGCTCATAAAATTATGACTATTATGATGACGATATCGACTGATTGACTCACACTTTCCTTTTCCATCACAAAGTTTTCTCCCAGACTCTTGAGCTTTAGCATGTTGATTGCTAAGATCTAGATCAGGTGTGAATCTTAAAGACGGTCCTGTCCCATCAATCTGGCCTAAAGTAATTTTTGAGAAGCAGATTTTCAAAGCTTGATCTCTGAAGTATAATCTTGCATCCAAGCTGTCCTTCAGGATTGAGGTTTTGCTCACACTGAAATCCTTGTTATTGTGATCTCATATTTTGTAGCTTTGTTTTCTAAAACAATCACTGCGATACGACATCTTTCTACTGCAGGTAGATTAATAACGGTACTTATTTAACAGAATTTCACTTCACAATATCCAAATCATCCCTTTAAAGTTGTAAAAGTACAGTAAGCAAGTTACAAGCATTGGATTTGTTAAGCAGCTGAATATACTGTGGATCAGACTGATTGTCAAGAGTATGATCAGCTATTTTGTTATTATGAGCAGAAATGTAATACCACATTTAGAAGTTGTTCTATATTTTCTTTAATGTCATAAAAACCGGGATATTTTCATACTATGAGAACCTCATGTCTCACTAGAAATCACCTACAAATGAAAGACATATCGGCAGATTAATTATCTTCAAATTTTGTAATTTATCACACAATCTGTCTAATCTAAGAATTATTTTAATGCTTTTATGTTAAAATGCATTCCAGCCAATCTGAAGAGAAGCACATTTTCTCATTTCTCTGCTCTCCCTATAAATTACGAAGTGAGGGTTTGCCAGAAGAATGACTTGACATGTTAGAAGAGTGAATTGGGATTTGATGACAGCGGATCAGTAACATATCATAGCATAAGATTGTGCCTGGTGTTTTCATTATTTTCTTTATTTATTCAACAAAAGTAAATATATAGACATGTAAATGAATCCATGTTTGTTCCTATTTGTGTGGACACATCTTTTTTTATTATTAATTCTTAATATAAAAGATTATTTTCAGAATAAATAACTTCAATACATTGTAATGTTAGTTTTGGAGGAATGCTTTCGACTGAAATTACAACCAATAATAATTTTATTTGACATCACTGGTGTTAATGAAATCTGTTTGGTTCGGCAGAAACAATCTTATTCCAGTTGTGCGTAATTACTTTTCATAATTTTTAAAGACACTGCACATTCATGTTGTCAAATTAAACCATGACTGTGCCTCACAATGGATGTGAAGAATGGTAATCTGTTTTAATGAAAAGGCAGAATTAGAAACTTGATCCCAGATGTACTCTGTAGGAGGCTGGAATTATCCCAGATCTTTCCTTTAACATACAGTTTGATGAACAGTTCAATCCTGCAGAGAGTTTTTTCCCCACCGGGGCTGCATGGGCAGCGCGTTAATTCCTTTCTTAGACAGTCGCTCCCACATTTCCCCCACTGACAGTAGCTCTATCATTAGCTGGCTACTTCCTTCAACATCCTGAAATCAGCCCCCTTAGACGAACAGGATCTGCCCAGTGCGGCAGACAGTTTACGTCAGACAAACAGCAGCGCCTGTATCACAAGAGGACCTTTCTTTCCTTTCCAGTAGCTCCTCTGATGGAAGGAGGCGGGAGGGATGGATCAATAGATGTGATCTGCTTCTGGGCCGGCTCTGTCTCGTGGTCCTGCCGGAGCATGGGGCTCATGTTGTCGCGGTGGACTGAGCTCATGGCTTTTTAAAGACTATAATGACATAACTGCGAAGCAGCTAAATATAATCTTTTGCTGCAGTCCTTAAAAAAAAACATAATTATCCAGTCTGCGGTCCCCTCAAGTGGTAACCCTGCACATGTTCCTAGCTTGCCCACTATTGATCTGGGACCCTCCTTTCCAGTTGTAACAATAAACATTTCTTTCTCTGACTCTTTTTTTTCTCTTTTCTTTAGAGATGTGCTGATCAGATTTTTCCTGGCTGATACCAATTTTTGTTTTTTACTTCTCCCATTTATCTTCTGCTGATTTCAGTTTTGATACAGATTTGTTTATATTAGGAATGTGATGAAAATGTGTTGCAGATCTTTTGATAGAGGTAATAGTTTAAGGTTCTCATATCAAGTCATTTCTATAGCACATTTCAGCAACAAGGTAGTTCAAAATGCCTTGTGTGATAAAAGTATAATACAGCAACCAATTATAAAATAAGCAATAAACATTACATATTAGTTGCATGTGTCAATAGCTTTTGAGATTTTAAAATTTTTTTATTAATTTTAAAATCAATTACAAATGCAAGGAACAAAAAGCCCAGTAAAGGCTTCCACAAAGAAAAATTAAAACAAACAAACCAGCAAAAAAAAAAAACATTAATAAGAGTAAAGGTGCAATTAGTTTCCTCCTTTAGTCCGTGTCACCTCACAACCACTCTAAGCTCAAAAATGAGCAAAAACAAAATTTAAATTAAATTAAAAAAAGACTAAAGTCTTAGGAATTAAGTAGGAAAGGCTTGAATTCCATCTGATTTGTAGTTCAGATCGTGAATCAGTTTTTCCTAAGAAAGGTTGGCAGATATTTAAGTAATCCACACAGGGTTCATCCAAGTGTCTTTTAGCTTTAATCGCTAGGTGTTTTAAGTTTCAATGCATTTAATGAATAAGAGAAATTTAAATTTAATCAGGGGTAATCATATGTTTCAATCTCCGTCCGACTGATCGGTGCATCTGAACTTTTCATCATGTTTTTTTTCCTTTCTTACTTTGCCTTCTCGCTCTTCCTGATTCCAATGTTGTTGTTTTTTATCTTTCCTTTTGTTTGCCTCTATGGATCTGCACATCATAAATCTCTGTCAGCTTCTCCTGAGTGTCTGGCATATCTGTTAATAAAGAGGGCCCTCCTCTCTTTCAGGTCTACCTCTCCTCCCTCCTCCTCCCCTCAGTCATCTCTCTCTGCCAGAGCAGGACTAATGAATGAGAAACTCCAAAATTAGAGGCCTCTCCGTCATAGATTGGATTGGTCCCTCTGGAATGCCGGGTTTGCTTCCAACCTAACCACAGCCATCAAACCAACCCTCCTCCCCCAATAGTTCCATTTTTTATATTCTGTATTTAGCAGAAACATGCATTTGAACACACGTTCATGCTCACTGTCCCAGGAGTAATTCAGCCTTGTATTCCCCTGATGGTCTTTAACTTGAAATCAGAGATGCAAAATCCAGACAGCATATTTTTGGAGAATTGCACATTTTTAAGCATCAATTGGGTCCAAAACAAAACTGCTGGCTCTTGTGTTAGAACACAACTCAAGCACCCAAAGATTGTATGCGCCATCTCTAAATTTGTTCCATGCTCAGAATCTGACAAATTTTCTTTGATTGGTGTTAAGGGTTAAAAACACTACTCGGTGATATATTTATTAACTGAAAAAAAAGAGTTGTTCCCTTTTTGTTTGATAAATTAAAACCAACAACTCACACAACCCCAGTAGTGTTTTTGAGTTTATTAAAATAAATTTAAAAAAGAGTTGAACTCTGAATCACTTCTGATTGGTGACAGGTGGGTTAAATACTTTGAATCTGCAGCTTTGACCTCGAATAAAGCTTATTTTTTATTCTAGCCCCCGAAGTAAGAGCCCCCATAATTTTCTGGAAAGTGTATCACCCAACTTCTGCTTCAGTTGAATAAAAATCAGTCTATAAAAATAATTTTGTAATTACTCCTGCACATTTTCTCTCTATTGTCCTTACATTTGAAAAAAAAATCACAGTCCACAGTTCACATCTGGAAGAAATGTTTAAGTTTATATTGGCCAGGGAAAGCTTGATCAGTGCATTTATTTTCCTTTTCTGAGGTTGTGAAGATTTTGGGTCTCGTCCGTCCCAGAAATGACTCCCCGCCTGTGCGTGTCGGAGCGCTAAAAGGTACCGCTGGCCCCTGGAGGAGAGGTCAGCCTGGCAGCTGCTTGTGTGTCTGTCTGTGGTGGGGAGCTCTGTCAGGAGCTAATTGAGTTCGTCCTACCAGCGCTGACTCTGGGGCCAATGGCTTATCAGGCCACATCGCTTGAGGCCCTCAAGACAGATTTGCCCCCAGTCGGGGCATCTGATATCACCACCGCCCTGCTTGCTGATGTCAACCCCCACCGTATAATTCCCCCCCGCACTTACACAGTCTGATCAGGTAGCAGGGATGTGACACACACAAGTGTGAAGAGATGTTTTTGGGACATGTAACAAGAATTTCCTCACTGCTCCGGCTGGATCTCGGACACAGTTTTGGTTGGTCAAACATAAAACGAGGTGAAAGAACTATTTCAGTGTCCTCCTCTCTGCGGGAATACTTTCAAATTGACTGTAACAAATCGTGTTCATGCCGATGTTCTGAATTTCATTCTCAGGTGAGAAAGAAGGCGAGAGCTCCACTGTTCTCCTCTTGGAAGCTGAGGAGCTGCAAGTGTAGTACGAGCTGCTAGATCGTTAGTCCGGCTAATCCCGGCCGCAGTCGCACCAGCGGAATGATATTAGGGATCTGAAATGCTGTTAGGAGGGCCAGGTGGAATCAGATTAAAACCAAACTGCGCAGTGTGCGTTTACAAGGCCCATAACCTTCTACTCAGCATGAATTTTGATCGGTACAAAGGGAACAAAAGGAGGAGGAACAGAGAAAGGAAAAGACAGAGGGGAGATACTGTGTCTTAGAAGAGAGCCGTTCCTTTGGGCAGCCGGGCAGCAGAATCTGAAAAGGCTCTTAGCTCGAGGAAGGAAGAAAGAACTATAGATTTTACAGCATCAAGTCTCAGATAGTTCAGGAAACCCTTTCCTGTCTGTTCTGTCTGTGCACCACATGAGCTAATTACTACCTGCCCCCCACATAATGAATTATTTATCAGGACTATTGCTGCTGTCAAATAATTTAATGCTCATAATTCATTTTCCGCTTACAATTGTATTTATAGATTTAAATTGGTCCTGTCCTGCTGGAGATTAGGAATATTTATAGAAATATTTTAGACTATTTGATTAATACGGCAGGTTTAAGTGGTTAGTATTTGCTCAGCATCATTAATCAATATAAGCGGGCTTGTTAAAAACATAAGCATATAGTGGTGGTGGTAATGTGTCATACCAGAATGAGTTAAGGGGTTTCCAGTCTGCACATTTATTATAAATGACCACGTTGAGCTGGGGGGGAAACAGTTAAGACACTTATGCAATTATGCTAAGTGTCACCCTGAGGATGGCCTTTGAACCGAGGTTAAGCTCACTCTGAATTTGTGAAATAAAAGCTAAATGGAGCCATCTTGTGCTCCTGCGTTTTAATATATTGCCTCTAATAAGCCGAGTGCAGGTGGCCTGTCGTGCAGGTGCACATATCCATCTGAGACATTGAGCATAAAGCAGATGAACCCATAGGTGCATGTTAATTTATAGGGATGTAATCTGCATTCATTATCAAGAGCAACAAGGCCCATTTTAGAATGAGATATAAGGGATAAACAATATTTGTGACTGCAGTAACGCTGGAAAGTAAATTATGAATTGGAGCAACCAAAAACTACAGTAGAGACCCTGGGAAGATTTGACCTGCTGATACTGAATTTAGGCAATTTCTCTCCAGGGATTATTATAAACAAACCATTTTAGTCAACTTTTCGGTTAAAAACATAAAAAAAAACATAAACTACACAACTTTTCAATTCTTTATTGTTTATTTAGCACACCTCAAAATGTAGAAGTGCATCCTAAGATAAGTTTTAGTGGAAGGACCAGTAAAAATAAGTAACAGTTGTACCTATTTGAAAGAAAAGGAATTAATCTGCTATTATTTGTTAGAATGCCAAACCATTAAATCATTTAATGTAACTATTATAGGCACCTGAAGTCGTTCTTCTGTTGTACCACATCCATAAGCTTTGTCGTCACACAATGAGTCCGAGAGAGCACTTGGCATTACAATGCTCTGCCGTAAAGGCAGGTTTTACTAATGTCTTCAAATCTAAGGCAAAACATTTGGAAATTACGAAGTGTCCTCCATGTCAAAAATGAGCAATTAGGTCACTTAACATGATTAGCAGTATAAACTTTTCCTCACGTCTAGAATTAGTAAACCCATTTCTTAATTGTGAGAGCTTCTAAATTCTGACAAAATGTTAGAAATGATTCCAAAAGATGAAAACTGAGAACCTGTGTTGTGATAAGTTAAGCTTCCTGCTGAAGCCTAAGTTTAATAAACTGAACAGCTGACATGAAAATTCACTGCCTTCCTTCTGTCTTTATTGTAGGTAACTCACCATACTGAAAATATATTCTTCCTTCTAGTAACTTTTGAAACAAACAATAATGTCAGAACAATCTCTTAGTGCTTGTTATGACCACATGCGTTCAAAGATTGGAAAAAAGGTCAGATTTTTAGCTTCAATCACTGGTCAGGCGTAAAATCGTCTGATTTTAGTTGCCCGCAGATTTTTTGGTGCATCTCCACTAACTTGAATTTAATTTCTCTAATAGGAAAAAGCATGTCTGTTCATTTTTATACAGTGAAGGCATTTTAATGGAAGAAGAATTTCAAGACTGCTCAGACAGAAGGGCTTATAACCACAAGGTCAACAGATTTAACAGGGGACATTTTTTATTATTTATTTTAGCAGTTAACCTTTTTGTGAATTTCCAGAAGTGGTGGGCACCCAGAGCTCCGATGAATATACATGACAGCAGGGGAGGGGAAACCCAGGAATGAGATTTAATTTGACACACTGACCCCCATCTCCACGGGCCCGGGAAGCCGGGGTGAGAAAATAAGGTTGACCCAGTGACCCCCTTGGGCCTGAACTCCTCCGTCACCCATTCTTACAATTAAATCAGCCTGAGAGAGCAGGAAGATGTTCGGCCAACCAATGCCGCAATTTTGGTGTCTCATCTCCTGTTTGCTCTGTGGAGCTTGCAGACGTGTCGCTGTCGTCCAATCAGACTGACACGCGGAGCCCAGTTGAAAACACCAGCCCCTCCTAGTTCAAATGATAAACTGACTTGTTAAACATTCAAATATTACCATTAGTTGGCAATATGCTAATGGAAGTAAAGCACAACTTGGGCTGCCACTCTTTCTGAACCCCTCAATCTGCATTTGCATAAGCTGTGCAAGGCTCAATTTTGCTAATGCAGGCAAGTGCAAGCAACCTTTTACCCTTCCCATGGTGCCTAATGCAAAGAGTTTGCATACATGTTAGAGGGTGACCTCACCATAACCCTAAGAGGTTACTGTGTGTCTACACAGCATCCCCGATACATTGAGTAATTCATTTCCCCTCCTTGTTCACCCCTTCAGCTCACTCTAAAGAAAATAAGTGCGGACACCCCGCACCGACACTCCCTCTCCCTCTGCCACCGTTCACTCAGTGCAATTTCAAGTTAAAGGTTATAGAGCAGGACTGAAATACATTTATATAGGCATGGAAAGCCTCAGAGTGCATTTTGTGGCCATGGCCAAAAGACTGCACTTTAGTCTGCACACGTTACAGCATTAGATTACATGTACTCCAAAATACAGTTATAAGGCAGACAGTGAAAAAGTCAATATCTTGCCATCATGTTTCCTTTTGGTTGACTGCTGACTCAAGGAGACAAGTGAAGGTCCGCTGTGCTCTCTAAACTATTGAGATGCCCCCATCTTGATTTGTCCAGTTTGTGTACGTGCATTCACTTGTGTGTGTTCGGTTATTTGAGCACTCTTGATTTCTGTCCCTCTACCTCTTGTTCATTTTCCCTTTCCTCCCCGCCAGTCTGTGTGTTTGCATTGTGCAGAGAACGTGTGTCGACATTTGTGTTGCAGTTGTGTGTGTTTGTTCTCTGAAGGACTTTAACAGCTGCCATAGCGTGTAGCTAATGAAGCACTTAGGATCTTGGTTCGCTGGTTTAAATGAATGTGAGGACACAGTGACTAAGAGAACAAAAGATCACAAAAACTAAAGTCATATTCATTAGAGATGAAGCAATTGGTGGATTTTGCAAAGCTTTAACCTACTGAAGCTGGCTTTGGCTGATTTCCCCATGTAAATCTTCCAAAATGCTTAGCTTTCCTGCTGTGAATGATGATTAATTATTTATATTAGGAACAAAGGCAATGTCACACTTTACATACACAGTTTGGTCAGCCTTCCTGTTATCTGCTGAATACTTTCTCTATCTGGCTTTTTAGCAGTCTGCATGAACGGCAAACTTGTCTCAACAAATTGAAAGTACAATTTCATTTTCATAGTCTTATACATTTCTGTGCTTCCTCTGATCTCAACTTTATTATCTTTGAGAATAAAAATGGCAAACTTTGAGTTTTTTCCCACAGTAACAGTTTCCACACCAAAGAGTGTTGTAAGTGTGATCTGATATGGTGTAGTGTGTTCACTGGCTTGACAGACTTTTTAAGCTAAAAAGGATAAAACAGAGCAGCTTTGTTGTACTCCATACAGGCTTCATGTTATCTGTTAAAGGTTTTGCTACCTTCTGGCCTAAGAATAAGAAGCATGGCTTTTAAAATAGTTTATTATATCTTTGTGCTTCCTCATTACATTTCTACACACTTCTCTGAAACTGAAAGCTGAATTTCAGTCCCATGTGAGCAGCAACACCAAAAAGTGAAGATGCTACTTTTAGCGCTTAGATGTTGTTTTCAATGACTGGAAAAATTTTCATCTGTGTGTATGGAACAGTTTGGCGACTGAAAATAAGCTTATTCTTATTCTTGTTATATTGTGCAATAATCTTTAAACAAATCTTAGTTATTGTAAGGATTTTTGTAAATTGTACTTCAGATCGATTAACAAGAAAAGTTACTTGTTTAATTGTTGATAAGCTCTTACTGTACTCCTAATTTAAATTTATTTCTGCTAATCATCTTTCTCCCTCTTTTCTTTGTTTTCCCCACATCAACCTTCCTCCTACTGCCTCCCCATCACCTCTTATAAAGGCTGCTGAATAGAATGGCCGCTGATGAACGGCATCTACCGTCCAGCTGTGGGTCCTACATCAAGACAGAGCCATCCAGCCCCTCCTCCGTCATCGACACGGTCAGCCACCACAGTCCCAGCGGAAATTCGGACGCCAGCGGCGGCTATGTCAGTACCATGAACAGCCACTCTAACGGCCTGGACTCTCCACCCATGTTCACCCCCGGTGGGCTCGGCGCCGGCTCCTGCCGCAAGCGCTACGACGATTGCTCCAGCACCATCATGGAGGACTCATCCATAAAGTGCGAATACATGTTAAACTCCCTCCCCAAGAGGCTGTGCCTGGTCTGTGGAGATATAGCCTCGGGGTATCACTATGGGGTAGCTTCTTGTGAGGCCTGCAAAGCCTTTTTTAAAAGGACAATACAAGGTATTTCCCCTACTCTCCCCTACTGCTATTTCATCTCATGTTGCCACGTCAACAGACACAAAAACACCCTGACATACATGAAACCTCTGGTTGCAGAGCAACACTGAAACATACTCAAGGAAAGAGATTCATTTAATACCTCTAGTGGAGAATATATATTTTTTCATATTGCCAGCCTAAAATATTTTAACTACTACTATTTTAAATATAATACAATGTAAACTTGTCTTCTGTTAGGCTTTGAGTCAGTTTGCCCTTAACTTATTTTCTCTGTTAATTTCCAGCTTGTATCCATGCACTTCACATTTCAAACCAGTTGATTTCTTTAGGGATTTTGATGAATTAGTTGAGATACGTGGTTCTGATAAGCATATAAGGACTTGAAGTATGAAGAATTATGGAGAGATTTTTCAGTCCACCCACCTACCATATTATGCTTTTGTAGTTTTGGTCATGTCATATCCAGACTTTTAGGGTATAAATTGGAGAAATGTGGCCAGGGAAGTTTTGTGTGTACAAGGGAAAAAATTTTTAATTCACACTGACAACTGATTAAAACAATTTTCTGTATTATGACATAGTCTACTGTGAGGAAATGTAGCGATGCACCTCCAGTAAACAATATATTGCGACATGATGCTGCTTGGACTTGTCATGGTTTGACCAGGGGTCACAATCTGTCATGTGCCATGAGAATCTAGGGGTAAAAAAGAGGATTAGAACAGCAATCGTTAAAAAGTGGAATAACAGTAATTTCAATTCTATGAAATTTGAACATTTTATGACTATGTAAGTACCAAACTTAAAAATTGTAACACCTTATCAAACTAAAATCCAGGGTCTCAGTGGTTGCTAATATTCATCGGAGTCAGAAATGACATTATTATCCATGAGACTACCAGTAGATCATAGAAAATTACTTTAAATCATCACCTATCAAAGCAGGAATAACGGGCGATGACCCACAAAGTTAGGTACAAAATAACGTGGAACAAAACGGTCAGTATCCGTAACTGTTATAAAACAGAAACTGGGGTACCTTTGACATAGAGAGATTATGCTGGCATCATCTGTCATGATCAGTGGACTTATCCCACAGAGGTCAGATTTTATTTTATTTTTTTACCCAAACGCAAAAGAGAGGAGACTCAAAAACATATTTTATTTTTCCTGTCCTGTTTGTGTGTATGTATTTCTTCTGCATAGGGACTGATTTGGTTATCTGCAAGACACAATGTATTGCAGCTTCTCATTAGAGAGGCAATGAAAGACCCCCAACTGTGAAACTGTGTGCTCTGCTCCAGATTAATCAGGAGGAGAAAGATATTGTTGAGCCGGGAAAAAAAAAATCTGCACAACAGGCACAGCTGCTCAGGTCAGGACTAAGCTCTGTTGGCTTAGCAGTGGAATACATGCAATGGGAAAATCAAATAGAAAAGGTAGATGAGCCAAATCGAGATTCCTATTATGCCTTCCATCCATTTTCCTCTGTAAATTTTTATCAGCAAATGATTGCAGGAATTACACAGAGAGCAGGTCTGTCTGTCTTGATGCTAGGTGTTGATTTTGGACCTTGCAGCCCTATCAGCTTTAGACAGTCTATGTACCTTTTGCAGGCAAACAAAAGCATTAGGCCAAATCCTCCTGTTTACTCATGCTGCCATCAGCAATCCTGTCTGTTGACAAAAGATGAACATTTTCTCTCAAGTAGCATAACTGAGCTTTTGTCCCCTCAGTAAAAGTATACTGACAGCAACACAATTGAACAGAAACGATGCACTGGGGAAAGAAAGAGACGTCTTAAGTGGAGCAATGGTCCAAACAATTAAGAGCAAGGTACAAGGAGGGGGAAAAAAATGGAACGCTCCTCTTTTTTTTTCCTCCCTCACTTTGCATTGTCGATTTGAAATCCCTCTCTTTCTCTTCTTGGAGGGCTGCCTGTAATGGAGCTAATCTGCCGTCGTTTGTCCGAGCCACAGGAGTTTTGTCAATAACAATCAGCGTTTGGAAAGTGTAATTAAGGCCGAGGCTTTTCATTAGGAGGAAGGGAGGGGGCTGTCTCCAGGGATGGGCATGCCAATTAGAAACTCAGGCACGCGTCGCCGGGTAATTTCAGCGAAAGGAGGGGGAAAAAACCCAGGACTTCTTTAGATTGGAGAGGGACCCTGCTGCTCCTTCAGAGGAGAGGAGGGGAGGCTTAATGGCATAATAATCAGACAGGGGTCCCGAGCAGAGGAGGCAGGAAGACGGAGATACTTTTTTTGGGGTGGGTGGGAGGGAGGTGAAAGCCTTCTGAAATGATAAAAGAAACACACACAGGATTGCTGAAGGAAAAACAGAGGCAGTAAAACGCACATTGTAGAGCCCTTGAAAGAAAGAGAGGGTGCTGTTGATGAGAACTGATTAATTAAAGGAATAACGAGGCAGTCAAGGGTGGAGTGTGAGACGGCCCACTCCTAATGAGAGGAAAACAAAGGAGCTGTCTTTCGCGGGCCTTTATCACATTTCTTTCGATAAGACTCGGGGCAAACATGATAAGTTAATGTTAAGCATGTACATGACAGCTTCTCCATCACCTTGTGCTCACCTTGTGATATACCTCTTAGCAAATTAAAAATTTCTTAGTGGCTATCGCAGTTATATTTTGAAATATTTGCCAGACTTATGCTCTTATTCTCTGCCATCCCTCTCTTTCTGGCTGCGTCTTCAGCTGTTGCCCCTTTCTTTCAACAACAGCCGATGGCAAATCCATCTTCTGTCACCTATTCATATAGTGAAAGGCCCCTTGAACTTATACGTAGGGATAGTTGCATTACTCAAGGCCGGGCCCAAATTAATGTCAACCTTTATCTCCATCCATCCCAGAAATATCTCTGCTCTCATTGCTCCACTTATTGCCCCCCATCTCCCCGTCTCACGTGCTCCACCAATCAAAAACATAGATGCCTTATTGAAACGTGTTTTCTTCCCATTTTGAACCCAAGTGTAAAATTGCTTGAAAACCAACTGAACTCGGTGGCCCTCTTTTATGTGAAGTAATAGACCTTGACAGTAAGCCTGTAAAAGTCAGTTTAGATTTTGATGAGAAATACCTGCCATTTTACTGTAATTTACTTACAAGACCTGACTTTCCCCCTCTGTGCCCTGGCATGGGTCCTGAAAAGCCATAAAATAGATTGAGACAGATACTTATCAAGAGAGAAAAAAGGAGGGAAATATTTTTTTTTCTCCACCCTGTAATGTTATTGGTAACTAAACTATAACCTCTGTGAAAACAGATAAACCTGGGCATGACCTTTTGGGTTAATGCTTCATCTCAGCGAGCTTCATTTGTGGAGGGGAAACTTTCCTTCCTGTTACCTTCACCCTTTTTCTGGAAATATCTATGAATATCTTTCATTTAAAATAAAAGAAAAGTTGTGCGGTTGCCTACAGACAAACACCTGTGCTTCTTTCAACAATCATGTTTTTTTTTTTTTTTAAGTGTCCATCTAATACTCCACGAAGTCCTCTGTTATTCGCTTTTTTACTTTTACTTAATGAAAGCTTAAGTAGAAGTTACCTTTTACTTCTACTTGAGGGCAGTGGTGGTCATGACCCTGTGAAGCTGTCATGGGTGTCCCTTGTGTTCACTTCTGAAACGTGGCAACCTTAATTCAAAAGCAAGGACGTGCAAGAAGATGCCAAAAATATTTAATCTACTTTAAAATAGTGAAAAACTGTCAATCCATTAACATGTTTCGTTTGTTAACTAGAGGTTAACTCAGACGAGTAAATTTGTTTACTTTAAATATTTATTAGATTTATCAGGGAAAGGGTTAAAACAAGTGGAAATAATTAATGTGCTGCAGAAAGCTCTATGCTTTATTTGGCTTCATCATGTCAAGTTCTAAATATAAACACAATGAATTGTTTTTTCCACACCACATACCCATAAATTTAACATTTGATTTATTGCATCATTTCAGTACCTTACACTCATGTTACATGTATATTAATAACTAATTTAGGGCTTGATAAGTTGAAGGTTATTTTAGGTTATGTTGTGGCTTCACTGAGACAGTTTGTGTAGTGACTCCCAAACGATCCGCGCTCTAAAAATAAATCAAACACAGACGCGAAGAATTAGTTAATCCACTCTTTACTCTGCAGTGAGAGATCCGAATCCCCCTCTGAGCAGAACATCAGATGAGAAAGAAGCTCAACAGGACAGGTGGACACAGCAGCGTGTTTGTTTTTGTTTCTGTGACGTTAAAAAGGCCTTGCTTGGCCACTGGGTGTGAAAATACACGACCTTACATTGTGTTTGGCCAATAAACTGACCTAAGACACACATGGATGTGTTTGTTTTAATATAAATGATTAATTTATTTTATTAACTTGAAATGTACTGATTGGGTAGTGTATATAGAGAAACACAAAAGACCAAAGTATGAAGTCCCTCCAGGACGGCACTGATTGTCTCCCCCCGCCTTGTGGGAAATGAATTGGATTATTATGGTGTGTTCTGCTATGACAACAGAGAAAAACAGACTGAGGAAACGCAATCAGAGCTCATCAGCCGCCTCTCTCACACCTTTATTTACCCCAACCCCAAAGAGATGATGGGAATTAGCATAATGATTTCTAACCCAGATAAAAAGAGGAATTTCTAATTATTTGTAACATCTTGGGACCCTCCTCCTGATCTGTCCAATAATGTTAACATAATTGCATAAGTTGTCAAAGGGTGTTGAAGGGCTAGCGGAGGAACGCTGGTGGAATATTACACAATTTCCTTACAGAAATGTAGGGTAAGGGTCAGAGGAGCTGATAGATGTTGGGATGCAGTTCAAATGCATGTTTGAGAATCAAAGTACAACTCCAGTTTAAAAATTACAAACATAAAGTTTATAAAAATGTCAATGTCAGATGCTTTAAAGCTTAAAAGTGCACTTAGGACAAGAAAATGATTCAAATTCCTATTCTTGAAGCAACTATTACACTGAAACCCACTATTGAAAGCCCCCAGAATACAATCAAATGTAGGGAGACGCACAGAGATGGAGTCACTGCCTTACATATCCTGCCCTTTCTGTTACTAATGCTAGAGCAGGGCAGGCTCTTTTATTGTGGAGCAATGAAACTCTTTCTCAAGATGCTGCAGCTGAATAATGCATAAGGACTCTTGGCTGCACACTATGTAAATAGTCAACAATAGCAACAGTGGTAACAACAGGTTTGGGTCTGCAGGAGTATTATGTAAAGTGGTCAGGGGCAGTGTGTCTGGCTCTCTAGCCTGCTATTGAGGCAGAAGCAGAGCCTATGTGAGCACAAGGGGGGTGCAAGGCCCACGCTGGGGCCTGGAGGGGACATGTACAGAATTAATGAGGCCAATTTAGTGTAGAACCGGGGCGGCATCTACTGAACGGTCCTTAAGGACCATTGTAGCTTTACCCCTCTCCCTACCCAGGCGCTTTAGCTCCTCCTCTCCTTGCCCTTTGGTCGTCAGTCCTGGAAGGTACTCACTAAAAAAAAAAAAAAACACCTGAGCTGCCTGGCCGCTAGGTAGGAGGTGGTATGATATTCCCTAATGATAATCTTGAGTAAAAATACCAGTTATACACTATTAGACAAAAATCTAGAACAAAAAGGTAGTGCCTGATCAAAATACCTTTCTTTAAAACATTAAAGCAACTTTTCCTACTGCTCCTAAATAAAGAAAAATGCTGTAATTTTTTCTGTTTTTGTTTATTAGCATTTTGAGCTATATACTTGGTCTTCTCCACACATACAGATTAAATAACTACTAAATATAAACATATTTTTCAAATGCTTATAGTGGAGAATATGAAATATTTTTGTCTCTCTGCTCCACACAGAGTAACACAACAGCAGGAAGCCGGTGGTTTAAACAGGTTATTGGCTATAGGTAGCCAGCCTCCTGTCAGTAATAGTTTTCTTTTCTGTAGTTGTCTGATGTTGTATCGAAATCAGTTTGTAGAAAGGTAAATAATTCTTTGGGTCATAAACTTTAACAGACAGAACATTTTTGCTAATTTAAGAAATTTAAATAGACTCACAATCAACCTGTACAACACTTTAATAGTGAATATTAAATGTCTACATTTTCACTGTTTTATTATCCTAATGACTTCCCATTTCAAACCAGGGCTCAGTCTGACTAGCTATTAGCCTTTCACCACTTTAGATTTCTTCACCTTTATAGAAACTCAATGCAACATGACGTATACCTTCACAGATTCTCACTTTAAAATATCAAAACTACACAAACGTCACTCTCACACGCATCGCTCTTTACAGCTGGTGCTCCTTTCTGTCACATGTTATCTATGCCACACGTGCACTACTGCTACTAAAGTATTGCAGCAACTCCTCAATACTAACATTACATGATCTCATGTAAGTGCAATAGCTTCCCTGATCCTCTCACCTCAGAATGCTTGATGCTTAAAACCAAAAGTGAAACTAATGGCATGACCTACTTTCTGATTAATTGTGCTTACCCTTATCTGACCACTTGGGGCATTGCTAAAACATTGAGACATTATCTCCTTCAATATGGAAATTACAGCAAAATAGTAAGTTGCCCTGTACTGACAGTTTAATACTATGGATGCTACACCCTTCATCCAAATTCACACACACTATTCAAACCAGAAACACATGAGCAGCGAAACTCATTCTTCATGGACATTGTAGGACTTAATGCACCATCAAATATGACACATATCCACATGTTTAGACTTGCTTAATGCATTTTCCAGTATGCCAGCACACATGGTAAGATCAGAATCTTTACTTTCCACATCTTTAGTTGTAGCATTTTTTAGCCAAATGTATTACAGTGTGTAACAAAATGTGGGGGAGGGGAAACATTGAGCTGTGGTCCATACAGCTGAAGAAAACTCTGGTCGCTCTGGCAATTTCTCATGCATCTCAATAATAGGAGTTTTAAGCAAAAAATGTATGATTTATAAAAAAAAAATGCTTATTTGAACTTTTTAAACTCTGCATACTTTTGATACCAGCAACTATTTAGATAAGACATCTATAGTTATTTTACTGGCAACCACTATAAATTAATTATATTATTTTTTAAATAATTTTTCCATCACTCTGTAGCCACATTTGATAATGTTTTCATACTCACTTGCTCCTTTTTATGCTTTCCAGGTAACATAGAATACAGCTGTCCTGCCACAAACGAATGTGAGATCACAAAGCGGCGACGCAAATCATGTCAGGCTTGTCGCTTCATGAAATGCCTCAAAGTGGGGATGCTCAAAGAAGGTAAGAAGAGTAAGAACATTTTTTATTAATTTTACACACATCCATGCAAAACATCTCTTAACATCGCACCCCTCACGGTCAGGATAATTGCTTTGTTACGTCCCTGATTGCTGCGGCAATCAGCCCGCTGAGTTTCTCTTGTGCTCCACAACACAGCCCTTTGTCCTGCCTCTACCTACACAGCAGTAAATAATGTGCAGTTGAGCTGGGGACAGAAATATGCTGAATAGGTTGCTCCTGCCGTCTGAGTAACAGAAATGTAACAGTATTCCACTTGGAAAGGCTCACGCCGGGTCCCTCAGCACACGCTCGCCACAGTCTCAGCTCTCCCTGGCATATTGATCCACTAAATGTTTTCCGAACATCTCAGCTCTCTTCCTGTGGATTTTTTTTTTTTTTTAAGTCATGCCACCGGGGAATTCAGTGACAATTAAACATGCTCCAGATGGATTTGTCTGGCCACGGTTTCTCTCCCACTAAATATCACCACTAGCCGAACCCCCCTGAGACCTTCAGCCTTGGCTGCTATTTTAGGGGAGGAACCTCTCTGCTTTCACCGCATTACACATCCTCACCTGCCTGACTTCTTTATTCATTCTCACTGCTTTGTTAGAAGGGAAAATAATACTTCAGAATGAGATAAAAATACGTTCATGTCGATCGTGATTGAAAATATTAGCATTTGTATTCATTTTACATTTTTAAATTATTTGTTTGATGAATTCATTTTTTTTCATGGCAGAAAGATGACACTGGAAACAACTTCAATTAATTTTCAAATATTTACAACCTTACTAATATTTGGTAAAGATAAAAAGTCCCTTGGAAACCAAGTTTCTGGCTTAAGTCTGACTGGAAATTTATGACTAAATCTTAGAGTTTAACTTTTAAATGTATTCCATATTTATCAGTGGATATAAGTGGATACATGTAACAGTATAAATTAGCGAGATCTTTCCCAAAGCAAAGCAAAATTTTAGTCTGACTTATCTTTTTCCAAAACTAGCCATCTTTTTGCAGCATCACATTGTGTCCTAATTTCTCTTTCGACCACAACTGTTACCATCAGAATAAATGAAACTTGTTAACACAGTCTGTCTAGAAAAGTTTAGAAACCCTTCAAGACTGAAGCTGGTGAAAAAATGTAAGCTGCTGGAATGACAGTGACAGGGTGTTGACCAAAAAAACTGAGCCTTACTCTAAAAACACTTTCAGGTTAGACTAAAATTTGAAGGTGAAAGATCGAGCTGTTTGGCTTGCCAAGAATGGAAGTGGCAGCAGCATGATGTGGGTTTGTTTCACTCTCATTGGTACTGATACTTTGCACAGTGTCTATGGAATAAATTGAGTCAATGCAATCAACCATCCCCTGTTCTATTTGCTACACCTTTTATTAATTCATGCCATAAACAAAACGTTTACAGCTTTGTGTTAAACTGGAACCAAAGTAGAATATTAATTGAATTGTATGCATTAATTAAACTTTATTCGGTTTACGTAGCTCTATTGAATTGACTAGATATTTTGTATAAAAATTAGATTTGCAACTTTCTTTTGATCCATTATAATGATGCAAAATCCAAACATCTTTTTTGGACTTTTGTTAAGCAAGAAGCCACATTTTGAAAAGTATTGCACTTTCAATCTATTGTTCTTATTTTATCAAAGGCAGGAATTATATACTAACAAACACTGCATTTTTTCACATTTCTAAATATATGTGATTTTACCAAGCCAAAGTTGCAAATATATTGACCACAGCCTATTTTTCTCAGTGGAGATTGCATGATATGGTAAAAAACTATTTGACAAATGTTTTACCTTCTTGCACATACAATTACAATTGATAAATATTTTGTGATATTTGCTAAATGGTATTAAATTACAATTTAATTTAAATTTTTTTTTTACAGTTGCTCTTTGTCTTGTATTATCCAACACCCAGATTAAAACTTATTCTTTTAAATTATCTGTTAAACTCTTACGTCAAAAGTCCCCTATTTCCTTCCTCCCATTATTCTGCCGTTGGACAGCAGGATTTATAGATGCATATATATTCAGTCAGCGGCCGGATCCAGAGTTGTGGCCCGTATGGATCTGCTGCACAGTAACAGAATCTCCTAGACTGCATGCGGCCAGATAAAGCCTCAGTGCCAGAAAGACAGAGTAATCGCATTACTATCTGATGAAAAATTTATGCCAATATATCATTCTGGAGAATAAGAGACTACAAAAATATGTGGCTGTGGCTATAAATGAATGACCAGTGTCAGGTCAAAGTAAAAAGAGTGTAAAACTCAAATATTCACGCTCCGACTAAGCCCTGGGTTTTAATGCAGTCTTCTGTGAATTCAGCATATTAGCAGAATGAGAACAACTCTCCTCTTTTGCATAGTCCTCCTCATCACAAAGCTACAGCTCTTGTCAGAAGGTGATCGAAGATTAACGGGGCAGTTATCTCATAATTTATTGATTTTTCAGCTAGAATTATTGAAAACATTTCCAGTGACTTATGGATAGCAGTGCAGTAGATCTTTTTCTTCAGATCCGTTTTAGGGCTTTAATAGAAACTGAAGGGAAAGAAAAACACACAGCCTGTGTCCGCTGTAAGCTCTCTGAAGCCGTGGGCTCAACACCGCGGCCGGACTCATCATGTGGAGATGACCACTGTTCATGTGACTGAGGATGCCGCTTACTTTAATTACTGAAGAAAGGTCACATTGTGTCAACACATGGAAAATATCACCTAAATATATCTTAATAAACTATTCATGCATTTTGAAATAGCAAAGAAGTTTTCGGACGGTAACATAAACGATATTTCTCGTGTTACATTTACAGTAGCTGAAGCTATTTTAAATGTTTAACATCTGAAAGTGTAGCACGATAAATATGGGGAAAGTGGTCTGCTAAAGATCAGCAGCAAGATTACAGGAATTACAAGAGCCCTGCCTGGACCCCATGTTTAGTCGCCGCACTTTCCTTTGACTGTATAAAGGAGGAAGTGATCGATACAAGAATCAAATGTCAGGGGCAACAGGTTTTTTTGCTCTGATCAATGGAAACGGATCAGAGCTTAGAGCAAGAGAGAAGACAAGATAGTATTGAGAGATTACATTGACATCATTTGGTGGCAGTTGCTCTCCTCTTTTCCTTTCGCTGCGTCTCACTTACACATGGAGAATCCGCCACATGCATGGCTACATGCAGACCAAACTCTGTCCTTATGTAACAATTGCTGAAGCACTTCAGTTCTATAATTGCTTGCCTAGTTTATTGTCTCCAAGTGGAAGTGTTGTACGGCCTGGAAAATGCCATGCTTTGCCAAAGTCTTCATACTCTTGACCTTTTTCACATTTTGACATGTTACAATCTCAAACTTTAATGGATTCTTTGGGGGTCTTTTTGGGTAGGCCAACACAAAGTGGAAGATAAGTGAAAGAAAAAGTCTTTCTCTTTTCTCCTGTCTGAGCTGAGACCTCTGTAGCTCCTCCACAGTTTCCAAGAGCCCCCCCTCCCAACCTTTCCATCTTTCCATCCAAAGGAGCGATGCTGCAGGTACAATGCCCTACATCAAAAACTACGGCAGAGTGCAAAAGATGTCTCTATGTGCCATTATAGGACAGTGAATTGAACCGGGCTCTGCTAGTGCTGTTGCATTAGTTTTTTATTAGGATATTTGGATGCACTAATGTTCTCTAACAAACTTAGATTCATGCTGAGATTAAATGACACAGCTGGATTCTAATTACTGACTTATTCTGTGTAAATATTGGAATGTAATGGGATGATTCAGATTATTCTTTGAACAGTGATGTGATCTTGAAAGACAGGACATTTCTTGTCGTAGTTGTCTTGTCTTGTAGTTGCAAACAAACTCACACTAATTATATTGGAAAGTTATATAATATTCAAGGGTGAATGAGGGTAAAACAAGAAAAAAAATGTTTTACATCTCTTATTTGAGAACTGAATTTCAATTTAAGTGACAGTTACTCTTTGAAATTATGCGAGGATGTTAGCTGAGCTAGGTATTGCGGCTAACCTGCAAATGGACTATCTGGCGACGGTGTCAGTATGGCAGCCTCTGGGGGTCATCAGATTGGGAGGGGGCAATGTGTGACAATTTTCCGCTACCCTCGTTCATCACCACTCCTGATTAAAAATGCTGTGACACACTTGCAAGCATTCGAAGCTGGCAGCAGGGGCCCTTTGAAATAGTGCTGACGGCAGTTTAGCGTGGCAGCTTCCTTGAAAGGCAAGGTTCACCATGCCTTGCCATGTGGCCTTCTGATTTTCCCAGCTAAAATAGGGTCTGTCTAAGCCCCCCTTGGCATTGCCAACCATCCCAGACATCCTGACACTTTCCCCAATGGAGAGATGCTCCGAACAGGTGAGGGACTCAAAATAAGGGCCCGTACCATAGCTTGCCACACAAAGTGAGTGAAGACAGGCCCTTTTGTAGGAGTGTGCTTGAAGGGGGATTATTATTGTTTTTGGAGGGAAAGAAGAGCCCTAAGTCAGCTGGCCCCGGCCCCCACCTCGAGGCCTGCGTTAATCCGTGTGCGAATGCCAGCCGCCTTGGCCAAAAGCCCCCTCCACAAGCAGCTTTCTTTGAAGAGATGATACCCGAGCTCACCCGCTGCGACTCTTGCTGCACTGTACTTAAAACAGTAAGAAGACTTTTGCACATTTATACCTCCATTGTTGCTTACCCATGGAGGAAGCACAACAGACCAATCAGTCAGACTCCTCAAAATCCTTCAAAAATCCACCCTACAGTCTCCAAGTGAATGAATATAAATGTGACAAAACACTTCCGATCACTCCATCTTCCTTTCTGCTAATATCTGGACAGTAAATTGAGACAGGTTAGAGCCGAGCTTTAATTCCTGTCACCATTTGTTAATTATGGCCTGGACTGTTGTAATTAAAAGAGGCACCCATCCACCCTCCATCGCCGGCTGACACAGCCGCACAGCTCAACTGGCAGAGAGAAACACGGAGATCCGAAGCACAGTCACCTGGCAGGAGCCCGACTCTGCAGGAGAGCTGAAAGAAACTGTAGAAAGTGGTGACATCATTTTGGACAATGACAGGAGTTTTCCACGGCTCAAATAAAAACTACCTGAGCTACAAATGGACTCTAATAAAAAAAGGCCGCTGCATACTTGTTTGTATGTTGGGGAAAAATAAGATTTTCATGTCTTCTTGGTGTGTGTACGTGGACGTATGTGTGTGGAGGCGGCTTCCCCTATTCTTGCCGGGAAAGATGAATGTCTGTTGGGAAATTGGGGTAATTAGGTTAGTAGGTTGTCACTGTCAGGAAATTGAAAGACAGTCCTAATCAGATTTGTGTTTCTAGGGAATCAAATAATTTATATTAAAAAATGAAATATACAGTTACACTGCATTGAAAAAGTATTCAGACAACTCATAGTTGTTAATTTGAATCAAAGTGACCAAAGACGAAGGAGCACAGCAGACGGGTCAGGGAGAAAGTTATGGGGAAGACTTTAGATCTGAAAAAAATATGCAAAGCTATGCACATCTGACTGAGCACATTTCAGTCCATTAACGTAACTACAGACCGACCAAGATTGACAGGAGGGTGATGTGATCCACAGATCTAGTCTTTACAGCAAGGTGAAAAGAAGGAAGACAATGTTGAGAAAAAAACAAAAACATTACAAATCTCATGTTTCATAAGCCATGTAGAGAGCACAGTAAACATGTAGAAGAAGGTGCTCCGGTTAAATGAGACCTGCACTGCATGCAGGATTCCAAAATACCAGCCTGCAACTCAAAGAGAGGACAAAAACCAACATTACACGTCACCCTGAAAACAGTGTCCGACCAGTAACTGAAGGTGGTGGCAACATCGTGCAGTCAGGATAGAAAACCTGGTCTGAACCGATGAGAGGATGACTGTCTTTTCAGTTGCAGGATTATATTCAGTAAAATACATTGAAGTTTGTGGTTTTAATGTTACAAACTGTGGAGAATTTCCAGAGGTACAAATACTCTATCAAGACATATTACACTGTAATACATTCTAATGCCACTGACCTGCATTTATTAGCAGAGAAAAGAGCTTTGGTCATGTCACGTAAGAGGTACAAATCTAGATATTTTGCATAAACCTGCTGTTGAGTTCCTTTTTGCTAAATGAAGGCCATCACTTCTGTCCTGCTCATCTGATTTTTCTCCTTCCCTCCCGTTCACCGAGCGACCTCCAGTCGTTTGTGCGTGGGGCACATCCAAACTCATCCTCTCCAAGAGCACTTGCTGATGGGTAAATTGTATTAGGCTCATTTGCAGTGGCCACACAATGTCCGGATTTGACACCGTCCTCCCTGTTATAAAGTGATGAAATCATCAAGGAAGTGCTCTGGCTGCGGGCGTTCTTCACTCAGAGGACGCAGGAAGCTGACAAATTAACTCCTCCTCCACCACGAGCATTTCATTGAGCCTTTTCCCATCCATCCTTTAATATTAAATTTGTTTGAGGGGGGTTACATTACGTATACAGATTGAAAGGATTCTCCCTCTTGACAGGATTAAGATTTAGGTTTCACAGTCGCAATGACACACAAGTATGAGGATGCAGGATATAAATGCTTGCATGCAATTGCATTAAATAACCAAATACCTGCTCAGGGATATCAAAAAGAAAAGGAGCGGCGTCTATGAAATATGTTAACAATGTTGAAAATTAATAGAATAGAAAAGACATCCGAATAGAAACATTCTTATCAAATAATGAGATAATAAATAACTTATGTTATGATGAGGCTTGCTTGACATTTACAGTATCAGTGTGCAACCTGGCCCCCTAGGTGTGGCTGGGGGTGATAAGGCCCCCGTGCTGCTCCAGTGAAAGAGGGGTGAAATAGGGGTCTTTTATGGGAAAGCAATACCCAGTTATCTATCTGCGGTATGACAGCGGGAGCTTTGTACGCTATGTGTGTGGCTGCGTCTCTGCTCGGAGCTCGTGGTTTTTGTTTTGTGGATGTGGAGGAGAGCACACCTGAGCTCACAGATGCGAGCAAAGAGGCAGGTAACTGGCAGCTAATTAGTATGCAGCCTGCCTCACCCCAAAAGCTAAATAATTAGAGGGCCAGTCTGTGAGATCATTGACCCTGCATTAAATATTCATATGTTTAGACCTGCTCTGGGCTCAGCTGTGTCACAGTAGACCAGCCAGGCATGGGCCACATATGGGAAGGTAGCAAGGCCTCTGACACATCCGCACAGACACACACTCGCGTGTACTCGTTCAGGAATTCATTTCAACACACATATGCCACCATGCAGTGCTTTTTGATCACTTATGCACAAGCAAGAGACAAACTATGTTTCGTACAGATGATCTAAGGAGTGTAATATTTGATTTAAAGTAGCAACCAGAACTTTTTACTGAAAATGTCTTCACTTTGTTGACCTATATAATGTCTGTATGTGCAGTGTGTAGGAAACAGATTCATACCCCTTTAACTTTTCCATTTTAGCATCCACAACATTCAATGTATTTTGTTGTGAAAAACCAACACAAAGTAGCTATTGTTCTGAAATGAAAAATAAAGCCTGTTATACATTTGTGTATCACACATATCCCAAGCAGTATTATGCAAGATGGTTGAAGCTAAAAAAAGAAATAGTGCAAGGAACCTTGAAGAAAACCTGTCACAGGCTGGTCAAAAAAACTTGAGATGGAGTTCCAACTTCCAGCTGGACAGCAACCTTTGACACATGGCTGCTGTCTGGGTGAAAATATCCATATGTTGAAAGGGACCAGTCAAAGTAAACTGCCATGTTAGGTGTCCTTCACATGCTCTCAATTCAGCCCAACTGTGTGACTTTGTGAAGAAAAATGAATAAAGATTTCAGCATCCTGATCTGCAAAGCTGGAGATATACTCTAACAGACTTGCATGACTCGCACAGGATAAATACAAATTAACACCACACTTATGTAAAACCATAAATAGGTTTCCTTCCACTCAACAATTATCCCCAAGAAAAACATTACTCTACAAAATACATTACCTTCTGTTTAAGCAATGTGAAAATAAGGTTGGACAGTGAAAGTTGGGTACATAAACACATCTACTGATGCTTAACTTTGCTTGAAAGACGGTTGGGCATGAACAGATCGGTCAAGCCTTACTTTCTTAAAAAAATACCAATTTTCAAAATACTTTTCCAAGCTAAATTTTTAAAAGAACTGACCAACCTTACAGTCAAAACATGTAGAGTTTGTAGAGTTGTGTTTGTTTATCCTAGAAAAGCCTAATAAAATATACTGAAGTCTGTAATTGTAACATGACACAATGTGAAACAGTTCCAGGAGTGGGAATACATTTGCAAGACAATATATTTGATATTCTTTCAATTCTGTCTGCCAAGCAAAATACACACTTTTCATCTGGCGTCTGTTCTGACTTCTCTTTCCCAGGGGTTCGTTTGGACCGCGTGCGAGGGGGCAGACAGAAGTACAAGCGGAGGCTGGACACAGAAAACAACCCATACCTGGGCTTAACTCTCCCCCCTCCTACTAAAAAGCCTCGTGAGTACTGCTCCATCACTAACCCGTCGCCCCTCATCCAGCCAGTCAGCTTCCAGGTAAAGCCAGGCCAGATTCATGCTCCCCTGTCACTCCCATGTTTGGACAGTTGAGAGATCATTGGTCAGAAATGTAGGCCATGTATTGTTCCGGCCAGAGCTGAATTATGTTAAGTCTCTGAGCAGGTGACCGCTATTATACAACCGAATGCTGGAGGACGCATTTTCAATCGCAGCTTCTCTTTTATTTCCCACAAACATTCAATGAATGAAGCACCAGTTTCTCTGAGTGTATTATATTGTCACAATGATCAACACTGAACATCTTTGTGGTCCTTTGAGCTTTTGCAGCCTCTGACCTCTTCTTTTTGTCGACATCCTGCTGCCCCCTCTTCTATTTTCAGTCACAAAGATAGTGTCTCACCTGTTGGTGGCCGAGCCAGAAAAGATCTACGCCATGCCTGACCCGACCATGCCAGAGAGTGACATCAAGGCTCTCACCACGCTGTGTGACCTGGCTGACCGCGAGCTCGTGGTCATCATTGGCTGGGCCAAACACATCCCAGGTAGAAAAGCATTCCCTCTTGCTGTGTCTTATTTTTCTAATTTCTTTCTCTCTCTCTCACATTTTACCCTGAATTTAACTCTTTTACTTTTATTCTCTTTTGCTGTAGAAAGACTGATTGTTACCTGACAGACTGTTGTAATTTTTCAACTATAATCACAAAGCATGTGGGATTCCTCAAAGCTTTTATCTCGAGTCACTCCTATTTATACAGAAGCTATTGCCTTTGTTTCCAAAATTGCAGTGTTAGAGATCATCCCCTCGTTACACAGAATGACAGTGAAACTATAGAAGATGATTTGTTAAATTATGTTTTCAATTTGTGTTTTTTTTCTTGCTTTTTTTCTGCTATTATTTTTTAACATATCTTTTGTTATTAATATAATATACCTCAGCTTTGTTGCTTTATTTTCCTATAAAGAACTTTGATACACTATCTGATGAGTGGTGCAATGATAAATAAACTTGCTCTGCATGAAAAAGTAAGCATGTCATAAAATAATGAGAGCAGCCCACTTGGCCTTCTGGTGTCTGTTGGACTGAAAAGGCGAACACTTAGCAGAGTTCTGCAAGAAACACATCTTGAATTAATGCGTCTAAAATCCCTTCACTGATTGAAGAAGGAGAAATGTTGGAGATTTAAAGCAAAGTTTGGGACCTGCCCAAACAAATAAGACATCATATCACACTTGAATGCACCAGAGAGCAGGAGCGCACACACATCTCCTGAATTATTGATAGGCATAATCATGTTTCTTCCGTGCCCCATAGACATCGTGATAGACGAGGTGTTAGGTTATAAGAGGCTGTTGAATTAAGGATACACCACTGAGAATACACCGCCTCACGTCAGCAGAGATTTTGCTTCCTTCAAGAGTTTTTCCTCTGATTTTGACAGAGAACATGTTGTTTAGTCGCTCTTTTTTTGCAACCCAGGCAGATTCTGCTTGATCTTGCGCTTGACCCCCATAACTCTACAGCATTACGATGCTGTAAGCGCGAAAGAGTAACAGACTAAATGACAGTGTCCCTCAGCGGCAACTCCATAACCCCCTTCTCTCATCAGCATAACGCGAACAGGGACACAGCTGTCAGCGTGCAGGAAAGCTCAAGCAGCTGCGTGCTTTTATTTTATGTCTGTCAGTTATTGAGATCATTTAAATTCAGGTTAAGTAAATTGAGAGAACTTATTTCAATCAAACCAGCTGGAAATAAAGCTGACCCTTTTTTTATATAGTGCTGAAAAGGTATTAGAGAACTTCTCAGAAGGAAGGGTATTAATCAGGTACAGATCTGATAGTAAGGAGATTAGAGGTGGATATGCTCCCAGGCCCTGGCCTCAGCTCCGGTCCCTTACACGTCTAAACTGTTTGGATCACTCCACACATGGCCATGCATGGTCAGCAGCCTGAGAGTTTTACCAAGGAGCTTAGTCAGGACTGGATCACAGCTGACCCGATAACACACTCCCATCGATGTGACCCAAAAATTACGCCAGCACCGCAGACATTCTGGAAAATCCCATGACACTGGACTGTGGAGGGCTGGAAGCAGAGCTACACTGCCTTTGTTAAAGAATAAAGAGAGTGAGGAAACCTTAAATAAACTTACGTGTTTTACGGATTTGTTTTACAATTTATTATTTGTGCTCTAAATATTTCACAGTTAGCTGCTTACACTTATCTTACATGCCGTAGTGCAGTTAATAGGCAGTGCACAGGTTCATAGTGTTTCTGTGATTTGACTAACTATAATAATTTCAACCCATCACTTCCAGCTCATGGCTCTGTTCCTAAATTAGCACAGGTGTCTGCCACTTAAAGGCTACACTGAATAATCTGCACTACCTGTGAGATGATAGCCTGTAAGCAGATTATTTTGATCTCCTTCCTTGTAAACACATACAGACTCTCACTAATACCTTTGTTTCGTAATGTTTTCATTGTAGAATCAAATGGGTTTTTTTTATATTAGATAACCATTTAGGTGAAAGAAGAAAAAAAAAGAACTGCTTCTACTAAGTGCTTGGTTTGCATCTGTCCCTGAGGTGGCGTTTGTATTAGGACAGTGGGTGTCCTCTGGCCATGAAATGGCTGCATAATTGAGTTGTACATGGCTGAACCTGATCAGAGACGGTTCACTGGTTGAGCGAGACTCCATGCGCTAACACTCCATGCACCGGCGGTACCCCGGGGCAGCCTACCACGCTCATCTCCTGCTATATTTCTCCTCCTCCACTGCAGGACCAGACAGGAAAAAAGTGCTGATTGTATTCTGATAGATTTTTGTGGCCTTCGGCGATGGAATTAAAAAGATTAACAGTTCATAATGAAGTAGAACACACTTATTAGGCCACTTACAGATGGGCCAATAACTAAAGTTCAAATTCAACAGTATAAATGTCAGAAAAATTGGCACTTAGCATCTCCCAGTTGATTTTTAATTTCGTCTATTAACGGAGAACATTTTAAAATGTGTTTGAAAAGTGGCGTAATGTGGAGAAGAATGGCCCAATTGCACATTAATGGGAGGGCAAGTGGAGGATAACAAGCTGTATCAGTCGTATAGATGAAGTCCAATGTCTGCTTTCGTTCTGAGCCATAAAAATGATTCAGCATCCAGAGCCTTACAAAAGTATTCATATCCCTTTAATTTGTCACTTTACAAACACCTTTAATGGATGTTTAATGTTTTGTAAGGTAGACAACAATGAAATAACTCAAATTGAGAAGACAACTTCATCCTGCAAAGTGTGGCATGCATTCATATTCAGTCCACCTGAGTCAGGTTGAACCTTGTTTTGTTTCAGTTCTGACTGGAAGTGTTTTGGTGTATTGTCTCCATCAGCTTTCCATGTTAAAAGATTATTTTTCCTGCAAAAATAGTTCAAACTGTCAGATTACTTTAGGAAAATGCCAAGTCTTTTCACAGATTTTAAATTAAATTTAGATCTGGACTTTGACTAGTGCATACTTACAACATGCATGTGATTTGATCAAATCTTTTACATTGGTGGTCTGCCTACAGAGGGACATTTCCTGCAGGAACGTGAACCCCGTTCTTTTACAGATTCTCCCACCTGAGCTTTGGATCTCTGCAGCTCCTCCAAGACTTATCGCTGGCCTCTTAAATGCTTCCACTGATTAATGTTTTTATTGGCTGACCTGTCAATTTAAGTGAATGATCCTGTCTTGTCAGATTTGAAGTTGTGGGATGCTCTTTGAAATGTCAGAATGACATATGCATGATTTTAGAGATTTGCAAATCTTGTGATATTGTTTTATAAACTTACCCACAACTTTCTCCCTCACCTGTCTGTCAGGAAAGGAAGCTAAATTATGCACATTTCCTTCCAACTTATAACTATTGCTACTTTTTGTTTGTCCATTAATAAAAATCAAATTAAAATACATTAAAGTTCAGGGTTGTGAATTCAAGAAGTATGAATACTTTTTTGCTAGGTGAAGAATTGATGGATTTAATTAAACTAAAAGTACATTACATCTGTTTGCTACTGCAACAGGGCTTCTGTTTGCTACTGCAAACAGAAGCCCTGCCTTCATTCTGGTTCTCCCTTAATCACAGCAGAACCTTTGGACACTTCAGTCACTTCTTTAAATAGTAGCATGAGGCACAGTCTGCAGCCCCCTGAAGAGGGTCTGGGGTCGTTAGCAGGAGCAGCGTTACAGGGATGCTGACAGATGGGTTGTTGCTCCTAAGGTGCTAACAACCTTTGACACACATTGCAGTGCACTGTGCAGCCCCTTTGGCCCGTTTCCATCACATAAAGCTCAATTCCACCCTGTCCAGGTGTTTTACGGAGGAACTAAGTACACTCACAGTCTCAGTGCACTAAAACCGCCTTGACACTGAGAGTGTGACTATCCTGGATGGAGTCTCCTCTATTGTGGTAAAACTGGCATGCATGCCTTTTATGCAAGGTAGTGCTAGAAGCTAAACTTTAACATTTACAAAAATCAGTCAAAACAAGTGTACTGTGTCTTCCAAAAATGGTTATATTGTTCACTTTACTTCACATAAAACCACAACATTTCTTTCATGACATATTGTGATTGTGTTGTAAATGTTGTAAACCAAGTGTTCAATATCTAACAGACCACAACCGAATGCACCACAACCGGTGGTCACAACTGTGAACCTTCAAAGGCCAAAAACATTAATTATACAAACAGCTAAAATGAACAGGGTAACTTTGGAGGAGCTGCAGGGAGCTGCAGGTCATGTAGGGAACTCAGCATAAATGTGATAGAAGGTGCTCTTGTATAAAATAACATTTCTGGCCGAGATGTAAAATTCTATGTGTGGTGGAAAACTTACATTGTGCATCATCCCATGTTGAAACATGGTGATGGCAGCATCATGATTTGGGGATGTTTGTGTTCAGTGGGGACATGGAAGCTGGTCAGAGATAACAGGGATGAAGCTAAACACAGGACAATCCTGGAGTCCTGGGCTTGAGACAAAGGTGGACGTTCACTTTCAGCAGAACAAACACCCTAAGTGCAGAGATACTATGGGATGGTGGAAATCAAATTCCTGTGGTGGTATGGTGCAATCAAAATCTGGACCTAAATGCAAATTTAAGGACATCTGCCAAGGCTTGAGAGTCGGAATAGAAAAAGCAAAAATATCAATGTCAACTTTGCCCACAAGAGGTTTTTTGTGGTATTTGTGGTGGTACAAAATTTGCTCTCCACACCTTTCAGATTTTTAGGTGCAATTATTTAAAATAAATAAATAAATAATGTATCACTTTAAATTCCACTTTAAATTACCCAACACTTTGTTTTGGTTTATTACATAAGCTCCCAATAAAACACATTAAGCTGTGAGTTTAATTCTTAAAGGGACATGAATGCTTTTTGCAGAGCACTGTATCTTTTTTTATTAGGTGCTTAGAAACGAATTCCTTATTTCTTAACACCAGGTGTTTCCGCATTAGTTGTATTAGATTTAGACCAGAAGAAGGTAATGAATCAGACCGCATTGCGTTATTTATCGCTGGTGTTTTGGGAATATTCATTATCTGTGCTTTATTGAATCCCTGCGTTTGACAGACAAGTGGCTGCCGCATTACTTGTTAACACAGAGGCAGCGATGTCGAAAAGAGATCACACCTTCTTGTATGTTGTCGTGTTTGCGCTTTAATCACCCACCTTCTCCCAGCAGCCCCCTCCCCCTCCATCAGGGTTCCCGTTTTCTCTTTGCCATTAAATTGTAAAATCTACTTACTGTGTTGCCAGCCTGATCCCACTCAGGCTGCGTAATCTCCTTGTAATAGAGTGTGAATACTGCCCAGCGATAAATCAGCACCTCATCAGCGCACTTTATTAAATATAGACACCAACAGACAGCTCTTAGTATATTCAATTTACCCTCTGACGTAGGCTTCAGCATGGGGGATAAAGATAGATTGAGCAATCAGGTGGATGCTGAGGCTTGAACCCAGGCAAGAGGCGCTGGAGAAAACTTGAGGAAGATTGAGATGGGTTGTGTACGAGAAGCAGGAAGAACCACAAATGTAACGCTTGCCAAGCAGGCGGAAAAGACTTTAACTTGCATTTTTGTTATCTGGTTGGGAAATTTTGAAAAATGTTGAAACCATAGCGTTTGTGTTGAATTTGTGTATTTTATCTTAGTCTCTTTTATGTGAAAGGCACTCAGCCTTGTCTGCTGATGTGCCTTGAAGTGATCGTTCTCAGAGCGCCATCCCTCATTAAGCAATGTTACTTGATGGCAGCGAAGATAAATTATATGTAATTATGGTGATAATTAAAGCTTGATTCGTCCCGTCTTTGCGCCTAAACAGAGATTTGTAAAGTCAGTATTGGCCAAGGGAGACCCAGGGGAGGGCTAAAGACTCTTTTGATAGGGTCTGGGGGTCATAGGGTGCAAATTGAAACAAGGGGATTACTGTATTTAACGTTTCTCAGCCTCGTGATGTTCACCTACTCCTGGTCAAATCATCCGTTTTCTTGCTGCCTACAATGGGATGATTCACTGGTTGTAGGAGATTCTCACAGTACGATAACCTATTTATTATTTACAATTTTGTTCATTATGTAAACTTGAAAAAAAAAAATCTTTACTATATGCAGACACATATAGATGGAACCGTCTTTTCATTTTCTGCAGTCACTTCATCAGGGAACCTTCAGATGCAATAAAGAGAATAATACCATCATTAACTGTGTGGACGCCGTAGTTCTTATACTTTCAGTTGAAGATAATGAAAGAAATTTGTAAGATTATTATAAAAACAGAGGTGTATAAACTGTTGTATTCCCTGTAGGCTTGGACAAGCATATAAAATACCTAAAGAGGTGTTTGGTGGTTGCATTGAGCATTTTGCCTTTTCTGACTTACTGACTTGATACAAGTAGCTCACCCTTGGAAAGTTTGTGCTTATTATTTTTTTTTTTGGTGAGTTTTTTTTCTTTTCCTTAGCAACAATGATTAGTTTGTTTTAACATAATTGTGTTGTGTATACAACAGCCTTCTTGTCATCAAATCAATGTAGAGTGAGAGGCTGCAGCAGATCTGTGTTTGTCATACATGCAGCTGGATTTCTGGTCAAAATATTTATGTTGAGCACAGCAAGTTATTACCAAGATGTTATTGATTGGATTCTCCTCATGCTGTCATGTAAATTTAAGAAGCTTCAAAGAACGAAAAACACAGTAAGCCATAATTACGCTTCGGAATAAAAACAAATACGGACAAATCAGAGGTGTTCCATTTTTCTTTTGACTTTTAATCAGACATTTAGACTAAAAAGAAGAGCTTTGATACAGAAAAAAGCTGATGGCGATATGATCACTGGGCCCAGTTTGAGGATAGAATAAAAGGAGTGCTAAATCTCTTGGGTCCTGTTTGGGCACAGTTTTACTTCAACCGGTGCCCGAAGAGCACTTGACTTGGCTGAGGTGAGATTGCCGCCGGGCAGAAGTCTTCAGGGCCCGCTTGTCCTTCTGATAGCCAGCCATGATAGATCAGCCAGTGTCCAGCCAGGATTGCTCTCCCTCCCCCATTTCTATCTCACACTTCCTTTTTTCACTAATGCTTTGGTCCTCTTTGGTCCTCTTTCTTGCTTATCTCCCTCCTCTCTGCCCCGTATCTTCTCTTCTCTTTTATCCCCCATTTCTCTATCTCTCGCCATTTTTCTCCCTCCTTCGCTCTCTCTCCCCCCCCCCACTCTTTGTCTGCTGTGTTGTCTGATTGAGGGTGAGTTACGAGGGGGCTGCAGCTGGAGGGGACCGCCGTGCCTCGTAATTACATCTCTTTTTATTACTCGCGCTAATGGCCCTCGGGGAGAAAGAAACAATAATAAATTAATAGAATATGAACTCCAGCTCAACAGAAATCTCCAGCATTTCATTTTGGACCGTCCTGTTCTCCGGCAGATGAAACAGCGCTCTGATTAATCTCCGCTCGGGGTTTGAAACGGCCGTCTGTGGGTTTGGGCTGCCCCCTCCTGCTCACAGCTGAAGGCTTTTGGGAAGATAAAGAGAGAGATGATGGTTTTTCAGTCTTGTTTTAGTGCAGGGCTTTATTGTTTTTTAGTTTAATTTATTAGATCATTTTTTTCATGAATGACAATGCGATCTGTGGAAGAAGGTGCTCTGGTCAAATAAGACCAGCATTTTACTTTTTGGGATATGTGCAAAATGTTTGATCACGCTGAACGTTTCAACGTCTCAGTATGACATGGAAGGGGTAGCATCATGCTGTGTGGGTGCTTTTCTTCCGTAGAAATAAATCAGTTTTGAGTAGGTGATGGATGGAGGTTTAACAATGACATCCTTAGAGATTGTGTGTGTGGGCGTGTGTGTATTTTAGGTTCAATAACTGTTTTTTGTAGTATTTACACAGAATTATTTAGATCTCCTCCAATAATGAACCATTTAATATGGCAGAAAATCGCTAATTGTTAAAACCTTATTTGATTGATCTGCTCAAATCTAATGTGAACAAAGGAAAATGTGCTGTAATTATTGCTGCGAAGTCTCCCAGACAGAAACCTGCTGGTGCGTTCAACTGTGGAGCGGAAAAGACCCTTCAAGTGCACAGGCAGGCTCCTCTGATTTGGTCAATATTGTGTCATGTTTGGTCAAACCCCGCCAAGGCAGTGGGCTGGAAATGAAGATGTAAATATTGATATTTCATTAGGGGAAATCACCCACTCTGACGGCACTTAACCGGGCCACCTTCAGAGTGTGGCGGCCGGAGCGCGGCGTGACCTGTGGAGTCGGGAAGTCACTTCATTACTCGATTAAATTGAGTGGAAAAAGGCGAGGCAACGACACAAGATCCCATTTGGAGCGATAATTTAGGCTTTGAGGAGAGGGGATGGAGCGGGGAAAAACACTACCTCTCCATCTCACAACACTGGATTAAATTCAAGGACTTTTAGCGTCAAAGGTAATTGCAGGCTGCTGGGATGCAAGTTTGCATATGGCTGAGAGGTGTCGGTTGTATCAGAACAACTCTAAAGCCACTCCAGCGAGCCCTGAACAGGGCCGTCATGCGAGCTGTCATCGCGGGAGCAGCGCTTTAGTTCCGCTTCAGTCCTCCTTGGCATTAAAAGGCTACACAAAGCCTCGTCTGTGATTGTGATGCCAACCTGATGCGGCAATCAGCACCACGTCCGTGCTCGCTTGACAATTTCTCTCCGGCCAGTCCACATTCTGTCCGACATAATGGCTACGTATGCAGACAAGGAAATAACACAACAAAGCATTTTAAGATGCCGCCTGGATAACTGTAATGGCACGGGCCGCTAGAAAATATGGCTTATTGGCTTCACTGATAATAGTCAAGTGTTTTGAGTGCTTTCGGCAGTCTGCTTTGTTGGCTCTAATTTGGGACGGTTCTAGCACCTTTCAGTTTGCGCTCTTTTCTACCCACTATTGATTCCCCTTCAAAATGTGAAGGCCCTCACATTCTGATCACAATCTGTTAATTAATGTATCCTGCAGCTCTTCCCCTGCCGTGGTCATCACCACGATAAGGGAAATTGAACACTCAGGTACCACTCTTCCTGGCTTCTTTTTTTCTTGTTTCTCTCTCCCTCTGCCCTGATATTGTTTTTTTTTCACTCACTCTCATGGTTCTTTATTTATTTATTTGTCTTCTCAAGCTGCATGTGTTGAGTCCTGGCAGGGGGAGATAAACATCGGGCTTGTGGCCACGCCATAGTCAGGTCATTTACATTCAAGAGAAAACGTCTGATGCACGTGGCCTGGTCAATACAGTAATCTATCGCCTGTTAATCACACTGTGGCAGGTACTGTGGCACCAGCAAACTTGTAAAAGCAATCAGGGGCGGTGCTGGGGAGTCTAATATGCTGTCAGAATGAGCCGCCTGCAGGAACGCCTAGCTGGGGGAGGGGAGCCTGGTAATATGGTGAGTGCTTTGCAGGCTTGTGTATTTTATTGACAGCTAAATTGTAAAGGAAAAGAAAAGGATACCAACAGTGCCTTGCAAAAAAATATTAATATCTGTGGAAACTGTTAACATTTTGTCACACCACTTGCTCACAATTCACTGAATTTAGCTGTGCGTTTATGTGATGTACCTGCACAAAATAAGGAGAAAGAAACAATGTTGGATGTTTTACCATTAGTCAGAAAGCCGCATGGTGACTCTGGTGGAGCTGCAGGGATCTACATCTTAGAATCTCTCGATAGAGCAACTGTTATTTTGACACTTCATGGATCAGGGCGAGAAGAAAGCCATTGTTGAAAGAAAGCAGTAAGATGTCCCTTTTAAAGTTTTCTATCAGCTGTATAGGAGAAATAGAAAACGTGGAAGAAGGTGCTCAAGCAAAATGTTCATCTTAGATCTACATGCAAATGTGTACACTTGAAGAAAAACACACCAAATAAATTCCCCCCATATTGAAACATGGTGGTGACAGTGTCATGCTGTGGGGATGCTCTTCCTCAACAGACACATGGAATCTGGTCAGAGTTGATAAGAAGATGGGTGGACTTCATTGTGCCTCTGCAGAAGCCAAGATAATTTCAGCAGGACACCCACCATAAAAATACAGCCAGAGCTAATTTGGAACAGATTAAAACATATTCATGTGTTATAATGGCCTAGTCAAAGTCCACACCCAAATGTAATTGTGAGTCTGTAACAGGACTTGTTCTTTGATGTTGACTTAGCTTAAGCTGCAAAGCATAAAAAAATTTCAGATGTTCAAAGGACACATTTTTAGACTTGCTGCTGATTATTTCAGCTAAATATTATTTCCAATGCACTGAAAAATGCACACCACACTTTTCAAGTCTTTATTAGTAAAACAGTGTCAAACATCTAAATCATTTTATACTTGACTCCGTATAAAATGTGGCTTAAGTATTTTTTGTAAGGCACTGTATATGTCTGCTTGCTCCTTACTTTCTTCCTCTCTTCCTTGATTCTCTTTTGTTTGAATTCCCCAGAGCTCATCTGAGGGGGATATAGCAGCTTGTTTTATTTGATGTTCTATTCTGAGCATATGTAGAGGTGTCTGGGAGGAAATGACAGTGGTTTGATGTTCCCGTGCCAGTTTCAGCTCTCCCAGCTGCTGTAGAACGAGACCCTGGGTTTAAGCAGGTCTTCAGGCCCGGTTTGAACCTCCTGATCCCAGAGCTATGGCTGTTTTTTATGTGTTTGGATTTATGTGCATACATATAGATGTCATGATGTCAGTGTTCACGTCTGTTTGCTTTCTTGGTTGACACGTTATGTATGTTCGCACGCGTGGTTGTGTGCGTCCCCCTCCTCCTGTTACAGCGTGCATGTCATGTCCTCAACCCTTCCAATATGAATGTGTCTCTGTGCTAATCCCCCTAACACCAATAGAACAGGGGCAGGATACAAGGGGTAACAACTTGGCTTTGTGTTTCTCAGACCTTTGCTCTGATTTACTGTCCTCACTTACAGTAAAGCCGACTCAAGTGCTCCGAGACAAGCTTCAAAGAAGACCTTCTACTGTGCATTTGAAATTAAGCGCCTGTGCCTCAGTGTGTACTTTGAGCCAGTTTGGCTGGACGGATCATGTTTGTTTTCTTGATTAGCCGCATCCTGGTTGTCAATTTTCTAAATTTACCCGACTCAGCTGCTTTTTGGAAGTAGAAAGTATTTTCTCTTCAAGCCATCTGTTTTCATGTCACATTTGCCCTCACACAGTTTCCGTCTTCTCGCCCCAGGCTTCTCCACCCTCTCTCTGGGAGACCAGATGAGCTTACTGCAGAGCGCCTGGATGGAAATCCTCATCCTCAGCATCGTGTTCCGCTCGTTGCCGTACGAGGACGAGCTGGTGTACGCCGAGGACTACATCATGGACGAGGAGCACTCACGGCTGACGGGCCTGCTCGACCTTTATGTCTCCATCCTGCAGCTGGTGCGGAAGTACAAGAAGCTCAAGGTGGAGAAGGAGGAGTTCGTGACTCTCAAAGCCATCGCTCTCGCCAACTCAGGTGGGAATGGTAGAGCACACCACAGTTCATTAATTAAATTCAAAAATATGCTTAGATTTAAGATTTTTTTTTATTTTTTATTTATTGCGGTAAATAATGGTTGCTCTTTGCCTCCAGTAGTTTATTGGCAAATTATTTTATTATGAATAATAATAAAAAAGTTGCAGAATTATCTAAACATACATTAATACTATATAAAACTAAATATGCAATTAAAACTTCAATTTTCACAACAGACATTCTCTCTGGTTTTACCAATTTTGAAGAATAGCTAAAATACACAGGCCTCTTTGTTAAAAAGTAAAGCATGTACTACTTATTTAAAGCTCCTCCATACACTGATAAACCTAAATAAGTAGGATACAACTTAAATAGAGGCTTCAGCTGCAGTGATTCTATAGAAAGGATTTTGGGTTCCCATAAATGTAGCATCAGTTATATTGCTTAAACATTTTTAAAATATTCTTAATGCGGGCTATAACTCAAACTGCATAGAGTTATTGAATAAAACATTTTTCAAAATATGTACGTGATCCTGTAATTGCAATAAAAGGTAATCAAAGTCAGTATTCTAATCTCCATTCAGTTATTTGTATTTAAATCAATACTCATGATTTTAAATAGGACTAGACATGTGTAGTTTATTATAATATAAAAGTCCTGGCATTCTTTATCACGCATAGTTTATTATATTTAGTGTGTTTACAAGACCCGTTTTTAAATCACTAATTTTGAGAAAAGCAAAAACAAATTTGATGCTTTTATTCTGTTGTCTATTCACAGCTATTGTTTTATTTCAATTTATTGTATTTTAAATCAATAACATTTTACAGTTTCATCAAACAAAAGCAAAGAGATTTTATCTGTACAAACAAATACATGCAAAAATCAACTAAAATAATATTATGTTTTTTCTTTGCAAATTTTAAGACTAACCTTTAATTTTGAGTGTAATATAAAGATTTGGAGAGAAGAAAGGGTATATGTTGAAAAAAGGCTTTTATTTCCCTTATTTTTTGGAACTGAACACCTTTCTTGCACCTTTCTATTTCTCCTGCGCTCCCTTCTCTTTCTCCATCTCCATAACAGTAGCTGCAAGGCACAACAGCCATGTGAGGTAAATTTAGCATTTCATTAGGAGCACGGGGACTGTCAATAAAATGTGTTAAGTCGAATGGAATGAATATCAGGAAGCGGTGGGCCTCGTTTGTTCCGATGCGAAGGCTGCATGGCGCTATTGACAAGGCGCCTTTGGAGGAGGCAGGATCTGTCCCGCTCTGATCAATGCGCGCCTGGGTCACCGGGCCTCTTTCCCTTGTTTTGTCCTAGGCTGAAAATGAAAATGCTGATGCAGGGACTTTGCTTTCAGACAGCAGAGCTTTTGGGAGGCAGGTAGGGTGGGGGGTGAGGCGGAGATGGGGGATGGGGGAGAGAGGAGGAGGAGGAACAAGGTCTCTGGGAGATCGCTCTCCCGGGAACCCCTCTGTCTGACAGCTGTGAAAATTCATAGCGATTGATTTTGTAATTAGCAGTTTATCAATTCGATCGACGTGGGCTCACTGATGGATTGCAGGGAAATTGTTTCTTCAAAGTTGTTTTTTATTCCACCCCCTCCTCCACTGAACAGAGCGGCATGCGCTCTGCCCTCTTTTCATTCCCATCTGTTGAGATGTCTCCATCGCTCTTTTTATTTTCCCCCCGCTGTAAAACATTTCATTAAAGCAGCTTTATCACAGAAATGTGTGTCTGTGCAAAGGTGTGAAAAACAGAGCAAAACACTGGGTTGATTTGTTAAAACAAACAATTTGGGTGTGAACACGGCTTCTGTGGAAAAAAAGGAGATAATTATGTCCCACCATAACCTCATCTGTGATTTTTTTTTTCCCTTTTTTTTGGTTTTTGGTCTCACCCCACACCCCCTCCCGCATTCACTTTACAAAAACGACCTACTTCATTTTACCACTGTGGATTTGAAAACCGTCAGGGTGAGAAATGTCTCAAGGTCTTGGGAATACAGTTGTTCCAGTCAATGAATCTGGGGCGAAGCCTGAAATCTGTTTTGCCTTTTATTGTCCCGCGCGGTAAAATATGCGCTGCCAAGGTGAGACGAGTCAGGCGGCCAATGACACGCTGTCTCCTGAGTGCGAGGTGCCAGTTAACCGGTGAGGAAGAGTGCCACCCCGGAGCCTGCCAGAGAGAGAGAGAGAGGAGCTGGAAGACAAAAGCTGCGGGCCAAGAATAAAAACCGAAAAGGAAAGAGGAGGGTGTTGACGCGAAGTGATGTCGAATCAGTAAAAAGAAACAAAAATTGTGTTAACGTATCGTTACAGGTGTGACGAAAAGCACAGGGTTTCTTGGCTGAAACTGTAGATTTGTCTGAAACTTTTCAGGAGGAGAAAACCTGGGTATATAAGCATAAAGATAAAAACAATAATTAAAGATTTACTTTAACAAATATAGAGGATCAAAGACTTATCACGACGCAAAAATGTCCAATTTCCTTCATATACCTTTGTAGAGTTCAACTCTATCGTGGAGTTGCCCTTTTCCACATTTTGGATCCCACAGGGAGGTGTTTAATGTGGATGCTCACCCCACAGATTGGGCTGAATTCATAATGTTGTTTACTGGAGGACAACATTGATTTTCAGTCGCAGTGATCAGGTCCAAATATACACTCTGCCTACTTGATCAAATAGTAAAATGTAAAAACTATCTGAAAGGTGTGGCTTCTTCTTTTTTATTTCATCTTGTTAGGATTTTTATTTTATAGACCAATACGGTGTTAAGCGTTATTGTGAATTGGAAGAAAGGTTATTTCTTAGTTTTTTAAACTTTTCACAAAAACAAATCTAAAAAGTCTGGCATTTGTTTGTTTTCAGCTCTCTCGAGTCAGTAGTGTGAACTGCCTTTCATCTTATTTTACAACTACAAGTAGTTTTTACCATCTCTGGACATCTTCACACTGACATTTTTGCTCATTGTGTTTTGAGAAAAGTTCTAATTCAATCAGATTTCATCTCTTCAAAAATTATTTTTCAACTCGTGCCACAACTTTTCATTTGGGTTTAGGTCTGGACTTTGAGTTGGTCAATCTAAGATATGAACATGCTTTAATCTAAAAGATTTAATTGTAGCTTTTGCTGTATGCTTAAGGTCATTGTCCTGCTCTGTCTCACTCTCAAGTCTTCTGCATCTACTGAAATTTTCTTAGAGCATTGAAATGTAGAATGTAGTTCGTGCCAGGTGATTTGTTTTTTAACTCACATAGCATTTTATAAGTTTACTTGTGTCTCACCTGACCAGAGCATACAGTATTTCTCACGACGTCTTCCCACAGTGTCTTTCTTCTTGCCACTTTTTTCACAAACCTCATATTTGTGTGCTATACAAGTAACACAATTATTGGAAATAAATGAATGGATTATTATATTTTTGATTTTTTTTTTTCCTTCTTTCACATTGTTTTATTATCTTCTGGGAGATGCCCGTTTTATTTAATATGAAAAACAAAGTTCTTGGTTTTATGGAAATAAATTAGCATCTAATTTGAGCCCGGGGCCATGAATCGTTTTCAGCTTGACTGTACCCTGATACTGGTAGCTTGTGTAGTTGACAGCGTTGAGTCTACTATTTGACATTTTACTATTATATCTCTACCATAAGTCTTATATATGTATTATGTTTACAGACCCCCAATATTTTTAGGACTTGAAGCTCTCTAATGTTTTATTTTCTCCCCTCTTGTCCCAGCAGACTCCATGCACATAGAAGACATGGAGGCGGTCCAGAAACTGCAGGACGCTCTCCACGAGGCCCTTCAGGACTTCGAGAGCAGCCAGCATCAGGAGGACCCGCGACGGGCTGGCAAGCTGCTCATGACGCTGCCCCTGCTGAGGCAGACTGCAACTAAGGCTGTGCAGCACTTTTACAGCATTAAGGTGCAGGGCAAGGTGCCCATGCACAAACTCTTCCTGGAGATGCTGGAGGCCAAGGTCTGATTGGAGGCGGAGGGCTGCAACATTAAGACAGAGAGTGACTTGAATCATGGCTGAGGGATCTTAGGAGACAGATTCGGCCATGTAGTTTGCAAAGCAGAGACTGACAACTCCTACTCTTTGCAGAACCTTGGGACTTTAAATTCAAAACAAAAAAAAAAAACAAGTGGAAAACTTGGGTTATTAGTATAAATATAAAATGATGCAGATTAATTTAAAATATATAATAAATACTATGTACAGTAATAATTTTCTTTTTGTAATTGTCAGTGGTCATGCTCTATATGAAGGACCTTCCTGCCCCTTTGCATCTTCAGAACAAGTAGAAAGTTCCTAAAAAAAAATGTTGTTCTGAAGAAAGCAAAGGCGTCAACAACCATAAGCAGACTCGTGTGTTGTTGTTTTTTTTTTTTTTTGTCTGGACTTAACCAGGACATGTAAATAATTACTACTTGGAAAGCTGAGTGTACAGTTCGAAATCTGACAAACTTGGTAACCATGTTTTCTTCTTCTCTTCCTGCAAAAGAAAAAAAATGTAAAAAAAAAAAAAAAGAGAGAGAAATGAGGAAAATTGTTACCTAAATGTGAACTCTTATCAATTAAATGTCCTTGGATTAATATACCTCTCCTGAGTAGTAAGCAGTGTGATCTTAGTGGATCCTTCTCAGACTGAAAGACTCGCTGAATCCATGTTTAACCAACCTAGCATAGGCAGGTAAAATAGTCTTATGTAGTAATTCAGCAATAAGAGGAACTGTGGGAAAACCAGGCTTAATTTCCAGTGTTTCATGTGCTTTTCTTTTGCTGCTGTTGCCTAAAGACCATGCCTGTCACTTTCACCTGTGCGAGTCACCACTTGTTCCCCTGTTGTACACTCATATTTCTCCTCTTGTGAAGAAGTTTGTGTTGGTGCTTCTCAAGCACTAAACCCCCAGATTCAGCTGTCGCTTAAGCCTGTGGAAATTGCTTCTTGACATGCAAATAGATGACCGGATTCAGTCTAGGTGAAAGATAATCAGCGGTTTCGGTGTGGAAGTTTCAAAGGATTTATGCCGGGTGGCAGAAGTCTATGAGATTCCTTGTTCAAACAATCAGAGGCCTATATGTCAACCACGCTATTTTGGGCTCTTTAAGCCAGAGGGAGCAAGGTGTCCGGCATCTGCTCTCACCATTTTAGACACCTTCCATCTTTTAATAGCGGCGCCTGCATTTATGGGGCTTCAGCTGAATGGAGGTAAATAGCAGGTGCAAAGCAGGAGCTGCGGCGCTTCACACTGGGTTTATTTTTACCCAGCGGGGGGCAGAAGGGGAAGCGGTTGTCCGTACAGCCTCTGGACCAGGAGTACAATGAACACGTGGACCACTCCTTGACCTCATGTTGACACGGTGGCCGATGCAGAATAACACCCTTCCCGCCAGCATTTGTGAGAATCTCGAGCGCCCGATCATGCACATGTGAACAGCTATGCAAGAAACAAAGTGTGCATGCCTCAAAGGGCAACGGTGTGTCTGTGCAAGGTGTGATCTCTGGTGGGGGGGAAAATTGTCCTGCTTCTCCCCGTGTTTAGGTCCATTACGCTAAGTGTGAGTAATGCTTCAGTGCCATCCGCCGCCCTCCACGTGCAGGGGAATGTGCTGGTAGGGAATGCTTATACTGCTGTAGTGATAAATTGTGGCTATGTCACAACAATATGATACTGTGATCAAAGGAATCCCTGACATTGCATAGGTTAGAGTTGCGGCTACGCTTGTGATATCAAAGGCTAGCGGCGATCGAGCGGTCAGCAGCTGCCTGAATGGCCACTTAATGGAGAATAACTACTCCCCAGATCATCCTACACCTCCCTACTTGAACTACCCAGTGAACAAACGCTGCTGTAGAAGGTGAAATTTAAGTTGTTTTACTGTTGTGCAATACAGCAGGGACCAATTCTGACTGAAATCATGCTAAAGGCATGTGTTTAGACAGCATATTCAAAATCTTTTAGATAGAAAACAGTGTAATTAGATTTTATTTGCAAGTATTTCAGTTAAAATTACAGTAAAAAGAAAGAGAAGGCAAAGAAAAAAATTCAAATAGAGGAATGAATAATTGCAACAGTTTTTCTCTTGCAAAATGGCACTGTGTTACGTGCTAGACTTATATTATAGGCATGGGCCAGTGTGAGTCTCAACTTGAGTAGAAATATCACCGTTACAAGGTATCACGGTTGTAACAAAGCGATTTAAAACTGAAACACACATCAGATCTAAATGCTTTTATGCAATTCCCAACTGTAGTTTTAAAATAAAGTTCTCATAAGAGCTAGTTAAACTTCCACAACATTCCCTTATGGAAACTTTTAACTGCAGAAACAAAAATATGGGAACTTGCAGCCATATTGGGAAGGGAATGCTTACCGTGATAAATTATGGCTATCATAACGTTTTGATACTGTGATCAAGGGAATTTCTGACATTGCACAAGTTGTAGTGGCCACACATGACCATATGTTGTTCATCAAATTCTCCCCTACCTGCTCTTGACACTGTCTAACTAAATAATGTAGTTATTTTAATGTTGAGCAATACAACAAGGACCAGTTTTGACTGAAAACACTCAAAGTGCTTTTAGAGTGAGCAACATTTTAAATATTTTTTGTTATATTTGAAATCATTTAGGTCAAAACAATGCAACCTTTAATTTGCACTTACATCATTAAATTTTTTTTTTTTAAATAAGAAATTAGCAATTTCTTTGTAAAGAAAATTTCATAGATGGTCAAAATTCTTGGGAGTCATTTTGAACTTTTGATTGTTTTTCTCTGCGTTGTGACACTGCAGTAAGTGAAAGACAGAACTGGCTTGTGTAGAAGAGTCTCATGCTGAGTAAAAAATATGGTTGGTAAAGATTTAAAACAAAAATGTACAACATAATCACTTGATTTGAAACAGCTTGCCATATATTATTAAGAGTGATGGCTGGTCCATGCTTTCCAGAAATAATATCAAAATTTCAATTCAGTTTTTTTTGTAAGCGCAAGAAAAACCTATAAGGTTTCTGTAAGTCAGATCGTAGGTGGTGTTCAGCAAAAGGTGGGGGAAGGGCAGCAGTGCACCACATAGCCAGAGAAAACTCCACTCAGTCAGACAGTTTTCTCTGGCAACTAATTAAAATAACTTTAAACCATAGGAATGGTACGGAGGCTGACTTTTAAAAAAATCTGGATTAGAGTAACCGGCCCATGCCTACATACAAGTTGTTTCTGTAAGTGTATTGTAAATATATTAGCATCAACAACAGTAGGTTGCCGAAATACCACTGGAGAAGTAAGTATGCAGCGCCCCGCTGGCTACTACCTCATCAACATATTATCAATGTTCCTCTGGTTCAACTTTCTGCTCTCATCTGTGACATACCTGAGCCAGTATTGTTTTTATCAACCACCAAAAAAATAAATAAATAAAATCTTTCAGTGCTCCTGCCAAAACATTTGTAATTGTAGTCATGTTTTTTCTTATCCCACTCATTCTTCACAGGCGTTTGTAAAGGTAAAGCATGCTTCATGTCGACCGTACAACTTTACCGTTAGGGTGGAGCAAAGTGGGTGTGTGTTTATAAGAGCATTGTTGTGTCAGAATTGGTCCCTTGATCCCTTGAGAGAAACTGCAAACAGGGAGCAGGTAACTGATTTCCTGCGTCTGTGTTGAGTATTTATGGTGTGAAATATATCATTTGGCAATGGTGTACATTGATATCTCTTGATTGTTGAATCACCAATATCTGTGTAACTTCTGTTTTGATTTTCAAAAAGGTAAAGGATCAATGAATTAAATACTCCATGAACTCTATGATTTTTTTGTGCTTTTACTGAAAATCTTACATCTGCATAAAATGATTTACAACTTTTTTCTTTTGTCTGTTCATGTTTAGTCAGAAAAGATGCGCCAATTCAAATTTTGTCACCAATTTCTGTTTGTAAAGCTTTGATATGCCTGCATTGATTAAGTCTATTATGATTTCTTTTTAGGAGCTGCATTGTAAGAAAATCCATGCACTAGAAAATACTTTTTTAAGCCTTGCTGCTATGAGCAATCATTACCGGTAATTACTTAGGTGCCAAAGCAACATCATGTCACTGTGGAGCAGTTACTGTAAAAAAGGGTTCCTTTAATATATGCTGAGCACAGAGAAAATAACAGATTTTAGCGTATTTTGTTATGATGTGGTTAGCTTCAACAGGATAGCAGTCCCCGATTGAATGTTTTGGTAAATATAAATTTCTACCTTTATGCTGACATTTTCAAGACAGTCCATCATGTTCAAAGACAGAAGCTGAGATCTGAGAGCAACTTGGCTTATTTTGGCTAAGACTCTGGTTTGGCTCTTAACTTTTTTCATCCACTTTGGGATCCCACAGTAATAATCAAACCTGTGGAGGCTTAAGGTGTTCATTTGCAGTCTGGATGCATTCACGTTAAGCAACAGGAACTGCTGTGCAGAGCTGTGACAGTCACAAATGAATCAAATCTACTGACTGGCTATTTAAAATGAACAATGTGAACAGAGATGTGAGCTTTTCTGGCTTTTATTTGTTTTGTTTCAAACAGATGCACACAGAAGCTCCTCCAGCCTCTCCACTGAGCGACAAGGAGAACAGGCACAAGGTGAAGACAGCAGCACAATACATGTGCAGCTTGTTAGATACACAAATATATATGACTTCATTTGAATTGTTTTTTTCAGGTAAGTGCCTGATATGCAGAAGTCTAAGGAGAACAAGTCAGGCTTCATTGGATTTTAGTTCTGGCTCCCTAGAAAGGACAAAATGTTCACACTGCAGCAACGATTTTCATCCAGATCTTAATGTGATTATGTCCTGGGTAATACATATATTATATATAAATATATATTTATAAATATAACCTAGTCTTTTTAACAGTTGTTTGAAACGAACAGATCCACACAATCCATGTCCTTTCAAAGAGCTAAACATTTTAGCTCTACTGTTATGTGAAGACATCTATGAAAGCTTTGGGACCGTGTAATAACCACACCCACTGCTAACACAATACCACAATAATGGAGGTAATGCACCACAATGTAGCTCACAAAGCATCAGCCAGGGGAATGAAGAAGGAGAATCTTAGAAATGGCTTCTTTTTATGATTCATTCTGGGAGTGTATTTTTTCACAGCTCCGTCCACCATTGCCATGTTTGCTATTGTCTGAAACTTGCCTCTAAATTTGTACTTGGAGTCTGATCCACACACCCACATCCACACAATATTGACGTAGGACATAGTCCTACAGTAAAGTCCATGTTGGCATGCAAGCACACACGCGCAATAGCGTGCAATCCTGGACCGTAAAACCAATCGGATTTTTGACTTTCTAAATAGCCAATCAAGTTGAAAATCCTCAGATTCTACTACTACTACTTACTTATTACTCTGGTGGAGCAACTATTAACCTAATCTTGTCTTTTCCTTGGTATAAAGACACAAACACACATGTACACACACCAAGAGGAATTTCAGCAGTGGAAACTGGATAAAGAGCAGATCGACGTTCCCGAAGGACCGTAGATTGGTGGCAGTGAGTCAGTGAGATTCACCCAGGCCACCCAACCATCCAGCAATCAACCACAGCCACTGCTGGGCCAGGGACTGTTGAAAATGGATCCGTCACAGGAAACAGGCAGACAGACAGACATGCTAACACTGATGGGGCGGGTAGGATATGGGGGGATGCTGCTCCATTATTTCAGAAAGCTGATATTCCTGGGAGTTAAAGTATTCCCTTCACTATATAATTATGACAGCCAATTTCCCTTTTTGAAATAATGTCTTGCCAGCCAATTAATTGTAATAATCCTCTTTGTTGAAACAATAGCATCACACGACAAGAAATTAGATGAACGTAATGGATGAAGTGAAAGAAAAAGGGGAAACATCTTGAGCACATTGATGCCAAGAGCCGTAGTTTTTTAAAAGCAATGTGCAGCTCGTTTCCCATGCAAATCACCCAGCTGGACCAAATATTGCCATCAATAAGTTTCTCACAGATACAGTAGAAGGGCAATCGTTTACCTCCCCTGACAGGTCAAAACGCCTTTCATTAGAGTTACGAGGCATCTCATCGAGATGCGTCCCCTGCTCGCAGCTGTACGACTGCTGCGTATTGCTTAAGTGTGTTTCATTATTCCCAAAGCAGCGTGATGATGGTGAGCGAAAGGATTACACGTCAGGGTGAATGATTGGGTTTGAACAGAGCTGCTGCATACACTTTGTATCAAACCCGGGCCTCAAATTACACTTAGGTTGGAAACGGAGCACGTAAATGCCCAGGAGAGCTTGTGGCACAGAAATGAAGAGTGGGCCACCATCTTTCTCCGTCTGCTCTCACTCGCTCACATGCACGCACTTTTCCTCTCCTTTCCGCCTTCAGGTTTTACTTTGACCTCTCGTCTCACCGTCGCTTCGCTTCCCTCGCTCTGCCACTCCTTCTTTTTGAGGCACAACTGTTCTTTATAGGCGTTCTTATTGTTCCACTGATTCTGTTATGTGTATTTATTGCTCCATTTGTGAAATTGGAGGCACCAGCCGACAAGCCTATTACTATTCAATAACAGAAGCTGGGCGTTTTCACAGCCATAGAGCTATCAATGTCTCAGACAGAAACATTACGTCACATCAATTTCAAAAGACAGTTTGCAATATTGCATGTTGTATATTATATTGTGGAGGGAAATTTCCCCTTTCTTGGCAGAGTGAACTGAATGCAAGCAGTCGAGCAGCATGGTCTTTAACAAAAAGCACAATGTTATGGCCTCAAGAATAGATCTGTCTCCTAATAGATCCTATTTACTCATGTGCTGTACCTGACCTGCTAGTATCCGAGCCATGCCTTCCCACACCTCTGACCCGGCCCAGACCTGATCAATAAGCTGTCATAGTGCCTAGTAGGCACACGGTCCAGGGCATCTGGGATTTCACCCTCTCATTGTTCATCATCACTGTTTTAAGTGCATTTATCAAGTTACACTCCTCCATCGCTTAATGCATGGATGAGCTGCTGTCCTCAAAAACTCGATGGCCATCAGCAGACCTTTGCTTTGTCCCAGTTTGTCAAAACACTACACTTATTCACTAGATCATTATGCAATCATAGATTGAATTGCAGTTCAGCGTGGTCACAGTGCATACATTTCATCTGATGTCAATCTGCTTTAATCCTTGGTGGAAAAACAAATTTCCCCTTGTTAATATGTCTATATGCAACTTGTGGTGTCATATTTGACATTTGATGACATCACAGTGAAACATTTTTAAATGTGGAACACGTCTTAATACAGGAAAATATCCTCTCTTTTCACAATAATGTACTGTGTATTTCTGCATTTGAAACAGGTGTCTAGAAAATATATGTTTTTACATGTGAAACATGTGAGGAAATCTTCCACAAGCATTGCACAGTGTGCAAGGTTTTTCTTTTGCTACTACGCTACATAGTTTCTGCACATAAATCACTTGTTAATATGCAATATAATTTCTACAAGTTTCACATGCTACTACACAGACATATATTGCAAAACCTTTTATGTGTGAACAAATATTATTAGTAGATTATGCAATATAATTTACCCATGTGAAATAGTGACATAACATACTGAAACCTTCTTGTACAAAACAATTTAATGTAGTCCGCCATGTTTATGTGTTTTACATATTACTATGCAATATGTTAATATTTGTTTGGTAAGTGGCACAGTTGGTAGAGCTGTTGCCTTGCAGCAAGAAGGTTCTGGGTGTGATTCCCTGCCCCAGTCTTTCTGCATGGAGTTGGCATGTTCTCCCTGTGCATGCGTGGGTTTTCTCTGGGTTCTCCGGCTTCCTCACAGTCCAAGAACATGACTATCAGGTTAATTGGCCTGTCCAAATTGTCCTTCGGAGTGAGTGTGTGTGTGCATGGTTGTTTGTTCTGTATTGCCCCGCGACAGACTGGCGACCTGTCCAGGGTGACCCTGCCTCTCGCCCGGAACATTAACTGGAGATAAGCACCAGCACCTCCAGACCCCACTGAGGGACAAGGGTGTAAGAAAATGGATGGATGTTTGACAAATGGGAAAACCTTTGAAAAACATGTTGCATGTTGCACAGTATAATTTCTGCAGAAAAACTTTCCATATGTGGAAAATGTTTCACATGTCAAAAGAAATTGTATTCTGTAAATCATTCACATGTAAAATGTTTTCCTACATATGGAAGGTTGTTTTTGAGTACGAAACGTGTTAATCGTATTACAAAGTAGCATGAACATGTGAGGAAACCTAAATATTCACATGTGGAAGGTTTTCCCACATGTTTCACATGCTATCAACACAACAAGGTGCTTATGCTGTGAACTGTCTTGTTTCTGGAATGTGCTAAACAAAACACTTTAAAAAAATTTATTTTGAGATCAGGCTTGGAGTTCATCTGATGTGTTTTACCACAAAAACTCAATTGCAGTGAAACAGTGTGCTATTAATTGAATTCATAGATAAAATGCATGGATTTGTCATCTGCAGAGGAAGTTCCCTGCCTCCAAAAACATATCTTAAATTTGCAAACATGGAAGGGCTGCACAGTGGCGCAGTTGGTAGAGCTGTTGCCTTGCAGCAAGAAGGTTGTGGGTTCGATTCCCGGCCCCGGTCTTTCTGCATGGAGTTTGCATGTTCTCCCTGTGCATCCGTGGGTTTTCTCCGGGTACTCCGGTTTCCTCCCACAGTCCAAAAACATGACTGTCAGGTTAATTGGTCTGTCTAAATTGCCCCTAGGTGTGAGTGTGTGTGCATGGTTGTGTGTCTTGTGTGTCTCTGTGTTGCCCTGTGACAGACTGGCGACCTGTCCAGGGTGGCCCGGCACGCCAGCTGGAGATAGGCACCAGCAACCCTCCCGACCCCACTGAGGGACAAGGGTGAAAGAAAATGGATGGATGGATGCAAACATGGAAAATCTATGAGAAAGATGTCCCAGGAGATACAGGGCGACAACATACAAGTAAAGAAAAGACCACACAAACCCACTAGTGTTGAAAATAAGTAAAATCAGTGTGAATCTTCTCCACCGCTTAGAGATTGCAGAAACACCAGAGGTCTGTGAGAGGCCAGGAAGGTAATAAGCTGTATAAACACACACATAGAGAGATAAGTGCATGTTAAGGGTTTTGTGCCTTCATTTTATATTTATTTACCCTACTGTATCTTTATCTGTGCTACTCTCTGATATGAAGCCACAGAGGAGTAAAAAATATTTCCAACTATCTGCTGAGTGTATCTTTTTCCTCCCAATGAAACCACTGTTGTGAAATGTGTCTTTGAAAGAGGGAGGATGGCTTTCCTTTCGTTCTGTTTTATTACCTCTGGCATGTATTCACACGTTCTTAAGGGCTTTCCCTATTTAACCACTGGTTTGGAAATAATGAAGGAAGATAAGGAACTCTGATAAGGATGAATAAGTCCATCAATCTGAGGAAAAAAACTTACACAGGGTGATGTGTGTGTGTGTGTGTGTGTGTTTACTTCAAAGGCGTTTAAGACAATTATAGAGCTGTTACGTTTTGGCAAGGTTGTGCTTGAATTGCATTAAGACATTTGTTTCATTTGAATGTTCAGATGTACTTAGTCAAGGATCGTGTAGATTTGTGTCTTTCAATTCACTTTTGCATTTAATTTTTTTTCTACAAGCAAAGTATTTTCAATGCTTACACACACTAATGCAGGGCTTAAGTGTCATGTAATTTTTAGGGCTTTTAGACATCTCAATCTTTCTTTTTAATGTAGGAATGATTACACAACAAACATCATAAAAACGCTTTAAATATATGAGTAACATGCATAATTAATATATGTATGTAAAATTAATTTTATTGTGAGTTTTACCCATTGAACCTCACTGTTCTGCAAGAACATCAAAGTGAAGTTGACGAATTTAGAGGTAGTCATTCTTCCTTATCATTTCACCCAATTTAAGAAATGCTGCAAAGCTACTGAAAAACAGAACATCAGCATGAGGCTACCACACCATACTTCGCAGTTAAATAGATGTTTATAATTTTGAAAACTTAACATTCACTACTCTGAATATGCTTGGTTAATACCATACCATACCATACCATACCATACCAACTTTATTTATAAAGCACTTTAAAACAACCACAGCTGATACAAAGTGCTGTACATTAAATGGTTAATGGTCAAATTTGTAATTTCAAAATGTGTGTAATTTCTGTGCAATTCACTAAAACGTATCCTGTTGCGGTATAACAGGATTCAAGCACAGAGACCGACAAAGGGTAAACTGAGTCCTTTAATAATACTTAACAAAAAAGAAAAACTCACAAAGATAGTTGCTTGGCATACTGTACATGAGAAAGTCAGAGCAATGGGCATAATAGTGGAAGGCACCAGTGAAGGACAATGAAAACCAGTGACCTTAAATACTGTTCCCAATCACTTGATTTCCTCATCTGCATCTAATATCATTATCTACTCATTCCTGTGAAAGGGAACAAACTATCGAGCTCAAGGAAGAAACCCAAAGTAATGAAGTGATACAGCAAGACTTTTTGAATTATACAGAATACAAGGAACTGAATTTAATATGGTAAAAACTAAATTAAAATGAACGAGCAAGAAAGTGATCAAAGCCACCCACCGATTATGACAAAAAGATATCTAAAAGGACATTTATCTACATAGTAAAAGTAGGTAAAATTGTGATTTTGTGCACATTAGAGAAAATCCATAATAATAAAAAAAAATTGTGCACTTAATTAACGTCATGTTGTCAAAATATATAATATTCATGTCAGTGAAGGTTGCATGAAAACTTCTGACCTCCTCTGTATGTCTTTAATGGTGCAGCTTTAATGAAGAGACTTTGTCCTGTCTGCAGTGCTGCCGTCGGTGTGAGCTGGGAAAACGAGGGTATTCTTCGGGTTCCACGGATAGGGGAGGAAATGTTCAGGCTCAGCCCCAGCGGGGAGCCACGGATGGACCTGACCTTTTCCGCGTGTCAGGCAAAGGTCAGAAATCTCCAATGGCCTTAAAGCGAATGCACTTGTTTGCCATAATGGAGGAGGCACCTGCCTTTTTGGAGTCAACGACCAGCTCCGGTCCCGAGAGAGTTCCCTCTGAGGGAATTCTTCCTTCTTCCACACTCACACTTATCCACATGCTCACTTATTCGCTCCCGCCGAGTCGCCCCTCTCCGCTTCTGTCTCCTTTACTGTATAATTCGATTCAAGTGAGAGTCATGCGTTTACGTATCAAGCGTGTAGGACGTGTGAGCATTTCACTTAAAAAATACGCTGCGTCATATTTTACGTCACGTCATTTTCACATCATTTCAGAGGGAGATGAACAGGGAGTCAAACAGTCAACACAGTGATAAAAGCACACGTGAAGTGAGAAATAGATACATGATCGTCCTCGTAAGACCTCAGCATGGAAATCGCCCATCCCTTATCCTCCTATGAGCCCCACTATAGAAATCTCATAAATATCGGCGAGGGCCCATAGACACGCTGTACACCGTATAACGCACATGACTGCTCGTAATTCATACATATATATTCATAAACGGGATTTTGTATTTAAAATATGACTCATAAAGCCTGATATATGGAAATTGACAGATCATATGTGATTCCTGAATTAAATATCTCAGAGATCGCATGTTTTATGTCCTTTTCTCTCCTTGCTGGGGAAAGGAGCCTTGACCATGCAGGTAATTTACAGTGTTATGGGAGGGGCGCAAAACATGCTGTAAATAAATAAGACTCGACCCATTTCGTTTTAGGACGGCGGGGAGGTTGGCACCCCTCCTTCCTAGATGTCGAAACAGTGATGTCCCTCCGCGAGGTGCATCTGTTTATCGCCCGGAGAGAGGAGGGGTTTACAAATGGGCCAACAAGCAACACTGTGCAGTCCATTTGCTAATTTCAATATGGTGTCTGTCTGCGAGGGTATGGCCTTGGGCATGGCGGCGACCCCCCTCTTAGCTGGGCAGTGCTTCACAAGTGCTCTCCCCCAGCGTCCCTCTGACCTTGCACTCAATCTCAGACCCCATATAACAGATATTGACATATAAGAAAACATACACACTGTTTGTGCCTTGGACTCACAGGCCTCGTTGCATATTGTTAGGATTTTATGTGACAGACCAGCACAAACTAGTGGAAAAATGTGAAGTGGGAACAAGCCTTTCAAAACTGTTTAGAAACAAAATTGTGAGAAGTTTGCCATTTATTTAAATTTGTTCACCCTGAGTCAATACGTTATAGAGCCCCCTTTTAATGCAGTTATTCCTGGAAGTCTTTGTAAAATGTTCAAAGCTTGGAATATTCTTTTCTTACCTCACTCTGTTTTAAACGTATCCGTAACTTTTCCCCTGACTGACTGACTGACTGCTGTCTTCCTCAGTCTTCATGATTCTGTTTTGTTCATGGATATCCTCAAACAAACCTCTGTGGCTTTCACAGAACAAATGTGTTCATATTGAAGTTAAGTTTCATCTCTACTGGACCCTATTTGCAGCATTTATTTACTAATTAGAACATTTCTGAAGGCTACTGGCTTAACCGGATGTTAGCAGTGTCAGTAAAAGGGATGCTGCACTTTTCAGACATTTGCTTGTGGAAAATTTAAAAACGGTGCGTTGTTTTCCTTCCACATCACCATCACACTCGTCTCATAGAGAATCCAGATGAAATTCATTAAAGCTTGTGTGAAATGTATAAAAGTTTAAGGCCTAACACTTTTGCAAAGCACTGTTTAAAATTACATTCACACAATGGTTTTACCTTTTAGTTTAAAAAAGAAGCAGCCATACCTTCATTGTTTTGGTAGCAACCTAACTATGATCTGAGTTGTAAAAGCACTTATTCCTGCAGGCATTTGGGTCACATTTTAGTTTAATTAACACATTCGGTGATTGTGGGTGTGCTCTATGGCTTCCCTCCTGGACATATAGCTGCATTTGAATTGCTTTTATTTCCCTCAGTTACTCTATGTAATGTAATGCAATGATCATTGCCCAGCTGTACAGAACAAACAAGCAAATTAAGAAGCTTTCACTCTAATCATCCTCTTCCATAACCCTGGTATGAATTAACAAACACAAAACTTTTTTTTTTTTTTTGTCCCTACATAAATACGTCACTTTCTGATCATGCTGTCTTTGTTATGTCCTAGCAGCTCGGCACAGCTGACTGACTGCTACTTAAAGGTTTACTAGCCCATGAATCGTGATTAAAACACCTCCTGTGAAATATTTTGCAGCATATCCACAGCCTCCTGACATATCTGCATTTTATCAGTGAGCGAGTGCGTGTGCGTGCGTGTGTCTGTGCGTTTCAGGGATAGGTGTCAGAGCTGCGGGAGCAGGGGGAATATTACACAATCCTCTGTGCATTATTGTAATTAGATTTCCCAGGATAGCTCAATTAAGTCATACTGCTGCCGGGGACCCGGTGGCTTTGTGGTTTCGCTCTCGCTCGCAGTGTTTTAAGTAAGGCAGAAAACCACAACTGAAGTGGACAAAAGAAGTCCAAACTGTGCTGATATGCCTTCCTGATTAAAGCAGCGTGTTTGTTTTTGCTTTGCCAGGCAGTTAAAGGTAAGGCATGTAGAGGGAAGCAGCTTTTAGAATGCTGCTAAACTCAGCTACCCCAGGATAACCTTGTAATGTAATGCATATTGTAATGAGAAGAGCTCCATCTATGGACCACCTGTTGAATTACATTCATGTTACAAATCGTTTAAATAAACTTAAAATGATATTTCAGTGTGTTAAAGGAAACTTTGACGCTGGCAGATCATTTCCAAACCTCTATTTTGAGTTGACGCAGCATAAATCTGATGGACACTCAGTATTACTGTAGAGGTCAGCTTTAAAGCCCTGTCCTGGCTCTCTGTGATTATTTATTTGTATGAATGGCAACAAACGTGAATATGTTTTGGAGGAATTGCATGTCGCGTGGTGACAAAGGGAGATTCAGCAGTTTTGATGATATGTGGTTACATTACTGCTCTCAAGGCTGGTGCCGAGTTTAAATGCTCCAGTAACATTTCCTTTTATTTATATCCGCAGACCTTGGCTGAAATAAATGAGTTGAGACAAGTGCGAGGGGGGCCCGATGTTACGAACAATTTCTTCCTGACATCGGGAAACGAGTGCACGCGCGAGACATTCAGCTCTTTCACTGCCAGTGGCTGACAGGCCCGTCCTGGCTCGGCAGCAGGAGGCCTCTTAAAAAGATTCAATGTCGGCATCAACGTGAAAGTCGTTGTGTCATTATCTTAAATCTTAACTATCCGGCAGGATGGAAGTGTGAGAGACAACCGTATCTGTCAGGGGGTCGGAAGGAGGTGTTTTATTCTCTGTGTACAGTGAGTGCCCCCTCTCACATGCTGAGATTAGCAGTCCCAATCGAGGAAGTCACTCCGTAAGGGTCATTCTGCAGCCTGTCTTTGATTTACTGCCACTTTTAATATTCTGTCATAGTTAAAATTTTTATTGGCCTCTTTTATGATCATATCCTTATGTCCCATGCTTATGAACTTTTCTATGCAAATCACTCACTAGAATCAAAATGGAGTGGGGTGCTCTTTGTTTTCAGGCGGCTGAGGCACCAGGAAAGTTGGAGGCCTTCTTTTATCCATGCATGTTGCATTTTCGCAGCACAAAATGACTCACTTCAGAGAGTGTGTGTCTGTCTCTGAGTGTGTGCCGGGGTGTGTGGTGTGTAGGTGTGTGTGCGTGCGGGTGTGCGTGCGTGTGTGTGTGCGGGGGTGTGCGTGTGTGTGTGTAGGCCACAGAGTGAAATGGGAACAGATGTACAGACAAAGCAACTGGAGAACCGTTCTCAGATTTTAGGAATTTAAAATGATGTCAAAAAAGTTTCTGAAAATGGACGTATCCATGAGCTGGTCTGAGATCCTCCTGCTATAGTAATCTTAAATAAAAACACAATGGCAGAGATGTTTGTCAGTGGTATTTTTGAAACAAGATGTTTTATATTTACCATTTTTATTCCTATTTACCCAATGATTATAATTTGACAATATTTTGTTATGGCACCAAAAAATACTCACAATATTTCACAATGTTTTTTAGATATTGTCATAAATGTTCAACAATTATCTTTAAATATCCAAATCAGTGATTTGGATAAACGTAAATTAATTAACTTAAACAACAGTCTCTTTTAGTCAATCAAAAATTCAGAGTCATTATTGTAACTTATATTCTGTTTACATTATTTAAAAATTTCCCTTGGAGTGATGCTCCTGGGGTAGCTAAGAGGTTTTCCACTATGCAGATGAATGAAAGCATATTTGAATATGAATGCATATTTGGGTAGAGCTGGTGTGTGAACTATTAAAATAGGCAGTTAAAAGCATTTTTGGAGGGGGTCTCCAGTATTTTGCCGATTTTTTGCTATTTGTGGGCAGCTGTGGGCAGCTGTGGTCCCCTGCGAATACCAAGGGTCCACTGTAGTCCACATTCTGGTTTATGATTTGAAGAACTTTAAGCCAAATAAATGGTGACAGGAAATTTAAGTCGGTTTTACATAACTTTTTTAAAACTTTGTTGTACTCTTTTAGTGCTAACAGCCCCATATTTTGTTTTGAAATTTTCTGAACGTTCCCTTTTTACCTGACTATATAGGTTAATACCTGTTACCACCACATCCTTAGTTCACTGTGGGGAAAACAGATCACACTGTGCTAGATATAATGATTCTATCTTCTTTTTTCTATGTAGCCCAGCACATGGAGCCACAGGGGACGAGTTTCTTTGAGCTCAACATTTGTACTCCCTTCACCCCACAGTATTTTCCACATTCTTTTTGCTCCCTGACGACTGCACTCTTCTTGTTTTCTCTTCCTCTGAGGCTTGACAGTTCAGCAGGTATCTGTGCTTCTCAGACAAGGAAAGGAAAAGGGGAAGAGATTAGAATTTTGCTTTGACATGAAGTGCAAAGCCACTAGGAGTGATTCAAAAAGGCAAAAAGAATGAAAAACTTTTTAAAAAGATTTAATATGATAATACTATTTAGATACAAATGCCTTGCTGGACGTTTCTGTTCCTCTCTCTGTGTCTTTTACTCGCACACTTGGACTTGTAACGATTTGATTGGGAAAAGGTGCATTGAAACGAGGTTAAATGTGACCAGGGTGATCCGTGGATGTGCAAGGGCCCTCTAAGTGCTCATGAATGGTCCTAATGAGGGTGGCAAATGGAGACATAAAGAGGAAATGGGTACACTTTTCACTTTAGTCTGACACACCGTTGCTGCCCCCCAAAGCCCTTGAAGGGGCATTTGCAGAGGGTGCGACCATGCTTCAAATCCTCCTGCTCCTCCTCGGACTAATTGTTGAGGATATTGACCTTGGTAGGAGTAGAAAGTGACGGACGGAGGGGGAAACTGGGTTCACGGTCCAGGCGGGTTGGTCGACTCAAGTCTGCGTGACGTAAACACAGAAATATGCAGCTTTTGTGCGTTTTGAGCAAAGCGGAACTGAAAAATGAGAGCATTTCAAAATGCATCACTGAACGTAACCTCTTAGCAGTTGGGATCAATCCCACTTACTTCTGCCCTCATTTTCAACCCATGTCATTGATTAGGAACACACACAGCACTATTGAATCCAAGAGAGGGTATCCAGGGGGTCTCACATACAGACATCCCCATCCCCTATCTCTTGCTCTGACCCTGATCCATGTTGGACAAGTTCACCATCCTGTTCTTTATCAATGTGTGTCAATACGTTCGAGCGACAGGGGCTGTTGAAGGAGTCGATGCAGGCCTGATAAGCAGTGAGAAGCTGCTTTGTTTAAGTAATGACGGCTTAAAACGGCTGTGAGCTGGCCCTTCTGTCAACCACCCTCACCTCACACAGCGGACTTTCATCAATAACAACGACACATCCACTGTCATCTCATCCCTCTCAGGTTTGGGAAAATTACCTTGGGAATTCATAAAATCAGTCACAGATACATTTTTGTTAAATGTGTTGTTGTGAAGCAGGGGAATAAAGTTGTTATGAAAAACTAAAGCAAGTGTGTTGCACTTATTTAGAAATCCGAGAGTTTGCTAAAGTGCAAACAATTAAAAATGCTCTAGAGGCTTTTTTGGCTGTTTTTTTTTAAGAGTTATAACGTAAGATTTCAGCTATTTAAGATATTATGCTGCAGTCTTTGGTCATGAGTCATTAACAATTTGTATTTGGAGGAGAGGTGATTTCACACTGCGTCAGAGAGAGTTTATGTTTTAAAATGCAAAGTGCAGCTATCATTATGAAAACAAACAGCCGTCTTTGTATGTTCTGGAGAATTATATGTTAACATTAACTTTGATATTTACAAAAGACGACTATGTTGTTGTTGTATGTTGCCTGACAGTAATAAGTTAAAACTCCAAAATGAGAAAAACAGGAAACATTTTTTTTGTATTTTGTCAAGCCTTTTTGTTATCCATTATAAATAATTTTCCCCTATTGTCTGTCTCTCTCTTTCTTGCTCTCTCACTATTTCACTAAATCGGGCTGCAGAGATGTTTTATTAACAACAGAAAACTATTTTCAAAGACTTTGTTCAGAATAGAAAATAATGCAATGCAAAGAACAACTTTTCAGAAAGTTTTTTTTTCAATCAATTTGAAGAATGGTCATATGTTGTAGTGATAAATAAAGAATTGAAATTCAAATTTAAAGTTAAAGCTGATACTTCTTTGGGTAATATCAGATTCTGCTTTAAGGTTATTGTTCATGCACTCATAAATTTGCCCAGATTTAATTTGTCTTTTTCTTCTCAGATCCTGTGCATCTCTCAAAACCTGCTTTACGTCATTGCATCTTTCCTTTTCTTTTTTCAAAAATTTAAAACATTTGAACGAGATTTTGTGCTTTCCTCAGAGGTCAAACCTAACAAAGTGTAATTTCTTTGCTCTCAATGCTGTAAATACCTTAAGAATCTAAAGGTTTTTCTAGCACTAAAATCCTCCCTTTATTATTTTTCAAGCTGATTAATTGCTAGCTTAATGGCATTTTATAATGTTACATTAACACTTTAACGATTTAATACTCTAGGTTCTGCATTGTGATACCCAGACTTCATTAGAAGTAAATCATGAACTGCCACTGATTAGGCTGCTGTGACTGAAATTGTAATTCTGATTTATATCAAACTGAAAGACATGGGGTAATGGAAAATCAGGGATGCAAATGCAAAGATGTTGTTTTGTTTTATAAGAGAGTGGTACAATAAAGGAAGTGTCCGTAGCATCACTGCTGTGTAATTCCTGGCATGTTAGATCTGAGCACTGATCTGGTGAAAGTATTACATCCTCTGTGCTTTCTACATGGAGATAAGTCTCAGTGTTGGATTGGTCAGAAGATCTGACTGACACAATTTGACTCTGGATTAAGCTCCTGATATCAAGTTATACTAAGATTTAAAAATATTAGGGTTTGAAACATTCTTGTCCTCCTGCTACATAGTCCCTTTAATGGGATGCAAGAACAAGTGTCAGCATGACAACAATTTCCTTTGCCCTCCTTCACCTGTTGCTGCACACTGGTGGCCAGCTGGTTGAAAGAAGGCTAACAAATGAGATCAGAGCTCCCTTAGTATGTGGAAACTGAAGGGGCATCAATTATTTTTCCTATCAATGTTTAAAACTGTTTAAAATAAAATTTCATTTAAACTTGTGGGCATGCTGTTTTAAAGAAAACCAACTGGATCACGTTGCACGTTTTTGTTTTAAATCTCTGTGTTAATACCATGATACTCTAAAGCAGTGGTAATTTTATTTAAATTAGTTTATCCTCATACTGGCCCACATCTAGCCTTGTTGTATATTTACTTCTGTGTTTGATTTACAGGCCACTTTGTAAAGTTTTGTCGCTGCAAAGCAGAGTTTGATGTTTTAACTCCCAGCTGTAAAATCATCTTCCTGCACTGTAGCTATATATATATATATATAAATATCTGTCAAGTTTAACAGACTAATTTACTTCTACTCGGCGTGTTAATTTTACTGTAATATAGACATGATTTATCGCTGCAATTCAACAGCAAGACAATGTAAATCATTTAGAAAATTTGGTATATTTATGACATTGGAAGAAAATTGTTTTAAATGCATCATTTCCCCTGTTAACATTTAGAATAAAAGGTTGTTCTGACCTCTTGGTGTTACTGTATGACTCCAAACAAAAGCGCTTTTTTTTTTTTTTTTTACAAGAAAGCCCTCCTCTTCGCCTGTGACAGCCTTTTTATGGTGTGACAGTTGCACTATACCTCTGCAATTACTTTTCAATTAGCACGATGAACATTTCCAACACTGCGGCACAATTATTTTATAGCCCAGTGTCTTAGCCCATTAATGGTGCTACCAACAGCACGGGAGGCGATAAACCATCTGGCCAGGCTCCCAAAGAGATAGAGCACACTTAATGGAGTGAAAAAGTAAAAGCAATTAATGTCACATTAATATAATGATAATAATGCCTTCCCTTGCAGCTCTGGCAGGCAGAGCAGGGGACTGGGACTGGACTGACATGAGTGCTGCCAAGCTGCGGGAAGGAACTCTGCTGGGACTCTGGCCAGCCCCAAACAGGGAGAACAACAGTCCAGTTAAGGAGAAAACACCTGGATGGAGATTTAACTGGACAGGGGAGCAAAAAGTGGAAACTTCAAGTACGCATCATTGATTGTGGTTTTATAAATTGTATTGTGTGAAAGATGGCACCGATTTGATCTGTTAGCAGAACTTCATGTTAGAATGTTTTCCTGTGAATGTGTGTGTATATTTGAGCTAAAAATGTAACATGCACCTGTTAAGTTTATGTTTAATGTAATAATTTAATATTTCTAATACGTTTCATTTGACTGGAAGTTATATGAATGATTGGGAGAGCCGAGCAAGAGTCTCGCCTTCAGTCAGATAAAGAATTATAGGTAAAGATTAGGGTGATGAAGAGGAGGCCTACCAGCTGAAGGATATTGCAAATGATGAATTTGCAAAAATATAACTGAAAAAATGCACAAAGTTGGTCAACAGTCATAATTAGTTCAATTACATTTTTATCTCAAAATTAAATTATAGCTCTAGTAAGTTTTTGCTATTTTTTAAGTTACCCGTGTCATTTTATATCAGAAAAACTTAGTGATCTGTGTGTATGGACCGACATAAGATTCTCACAAAATTAAAAATTAAGCAAAAATATGTGAGTTTCACACAAAAAAATAAAGAAAATAAAGAACAGAGGAGGAGCAACAACACCCCGCTCTATGCTCCATACAGCTTGAGCTAAATCACTAAAAGGACCATAGGTATGCCAGGATGGGAAACTTTTCTGTTTCAAAACTGTAACTTTTAAATATCTTGCTGTACCTTGATCCCAGTAACTATATGCCTAGACTGCAAGAATGAGCATGTCTTCCTACGCACGTGCTAAGAAACATTTTTGTGTGCTTGATTTCATTGGAACCTGAACAAGTGTGTGTGTGTGCGTGTGTGCGCGTGCGTGTGTGTGCGTGCGTGCGTGAGCGTGTGTGTGTGTGCGTGTGTGTGGGGGTGTGTGCGTGTATGTGCGCGTGGGGGTGTGTGTGGGGATGTGACTGTCTCACCAGTAGCTCCCCCGTCCTATCTCCTGACCCCTCTGTGTTCCCGCTGCCCTGCTCTGTTTGTGTTAATTCCTCTACATCTCCAGGGTGGCTTACATTAGAATATCTTAACCACTGGGCTGCATTAGCATAGCGTGATGGATGCCGCTGAATCTCCGTGCCAGATAATGTCCACATTTTGCATTTTAAACTAAGCTACGCCATGGACGTGCTATCCATTTTCACAGGGGGAAATTAGGTCCTGGTGGGAGAGCGCCTGGCGCTCTGTCATCCCAGGAAAAGCTTCCTGCCCAGCCTTTATGACACCTCTGGGGCACCATACAGAGACAGGTTGAGGGTCAATGTCTAGCACTGGTCAGCTGTGATGTCACATAAGCATTTGGTATACTTGGGTGTCAGCTTACTCCACTTCAAAAAAAAAAAAAAAAGCTTTCCAAAGTTGTGGACGGATCAGTTGCTCGTGTACTTTGCAATATTCATGTGTTGTTGCATCTCAACCTGTCCACCAGCCTCCGACAAGTACATTCTGTTCATCTTGCATGAGAGTGGAAAGCATAAGACCCAAATCATGCATAATTATGATGTTGAACTATATAGATTGATCACAATAAATTAATCAAAAAGTTGTTTTCATTCAGTTATTTAATCAAAAATAATAAAACCCATAATTATTCATTTTACAATAGTTTTTCAGAAAACTGAATATTACATGGGACGAATTAAAATGGGGTTTTAATACAAAAATATTACACAAATGCAGAAAGTCCACCAGACGGTCACTGAAAGTTTCTATTTGGAGGAAAAATCTAAGCAGGTCATTGCAAAAGAAGGATATTAATGAAAAGTTAGGCGGAAGGAAAAAAGTAGAAAAAGATATGATAACAGCCTTGAGGAGATTGTGAAGCAAAGCTCATTCACAAAATGTAACTGGAATCAGTGCTCGAAGCTACAATCAGTCATTTTTCTTGTTTTAAGCCACTTCTGAACCAGAGAAAATGCCAGAAGCATCTTAGAGGGCTGCAGTAGAAGCTGAATTTTTGGGTTTTGGAATCCTATCAAACTTAGAACAATAAATCTCTCTATGTTTTATAAATCTCTAAGTTTCATTTGTTGAATTGGACTGTTGAAATAAATGTACTTTTAAACATTCAAATTTATTGCCGTGCACCTGTACTTGTCTAACACAGGACTTATTGCGCACACGCGTCTGACTGTTTTAAATGTGAGGGGACTGTTGATTTCCTTTACAAGCCTGTCTCGGCTGCCGGCAGTTGATCAATAGGAATAAATCAGGGGGCTCCTTTATGAGACACGAGATAGTCGTACATTTATAAGCCTTTTTTTTATAAGATAACGTCTCAACACTCGAGCTTGCGTCATGCAAGGAGACATGTGCTCACATGCAGACTCGGGTCTCAGATACTTGTTAAGCGACAGAATAACAGCGTGTCTGTGTGTACAGCTGAGGTGGGTCATCCCACTATAAATGTGCACAAACAGGTTGTTATTTCACCAAGCATCAACCTTTAAATGTGATTGCGTTGTAAAATAAATGACTTGTAAACGACATGATGGTTTTAAAGCATAATGTCATGTTGCAGGGAAACAACCGCATGGTTTGCTCCTGTGCAAAAACTACACAAGCGCAGTAAAACGACTTGGTCATTGATGAGATGTCTCCTTGATTTTCCTCCACACAAGCATGAAAGGCATTGTTCTGCAGTCTAATAATTCTGTAATGTTCTGCTAATTACGTTTGACTAATTATGCACCTTTTATGTGGCAATATAAGCCGCGAGTTTCCCCTCCTATTACGATATAAGTCTCGGCTCTGCTCCATCAGTCATGACTGGACAGCACGGCCTCAGATTTCTGTTTATTTTGTAATTAAATATTAGCTTTAACCATGATGAGGTGAGGGGGAGGGGGAGTTTGGGGGCTAATTAAACTATTTCACCCATCTACCCATTGACCGCTCCAGAATGTGATCAAGTGAGACTTAAGCTTAAATTAGATGCTTGGACATTAGTGTTTTTTTTTTGTTTTTTTTCTAAAGGCTAGAAAAAAAGAGGATGCTTTCAACACAAAGCACATTGACCGGGCTCAAATTACATCTCTCTTTAAGTAATGTATTGATTCAGCAGGGGTGTGCTGTGTTTCAAGAGCTAAGAGTGTGTGAATAGAGCTGCAGCACATACCTTCCCTTCAGTGGTGTTCCCCTTGAAGAGGGATGCACTGGGATGAAGTGTGCGCTAGGAGGAAAACAGTGGAGATAATTTAACGGCACACATGTAGACAGAGAAGAGGCCTCCGGTGCGGTGGCCAAGACAGGATGTCTCAACACTGAAACAGGGAGAGAAGTATAAAGGGAAAGGTGTGTGTGTGCGTGTGTATGTGCAGGAGGGATGGGAAGGAGGGGGATGAGAGGTGGAAAGCAAAGTGTCACTGTGCTCTCGTGCTCTTTCTCCACAGATGATGGATAGCAACAGTAGGGAGAACAAAACCAAGCATTCCTCATGCTGTCACCACAATGAAACAGGGACATAACAGGATTTGGTCACAATGTGAGCGGAGCACTTCAGAGAGATGCCTGGCCATCATGCCACTTCTACTGGAAGTCAAAGACTCCATCCATCACACATAACGTCCCTTTAGCATTTGACTGCAACCGGCGCTGCCGTCTTCCTTGAGACGCCTCATTGTGTGCGTGCGTGCATGTGTGTGTGTGTGGCATGAATTATTCCAGTCCTGCTATTGTTGTTAATCTGTTGAGAATGATCTTTAGGAGGAACTGAAGAGCAATTCATGTAACTTCTACAATTAAAAAGAAAATTAGGTGGCCTAAAAATGAGGTGAAGGTGAAAAAAAATCATAATTTACACAAACAATCCAATCCAATCCTAGGTTAAAGTATATTTGTGGTCTTGAATTATGAATTTCCAGGTTCATTTAACACACACCTTAAGACCTCCGCTTAAGGTCTGTGTTTAATAATTTAAGAAGAAGAAAGAGACTGAGCTAAAGTTACTTCTTGACAAAAAAAGTCACAAAAACCATCTCACATTTGCTAAGAGAGAAAAAAAATTCTTATGATTCCCAAGATTTTTGTAGAAATATTATGTAGACTGATGAAATGCTGCGTCTCATAATATATGGCATAAGACTGACACTGCTATTGTATAACAGAAATTTCTAAGTTTCACAATGCATTGTTGAACATAAGTTCTGGTTGCACTTTACCATCAAGAGGACACACAAGGAAAAATATATCAAAATTAACTTTTAGCTTACATGCAAAACCACGTGTGTGAGGAAAACTGGTACTAAACTAAGCACTGTTTCCCCACATGAAAACAGTCATGAATGCACCATGTTGGAGGCTCAGACCAGCTTTGAAAATTATGTGTGATTTTCTATCAAATCAAATCCCAATGAACTACATTACAGTTTATGTTAGTAATAAAAATATCAAAGAAATTGATGGCATAAGTGTTTTTCAAGGTATAAACCTGCTCTCCTAGCAAAAAAAAACAAAAACCTGCATTTCCAAAAACCTGTTTGTAGGTGAGAAATTATGACAAACGTAAGCTGGTCAAAATGTTTGAACAGCTTAAGTTGCGTTATTTCAAATGGATACATCAGCAACAAAACTAAAACAGGTAGAAACTCTACGGTCCGACTCTGACTGACTTCCATCAGGGGGTAGACCTGATTGTGCAGCGGTCCTGTGTGGAGATAATGTGAATGCTGTGTTGTAAAGATCAGCAGTGGGTTAGGGGAGTGAGGGAGGAGGGGTACTGTGTGGAAAATGAAGTATTGGAGGAGGGGAATATTGAAGGTGGGAGTTGCATTCTCAAAATTAAAAGTTGTAGCTTATTAGTCTGCGTTTGGTAGCTGAGCACGCGCCCATGCCTAGCATGGCTGCTAATAGGAAAAGATGTGTGGAAGTGTATGATTTATGGTTGCACGCAGGCAGGGGTGGAATAATTTGGTGCAGAACGGGTACTTACTGAACGGCAACAACTCGGCTACTTATCCGTACTTTCTGGTGATAAATTAGCTCTTGTTTAAAGTAGCTGGAGACCCATTTTTCATTTTGATTACTACACTTGATATCTCTTTCTTTCTTTCTCTCTCTTTGTCAGCAGAGGTTTTTTAGCATTTTTGTGTATGGTTTGGTGTATGGTGGATGTGTGTGTATTAACCCCTCCTTAACTAGACACATAAAGACACTCCTATCTGAAAGCACGTAGCTAATTGCAAGGAGGCCCAATATGGACGGCGACATGACGGCGATATTCTCCATGATCAGGCGTTTTTCTGCAGCCAGCTGAAGGCAGGACTCCTGTCAATCAGTGGCCGACCCCTGCTGGGACCTTCTCCTGCTTGGACAAGGTTCTCATTGATCCCTGTATTGCCCCTTTGACAGGAGGCAGCTTCAGTGGGGGAAATAGGCAGGTGAATTATTAAGTTAAAAGTCAGCTTCCAATCAATAAATAGAGCCAGGAGGAGGAGTGGCAGAGCCAAGTCCCTTCAGCGGGAGTCCCACTAGCCAGGGGGTAATGCGATTGAGGTCTGTGGATAACCCCAAAGACCCTGAGGCAGAGCACAAACTGCATCCCCGCTCCCTGGATGGGGCCGTCACACAGACTCCACTGCCAAGTCCTGCAGCATTAGCTGGCACTCGTTCTTATTGTCCTCTGTTTGGCACTGCCACCCATGTCTGTGCCCGGGCAGAGCTGGACACTCTACAAACAGCATAAATAAAACATATGAGAGCTGTAATGAGAAAACAGCGGCAGAGCCAACAGAGTCAGAGTTCAGTGTCCGTTGATATAACCAGACAGACAGCTCAAAGGGAGTCCAGTATAATTACAACAGAAGGCTGCAGATCCAACAGCTCCACCTTTGGTTTTGCCCGTGCACTGCATGGTGACGTTGATCAGACGTCTCCCTTCGTCTCAAGTCCATTGTCCCGAGCAGCTACTTGAATTGGTGGGTTTCTGGCCGAGGGGTTGAATGGCTTGGCAGGTGTCAGCGGTTATCTTGGCTTGTCTTCTTCGTACGGGACAAAGTGAGGAGGTGGAGATGAGCCCCTGTCAGCCCTCTCCCTGTTACGCCTGGAGGGTCAGGGGCAGGAGGGCAGGAGGGCAGCTCCGAGAGAGGGCCTTTCTCCTGCCGGGCTACATCTCCAGAGTCCCCTCCTCCAGCCCCCCCTTGATGTTTCTGACTGACAGCTATCTTCCAGCTGCGGGACATGCACCCCGGCAACCCGCTGCAGATAAAATGTTAATGTAATTAACAGATAATGGCTGTTGTTTTTAGCTGTCAATACTCGGACTGGGGAGGGATAAGGGACTGAAGCTGCACAAAGTCACATTCAGATATCTGCCAACCATTGTAGAATTCAATTATTTTCCACAACGCTACCCCCACCTGTCTTCGACCGCTAACCTCCACATCAACATCATAGCCTTGACTCTTTGCTTTGATTGCACATACACAAGCATCAGGTCATCTTTAGTTGGCACAGACAGAATCTTCTCCATGGCAGGTGCAATGTGGGTCAGCTGATAGTCAGAGCTTTGCAGACATCAGATGCTTTGATGTCATGCTGATTTGGGTCTTTTGAATGCTTTTGAACCATTGATTTTTGGGAGAGAATTCATAACATGACATAATATGAACAGTATGCCAATCAGTTGACCTCAGCTCTACCCTTTCTGCCAAGAAGCAGAAAATGTTTCCCACCAGAATTAAGTCAGAAGCTTGTTGATGGATCCTAGAGCCATGTATAATTTGTTGTATGTATAATTTTGTTCAAATGTGAATTACATTCATATGTATTTCCTTTTTTTAACTTTAATAAAGTCGATTATTGAATAATCATTACAAGCATTAGAAATAATGGTCTTAGTGCATCTGGTTCAAAAGCCCAGAGTTATCATGATGTTTGTGGTTCTGATGAGTGTTTGCAAACTTCTGACCACCGCTGTACAAACTTTTTCATATTCAGCCACATTATCCTGCATGCTCCCTGCTTCTAGACCATAAATCATGTTACTGAGGCAAATAGCCGCAGAGCTCCCCTCACCTGGACAGCATGTCGGACACAAACAAACCAAGCCAACTAGCCCGACACAAGACAAATGTATTTATATTTGTAACAAAAAACACAACGGCTATCAGGACATGGTCAGAGCTGCTTTGGACATCTCCTGACTGACTATTCTGGTATTTTAATAAGTATCGGGTCCAAACAAGATTAGGTGCTTCCAGTTTACGAAATGTCACCGAAGGCAGCACTATCACTCATAATAAATGGGCTTATGCAAACAGTGGGCTTTTTTTTGCCATGCATAAGAGCTTGTTTGGTGTGCTCCACGGTGATGCTGTATGCTGATATGCAATTATTCTAAGTAGTATCAAAGTTCAGGTGTAAGTCTACCATCTCGCTGTAGCAATGGGAGATGCTCTGAGAAGCAATAGATTACTAAAACAATATTCCATGAATAAAGACGGGGAAAAAAAAAACTTGTGACGATAAGAGGAGCCCAAGAATGTGATAAAAATGCATCCCATAATGGATGGTCCTCCTCGTATTCATATTTTGTTTGTGGTCCAGCTTACACCTGATGTGAGTTATAATTCTGTAGCCCTCTCCTCAGCTGTGTGTGCTCTTAAAAATGTCACACTGAAGCTTTGATTAGTCCAGCTCAAGTGTTTGGGCTCCTGCACTATAATTAACCCAGTTTGTATGTGCTAATGACACCTAATTATCATTTGTGTAACAAGATTGCTCTCGTTGCCGTAATGAGAGAAACTCCTTCAAATGTTGCACTGCTTACAAACGGCTTTCTGCTGTTATTAGCAGAGTGTTTATGCAATCACATCTAATTGAAGTGTTAATTAAATCAGGAAGAGCGTTTTGGTAAGCAACGACACTGAGCAGTGAAAGAAAATGGTACACCCACAACCCCAAGTGCACCTTTCTGTAGCTTTTGCTGCTGTAGGAATTCCTCCTGCCACGAACAGACAGATATCATCCCACCTGTTTTTGAGTAGCATCTCGAGAACCGAGAACCAATCAGAGATGATTGGCACTTTGACTGGATAGTCAAATCAAACCTCGCCCTGTCTCTAAACAATTCAACAATAATTGCCATGCACAAGAAGGTGGAAGAGCGTTGCCTCGTGACCTTGTCCACCCATCAATATCCATGGAAGTGTGGACAAAGGCAATCTCAAGTGTCCAGACACACACAGGAGAAAATTACAGATCAGCAATCAGTATGCAGTTAAAGTAGAAAGTGCAACGCTACAAGACATTCAATAAAGGGCTGATATTTACAGATGATGTTGTTGCTTAATAGCAATAAGAATGTCATAAAGGTATTCTAAGACCAAATAGAAACCAATTTTTATTTTTTTCCTAAAGATTATTCAAGTTTATTTCATTTTTTAATTACAAAAAGTAACAAAAAGAATAAGATGACTGTAATGAGTCATGAAGAAACAGTTACTTTATTCCAAAGCAAATTATACAGTTTCTAACATTTTTTTAGAACATAAAATACAGAAAATGGCAAGCACCTCTATGTTTACAATTGCTGAAAATAATCTAAGAAAGCCATTGATAATCTAAACATAGTAGATAAATAATATTTTGACTTATACAATATGATTTTTTTCAAAAATCCAATAAACAAATGGTGCAACTGAGTTGATGCATTTTAATAACTAAAACAAACTATTCAGAATCCAGTAAATGGAGAACGTTTTGAAATGATTCATGCTCCTTAAATTTTTCCACATTTTGTCACATTACAACCACAGGCTTGACTATTTTCACCAATCCAGATTTGCACATCCAATCCAATCCATCCAAAGACTAAAATTGTTGTAAAATTTTCTTTGTAAAATAGATCAAGGTCAAATTGGATTAAAGTGACTGTGAACCTAAATTTTCCAAGTCTTGCCTTTAAATTGTCAGTTGAATTTACGTCTGGACTTTAGCATTTTAATGTGTTTTGCAAGGCATGTATGAAAAAAGTAATGAAACAACTTTCACGAAGATTCAAAAGAAATTATATTATTTTCTGTCATCGCAGGATGTGGTGAGTTATTCAGACTTCCCTTGACTTTTTACCAGACTTCACAGCCGCCCAACAGTGTGCTGCTATTGAAACAACATAAAATTATTTCAACAATGCTTCAAAGTTAAAAACCAAGATCAAAAATACTTTAAATGTTGTTATACCCAAGCTAAATTGGACAAAATGCAGTAGCAATTAAAAAGTAATTCATTCAAATTTTTGGAAATGTTTGTGTGTCTGTTAAAATTGTTAAACAATAATCAATTTTGCTGTTATTTTAAATATAAGTTGGCGCGTTCAATAAAATTAAAAAAAGTAATTTCCAATGTGCCTTATCATCCAGCAGAGAGAAAGGGAGCTAATGACCATCAGAATGAATTATAAAATGGGTAAAGATCTCCAATAATTCACCTCCACATCTGTATGAAACCATGAAATAAACCAATGGACATGCAGAAACCCGTGTGCCTCTCATGCCCAACACATTTCTCTCACTCAGCAAAGTCACTCGTGAAAACAGGAATGCATTGAAAATGACTAAAATCAAAGAGAAGTGAGAATTTCACTGATAGTTTACATTCTGCCTTGGTGCTGTATCTCTTGGTCTCAGCCCCAGCGGGATGATCTATTCCTCTCCTCTATCTGTACCTTCTTTTCCTCCTCCTTCTCTCCAACTCATTTCATACCCCAGTCATTAGGTGCCCCCCTCTCTCCCATCCTGCTCCTGAACAAGACCCATTGGCCCTGATTAATCTGCTGAGTTTGACTTAATGAGGGGTCATTCACATATCTGATCACAATGGCTGCAGGAATCAATGATAGATAGTCACTTGTCAGAAATACTGACAAAAAAAAAGAAAAAAAGGATTTTAATAGATATCCTCCCTCAGCACTATGTACCCAAAGTGACTCATTTTATTGCGTGTAAAATGCAGAGCGTTGCAATATTTTACTACACATTTTTTCCCATTTTGTCAGATTATAATCACAAAACTCATTGCGATTCATTGGGCTTTTATGTGACTGACCAACATATAGCAGGGCAAAATTGTGAAAAGAAATGGTACGTATTTTTTTTAAATGTCTAATGAATAAAAATCAGAAAAGTGTGACATGCATTTGCATTCAGGCTCCGTTACTTTTGATAACCCTAAGTGAAATCACCACATCTCAGGGTGGAGGACCTGGTGAGAGGACAGGAAGCTGTGTATTTCTCAAATCTAGGCTAGAATAAGACTGTTGCTTATATAAACTAATGAGAAATACCAACTACAGTGGAAGAAAGACCTCTGGTCAGATGGGACCAAAATGAAGTTTTTAGCAGAAACGCAAATTTCTCCGCGTTGCTGAAAATTAAATACTGGAAAACACCTTAAACACACCATTTTCACAGTAAAACATGATGACAGCATCATGCTAGGTCATTCTTCTCTTTGGCAGTGAAAGTGAATCTGGTCAGAGTTGATGGGAAGAAATATAGAGCACTTACTGAAACAGGTAGCAACTTGGGAGCAGCAAAAACTAAACTTCTAACACACATCTATGTGTCAGAAGTGCAGATCTAACACTGATTGGATATTTTTAGAGTTGTCCTCCATTCAATCAGATTCGGTTTGAGCTATTTTGCAAAAAAGAATTGACAAAAATATTTACAAAATGCAACCCTCTTTAACTAGATTTGTGTTCATGGTTTTGAAAATTATGTATTATTTCCCATTCACTTTACAACTAAGCCCTACTTTTCACAAACAAATTCCATCCATCCATTTTCTTGCACCCTTGTCCCTTAGTGGGGTCGGGAGGGTTGCTAGTGCCCATCTCCAGCTAATGTTTCAGGCGAGAGGTGGGGTACACCCTGGACAGGTTGCCAGTCTGTCGCAGGGCAACACAGAGACACACAGGACACACAATCATGCACACACACACTCACACTAGGGGCAATTTAGACAGACCAATTAACCTAACAGTCATGTTTTTGGACTGTGGGAGGAAACCGGAGTACCTGGAGAAAACCCACGCATACACAGGGAGAACATGCAAACTCCATGCAGAAAGACCGGGGCCGGGAATCGAACCCAGAACCTTCTTGCTGCAAGGCAACAGCTCTACCAACTGCGCCACTGTGCAGCCCTACAAGCAAATTCCAACGAATGCAATAAAACCTGTGAAAAATGTGTAAAGGTCTGATGAATATGAATAGTTTTGCAGGGTAAAAGTATCTCTGATCACTTCTTTCAGTCAGCACCTGCGAGACAAGCATCTTTAGTGTGCTTTTTAGATTCCCAGCACAACAGTCATGATGGCTGGATGAGCCGAGTGTCGTGGCTGAAATTCGTGCTTGTGTGTTATGACCAGACAAACAATAGGTCATTCAATATTACAGCTCCGTGATACACACATCACAAAGAACCGGTATCGGCAAACACACAGAAAAAAACCTTCAGTTAGGAGATTATGAATTGATTTCTTCCGCCCTGCAAAGCCCGTGTCTTTGTCGGTGAATGGAGTAATGTGTCCACTTGACCTTTCTTGGCGGGTTTCTTTCTGGTGAATTGACTCTAAAGTGTTTGGCCCTGGCCTTTTCAGCACCATGGGTGTCCTCCATCCACGGTGTGGCCCGGCTGGAACACATCAAGGAGTCTGTCAGGGCATCACGCGCCGTCGTACAAAATAATAACCTGTGTTTGTGCAGAAGTGTGCAGAGCCTTGAAAAAGAGTTCATATCCTTTGAACTTTTGTCACATTACAAAACTAAACATTCAAGATGTAATTATTTGTCTTTTTGCTCAGTATTTTTAAGGAACAACAAAATCTTGCTTCCCACCAGCTGTAACAGTTTACATCTAAAGTCACTAATTGAGATTTACTGATGGAGGTTACTTGGTAACCTAAAAACACAAATGAAACTTTAAATAGCTTTTAATCTACACATGTGACCTCTGTTTACGCATTAGAAGGATTCTGTGGAAAAATTGGTTTTACAGAATCTTATGCAGAGTAAAAAAAAAAACGTGTTTCTCATAAAATCCCAATTAAAAAAAAGAAATATGTGGGTTTGATAGCAGAACATGATCAAAAAAAGTCTAAGGGCTATGAAAGAAGATCTTGCATGATTGCATCACATGACATTATTCTCTGCTGACCTACACCATGTATGTAGCCTGTTTAGCTGTAATGTAGGTCTACACAGCTCGCGTAATACAGTATGCAAAGTGAGACATGTGTAGAGAGTATCTGCTGCCACCGAATTTCCTGGTCCTTGTCCAAGTGCCATCTCAGGTCTGCAGAGTACGGCGGTAGTCAGAATGGCCGGTGACACAGAGGTCCTGGGCATCTGAACTAGCATCTGTTGTGGACGGAAGCTGCACAGCGGCCGCCCTGTCCTCGCTGTCGGCATGACACCGTCCCGCACTGTCCACTGTCTGTCACACCGAGCACCATGCAAAGTTAATTGTGAACTAGAGTGGCGCTTTGGGCCCTCTCGCTAAGCAGCCCCTAATGACAGGCAGAGAGACAGCTACACATGTTCGCCGGGCTCTCCCTCTGGAGGAGGCTGCAGATAGCGCTTCGCTGCAGACACCGACCTGTCATGGCGCTGTCAGCAGCCAGCCCGTCAGCCGCGCAGGCCCCACTCGCAGCCTAGCCATCCCAGGTGCTCGGCTGACAATTCCCGCACCTTGTTCTGTCGACTTCGCTGCCAAGCCTGCTGCTGCTTAGATTCATTAAGGCTTTATTCAAAACAGAATCGGCCACTTCATTATGAACACAGCTCAGAGTGTCCAGGACTCAGTGAAACGGCACTTTTCATGCTTTGCATTGCTGTTCAGACTATTTTATAGTGGATGTGGCTCAGTCATCTTGTTATAATGTTACACTCCTGGTTTTCCTTGCTAAGATGACTCTTGAGGTGTGTATTTTGTGTTTATGAGAGGTTCTCCTAGTGGTGTAACGGAGCTTAGGACAGACGTAAGGAACACATGTGCTAATATCTCCTCATAGGAGCCCAAATGAGCCATTACAGAAGCTAATCTGACAGCCACGCTGCATTCAGTTCCCCATCTGCCAGCCGCAGCTCTGAGAGCCACAGTTTGTTCCTCCTGACTGCAGAACTGGATGGGACAGATGGAAAACACTCTACTTTAGTAGCAATCTACTGACCATGGATGAAAAGAGATGCAGGAAGGACGACTAGGAGCACAGACACCCGGCATATGAATCACCTGGTCCGGGCCTGATGTTTGTTCATATCAGCATCCAATTAAACTCTTTTACTTTGTTGAAAAGGCATTTCTAGTTAGAGAAGTGGTAGATCTGATCCTATATCAGTGTTGAGACCCGATACCGATGCCATTAGATGCAGGGCCAAGGTCAACTCTGGAAACAGTTTTATACTCTTAAGTAAACTCACTAATCTCATAATTAACTTACTAAAATTTGTGTGTTTCTAAACTGGTGGGAACTCACTATGAGCAATCTTCTGCCCTGCCTCACCTTGTTTGGAGCAGCTAATATAGAAAAGAATAATAATAATGAAAAGAAGACCACTATTTGCTGTGTTTTTTATGTAAATATTTAGAGCAATGAGACTTATTTCAAATTGTTATCTTGGAGAAAATGTCCAACAACCAGAGAGAACCTGAAAACAGAAAGTTGCTGTATTTCTCTATATTTTTCATAACTTTTAACCTCTATCCACAAAGCATAAAGGATGAAACGAAAAATGTTGATGCAGGGAAATATTTACAATCTAAAAATTAAACAAAGGCTGTTGTTACAACTAATGAAACTGATATAGCAAATTGCTAGAAAGAGTTTTGGAAAATATTTAAACCAACAGATTACCAACATCATTACAGTAAAATAATGTTGTATGTCTTTTCTCAGTGTAATTAATGCCCATTCAAAGCAGAAATGTTAATACAGAGGAATTATTTTTCACAAAATGCAGCAGATTTACAAACATTTCCACAATTTATAAATTTAAAGGTTTGACAGAAGCCTTTTTTAAAATTAAAAAAAGTATGTAAAACCCGCTGCTCATTTGTTAGCTTCAGCAGTCAACTTACGGATGTAACTGCGCAACATAAATGTAGTCATGCAACAATTGTTCTGAGGTTTTCTATTTAAAACTCAATCACCAATGGCCGCAATGTAGTTGGTAGTGGCTGCGTTTTCTTATTTGTCTTCACTTTTACCGCCCCGCCAAAGATAAAACTTAATGTCTGAGTAAAAGTGTTCAGAATCAGAAGGTATCTGCAGACACTAAATTAGAATATTGGGACTGGATGAGGTCCTAAATATCCTGTATGGTACCCTCTCGATGGTTTGTGGGCCCCTTCTTTTTTTAAAGCTGTTTCTCAGTTTCGGCCTGACTCTTAACCCATGGAGATCAGGAGGACAAAATATGGAGGGAACAAAGGAGCAATACAGGCTCCCGTCTACCTCATGGGGAAGAAGACATATAACATTAATGGTATCCGTTAACATCTCCTTAACCCCAATCCCCCTTGCTTTGGGAGTACCTCCCATTCCCCACTTTGTCTCCCCCTTCGGCAGCCAACCGCAACCCGCTCACCCGCCAGCCCCCAGGCTGTGCTCCCTCGGGGCCTGTTTGTTTCCCTGCCAGGGGCACAGGCGGCGGAGCACTGATGAGGTGCTCAGGCCACCGTGAAATGCGCCATAACCTGCCAGCACAGGGGCCTGGTGAGATTGCCGTATTTACTTTTTAATCTGGTCGCCTTAATACATGCGATAAAAACTTTGTCACATTAGATGCTGACAGATGGGCCCAGAGATGTTATTACTGGTAGGGTGGTGTGAGGGGTCGGGCGGGGGAGTGTGTCAGGAGGAGAGGGTGAGGGCTGGGGGAGCACAGGGGCAGCAAAAGGGGGTAAGCGGGAGAGAGGCAATGCCCCCAATCACGATAATTTTTCATCACCCCAATTACATTGTTGAGTGCATCCCGGCGGTGGCATGTGCACACCCAGTGCCGCTGCTCGGAAAGGAGCAAAGCGCAGAGACATAAATAAAGATAAAACGAGGTGCCCTAGGTCTTCTATCCCGCAGACTATTTCTCTGCCATCTCTCTAAACTGATGGAGGCCCTGTTTAAATGAAGGCTAAATCTTATTTAGATAAGAGAACTGAACTGCTGCCCGGGATGAGAGCATCATTGTTTGTTACTGATGGCTGGAGAGGAATTGGGGCAGTGCAGTGGGAATGGGGGGGGGTGACTGGTCTTTGCATGTTTTTATGCTGTAACAGAGATTGAATGTTGTTTGTGTGTTTGCAGGAGTGCAGGCATATGGGCCGCACAAAGAGAATATCTGTCTCTGTGGAGAAAGACAGGTACTGCTTTTGTTTTCTAAGTGTGCATTTGTGAAGTCAGTCCCTTGGTAATAAAATTGCATCGTAGCATATCTATTCTAATGTCATTTCCTCTCCAGGGGCTCTCTAGATATGTTTTATATGAAATGCAATATCAAAATACGTGTATTTGTACGTGTTATTTAAATGTTCTTTTCTATATAGCCCAGCGGCAGCAGATAACATCTTTGCTGCTGTCTCAAGCCTGAAGTTTTGCAAATGTTTTTCTTCCTAATTGTTGTGGAAATTAAATAAGAGTGCTTGCAACATGAGTTGTGCAGGTAGTGAGAGAGCCTGAGAGTAGCTGGGAGACCCCAAGCCTGCGCATCATTAGGAGCTCAGAGGCTCCTGAGCTCCACGCTAGCGTAAGCCGCTAATGAAAAGAATGTAGTCACAGATCTCATTTTTCAGGCAATTCTTGTGTAAACTGGAGATTTTCCAGTGTATGCACAGTGGAACAGGGGGCCTCGCATAAATCACCCAGGCTCTCCGCCTCGAGTGAGGAAAAGAGGGGGTTTTCAGCACATGCTAACCACGCAGACATATGCTGCTGGAAAATGGAAATTTGCAGTGGCACAGCTAGAGGAAGAGACACACGGAGCACCTACACCTGTCTTCTCCTCCACCCACTTCTCCCCATCTTTTCCAGGTCTCTATCCATCTACTCTGCTCTGTCCAACACTCCAACCCCTAAATCCCCCCCACCTGCACCTTCTACACCCATCTATAACGTCCCCTCCCACCCGCAGGCAAACCAACCAGCGATTTCTGCATGCAAGCCATTGAAATGGGTCATTTTTTAATTAAATACAATATTAATTACTCCGAGCATCATTACCGATATGTGAGATTTGACTAATTAGTGTAATAGTTTTGGAGTCACGCTCATTAAATATGAAAATTACAGCAGTAGAAAGGATTGGTTCCGTGATCAATCTTGTATGGACAGAGAGGAAATGATTTAGAGAATAGCTTTTATTGTACAATTAACTCCATTACAACCTGCCAGACAAGAATAAAGAGAGTGGGGAATTTCGGTCTGTGTTAGGAGCCTTCGGGTGCTGGCTCTGGCCTTCTTTCAGATGCAAGCTTTTTCCTCCTTTCATTTCATGAGAGCGTTGCCAAACATTTTCTCCAGAGAAGCCTTAAACTCATCACCCAGTCTACCAGTTGCTAAGAGAAGAGCTATTGATCTCTTGAGTTAATGACTCTCAAAGTTGTCGATTTGATCCTGACAGAAAATAATTACAAAAATTGTCTACATACATTCATCTCAATTCATACTGATGTCTCAATATGAATTGAGATATTCAATTCATTAGGCCTATTTTTAGGTATTTTTATTGTCAGTGATTTGCTTGAAGTGAAGTCAAGATGAGCATGGGGTTCTACAGCTATTTAACACCTGTCTGTATTTACTTTCAAACATATAGAAAACAGATGCTAAATAAAGTAGAGACTGCGACTTTGAATATATATATTTTATTATTGTTACAGTGGTTAAACTGGGGTTTGTAATTGAATCATATGTTTCTTTACAATCTACTGGTGTCCATCATTGCAGTAATTCAAATACAGGCACTTTGAAATTTGAAACTAGGTGTTGTTTTTTATTTAATCACTAGACAGAAACAAAAATGACTGAAATTGAAGACTTTTTGAGGCTTTTTGAGGCAATTTTGCGACAACAGGGATTAAGAGGAAATTGTATTTAGTACTTTTCTGTCATTTGAGCTTTCAACCTCTGTCAAGGAACATGGTGGATTTGGAGGCATTGGCAGCATTTGGAGACCTCCAGTTTCCAACGTGCACATTTACCAATTGTAACCACGCTAGCCTCTAAGAGTATGTTAAAGCTAGTTTATAATATCAACCATGTAATCATAAATTTAGTTTTAAAATAATAACCTTTGTCCTTAGCATAAATAATTAATGGCCACTTGAAACTGGAAACCCACAAATAAACTGTAACATAGTGTTTACAGTTTTGTATGGGAATTCATCATTAATTGGGGACAAAAGTGCAATGCTCAGTTTTTCTAAGGAAAAAAAAAAAGCAGAAAACCTCCCAATGCAAACAGACATTGCTCTACAAAAGGAACAATCCTCATGCTTGAAATGCATTATGGATGGTCTCCAAGGTGGCCAGTGGGGGTTGAGCTCCACTGTTATTTGTGTGCATCAGGGTCCCTCTCCACTGCTCTGGTAAACACATTGCATAGGACCACAGCCAGTGCATATGAGCTGAACAGAGCTCCTCTACGTCCTCACCATGTGTACAGCTAAACACCGCACAACAGAAATTGGCCCTTTTGCTGCCCTGGGTTTTTGTGTGTTTAGCATATCAAAGCTGTGAAAATAACCATGTTTGCATTGCCTCTTGTCTTTCCAGGTGGTCTATCATATCTGGGCCCTCAGACCGGATGGCACGAGTCGTGTGTGTTGATCACTGTGGCATCTGGCTAAGGGGGAACACCCCGGGCTGGCAGGGCAAAAAGTGGCAGATTCAATACCAGTGATGGCAGCCATCTCAAAAATAAACAAATGATAAAACTCAATGTAATTGATACAAAAGTATTCACACCCCCTGAACTTTTCCACATTACTGCTGTTACAAACGCAAACATCAGCAAGATTTATTGAATTTTGGTGTGATAGATTTAATCAACTTTTTTACCAGAATTTTGTTTTACAAAAAAAGTGTTGGCAAAAAGAAATTAGGTGTTCATTCGTATTCAGTTCCTTTTACTCTAATAACCCCTCAAGAGGTCACTTAAATGTTTAACTTTGTGCAATTTAGCCTCAATATAAATCTTGCTGTTCTGTGAAGGACTTAGAGGTTTATTAGAGAACATTAATGAACAAACAGGGTTACAAAGACCGAGGTTTAAAGCGGGATAGTTCCTAACCCCACTTTATCCCAAGATTTGAACAACTGACTGATTACTGCTTAATCTATTGCTTGTAAATGGGAAGAGGAAGGCATTGCTGTAAACCTACCAAGGCATAAACATCTGGATAAACTGGTAGACCAGAAAGGAAGATCATTAATCATAGCAGCAGTCAAAAGGCCTGTGGTGAATCTGGAGAAGCTGCAGGGATTCAGGTAGAGGATACAGCCACCATGGTCAGATGAGACAAAAATTACAATTTTGGACCCACATGAAATATGATTTGTGAGGTGGAGAACTAACACTGCACATAATCCAGATTACATTGGTCCAGTAAAACATGGTGATGGATGCCTATTGCTGTGTGCTTTACTTCAGGAGGAACAAGAGAGCTGGTCAGAATTGATGAGGAGATGAATCGAGTAAAACAGAGAATAATCCTCAAAGAAATACAGTGAAAAGGCACAAAACACTTGAGACAAGTACTCAGGTTCACCTTCTGGTAGGATGACCACCTTAAGCTTGAAATCAGAAAAAATCTATAAAACTGTTTAGATCAAAGCATACTCATTTAAAGGCTGGGATTCAAACCCAGGCTCTTCTTGCTGCAAGACAACAGTACTAACGTTTCTCCCAAACTGTTTTCTCTAAACTGTCTTCAAATGTTTTACAAATTAATTGTAATTTTTTTCTATCCATCTTGAGGAATCATACATATTATATTCTAACCTGTCCATTGCTTATGACCTTGTTTTGTGAATGTCATTGTGAACCCTTTGTATGTACTATAAACATTTCCCCCTTTTTGAATATATGCAATAATACTATCTCCAGCCACATGAATACTGGCCCTCCACATTATTGTAATGCTAACCTCCAGACTGCATGCCTGATAGCCAATACTTTATCACCGCTTTGCCTTTTTTTATGGGTCTGGTGTCTCTTTAAAATGATTGCCCCTGTTTTGATCTGATTAATTTTGTGTGAGCACAAACAATTACTTTTAATCTTTATCTGCTCAAGGAATCACCCCTTTTTATGGCCGTCATTTATTACAGGTGGACAGCTACTTGTTTATTAGAATTTCAAGCAGCATATCACCGCTGAGATCTCCCGCGGTCTATATTTACATTTCAACTTCAGCTAAACAGGTATGACAAACACACACAGCAAAAGGGCCCAGCCGTGGCTGCACTTCATTTTCATATTGCCACTTAGCGAGCCAGAAGGAGTGGACTTAATGCAGAAGTTCCTGACACAGAGGCAGAAGGTGTTGAAAAGGAGGGAGAGAAATGGAGAACATAAATGAGAGAGAGAGAGAGAGAAATGGAGGAAAGGAAGTAAGGAGATGGGATAGAGGGAGCAGGATGACGGAGTACACGTTTGAGCTTTCAGGTGAGTGTCCATCATTTGGGTGGGAGTAGAATGGGTTCACGGCCTCTGAAATCCATCCATGGCAAGGGGTCTTCACAGTGAATATAAATATATGTGTGAGCGCCACGGCCAGGGCCACTCCTGACAAGCCAACAGCTGTTAATTATGAATTGGCCTGCAGAGAGGGAGACAGGCTGGTGAATATGCAGAACTGAAGGAGCGTGCAGAGCCCATGCAACACAAGTGTCAGACCCCCACTGCACCTGGAGTGGCAGGGGTCGACCCGGGTGTCAATCACTTGCACCAGCCAAGCAACAGGACGGGGATCGCTTGGAATAGACCCAGAAAAGCCTACTGTTTGACTCACATAATTATTAACTTTGTTTTATCGTGGTAGCTTTGTGTAGCTCATGGCAGTTTTTAAAGTGCAACATCTAAAAGTGAAAATAACCGTAAGGTTTATTTGTGAAGACAATAACTTTTGGTTGTTGCTTTTCAAAGCAGAACTTTAGAGTCACTGTGACTCTCTAAAGTGTAATCACACTTTCTGATCAGAAACACCTCAGATGTCATAAGATGGTCTGAATTTTATTGATGTTTAAACTGTATATTATGCTTTTGAAAACCGGTAAATTAATTGAATGTTTCAAACTGTGTGTGCACAATTTGATGATGACTCCTGTCACAGTACATGGTTGGAAAATGCCTGACTTGTTGCTGCAGCAGAGCAATGTTAACATAAACCGCAAAAATGTTTTTGATATTATGAAAAGGTCTGCTTTAATCTTGGAAACATTTGCATTTATTTTTAGTTTCCAAAAAACTACTAATTTAATGTAAGGCAGATTATAATTGGTTGGAACTGTTAACATCACTTCAAAAATCCAGAGCTATCTCTTGAAGATGTCACTGCTTAGTGGCTTTTCTATTAAACAGACACTTTACTTACCCTGTTTGGTGATTAACATTACAGATAAATCACTCTCAAAATTAAGTTTCCTGAAGAACAACCATGTTCTATTAATTTCTTAATACTTTTCTCATTTTGTTAGTGTATTATGCATAATCCTGATCTTCATTTTTAAGTTATTATTTTGTCTGCTATTTTTAATATCTGACTTCTTATTTATTGTTCTCGCTCAGAAGGTTGTGGGTTCAACTCCAGTGTGAACTGAACCTACAACCATGTGTGTGCCGTTGTGTTGGGAAGTGTGTTTGGATGTATGTGATTATCGTGTAAAGTGTTTTTAGGAGTAACTACGACTATAAACGCAATATGTAATTTATGTCCATAAGTACTAATGTTGAGTTCGTTGATGCTAAATAATATAATAAACAAATTCAATTCTAAGCTAAAGTACTGATATAACTGCATTAGATGTACAACTCTGTGCTGAATCAGTTTAAGCTGTGACTTGATTTTGGTGTTGGATAAAACAAAACACTGGATAGCAGTCCGCACAAAACTTTAATCCAACTGACAGAAAAATTTCAGTCTTTTTGAAAAAGAAACACACCTGCAAAATACCACAGTAAAAAAATTGCCGATAAAACAGCTGATGAAGATTTATTTAAATGTGAAAAAGTGTTCCTTAATTATTAGGGTCAAGAAAAATTAGGTTACATTGGTTTGAAGCCATATGGCCGTGACTATGTAATGTAATTTTATAATCCGGGATGTAGTTGTTTTCTTTTACACAGACATATGTCTGACTTTAGTTATTAAAAATAAATCTTGAAATATAAAGTGATTAGCTCAAAACATTTTAAAGCTAAACAAATCATATGAAAAACAAAATAACAAGAAAACAATAATGAAAGAGACAAAGTTCTTTATTTTTTTATCTTTCAAAAACCACATGCCCCACACATCCCCTACATGTACACCCAGCTATTCACATGAGGACCAGGGTTAGCAAGGCCTGTGCCTTTAATGAGAGGAATATCTTCAGGAATTTTAATTAATTTTCCACTCTGAGCAGCTGAATCTGCGTTAATTTCCCCCTCAAGGACTTTTATAAATTTCATCATTAATAAAATCAGACATTCAATTAGTCCCAAAATCCAGATTGCCAACTGTTTCATAACAGTCCTGGTCTGATTTTTCCCTTTTTTATTAGGCTGGGCGAAAGAAAAAAAGTTAAAACTAATTTCATTAATCTAATTGTCATAACTTCGAACCATCTCTTAATTAGTTCAAATTAATATGATTAATCACAATAATGACAAAAACTCATTCAATTACAGGTTTTCAATGGCAAGTGGATGTGTTGGAGGTGATAGGGGCATAAAGGATGAGGGCGGGAGGCTGAGCTGGCTCCATAAGACGGGATTGGTCATTATTATTCCGATGACTGGCAGGTTATCAATCATGCAACACTTTTAATAAAGGCTGCTGGAACTTCAGTGAAAGGCCTGGCTCAGTTGTCCTCTTTTCTTGTTTTATTTCTTCAAAATCCTTTGGAACTCTCCTCATTCCTCTATGAAATATGGTCCCTCTTTGAATGACTGGAGCTGCACATTTTAATGAAGACGGTGCAGCGCATGAAAACAAAAACCGACTCATCCATATGTAAATAAAACGATGGCAGTGCAAATGCTCATCTCCACTTCCCCCCCATTATTGCAGAAAATTGCATACATTTATGTGCTGGAATGATATCACTTTATTTTCATTGAGTCTGCAGATGAATCTGCACTCTCCGGCGTTCCTTCCTCTGCAGACATATGGGTCTGAGAGATGCCTGCTGCTCGGCTTTCCATCAGGGCCACCGATCTAGCAAAGCAGGGGAGCAGAAGCATGTCACCATTTGTCACATGCCACCGGGGCACAAGCTGAGCAGCAGGTACACCCTCGGGTGTGTTAGGCCAGGAGGGAGCGTTCCAGCTGCCAGTCTAGTGCAGGTTCCCTCTTGTCCCATGCCGTTCCCCTGGGACCAGCCACTCGAATGTCCCAACTCAGTTGTCTGGGAGGATCTGACCTGTGATCCATCCATCTGGAGAGACGGCTGCATTAAAAAAGGGGTGCCTTGCTTTGCTTCCGTCAGACAATCAACCGGCCCATCTGTGGGTGAAACTGTACATGCTCATTCACTGCGCTTGCAGTTTTGTGCAAGGGAATTCTGCTGCCACCTCAGGTAAAGTCAACCAAAGCCTGCTGGAGCATTTAGTAAAGCATAGGATTGATACATATGTCTGTGACAGTGCTTATCACGCAGCTAAAGGGCTTCCATCTTTTGCTTAGTGGTTATATCTCACGCTGCGTTGGATCCATGTCTGATGCATATCTTCAGGACAACGAAGTTGAAAGCCTGCAGGATACCAGATATGGAAAAGTATAAATTATGTATGCCTTTGATGATGCCATGTGAAAGTATTCACACCCCTTGAGCATTTGTCACATTACAAGAACAAATTTGAATTTGTTTTAAAAGGATTTAATGTAATCAAATGTTAATTAGTGCAGGCATGCTCTTTTGCTGGGTGGATGGATGGATTTACATACTTTGACTGGGCCATTCTAACACTTGAATATATATCCCATTGTTAATGTCCAATAACTGGAACTTGAACCTCCATCCCAGTCTCAAGTATTTTGCAACCTTTGTTCTTCCTGTATTTAGCTTCATCAATTTTCCTATTAGCTCAGACCAGTTTCCCTATCTCTAAAAATAAATCGTCCACAAAGCATAATGCTGCCACCACCATGTATGTTTGCAGGGATTGTGTGTTTAGGGGTTATGTGCAGTATTAGTTTTCTGCTACATGTAGCATTCTGAACTTTTGTTTGATCTGTTTTCTGTATTCTCTTTATGATTTGTGGCAAACAACAAACAGGACTCCTGGAGGCTCCTTGTTAACAGTGGTTTTCTTTTTGCCACTCTTGTATGATGACCAGAGTTCTGGAGTGGCTAATAATTAATGATAATGTTAATGTTAATATATTTGAACACTTGTCTATTTGGTGGCTTTTGCAGGCAACTGGTTGGACAAGGGGGTTGAATATAAATGCACACAACAGTGACAAGATTGGATTTGAAAACAACTGTAAAAACCATGAATTTCCTTCTGCACAACTTTGCATTGATGCAACTTACAAATATCCTATAATATGTAGTTTGGGGTTGTAACCTCTGTAATCTCTAAAGGGATATGGATACTTTTGCAGCTTGACTTCCTACACCCTGTAATGTTTCTACAACATAATCAGAATTTGTAGAACCTGGTGATGATTCTACACTCCACAGAGGCAGCAAACACATGAGGAAACACATGGACCTGGTTCCTCTTTTCTCTCCAGGTCCTTTTAGACATACCAGCAGGGGCTGAATCATGCATTTTTCTGCATGAGGAGCGGACCGGAGGACCGGTGCAGACCTGGCCTCTGCTGCCACACTGTCAATCAATAACACCCGGGATCAACTGTTTACACAATACGCATGCAAACACACAACACACAACACACATAGTTTACCTCTATTCTTTCCTAGGGCCTGATGTCATTCTTTTATTCAGACCACCGTACCTTTGTGTTCAGTATTATTGTCATTATGCGTTTTAATCAGAAGAGAGTGGAAGCTGTTGGACAGGGCATCGTACCTCAGTGGTTCAGCCTTCTAGAGACTGGGGGACAAAAAGGGCATTTTTCAAGGTCTCAACCCCCCTACCCTTCGTCCCTTCCACCCTCATGTGCCCAACCATCTCCGAGTCTCCGTCCACCCTTGAGAGGGAAGCGTGAGCCTTCCATGTGCATAAAGTTGAAATAAACTGCAGTCTATATTTTCATTGGGGAAAGTGAACCCAATTTACACACTGCTCCATTGGAGATGAGCACTCTAGCGTACCCTAGCTGGTAATCTTGCCCAGATTCCTCCCTTGTTTCCTGCATTATTGTTGAAATAAATAACCTTTCACTGCAATCAGCGTGGGGATCTTCACTTAAATTATCGCCCCACAGATAGCTCACTCATGATCTGCTTCTATATCCATTAACTATCCAGGAAAGTGATTTATTGGTGAAGGGTAAGAAAAAAAAGGGAGTTGAGGGGGAACGAAAGGAGTTGGTTTTGGTTAGACAATAGTGCCCTCTACTGTTTACAAATGGATAAGGAGGGGAGATGCAGACACTGGCTTTAAAAGTATGTTCTGGTGGGTTTGTGGAAAGGTCTGAAGTTAAAAAAATAGAAAAACAAATTAGGCCTGTTAACTTTCAAATGTGCAAATAATTTAATAAATTACCAATGTCATTGCTCAAACTCCCACAGCTGCCTGTTCATAAAACATTTGAGACCAAAATTCAAAACCCAAAACTTGCATAAACACCATATTTGAGACTTAAGATAATACACAAAAAATAGACAGAAAGGGTGGCAGTTTCATTCCCCCCTTTCTGCAGCAATTCAAACCAGCCCCCCCTTCTCTCCCTTTTCATCCCACCGCCTTCTCTGCAGTCCCTCCTTCCCCACACTCCTGTGATGTGTCGTTACACGCTCGGCTGGCTCCTCTTCCATGACAGACTGTTACTTCCTGGAGCGGAAACGCATTTGATTGTTAACATCTGGGCCATTACAATTGCAAACTAGGGCTCTGTACATCAATCAGGAAGTGATTTCAAAACAAAGAGACCGTCCTCCAATCAATCTATCGAGAAGCGGGGGGCATTACATGCTCCTGTAATCCCGGCTAATTAGCGGGATAATGGGAATGAGATTTATGAATCTGCTGAGAAGAGTGGAGGTGCGGGGAGCACACTCAAATTAGCAGGGATGCACGCCCAGACAGTGCCACAATAAGGAAGAGGTGTAGTTGGTTTTTATCAGCTTCTTGTTACCTGGACACCTTTGACTTGGTGTCGCTGTAGTGTAAAGGCATCCATCTGGTTGTGCTACAGTGCTTGAAAAGTGTTCAACATCCAGAATTCCACAAACACAGGAACGTGCTGACATTTGAGCAGAAATTCCCCAGGAAGTTTCCAAAGACTTCACATTTTTATTGGTGTAACAGCACAATTTCTGAGTGGACTGAGGATAATCTGGATTTTCAAATATAAAACAATTGAAAAGTGTAGCAAACAGCTGTATTCAGTTTCTGAGTCAATATTATCTAGAACCTCCTGTAGTTTTTGGTTTTGTTTTTTGCCTGTATTTAGGTACATCTATCTTCCCATCAGCTCTGACCAGCCTTCTTGTGCTAACATGCTAACAGAATGATACTGCCACCAGCTCATTTCACTGTGGATATGTGTTCAGGGTGTTGCATTATATAATTTTTCATCCAAAGTTAGCGTTTTGCATGATTTCCAGAAAAATCAATTATGGGAATTGTGGCTGTGGACTACATGACTATGACTTTCTTTTAACAACAGCTTTAAATTTTCCACTTTCCTATAAATTCCAGATTTAAGGGGTCCACTAAAAGCAGTTACCCTGCCAACAGATGCCACTGCCAGAACTGTGGATCTCCGCAGCTCCCGTAGAGTTACCATTGGCTTCTTGCATGCTCCTGTGAACAATGCTCTCCTCACCCAGCCAGTCAGTTTAGGTCACATGTGTCAAACTCAAGGCCCCAGGGCTAAATCCGGCCCACCATAGCTTTTTTATGTGGCCTTCTACTCCAGAGTGTCACATAAAAAGAACCTTCAAACAACAGCTTTGCATTTAAATATTATTGTACCAATCAAATAAAAGCAGTTTTGCATCGATGTGAAAAGAGGTTCAATATTATTTCATTTTAAGAAGTACTCATCAAATGCAGAGACAACTGTTTGTTTTCTGACGGGTTTTAACGATGCATTTTATTTCTCATGATACCACCTGCTAATAATCTTAGGGGGTTTGTCAGCTATTGACCAATCAGCAGTCGCAATTTGTCCCGAAGTACACCTCCCTCATCTGGAGGAACTGAACCTCTGTCAACATTGCCAGGGTTGGTCATTATTAATACACTGTGGTCGTAGAGATTTCAATTAAAATGATAGAAAATCATGGTCAATCGTTGCCATTAGGAAACATGTAATTCCGAAAGCCGTTACGAGAGCGTGGAATACAATTTATTGCATTCTCAAAACCCAAACAGAGTCTGGAATAATGCAAGAAATGGTTCAAGACCTGCAACCGATCTCATGTCCAATTGCATGAACCTGTGGTCGATGGCAACAACATTGTCTGCACGAAAGTAACTGGTAGTAAATACACAATTTTTTTGTCATAATGACACTTATTGATAATAAAATCAAAGATCAATAAGGGAAGGTAGTTGTGCTTCATTTTATAGATGTAAATTCCGATGGTAGCTCTATGGCAGCATGAAAACATGTGCTGCACTAATTGTGGTATTTGAATTTAGGCACCTTTTCATGCTACTGTTTATTTGTAATCATTTTCCTGAAGGCAAAATTTCACAAGCTGGTATTTAAGTCGTTACTCACCTGCTTTGAGTCTACCACAGCTTTCACACTAACATCCAATCAGACTTTGTGCATCTCATACTTCCTCTGGCTGAGACAGACTTTCTCCTTTTGATTTCTCTGTTGTTTTCTCCGCAAATAACCTTATAGACCCGATGTAGAACTTGTTGGAGAATTTTCTTGCCAGTCGTCTTTGACTCAGTGTTGGCTGTCATGTTAAAAATGACTCAAAATATGTCTTGGATAGTTCCACTACGTCTGCCATTATAAAATGTGTGTTTGTCAGAGGTTTGTTCTTCATTTCAATTAATTTTCGAATGGGATGAGGAGCCAAATATCTTAGATATCCTTCCACAAGTTGCTATAATATCAACCCATTCTTTCAGACAGAACAAGCTGAGTCAGGTTTGCAGGCAGCCTTTCTCTCACACAACTTTTAGCTCTGCAATAGGGAACTTGAATTTGATGCTTCAAAATTAAAAATATTTAACAATTCAGTTTCTGAAACAGACATTTCTGAGTGTTATTTAATGTACCAGGTCTTCTAACAATAAACATGCTTTTTGAACATCAGTCTGTGGATGAATGGGAGATGCTGCTGCTGCTGTGTGGTACAGGATATGATACTTTATAATCTACATACCCCTGGTGGCAGTCTTGGTGCCACCCCGAAGCCTCTTTCTCCCTGGCGGGCCCCCAGTCCTGACCTTGCCCGCTGGCGGAGGAGGGGGGGCATCTCCCATTAAAACGCCGCTTTGTGATAAGGCCATTTCTTTTCCTTCAGCATCCCTTTAATGTCATCCCTGAAATATGAAGTCATTAAGCGATATTAAAACAGTGCTGACAAACTAATTAACAGAAGACATTATACGGGATGGGCTCGATTAATCCGCTTTAATTGCTCTTTTAAATGGGGGCTCCAATTAAAATTAATAAAGATTTACTGGTGATCACTCCAAACTACACTAAGAAGTGGTTGTCTGAAGGGCACCCTAAAGTCAGTGGCCTCCATTCTCAAGTTACATTCCCTCTTTGCTCTCGGCGCCCTCCCAGTTGCACAAACAGGAGCAAATCTATGAGCAATGAGATTAAAGCAGCATGTCATCCCAGTGCCCCCAGTCCCACAGCTTGCATTGTGCTGGGCTCAGTGGTGTTTGATCCGGCCTTTGTCTTTCTGGGACCCTGATAAGAAGACACCAGCTCATTTCAAATCTATAAATGTGGCACAACACATAATTACTGTAATGACCATGGCTCCTAAATATGTATAATGTGAAGATCTGAACACACAACATCCAATAGTAAAGTTATATACAAATTTACATTTTAAAAATTGGCTGCAGAAAGAATCTAAAACCATACTTGCAAGCTTTAAACTTAAACATGCATGACAATGAAGCTGCATTACAACAAAGATTCACTAGATGATGCTGTTACTCTTCTGTGAATATGTCCAAGCGTTCGCTTCTTGCACCAATGCAAACTATCAACATATTTCATATTGTGAATTTCAAAAAGGTCAAACAAGTAAAAAGAGCATCTGCCCAAACTGTTTTTCTTTTAATTTAGTCCGTTGCCTTTTACTTTTAATTTCATCTTCATTACAAAGGATGCTCTGTTTTATCAGAGAACCTCTAATGCAGAACATAATTTCATATCGTGCTGGAGGCAGTCGAACAACTGAAGGCAACGTTATTTGTTTTCTTTCATTATATCAGAGGTGACCAAGTTCTTGTTCAGAAAATGTCACACAACAAATTAATTCAAGCTAAGCACTTTGGTTCAATCAGAGGCATTTTAATTGGGTTGGAGAATGTAAATCAATTTGCTGAAGAAGACTGATGTAATTGAAAAGAAATGTCTATTAAAAGATTACTGAGGTTTATTTGTCTCCAGTCTTTGTCATCTGCTGGTCCAACCAATGTTTTAATTTCCTTAATGTTATCATTTCTGATGTAATTGGTGCTTGGGTGCCTAACAGCTTTTTTTAAATTAAATGTTTGGGGATAGGTGGTGATGAAACAGTGCACTTTAGCAGAACTACTCCATCCTGTGCATGCGCTAAAGTTTGCTTTATTTTATGTGTAGTCTTTTGGTAGAAATTTCAATTACATCTTTGCAGAGCAGGCCCAAAATTAAACTGGACCCTAACCAGAATTTGATTTAAGAACCCTCTTGCAGATCACACTGGTAGTCACCACAGCATCAGCCACTTCATTTGTTTGCACATTGTGCATTAAGTGTGCCTTGTAAAGATATTGACACTGAACTTTTTCACACTTTATCACCTAACAACCACGAACCACAAAGTGGAAAGAAAATGACGCATGGCTTTCAACGTTTCTTACAAATCAAGGCCTAGAAAGTGACATACTATGCAGAGCAGCTTTTCACTGCAAATACAGCTCTCAGTATTTTTTTCATATGTCCCTACCAGCTTTGAACATTTACAGACTAAAATTCTTGCCAATTCTTCCTTGCAAAAGAGAAGAAGTTCTTTGATTAATCCATTCCAGAACATGAATCTGATTTAATCTAAACCATTTTAATGTATCTCTTTCTTTAGGTTTAGGGTCATTATCCAACTGGAAGCTGAACCTCCTACTCAGCCTCAAATGTTTCATGGCTTCTAACAGGTTCTATACCTGGGATTGTCCTATGTGTCACGCTTCCCATCAGTTCTGACTACCTCTTCTTCGTCCTATCTGTATTATTGTGATTTAAATGTGATGCGCAATGTTAGTTTTCCGAAACCAAAAGCTTGTAAATGAAAGAGAAATTTTAAACTAGAATTCATGTGAGTTTTGTAAGATTGAATGAGCTGTAGTTATCTCCCCCTTCACACCTGCGCCGTGGATCTCTGCAGCTCCTTCAGAGTGCCTCTTGGATGCTTCTCTGATTTATGCTGTCCTACATGCTGCAATATTTGACCATGTCTTGTTAGGGTTGCACGTGATGCTATTTGTTCACTAATGTTCTCTAACAAACCTATTATAGCTTCAGAGAACAGATGGATTTGTATATAGAATAAATAGCACACAGAGATGGACTCTGATTACTAATTAGATGACTTGAATGAAGGTAGGTGCACTTGTACAAACACACTAAGAACTTTCTCTATTTTTACTGGCAAAAAGATCTGAAAACATGTATGAGTTCCCTTGTATGAGTTCACATTTGGGTACTATCTTAAGATGCTCTTTCATCAAAATACATTAAGGTGTATGGAGATATTTTTTAAATAAGAAAATATAAAAACACGCGTGAAAGCATTTGCAAGGTATACAAATATGAAAGCAGAGTTATTTATCTCAGATTGATACAAGTAAGTTTTGTTATCATCTTATTCATTTTGTTGAGCCGTCAATATTGTTGCTCTTGAGACTCTCGCAAATACTATATGTGCTTCAGGTGCAAAAAAGGCTTTTCATGTTGCGCAAGTTACCCTATGTACAAACATATAAAGAAAATTACACTAAATGTTTGTACTTACTTAAGTATTTGGAAGTTTGAGTCTAGAAAAACATATTTTTCATGTAAGAAAATAAAAAAATAAATAAAATCTGTGCTAGGTTGCTGCTTAACTGTGGTGTGGGTTTCAAACAAGCCGGAGCCTGGAAGAAAGAGCCATTGGGGTTCTGGAATTTTGCTTTGGTGGCACAACTGCGATATGAGGTCACCTCGGGCATTAGTCATGAGGAGGGAATGCATTGTGGCTGTTTTTAAGACATGGCGGCCGTCCACATCCGCAGCGGCCGCACAATGAATGCAGGCCTTAGAAAGTTGACTTGAATTGGCTCCGGTGAACAATGTGAACGGCATAGTTCGGGGAATGTTTAACAGCTGGCGGTTGGACGTGGATTAGAGGTACCTTAGGGGAACAGCAGCGGCACTCGTGACGCCTTTTCAGGCAAAAATAAAACCTTTAAATATGTGCTCATCTGAATATTCCTCAAAATGAAACTATAGCATTATTCTTGCTTTATAACTTAGTGCATCTTTAATTTCAGTAAAATCATCCAGTAAAATGCCTGTTTGCGAAATATGATTGTTCTGTACAAGACAAGAGTTTTACCTTCACACATCATTTGCATTTAATCAATAAAACACTAAACAGACGGGCTAATAATGTACAGACAGAACATTAATAAATTATGCAACAGAAAAACAGCACTGCATGTTTCTTTACACAAGATGCAGAGCTTTGGAATAAAATTGAAACCAAACTATTATCCATATTGACTGGTAAAAATCTACATAATGAATGATTACATCTTTGCATTTTGTTTACACAGCTACAAACACACAAACCGTCAAAACAAAAAAGCAAACATTATCTTTTTTAAAATTATTTTCTAATTTTAAGAAAGCAGAGCATAACATTTCACATTAGGGATCCATTTCCTCTGAAATCTCTTTTAAACTATATTTCACCTCACTAAATTACACTACAAGAAATGAACTAACACCGTCAAGTAACAAATCAAAATACATCTGTACAATTTTCCAAAACACAAATCTATAAGTAGGAAGATGTCTTGAACTCCTCTGGGATTTCGCTGTCGAGCTTACAGATCACCTTGTAAATAGCCTTTTTCCACGAGGAGTCTGAATCTTTGGTGGCAGAGATGGCGTTGTAAAACTCATGAAGGGTGATTTCAGCGACCTCCAGGAACCTGTCGGGAACCTAGAATACAAAACCAAAGCAGGTTAAATTATGAGTGGATCTCAGCGTTGAAGAAGCTTTTATGTAAAGCTTTGCTACAAAACTGACTCATATTTGCTTCTCCTAAATATGTGAAATGAGGACCTGTAGAGCATTTCTTCAAACACTCAAGCTGATGAAAGGGAGCTTTTCTCTTTGTTCTCTGAGCAGATACTACAAAAGCAACACAGCAATCATTAACCTTCAATTGTAAGTCTCTTTCATTATAAACTCTTGTTTTCTTGAACCTAAAGTAACTACCATTAAGGTCTAAGAGTTTATGCTTAGCTTAAAGCAACAAAACACAGCAATAAATAACCACTCTGACACGCCTAAATAAAAATCCAGGACAATATACTGCCTCCAGGGTTTATTTAATTGATAGTCTCTGTGTATGTAACACAGCAGACCAAATGGCTGTTGAGACTCTGGAGGAGCTGCAGAGATTCACAGCGAAGGTCGATTAACATGTTGGCAGGATATATGCAAAAGAAAAAAAAAAGAGAAAAGTCAAATGACGTCTTGCCTCAAAAAGTCTATCAGACACAGCACACACGTGGATGAAACTGCTCTGCTTACAACAAACTAAAGCTGAACTCTTTGGCTGAGATGTAAAGGAAAATGGATGCTGTACATTTCTCTGAAAATACATTTCTCCTGGTTAAACACTGTGGTTGTAGCATCTTGCCATACAGATTCTCCTCTTCTGCAAGGGCAGAGAACCATTTAGGGAGCTACATGCAGGGGGATCCTTGAAGAAAAGCAGTTAAAATGTGAAAAAGGCTTGATAGTAGGGAAGATGTTACCAACAATATAATGGTTTATAATGGAGTATAGTAATAGTGTATACATGTGTTAGAGAGGCCCTATCAAAGTCCATAACAAAATCCAAGTGAGAGCCTGGATCAGCACTTGAAAAATGACATTTACAGTCATGTGATGTACCAAATTACTTTAGAGTCTTGCAGCTATTATGTCATGTAAAGGTACAAAATATTGATTTAGAGGGACTGAATGTATTTGCAAGTCACACTTTTTTTTCAATTCTATTTGTAAAGAATGTTGAAAATGTATAAAGATCTAAGTGTGTGTATCCTGATCAAAGCATGGTTTATGATGAGTGAAACAAATCAAATATTGTGTTTGGTTATCGTTGCGGTAGGACAACAACTACTACAACAGAATCCGTTAAAGTTTAGATGCAAAGGATGATGGGAGAAAACCTCAACTCAGCACTTGTTTCCCGTCCGCTTGTCAGTTCAGACAACACTTGTTTGCATAAGTTATTTTTCTTTCCCCTCATCTCCTGACACAAAAGCATCCCTGGGAAAGGAATGTCTTGGTCCCAAGGTAAAGAAAACGCTCCCATCCCTTTCCCACCACACAGCCTTCTCCCTCGGAATCCACAGCATCTTTCTCAGCATTCCGCATCAGTAGCAATCTCTGCCCCACTCAGGCGTGCGGGCCCTCTAATCCTGAGTTGTTTTAGCAGGATTTTGTGGCTTCCTCTTCCCACAGTTTGATAAAGCGTCACTCTGGAGTTTAGATAATGCCAATAAAGGCTGGCCAGCCACAGGTGCAGTGTGACACAAATAGGTCAGGAACACAGTCAAACATGTGCACAGACATGCGACCAATGCAGTAAAGACTGATTTATGTTTATATTCCTTGAACCTTTTCACATGAACAAGCTAGAATTTATTAGTGAAATTTTAAGTTATAGACCAACATAAAGTTGGTCGGATTTGCTTCAGTCAACAGTAACCAGTTGAAGTGGGAGGAATGTGATAAATATGTTCAAACATTTTTTTTTTTTTTTTGCTAATAAAACTCTGAAAAGTGTGGTATGCCTTTGTATTCAGCTTTCTTTAATATAATACTCCTTAAAATCTATTGCAACTAACTGCCTTCACGGATACCTGCAGGGATCTACAGCAAAAACAGGACAGCTATTAGTGATGTAATCTACAATCTGGCCTTAATGGAAGAGAAGAAGAAAGTTATTCTTGAAAGAACAAAAAGCTTTCAGAAGCTGGAAACTAAATATGCAGCCAGAGTTATGGAGTGGATAGATCAATGCATGTTCATGAAGTAGAATCCAAGTTTGTTTTGAAATTTCAGTTCTTTTATGTGTAAAGATGGTAAAAATATGCCCCAGAGGACTTTCAGCTGTCTTGCAGTAAAAAGTGGATATACATAAAATATTCATTGGGAAATGTAGATCCTTGCCACACACTTCTAAATTTATTTGTGTATTTCTCCTTCCACTTGGTAATCATGCACTACATTGTGTTGCTATTTGATGCATATGTACATGTTTGGTCACATGTACTTCTTCAAATGTTGCTTCATCTAACCATTTTCTGTGCTTTAAGGTCACACAGGGGGTGGGGTTGCAGAGATCCAGGGAAGTCCCTCTCAGAGACAACACAGGGACAAATAAGACAAATAACCATGCTGACATAATCACACATATGTTCAGTGTAGAATCTTCAGTTAACCTAATTTTCATGTTTCAGGACTGTGAAAAGGACTTAAAAGTACCAGAGAAATCAAGCATTCAAATGCAAAAGCCTCAAGATTTAACCTTAAAGCTTCATTCTATAGGTGCTAACCACTATTTAATATTTTGAAGAAAAACAACAATTGGACAACAAACAGTCATACACGAGAAACCACAACATAACTGTGTGATGGCGGGTGAGTGGCACCTACGTGAAAATCGTTGGCTTTGTTGTAGTGCATGTTCAGTGCCCGGAAGAGCTCAGAGTCCCTGCTGACCGTAATATCTTTGACGTCGCAGACGCCTTCAGCGATGGCCTGGCGTGCAAACTTCTCCATCTGGATGTAGTAGAACTCCCTGAAGTTACTGAACCATTTGATCAGCTGAGAGGTGATGCAGCGATTGAACTGGGAAATTAACAAAAAATAAATAAAAAATTGGGCGGGGGGGTGAAGTAACAAATTAATTTGCCTGCGCTGCAACAGAAAGTCTCGCACTAACAAGTCTTTTAAGTTGGAGTGTGGCACTCTGAAATTTAAAGCTGCAAAATAAATTGAAAATGTAGCTTATTTGTTCAGATTAAATGTGTAAAACATTTTTCAAATTGTACACGAAAGTCTTCAGCATAGGTTTGCACAATTATTAGATTCACCGTAGTTGGAGGACAACATGCCACCAAACGGTCAGTCAGAGTGTAATATTAATTGCTCAGATCTTTTCCCACCAATGAATGAAACAACATCTGTCAGGGTTGTGTTTTTAAACTCAATCTTGACATTAGTCTTGTTATTCTATCTCATCATCCAGAAAGACAAGAAAAAAAAAACGCCTAAGGGCTGGGCAGGCATCAAAGACGCGTCTTCTGTCTGCTGTGGCGGATGAGAAAGCAGCAGCACATAAGGATAGAAGGAAGCTTCCCTCTCATTGACTCGGCTGATAGGATGGAATCAGACACTGGGATTATGTGCCCTTTTGTCCGGTGCCACTTCCCACCACTGGATTGCAAGCAAGGAGGAGACGTTCGCAGGGCTGCAGTACCAGCAGCACCAGCAGCATCCCCCCCTTCTGACCCGAGGGTCAGCGCAGACTGAGGGGCCGGGGCCCGCGTCGGCTCAGAGATCCCAGAGATGAGATAGAATAGGTAATGGGAGAGATGGCTGGAAGATGTTTTTGAGGAGATTTGAAGGAGATGGTCCAGGTAAAATGGAGGAAGACAAAAAAAACTCACTGAAGATGACAGAAAACTGAAAGAAAATATCAAAAAGGCCTAAAAAAAAAACACAGGATGTTGTGTTTAGTACCAGATTGCCGCCTCGTCGCATCTGCAAAGGTCTCTAATACCAACTCTGTGTTGACACTCAATAGCAATGCCTTGCCTAGAGAGTCCTTTGTCACTCCATTTGCTGACTGGAGAGGCTTTTTTTCCAAGAGAGAATGCCCCTGTATCTCCCTCTGCCCCCAGGACAAACTAGCAGATCAGCGGCTTTGTTATTTAAACCCTCTGCGCTTTTTGTCTCTCTCCTCCGACACACTGCTGATTATTTCTATCACAAACACACGCTGACAGGTAGACACTGGAGGTTAAATAGCAGGACAACAATTCTGTACATCTACCTTTTTTTTCTACTTGTAAGCATTTTACCTTGACGTCAGGGAAGAAGGTTTTCAGCACATTGGAGCTCGGGTAGCGGGTGTAGAAGAACATGAGCTTCGCCTTCTTCAGATGACTCGGAGTGAGGCCCTCCTGGATGTTCAAGTTGGTGTTAAGGAAAACCCACAATTAAAATCAACGACAGGACCCAGCGCAAAGTGATAGTGGACCGGAGGATCGTGTTGCCTCCATCTTGGGTCAAATTGGATTTCGCTAAAGAACAGCTCGGCATTAACTTGGAAGTCAATAATGACCCTAACTTGAGCTTATTGGCAAAACAGAATTACAAATTAGATTAGGGATTTTTAATTAGAGAGCCAAGCACTTCATGCCTAGGAGTTAAGACAGCTTGTGTTGAAATGTTTTGAAAGGAGATACTGATTGTTAGATTCAAGCGGGGAGGGGGATTTTAAGACAGCATATGTTGCTGGGGTTTTTTTTATTAAATAAAGTGGCCAAAATGTCAGCATGCAGACCATACAGTGCCTCGCAAAAAAGTATTTCTGTCGCTATGTTTTATTTTAACAAGATACAAAAATCAAGCTTCTGTCTTTTACAGTTTTTTTAATGATTGACCGATACAAAGCAGTGCATAATTTTGACATTTAACATTTGAACAAATAAAGAAACATGAAATTTGTATTGTTCATATGTGCTTATGATAACTAAAAATCTAATTTGATAGTTATCTAAGCAATAAATAAAGCAATTGATATCTAAGTCACCCAATTAGTCCGTTAGTCTAAATTAGTACAATTTAATTTCAACATAAATCCAGATTTTCTTCGAAGGCCTCTGAGGTTTGGTAGACAACATTAGAGAACAAACAGCGTCATGAAGCTCAAGACGGACAGGGATAAAGTTGTGGAGAAATTGAAGCAAGTTTAGGTTATAAAACAATATCTGAAGTCTTCAGTATTTGACAGAGTTCTGTTCAGTACATCAGTCAGAAGTGGAAAGAGTTTGAATGTCCTAGTCAAAGTCGAGACCCAAATTCAAAAGGTTTTCTGAGGCAAGACTTGAAAATTGATGACCTCAGACACTCTCCATTCAATCTGACTGAGCTGGAACTATTTTCTCATATTTACCCCAATAAAACAACTTTGCCTTAAACATGGCACGAGTTCAAGGGATATGAAATCTTTTGCAAGGCACCATATTTGCCAAATCCCGTCTTTCCTTGTGTTATTTATTGAAGGTAGGCATGACACATGAAGACAGACTAAGGATTTAAAAAGTTACTCTTTTAAATTGTGATTTAAAATCTTTTTAAAGAGATGCCAGACTGAGTAACACAAAACAGAGTAAAACAGAACTGTACCTCCGCAATTTCCAGCTGCACACTGCTGGTCAGCTGTCAGTGAAAACGCCATTGTCTGTTTTCTACACTTATAAAAAACTGAAATGTTTAAAATTTTGAATTTTTTGGCCATAAAACACTTTGGTAGTGATGTTGTGGACATTAAATGGAGCCAAACAAAACTCTTCTTGAGGCTACTCTGCTTTAATACTACAGCGTACAAGCTAATCAATCAGATATAACCTGATTAAATAACCAGATAAAAAACAGATTGTTAGACTTGTATTTGTGTTCAATAAAGATCATTATAAAAAATTGAGCTAAATTTAGCATATAGGCAGTTGGAATATTTATTGAGATGGCTGTTTTAAATAAAATTAATTAAATGATATATTTTTTATTTAATCTTAACATTAATTTTGATGTTTATTCTATTATACTGTGATAGTTGTTACTCAAAATTAACATATCATGATTGTCACAGATCTATTAAAGGTGAGTGCCTAATTCAATGTAGTTAATTAAACAATGCAAATAAAACACATGCAATTCTATCAGAAGTTCTTCTCCTGGAGGTGATTCTGACCATTTCCTATGTAGTTCACTGCCTTTAGGTCATAATATCTCTTATCGGGTCACAACACCTCACATTTATAAGGGAACCATGCCTTTGAAATAAGGAAGTATGGATGAAAGATTTATGTGGCATTGTTCAAAGAGGAGCAGAGCTCTTTGCACTGTAAAGATAAAGTGAATCCTAAGAGGCATCACGCAATATACCTCTCTAAATCCTTGGCAATACGACCATAGACCAAACTCATCACCTCTGGGATTATATTGAAGAAAATGTATTTTATTTTTGAGGAGACTTTAAGAAATGTCTTTTCCTGTGATCATGGAGTTCATGTAAATGGTCACACAAGTAACACAGCAAAACAAGCATGTTCTTCTTTTCCACAACACTAACTCTGTTATTTTCTTCTCAATTTCCATCAAATGTATTCAACAACAAATGCTCAAGACAAGAGCTCAAGTGCAACGGTTGGGAAGCACTTGTGGTTTCCACCAGCACTCACATGTGACCTTTTAGATGCACCCCTATCACTCTGATGATGGAGAAATAGATCCTGCACCTTTTCAAGTCTGAGGGAAAAAAAACTGATGCTTCCTGAAACAGAGACCGAAGCTTTCTCTGCCTTTGAAAAATTGGCTTTTGTTCCCGGCAATTCTTATCAAAGCCTTGTATTCCTTTTTATTTGTCTTTCTCTAGACTTAAAGTCATTACTCTGCTCAGATTAAAGAAGATGCTATAATTTTCTGTGGGGTTAGCAAGATCAAAGGGAAAATTCTCCTTGAAGTTTGTTGCTGGAACTGCCCACGTTGAAGTGAACCTCGACCAGCAATTGTTCAAATGGATGCACTAAAAGAATAGAAAGCCTAGTCTAAATAAAGGGAAAATATTGTGCATATGGAATTTTCTAATGTATGTTCTCCTATGTAAACAGGTGGCATCAAGATCTCCAAACGGCAACCATGTAAAACAAAATATGTTGATGGAAAGCCATGCCGTTTGGTGAAATTATTTTTTAAAAAAAGTAGCTTTACAATTGTAACCGCAATAATTCACATAAAAAACCAAAAATATGACTATGTTTGTATTTTTTGCTGAATTTTAAAAAAGTGAAATAAGGTACTATCTGGTGCCTGACAGAAAAATTTCTGCATCCTGAAAATGTTCACATTTCATCACAACACAAGGAAGAAGAGTTAATTATGGGTGAATAACAATTGCAAAAAATTGTTATTCACCCATAACAAATGTAATGTGCATTTATTTTCAAACCCTCTTAATAGCGATTTCCCACAATAAAAGTCAGTAGAACCAATGTTCTATAGAAGCCACCTAATTAATTCATATCCTCCAAATGATTACAATTAAATCTCAGAATACATCCAGCTGTTACGTGATGGTTTCACTGGTTTGTTGTGGAACATTGGTGAACAAACAGCATCACGACAACCAGCAAAAACAGCAGACAGGCCCAGGAGGACGTGGTGGAGAACTGTAAGCAGAGCTGGGTTATTAAAAAAAAATCTGAAGCTTTGAACATCACACAGTGTTCATTTCATTCCATCATCTGAGACTAAAAAGTGTACGACACATCTGCAAAGCATACCAAGACATGGCAGTGCACCAAACTGACAGGTTGAGCAAGAGGAAAAGTGATCAAACAAGCAGCAAAAATTGATCAAAGAAGCAGTAAAGAGGGAACTCTGGATGAGCTGCAGGGATCCACAGCTCAGGTAAGGCAATCTGACAGCTCAACCATTAAATAAACTTATATAGTGCTTTTCCAGTCATTTTGACTACTCAAAGCACATTCACAAACGTTCACGCATTTATAAACCAATATGCAGATTGATAGTCAACTTTCGGCTAAGTGCCTTGCCCACGGGCACATCAAACTTACAACCTTCTGATTACATGACTGTAACCATTGAGTCACAGTCACCCAAATGGGTTGTCTCTAATCCAACTTTATGGCAGAGTATCATTAATAAAACTATTGTTGAAAGCAAACTGTAAGACATCCGGTCCAGTTCTAAATCCAATTAACTTGAATCTGCTGCTAACAGATACTCTAAACTGATTTGACAGAGTTTGAGCTCTAACAAATAAGAAAAAGTGTAAGTCTCACTTTTTCTTCATTCAGAACTCATGTCTCTATGAAACTCAAAGTCATAGAGACAGAAGTTAAAAGAAGGTCCAGCAAGAGAGGTTGTATATGAATCAATACTACAGTTTACAGTTGTCTATTTTTTTCTCATTTAAAATCTATCTTTTACTTTCATTTTAGACACTGATTTTTAAAGTGAATATTACAAAAAGTCCCATTCAATATTTTTAAAAATTGTGGTTATGTGAAGAAATGTAAAAAGGTTCAAGGGGTGTGAATACCTTTGCAAGACACTGTAAATCAAGAAACTTAAAGCTGCTCTAGTTCAACCTTCTGGAAACAAAGGATATATTGAGAGACATGTAGGGGTTTCGTTCAGCCAGGCTCTGCAGTTCACCGCTCTCCATCTTGACATGGGGCAGACAAAGACCATCAACTCCCACCGCTCCCATGGAGGAGGGGCGATGGTGGTGGCCGAAGTGACTGGATGTCACCTTGGATCTCATTGTGACCGCGTCCCAGGACAGGTCCACCGAGTCCGGGGAGGTCCTGTCCATTGAAGGGGGCATGCAGGGGAGAGCGCCAAAGTTGGAGTGGGGCCCGTACTTGAGGAGGTGCTCCAGGATGTGGCTCTCGTGGAGAGGGGGTGTGTAGCTGAACTGGAAAGGTGTTTGATGAACGGGGAACGGCCTTTTCACTGTTGGAGTGACAGAGCTCACTTGGGTCGCTGGGGGCTTGCGGACAACTAGTGAAAGTGCTTCTGTCTGGTCCTGTGAGGTTTGAGCCTCCGAGCTCTCACAGAGCTCTGACGATCTGGATTTTGATATCTCTTCGGCTTGGGAGTGATCAGGGGCCAAGCTCTTCCTGTCTGCACCCAGGCTGATCTGCAGCTCTGGTGTAGAGCACACACGCTGCTGGGGGGATATGTCCATGTCTGTGGAGGAGGACACCTTCTTGAAAACCCTGTCGATGCAATCATTAACAGCTTTGGAGAGCTCCTGCTTCAAGGTTTCCTGAAGGTTCTGACTTTCTCTTTGGTGCATCAGGTAACTATCAGCTTTGATTCTGTCATTACAGTTTGCCATTGCTGTACTGTTGTTTGTCTCCAAATGCTCTTCGGGGCTTATGTAGCATACGTCTGTGCTATTTCCTATGATGTCATGCTCTGAATCAGTTCCTCCGGCTTCTCTCGCAACAAATTCTGGATCTTCTTGGCTGTAGACTTGCAGAAACTTTTCCTGGAGTTGACGCAGAAGCCTTTGCATGCTGTGCAGCTGCTCTTTCAGCTTGTGGCATTCCTCTTCCTTGGTGTTGCAGTTATCATTGCAGCTGCTTCCAGGCTTTCTGTTCATCTGCCATTCCATGGTACTGTGCTCTTGATGCTGAGGCAACCTTTGCTTACGTTTGTTCTCCCTGCACGATTCTCTGGCCTCCCTCATTTCTCGGGCATCTGTGTCGCACCGCTCCCCATCACAGTGCTGCCTGCTGTTGGGAGAGCCAGCCATGACTCTAATAATGTTCTCCACTCTAGCTCTCTTGGCTTGCAGGTGATCGGGCAAAGGGTGATCTCCTTCTGGGCTGACTCCTGTGGAGACATGATCGCTCAGGGAAACGGCCTCAACTGTGCTGTCCTTCGAGGAGACGCTGCTCTCGTCCTCTTGGCCAGAATCAGCAGTAGCCACAGAATTAGAGAGGTAAAAATGGTTGTCATCCATTGTCCTTTTGTTGTGAATCGTCTTCCTGAGGAGCTGAGAGATGATGGATCCGTTTGAGTAGGCGGCCAGCGGATCTTCGTGCATGTTTCTACGGAAGCAGGGCAAAATTACCTCAGGTTTGTCGTCCTCTAGGCAACTTTCACTGGAGCTGTGCATGGTCTGGTCAGGAAGACTGAGGTTCATGTTCACTGCCGATCGTCACACTGCAAATGTCAAAGAATTTGAATGGACAAGATGAAAATAATTGAAAAATGGGTTGCATTAACAAAAACATTTTTCACATCATATACATACAGTTTCATTGTTCTTCACTCCTTTGTCATTTTTATATTCCCTTACCCCACTTTGTAATTCAAAAACTCTCCACAGCCTTTAAATACAAAATTATCTGCATGCATTGTATTTTTGTACGGCAGGCTCATTCATCTTTGTGCAACATGCAATCTGAAAGAGTGTGTAAAACACTTTAAATTTCTTCAATTTAGCAAAGAAAAGTAAGAAATTACTAAATACCTTAAATAAAGGAATGTTAGAATTTTTTCATTCTGAGTTTGTTATAGTGGTTTACAGAAAGAAGCAAAGAAGGGCTCTCACGAGAGCCTAAGACCACACATTCAACACAGCAGCAAGAAGTGTCTAAATTATGAGATATAAATGAATTTACTTATTTATTTATTAAGTAGATTGATTGATTGTTTTTTTTTCAGAAAGTTGTGATGAAAAGCTCTATGTCCATATAACAAATACGTATGGAAACTTTTTTAATGGTAATAGGGGAAAAAAATTCTAAATTATTTTGAAACATCAATGTCGGAACTTCTGTATAATAAATTATATTGTATCTTATTTTTAATGGATTCAACTGAAAGATGCAATTTATTTTATTGATTGCCCAAAAAATAGCAATATTGAATTATAAATTAAGATATCTCATTTTATTTAGACTAATGTAAGAAAATCAGCCTGTCTTGCTAACAGCAGTAAACAAAATGTGAGATTTAAAGCAAGCTTTAGTGATAGGTGTTATGTTATTATTCCTATTATTCCTATTATTATTATTATTACTTGCAGGAGCAGAAGCAACAGGTTAATGACTCTAACATAATATAATATTGGAATTAATTCTAATTGAAGATTAGGTGTAGTAAAAGTATTATTTTTTTGTTGACGTATCAGAAGGCTAATAATACTAATATGTATAAAATTTTAAATTGAAGTTCAGCTGCAGAAAATTTGAAACGTTTCAATAGAAAATACGCAAAAAATCTGCCAAGAAAATTCCAATGACTGTTTTAAAAAAAAGTGATTTCAAATGGACAGCAAAACTAAATTCATAAGTTCAAAAAGTAAACACGTCTAGTTTATAGAAATCTTATAAACTAGTGCCAACATTTTCAGTACAAATAACATAGAACAACGATAGTAATAAAAAGCACGGAATTACAAGAAGGAAGCGAAGAGAGTTGCATGCAACCACTTTACCATAGTTATTCGTGTGTACAGCCTAACCGGGGTTGGTTCACAGCGGCGCTGATCGGACCTTACCTGTTGCGCTGGGACTTGCTGCCGAGCTGACGGCCTGCGCAGACTGCGAGTTGGCTGCGGGGAGTGCGGCGGAATCGATGCATCAAAGCCGGGGCGTGGCCATGCAGACACAGGGAGGTGGTCTGAGGGTCGCATCAACCAGAAGATACTCCTGCCCCTGAGATATATGACTGGGGTTGTTTTAGAAATGACGGACTGAGATCTGATGATAAAACTTCAAATAAATGAGTCGATGTGCACAAACTTATTTAATATCCTCCGTTAATATTTATCAAGCTGAAAAGTCATGTGAAAGAGACTCAAATAGAGTCATGTGTGTAAAATATAATATAGGTTACTTTGTATTATTATTTTTTTTAAATATGTAAATAAAGAAAACAATACTTGAAAAATAAATGTAAACAATATTGAAGTTGTGTATTCAATGTTAGACAGGAAAGATGAATTGGAAAAGCAGGTATTCTAAATGAAACATGCAGCTTTCTCTTTTCTTTTAGCATAAAATAATTTCGCAATCAATTCATCAAACCAAACAGTTTTAAAAAGTATATTGCTATTTAAGTCAACTGTACTGTGAAAAATAATCTTTACACTCTGGACTTTGATATACTTTGCACTTTTAAAAAACGTAATGCTGGCATTACGTTTTTCTTTCAAGAACTAAATAGCTCCAGGCCTAATCATACAGCTCAATGATATTCATGTGGCCCAATAAGAGTCAATATAATACAACTCATAATTTGTGGCAAGTCTGAAAAATGTATGTTCACAGATGCTCTGGATCTGAGCAACAACTTTTCTTTTTTTTAATTAAATTCAGACTCTATATGTGTAAAGCTATAAGATATAACCTGAAAAGACTTGCTAAGTGTAATCCTTCACAATTAAGCAGTGCTTTATGTTAATCTATCCCATAAAATCTATCTTTTAAGTCTGTAGCAGTATGTTGCAAATTCGAAAAAAAAAAAAAAAAAGCTAAATGGGAGGTAACACAATTATTTGTACCCCTCATGGTGGTAACATACTCCACTACTTTAGTTCTGATTTATTGTTTTTGTAGACTTCTGTTTATAATTTTTGTCTCTGGAGTAGCTAGAAGTAGCTCTGTCGTGCAACTAGAAGGATTTTTGCATTACTCTTTTACTTTTGGACAGTTGTAATAATGCTTAAGCTTGGCAACAAGATATTGCAACTGTGATTGCCCAATTAGCACCTCAAAAGCTCAAATAATGCCTGAAATAGGACACAATGAAGGCATCCATGAAGGAGACTTCATGGATGCCGAGCAGGACTGAAGAAATGAAAGAAAAGGAGGAAGTTCAAATAATCTCTTCTGTTGTTCTGAGCAAAAATCATCTTTTCTACTCCAACGTCTCCCTGCCGGGCAATCATACAGCCAAAGGGATGGCAAAACCAAATGAGGTGTCTAGGAGTGATTGTCTATAGCCGATGGTATAATTAAGAACATGTTACTGTGGAATACTGTTTTTGCTATTGCCTGATATGGAGCTGTTAGCATGTCATTTCACCAAGTCTTCAGTCAGAGGCCTCTTGTTGTCAGACTGACTGCTACTGCAGAAATTGCCCACTGAATCACCGTCAACAACTCTTTGAAGCTACTTGGATGATATGAGTTATGACAACATTTAATAACTCTTGGGGACATAAATAACAAAAAAGTATTCCGTTTCAATTTAAATTCAATACTTGTGAAACGCAATGAAGCAGTGACATGTACAATTTTATAATGTTACTTAACAATAGGCTAATCATTATTTATTTATTTTCAATCCGCTAAGTATATTTTTACAGATTACTAGCTGATTGTTATTTGTAGGTATTAAACATAATTTAGTTTGGAAATGGTCAGCTTTTCGCCCTGTCCCCCCTTCAGCCTGAGAACTTGGTTTATCCCACGCAGCTTCCTAGACTCTTGCCCGCGCCCAGTCTGTCTCATCGGTGTGACCGGAGTTCCTCTTCCGCTGACAGCCTGCTGTCACACAGCTACCATGTTATCCCATTCCCGGTGTCTCACCAGGAATTTCGGCCGCTCCCTCTCTGCCATCCGCCAGGTAGGTACAAAATTGACCAACTTTGGTCGCTGCTTAGCTCTACTTGCTTCTGGCTGCTGAAAAACCGCAGCTTCTGTGCGCTCAGCTCTATATCTGCTAGCATTAGCATTAGCTGCCCCCGCTTTAGGCCACGGCTAGGCCGGAACATTGCGAGCCAAGGACAGGGTGACACTTGTCAGCACAAACCAATACTGCAAACCTCATTAATATGTGGATATCAACACTGGAGATGTTTGACTTGGATATTTAATGTTCATGTGAGGTAGTTTTATTATATTCTCGCATCCCTGTGGAACATGCTAGTAATCCAAAGCTAAAAAGTACTCTATTGTTGGCTAATGCACTTAGCTGTCATTAGGCTGAGGTCATATTGTGAATGAACGCGAATTTTTTGAATATTTGGGCAATTTTCCAACTAATGTGTAAGTGTGACCGGCGACATTGTAAACTCGTCAGTTTCAGTCCAGGCTTATTGCCGGCGTGTTTATAGTTCCACACATATACTCAGGATTTAATGCAGTTGTTCGAACTTAAACATTCTTTTGCATTTATTGATAAGGTCTCCATATTAAACTTACATTTAATATGAAACTACTTAGAAAAACCTATTGCATAGTAATAATATCGATTGTGTCAAAGGTCAAAGTTAACCTGTAAAAGTGACTTTTGACCCGCAGCACGTCACTTCTATCCTGTCTTGCACTGTAGTCCCCAGTCTTCTGAGGAAGATTTCTGAATGCAATCAGTGTTGCACATTTGTATATGTTTTTAAAGCTGTGGCATGCAGACATAGTATTGATCACATGTATAAGTTTCAGGTATTTTGACTAGATTGTATCTTTTTTGCAGGGAAACGATGTGTTAGCTCGTCGGGCCACTGCAGGTATGCTTTGTTATTGCTTGAACCATAGGCTGACCACATACATGCAAGATGTTGTTTACATGGTTTTTCTATTTATTTTCAGTTCTATCAGCTTGCCATCCTATAACTGTAAACAACAATGTGTAAGTACATACTCTCTCTATAATAGGGATGTACTGTCAAAGTCATGAACATGTTGGATATGACAGATATGCCTTGGAGGGGGCCATATTTCATTGAGTAATATTTGGCTGCTAACCATGCAGTCCTAAATCTATTTTTATGTCAGACTGACAAACAATCATTCAGTAGTGACTCTCAATTTGTAAACTAATTTAAAGATTAATGATATTCTATTTAAATGAGAACTGTAGAGTTGTGCCTACACTCATTCTTGTTTTTCTTCCTCATCAGACCATATAATCCCCGTTCCAGTGTCTTCCAAATCCAGTACTTCAGGACATCTGCAGCTTACAGTATGCAATCTGTTTGTCCACCAGTTTTAAACTTATCTGAACATAAAATGCAATGGTTGATGTATAAAGATAATCCTTTTCCTTTTGACTTTACTCCGTAGGAGATGAAGTTATCACAGTCAAGACTCCTGCATTTGCAGAGTCTGTCACAGAGGGGGATGTAAGGTGGGAGAAAGGTAACACCTCTGAGAAGACTATTTTACTCACTTTTCAGAGGTTGTCAGACGCTAATGCAAAGATATGTGTTCCACAGCTGTTGGAGACTCTGTCTCTGAGGATGAGGTGGTGTGTGAAATCGAAACAGATAAGGTAAATTTCAAGTAAAGGAATTTACTTTTGATTCTTTGCGATTTCTGTTAAGGTCATGTTATAAATCTGCAAATTTGTACTTCACTTTACAAGTTCTGTTTTGTAGGTGTAATGAACTCCTGAGCAAACTTTTTGACACTCAAGAATCCTTGCATCAATTTGGTAGGAACCAAATCAGGGCTTCTATTGGCATTTTTGTCTTGCAACACCTCAAAAAGAATTGTACTTTACTTTGATCAAAAATCATGATTTGTTTCATACCATTTAATATATTAAACACTTTAAGGACTCTAAAACACATGTAGAGTGATAAATCAAACAAGAGAAAATCTTATAAAGCTGCCCTTTTGTTATTTATAAATTGCAGGAAAAAAGCCTTTCGGCTTGTTTGAGTGTCAAATACAATTTGACTGAAGTGGAAGTGACCAAAAATAGTTTTTTCTGTTACACGCTTTATTTAAAATATGATGGATACTGTAATATGTCCCCAAACAAATCGTGTCGGTATGCATTTATTTATGTACTATTAGTGAATTTTTTTTCTTGGTTTTTGTTTTAATTTTTGAGTATATGTCATCCTTTCAGACATCAGTACAGGTCCCCTCTCCTGCTACTGGAGTGATACAGGAGCTTTTGGTCCCAGATGGGGGGAAGGTCGAAGGAGGAACACCACTTTTCAAGCTTAAAAAAGGAGGTATGGAAATCCAGGCTTATAAAGAGTCTGATCCTACAAAAAGAATTATAAATTGAATTTCACTTTTAGAATATAAAAACATCTGTTTTTATGCCTGTTCTTACTAGATTACATTTAAATTTAAGCTCTGAAGAAAATAATAGTATTTTTTGGGAAATATCAGTTATATTACTCAGCACGAGCCTCTTTGTCATGCAAGATTATGTGTTTAATAAACGGGATGGAATAAAACCTGGGTCACCATTAGATATTCATAGTATGTTGGTCTATAAAAATACCACGCTGTCATATTACCTCAGAAATTTAATTTGGCTATATGTAACATGATCTAATAGCTTTTTTTGTTTTGCAATTGGAGATATTTCCAGAACACCTCATGTGTTTCTTATAAGAGATGAAAAGTTTAGTAGTAGAGGTGTGCCGATCGATCGGCCACCAATGATAATCGGACGATTTCCGTGAAAAAGTGTATAATCGATGATCGCCGATCACTGTCTCTTGATGCCGATCATTTGCGTCTCATTTCGCAGCCTGCCTGTGCAGCTGGTCTCCTCTTTCCTTCACACTGCGCAAACGCGCAGCAACAAATCCTAAGCAGTGTGGAACTATAACGCACTGAGTGAATGGGGAAGTTTACGTGTTGCAGCGGAAAATTATCTAGGGATCCGGAGTGAAGCACGTCAAAATGCATCAACACGACGAATCTAATTGCAGCGGAAAATTACCTACGGGTCCGGGGTGAAGCACGTCAAAATGCATCAACACGACGAATCTATAATGGCATAAAAACAATGCCATACTTAACGGAGTTTGGCTACATCGAGGCTCACTGCAGTAAAAAAAGACATATGGAGCGAACAGATAGCAGGTAAAGGAGCGCACAGTTACAAACACTCACCCGGATTAGCATGACGGTCAGAAAGCTAAACAAATAACCCGCAAAATTATTTAAGTCTTCGAGCTGCGATGTAAGACGCTGGTTCTGCTCTCGCTGTTAAACCGCTGCTACGCTACAGGTAATATTAGACAGACGGAGCGCCGCTTCTGCTCCACCTGGTAGTGACTCTCACACCGAACCTCTGCTTAAAGCTGCAGCATCTAACTTAAAAAAGTACATTTTATGCTCTGCCTGGTGAATGACAGTAATCAGCAACAAGTGAGGGAGGGGCCAGCTTTAAATCCAGGGTCTTCAGTGAAACCTGGAACTGGCCCATATCATAATTGTTATGAATTGTACGAAGAGTCTTAAACTTAACTGAAAACCAATTAAATTGACATAGTGGTATACACCTTAAGGCAGGGGTGTCAAACTCCAGTCCTCAAGGGTCACTGCCCTGCAACTTAGATGTGCCTCTGCTGCACCACACCTGAATAGAATAATTAGGTCATTGGCAAGGCTCTGGAGAACTGAGGAGGTAATTAAGTCATTTGATTCAGGTGTTTTGTACCTGTGGCACATCTAAAAACTGCAGGACAGCGGCCCTTCAGGACTGGAGTTTGACACCCCTGCCTTAAGGTATTACTCAAGTCAACGTAACTTGGGTGCGAAATTGCATTTGTTGTAGGACATAGATGTAAACACTGATCTTAAAAAACGGCTTAAATTTAATGCACTCTCCTTTTTTTTCTTTTTTTTTTTCCCTATGTATATTTTTTGTTGTTTGAAACATGCAGGAACCGTCTTATAGCATCTGCCTTCACTTTTTCTCTGTGCCCCTTTAGCTGGGGCTGCTCAGGCTCCAGAATCTCCAAAAGCTGCTGCGGCCCCTCCACCACCTTCTGCTGCTCCAACTCCCCCACCTCCTCCCTCCACCGTGGGGCCCATTCCCACCACCATGCCCCCCGTGCCACCTGTGCCAGCACATGCTATGGACACCAAACCAGGTTAGTTGTCATCGGACAGACGGTCCGTGTCATGTGAGAACTCATTTGCCTGACATCTGCGTTTGTGTCCTCCAGCTTACACAACTAATTGCTTTGCATCGTTTTGGTCAGCGTCTTTTTTTGCCATCTACGTCTGGAGGTGCTGACTGCTTCATTGTTTTTCTTGTCTTGAAGTTTCAGTCATCAAACCCACTGCTGTTCCAGCTGTGCCAGCAGCCCACGCAGAGGGAGGAGCTAAAGCAGCAAGGACAGAGAGCAGAGTAAAGATCACTTTGATATTTTATTTTATATGAAATCTTTTAGGTTAATGATGTTTTCTATAAAAAATGTTTTCTGTGGTGTTTCTTTCTTTTTGTAGGTTAAGATGAACCGCATGAGACTAAGAATTGCCCAGAGGCTGAAGGAAGCTCAAAACACCTGTGCTATGTTGACTACGTTTAATGAGGTCGATATGAGGTAGGAAATTCTCAATTAGTTGACCTACATTATTAAACCCTCAAAGCTATTTTGGATTATATGTGAAATGCGCTCTGCTGCTTACCGAGTACTGATTGGAAAAAGTCAACTTTTAATTCTTAAAAGATTCACACATCCTGGTTTCTGTGCAAATCTGCTTTTTGGTCATTTGTATTTATTCAGACTTCCTGTCTAAGTGCGGTTTGCATGCCCCCCTGTTAAAAGGCACAACAACACTTCCACAAATGGTTATAGATTGGAATCTGCCCAATAAAAAAAGCTTTTTGAAACCCAATATCCTCTTAAACACTGGAATGTAAATATTTGGTCATAATTTCATCTAAAACGAAGATAAGAATTGTTAAAACAGGTTTTATTAATTTACAAGGAAGCGTTAGTGTCTGCACTTGCCCCCCGTGCTGAAGAGGACACTTTGAGGATTTCTTTCTCCCCGCAAATGTGTGGTGTCGGCTTTCGGCTATTCAGGGTTTTCTGTGTATCCTAATTGGATTGACATTGACGGTCTGGAGGAAGACTTCCCAGTCCTGGGCTCATCTGGAGCCGAAGGAACTGGTCGGAACAGGAGGCGGGACCATCTGCAGAGGCCCGCAGAGACCTGCGCTCTGAGTGGAAGAGCTGCCTGCACTGATATGGGCTTTTATGACAGCCCAATAAGATTTACAGGCTCTAGAAAGTGAAGATTTTTATCGCTTCTTCTCTCCTTTCTCGGAGAGTCTGTGTCTTGGGAGGGGCTAATTATGTTAGCGGAGAAACCCTAGAGCTACAACAGGGTTAGAGACAGGAAAACAAACAATTAAAAAGAGAGATACAAGAGAGAAATGAGCAATACAGAAACAATTAGTAGAACAACTTCAATAGATGTATACCTCACTCTCTTCAGCACCATTATCAAAAAATAGAACCTTTGTCCAGATTTAATACTTAAATGTATTTCCAAATTATTTAAGAGCTTTAAACATCCATTGTTATTTAGGGAAAAAGTTTACATCAACATTTAATTTGAATAATTGAACCTCATTTAGATTTATTAGAAAAGAAGGTCATATGCAATTGAAACTAGAAGTTTCCACAAACTGAATAAAGACATACAGCTTTTTTCCTCATCATCTGAACTGTAATCAGACCGAAGTTACTTGTTAGGTTAGTTAGAATTACCTAAATTATTTCTATTGGCTACATGCCTCAGTGATGAGAGAATATGTCAGATTTGTCATCAAAATCAGAAGTGGTAAATGGTTTGTACTTGCATAGCTCTTCATCTAGTCCAGAGGACTCCAAAGCGATTTCACTCCTAATGCCACACCTGGAACACACTGCTTTCTTGCTTGACACGATGGGAAAGTCAAAGAAAATTAATCAGCAAAGGCATAAGGAAGAGAACTGTGGAGCTTCACCAGTCTGATTCATCCTTGGGTACAATGTCCAGATTCTTGACTGTGCTGCATTCATCTGTTCAGTTATATACATGATAGGAAAGTCCAACCATCACACTGATGAAATGAATATGAAACTGTTTGGTCGTAATGACCATTGTTATATTTGATGGAAAAAGAGGGACTTGTGTAAGCCCAGCTATGATGCAAAGGAGAGGCAGCATTATTTTGTGTGTCCGTTTTGCTGTAGGAGATGCTGGCACACTTCATAAAATGGATGGCATTATGTGGAAATATTGAAGCAACATCTAACAACATCAGCCAGGAAGTTATATCTTGGGCACAAATGATTTGTCCAAACGGACAATAACCCAAAGCAAATAGCCAAACTGCTTGCAAATGGCTTAAGGACATCAAATTTGTTGAGGCCAGTTCAAAGTCCTGATCTCAGTTCTATGGAGAAGTTGTGGGTAGATCTGAAAATGAATGTGGGAGCGAAGTAGCCTTCAAATGTGACTCAGTTCCTCCAGTTGTGTCAGGAGGAATGGGTCAGAACTGCAGCAAACTGTCATGAGAGGCATTTGGAAAGAAACTGGAAACATCATTACTGTGGCATTGAACAAATAGAAATAATTTTGGTAATTCTAACTGAATTATTGACTGTTCTATAACAACAGATTCCATGCAAGTTTTGGTCTGATTTAACTTCAAACTGAAAAAAAAAATAAAAATTATTAGGTTTATGTAAACATCTGGTTTTAGATGTATTCCATGCATTTACTGCTGTTATTTTTTGATTATGGGGTAAAGGTAATGTTAAAAAAAAATCAAGCTATCTGAAATTTAGAATATCTCATATTACCAATTAAAAATCAGGACTTTTAATTCAGAAATGTCAGCCTGTTGGAAGTAAGTTCATATCCTCTGCAGTTTATGCACCAATTCCTTCCTTCTGCATTATTGAGGCGTGGTAGAAAGGAAACTTAAGGAAGGTTTGTAGGTTTTAGCTCATCTAGTATTGCTCATCTTCCCCTAATAATAATCACAAACTGTGGAAATATCACATTGTTTTCCTTCCACTTAACTTTCCATTTTGAATACAGGCATAGCTTGGCCAGAATGGAACATTTCTGTTCACAAGAACTAATACAGTAGTCTAATTACACTTTTTGAATTGAATTATTTAAATAATATAGCTTTTTTTATGCAATATTACATTTTCAGATGCACTTTAATCTTCACATGTAAAATCTTTACGTGAACATTTATACGTTTCAAGATTTCATTCCCACTTTTATTCACATATTTGCAAAGACTCCTTTCCTTTTCAGGCTTCATCGTTGTCTTAATGCTGTGTTTCACTGTGACTTCCGCTTCATTTCCGCAGTAACATCAGCGAGATGAGGAAGGCTTACAAAGATGCTTTTCTGAAAAAACACAACATCAAGCTGGGCTTCATGTCTGCGTTTGTGAAGGCTGCCGCCTACGCTCTAGTTGACCAACCTGCTGTCAACGCAGGTACAGAATTAAACCTTTCAAGACTAGGAAACCGTAACGTTGTGGTGGATGTTTCACTCTGTCTTTGCACGTTTGGTTTCAAGGCGGGCCAAGTGTGTGTGTGGTGAAGAAAAAGATTTAAGTTTCATTGCCCGACCTCAAAACCAACTCCTAACTTATTTTCTTCCCCTAGACTACCCTGACCTATTTAGATAGACCACAGTGAAACTAGGGTGGGACGTGTTGCTGCCTTTTAAAGATCTATAATAGTCTGCGGCGTTGATTACCCACAACTTTTGACTTGCATGTGAGAGCGAGTGGTTTACAAGAAAATAGCTTTACCTTGATGGAACTGAAGCGAGAACTTGTAATTTATCCTGGACAAGAGATTTCTGTAACATTCATGTTATTTGTGTTTCCAGTGATTGATGACACAACCAAAGAGATCGTATACAGGGACTATGTTGACATCAGTGTTGCAGTAGCAACACCAAAGGTAAGAGAAGTGGAGCTTATTGTGTTAAAATACCTGCTTCAGAAGTAAAAGGTGTACTATATTTTTTTTTGTCAGGGATTGGTGGTTCCTGTAATACGAAATGTGGAGGAAATGAACTTTACTGATATTGAGAAAGCAATCAATTTGTTGGGAGAAAAGGTACGATTTCGTATCACTTCATTATTAAGCAGTTTTCTGACTCACTTTTGATTTATTTAATGTATTTATTTATTTTTTAAATCCTACATTCACAGGCGCGTAAAAACGAACTAGCTGTTGAAGACATGGATGGAGGCACCTTCACCATCAGCAACGGTGGCGTGTTTGGCTCCTTGTTCGGCACACCTATAATCAACCCACCTCAGTCTGCTATTCTGGGCATGCATGGCATCTTTGATAGACCTGTTGCAGTAGGTGGCAAGGTTGGTATTTAAATTCCTGTTAAAGATGCACCGCAAAGTTGGCGGTTTTCACACTTGATCAATGGCTAGAAATGTGCCACACCACACGCAGGTCATGCAAACAGCCCTTCAACTTGGCGTGGAAGTCATTGCTGAGACAAGTTAGCTGGCCATTTTCAGTAAAACTAAGGTTTAAATTGTATTGTCTGCAGAGGCTTCTTAGGTTTTCCTTAAGTAACTAATTTTAAAAACTAAATCTGAGCTTCAGCAAATGACAGAAGCTGACTATATCACAGCACAGTTTCTCCATTTTATCTGATTCTGTTGTTGATTGAGGCTGTATTTCTCAAATAGGAACAAGACCTTTTTTTTTCTTTTTTTCTCCAGTAGTTCTTTTTATTCATGTTAGAATGAGAAACAATCTTCCTGTCACTAGGTGGCAGCAGTGCTCAAAGTAAACAGGCCGTCTTTGAAATAGAATAAGGTAACCAATTTTGTGTCCCAGTTTCTCTAAAAATCACAGACTGAGTAGACTTGAATAAATGTTACAACAATTTTCAAATTCAGTTTAACCCAATTTGCAAGACTCAGTTTAACCCAATTTGCAAGACTTCAAATAATAAAATAAGCAACAACTTAAGTTGCTGCAGCTCATTTTATAAAATTTGTTGTGACAATTAGGTGCATAACAGAATAACTAAGGACCACTGGAATAGAGAAATGTTGAGGCTTTTGGTGATGTCAGAGCTGAGGTTTAGCTCGCTCACAGGGATCCGCTCTTTCCAATTGTGCGATAACATGGGTGAAAGTTGTGATAACCATATAAGTCAGTGTCAAATTTATTTACACAGCACATTTAAAAGCATCAGTTGACCAAAGTGTTTTACTATTACAACCGAAATTATAAGATAGCATAGCTCACTCATGCAAAATAATATAACGGTCCAGGCCAGGTTTTCTGACTTATGATGAATAAGTAAACGGTGTTCATTTCTTTCTGCTTGGTGTTCATGACAACGCTAAGCTCCAGATGATGATTGGTTACTATTAGCTACTGCTACTATTAGCTACGTGTACTGGGAGAAATACAAAATTCCTTATTTCCATCTCAACACAGTTTAATGAAATAAACAGCAAATGTTTCAAAATATATTAGACACAGCCTTAATTTATTGCAGTCCAGGCAATTGTTCATAATGCACATACTGCAAGCTGCAGTATTATGATAATGATACATTTTTTTATATATATTTTAGTTATAAGTTTCAGTTAGTAATTCCGCAGCCTGCCTGTGCAGCTGGTCTCCTCTTTCCTTCACACTGCGCAAACGCGCAGCAACAAATCCTAAGCGATGTGGAACTATAGTTTGATCGATTGAGCTGAAATCTATGCAGTTAGATATGATTAAAATGGGAAGAAGTAAAACAAATTTGATTTCACCAAATCTTCAAAAACAAATTTAGTATTCAGGGTTCCTGAGGTGAAATCTGAATCTTAGAATCTGATTTCTGTCTAAAATCAGAAATCTGTCTGATTGTAAATGGAAATCAGACAGAAATCTGTTTCATCAGATTTTTAAAAAACATCAGTAACCAGAAATCAGCCACAAAGTCTTTGTTTAGTGCATCTAATTCCAGTGGCACCTATTTAAAACTAAAATTTCTCAGATTTTTATTGACATAACTGAAAAAAAAGACTCCAAAATGTATGTATTCTTTTGCGTAGGTGGAGATCCGTCCCATGATGTATGTCGCTTTGACATACGATCATCGTCTCATCGATGGAAGAGAGGCCGTCACTTTCCTGCGTAAGATCAAGTCTGTGGTGGAGGACCCCAGGGTGCTCCTCCTCGACATGTGAGCCTCTGTCAACTCTGGGCCCACTAAACCAACCCCACGCCAACAGCGGCTGTACACACGTAAAAAAAAAAAAAACTTTACCATAACTGCAGTTAATGTATTGTTGTCTTGGTTAACTAGGGGAAAAAAAGGTTTGTTTTGAAAAGTTAAATTGTGAATGGACATTTGTAAGACCAGCTGGGCTGCACGGTTTGGCACTGGGCTCTGTGGTTTCAGGTGCTGGTCTCTTGATCAAAGAAACAAAAAATAAATATTCTATAACTTGTTCGCCAAATGTCATTTTCTACGCAATTTAATAAAATCCAGTTGTTGTGAGATGACAAGCAAGTAAATATGCAACTGCATAGAATTTTATTATTGTGGTTGAGAGATGAACAATGAGCACATATTGGGCTAGAAAACAAGGAACACTATGTTTTAAAAATCTCCAAAGTGAAGGAATCCTCAGAGATTTTATGCCATCTAGTTCATGAAAATCTCTTTTTGCTGTGTGACATAGACTATTTAAGAGAAAAGGAAAGTTTTAAACAATAAAAACTTCATTACCCCACTGCTGGTTATCTGCTGGATGATTTTCGTGGATAATTGTTGAATGTTTAATCTGTGGACATGAACTACAATTAACAAAAGGAAAAAAAATAAAAATTAGTTATTCTGCTTTAAAATGGTGCTCAGACGTTAACTCGTTTGACAAGCTCTGACGGTTTGTAGATTTTGCAAGTGTTTCCAGGTATGTCCCATTATGCTGACTATAGTTATAGAAAGGACAATGCAGCTCAAAACATGAATGTTCTCATTTAATGTGCCATGATTGTAGAAAGAAAACTGAACAAATTGATAAGTTTGTAAAACTGGAATCAAATGTTTTGGCTGCTTTCTCTCCAGCAACTGAGAAAAATGTTTCCAACCACAAAAATAATCTTAATGTGGATATTAGCATTTAAATTCCAGTTAGATTTTTATCTAGTTCTCTTGAAGCAAAAAAATAAAACATAGATTGCTTTATCCTGTGATGGCTTCTTTCATTGTTACATTAAGTTATTTTCCTGTCAACAATGATTAAAATCCATCCACAATTTTGATTTAAAGGGGATTTTATTCACATGCATGGCGATTATGAAGATATGTAAAACTTAATTATCAAAATTGCATTAAAACACATCCGAGTTCCCGTGGGATAAAAGTAAATCTGTGCCTTTATTTAAGGAACACAGTGCCTTGGAAAAGCATCATATTTTTCACATTTCCCCACATTCCAACCAAAAATTAATATACATGAGAAAATCGAACACGGATAAGTGCTTAGCAAAGTTGTGGTCGGTAGAAGATACATTTTTCCCCCTGATGGTGGTGGCAGCATCATGCTGGGGTGATGCTTTTCTTTCTCTTGGACAGAGAAACTAGTCAGAGTTAATGGGAAGACTGATGCAGCTAAACACAGGATCATTCTGGAAGAAAACTTATTAGAGGTGTAAAACATTTCAGATTGGCGTGAATGTTCACCTTTCATCAGGACAACGGTAACGGATCCAGAGCCGCAATGGAGTGGTTCAGATCAGGGGCACCAAGTCTGGTCCTTGAAAATTACTACGAGGCATATTTTAGGTAAATCCCTTCCCCAACACACCCGAATCAAATACATACTTGGTTACCAAGCTTGTTCAGAGCTAAATGACATGTTGATGAGGGAACTAAATCTTATGATTTATGTTTTTGTTGAAAACGTTAATGGTATAAAAAGTTTCCTGATAGTAGCTCTTGGAAGACTGGACCCAGGTTGTCCTGGTTTTGATCAAAGCCTATTTTCCATATGTTTATAGAATAAAGATGGTGTTCAGGGAGTTGAACATCAGTGCACTTCATATTCAAAGATTAAAATCTTGCAATTGTTTTGGAAACTGCTACTTTGAGTCACCCACATAAAATTCCAGTAACATGTTTGTAATGCGACAAAACTCAAGAGGTATGAATACTTTTGCAAGGCACTGGGTATTCCCAACCTTTGTTCAACCGTTTCTTTGGGAAGCTCCTGTAAAATTGCAGGATGTTTCAATCCAGCTGATCTGGTTTTTTTTTGTGTGTAAGTCCAGTATGGCACAAACGATGGGAGGTCTGCTAGCAGGACAGAGCTTTCCAGGAGACTCCGCTGAAGAAGGGGTGGCATTTGATGTCGCTCACTCCTCCACCTCCAGAACCCAAACGATAACCTGCATCAAACTGAAGCAGCTATAGAGAGAGAAAAAAAGAGTCAGTTACACATTTTCTTTTTGTAGAACCTTACAAAACTGTTCATGTAGTTTAAACTTAAGCTCTGAGCTGGAAGGTTGAAGATAACATTAGAGGTGGTGCAGCATTTTGAACTGGGACAGACAACACCAAACACAGAGTTAAAAATGGTTTTGATGAAAGCATATTTATGTTGGAATGGTCTAGTCAAATCCTGATCTAAATCCAACTAAGAATCTATGGCAAGACTTTAAAATTACTGAAAACAATGATCAAATATTTTAAGTCCCTAAATGTTCAAAGCTGGAATCTACATCTCTGTGTTATAGTCCGAATAAAATAGATCAATGTTTGTGGTGGGGTGTGAATACTTTTTTGAACTCTAACCTCAGTGAGCAGAGATGCAGCCGCAGCACTTAGGTGGTCAGGGATGAGCAGCTGGGTGTGGGAATGGATTCCCGCTGGATGGAGCTGCCAAAGGGGCTGGAGGAGCAGGAAAGATCTTTAGCTACGGAAACCAGTTTCACTACTTTCATTGCGTTCATCTCACCATTCCTGTTAGAAGTTCAAAGAGCAAAGCCCCTAGACTCCACCAGTCACAAGCCTCTGTAATCCTCGACACTCCTCCGATTTCTGGGAACGCACATTGTGCTGGGTTTAGTTATGCCCATGTTTAACATTCCTTCAGAAATCTCCGGTACCACCGGCTTGTTGCCACTAGATGGCAGGTAAGACTAAGGAGCCTGGAGCTTGAGGTGATGTGTGTGTTTACCTGGAGCACAGTACATCTGCTCCATGGCTTTGGAGCTAATCTCAGACTGAACCTCACTCCACTGGCTGAAAAACGTCAGACACACCTTTCCTGTGAAAACATGTCACTTAGTTAAACTTCACATTTCATTTTGTGCAGACTTGAAGTGGACATTCAAGTTTACACACCACTGTTAGAACGCCACGTTATTGGGATGTAAACAGTGAGACTCAGGTGATTACTTCTCAGAAATGTTTTCCTTGTTTAATGTGTCCTATAATTGTAAGAATTTAATTGAAAACCCAAGAACTGGAGATTAAAGTTTTCCAATCTCCCAGCCAGAGATCAAACCCGTTTCTGATTTAATATCTTTGGCAAGATATTCAAGACTGGTCTGAGTTTAAAGTGTTTTTGTAAACAAGAGTGGGCAAATAAAAAAAATCAACACGGGCTTCACCAAAAATATTAGTTCAAGTATGCACACAGTTTGCTGTTCAACTGTGTTGCACATGTCAAAGGTCACATTAAAGTTAGGGAAAGTTCTGAAATAATTTATCTGGGTCTCATTTTTTTACATCACTTAAACCTGGTCATTTGACAGTGGTGTGAAGACTTGTTGGTCTTACCGTTGCTGGTGAGCAAAATGTTCCTCGGGTTGAGATCCCGACACAAGACGCCTTGCTCGTGCAGACTCTCCAGGGCCAACAGAATCTGCGCCCCCCACACACGCACCTCCCCTTCTGGAAGCCCCCAGTAGCTCTGCAAGGCCTTCTCTGCAGGCCTGGAGGTTGTGGCAGGGAAACGTGGCAGGTGACACCAGCCGTCCACCTCAATGATCTGGTCTTCTTCATGCCTCTCTGGTCCCTCCGTGTTCTTTCTGTCGCTGTGGGATGTGGCTCCCAGTGGGTCGGGAGAGAACCAGCTTACATATGATTCCGCTTTTAGGTTCTTCGCTCCAGGACTCAGTACCTCACACGCCACTTCTATACCCTGTTTTCCACCTGTGGGATAATTGTCTCTTTTTTGACATACTCCTGATGACTCCACCTGTGTATTAACGCTTCCGTGGAAAAGAGAAGCAGGAAAATCACGAGAACTTTCCGAGATGATGGTTGTGTCCGCATGGTCAGAAAATACTGCTCTGTCCGTACTCCTGATGACTATCATTCCATTTCTTTCTTCCACTGGACTGCTTTCTTGCTTTGACTCTGCATTTATCTCTTCAGAACTTCCAGCAACAAAAGATCCCTGATGAGAGCCATTCGTTTCCCATGATGCCCTGCCACGGATTTGGGTTTGGCAATGGAGAGGGAGATGCAGAATGGCAGGAGAGGAACTCAAAGCGTCTTTTTGACTTTTAGGAGGTTCTGTTCTTTTAAACGAAATCTGATTTGTCTGAGGTGTTGCTCTTTGCAAATTAGTGCCAGTCACTGCATAGAGGTTGGTTTTGTTATAGCTGTGTGTTGGGTCCGCAGCTTTCCAGGCTGCCTCAAAGTCCCTACTGCACTCTACGAGTCCCATTCCAGCCTTCTTTTTATGGAGATCTGACATGACATCGAGAGCTTGGCTGACACGGGCACAAGAGAGAGGAAGAGCTGGCTTTTCCTGAGCTTTGTTGGAATGCAAATACAAACTAGGGGCTGGTGGATGGATGTGGGTGTTGACCTCTGTCCTCGTGAGGCCGGAGAGCAGCGTCTGCTGATCCAGCTTGGTGTAAAACGACGCGGCCGATCGGGTGTTCTGGAGACAACCGGTCTCCTCTATGTAGGAGTGAGTCCCGCAGCTTTCCAGCCGCTGCTGAGTCTCGTCCCATGAGTTTGGGAAGTCTGTATCCGGACTCTCGTCAGTCAGTTTGCGAGGAATCGCTGCTGCTGTGCTCCTGCCGTTGTGCTGGTAGTCTCTGCTGATTTCAGGTGAGGTGTGGCTTGTCTTCAGCTTGACGTTGTGGTGCCCAGAGGTGAAGCACGGGTCTGGGTGTTCCCTGGCTTTCTCACTTCTAAGTTTGTGCAACTTGGAGAAAAGCCTCCCACCTAGGAAAAGAAAGAAAGTTTTCCTTTATGCTTTTGATGTTTCTTGTAAGAAATACAGGGCCAGACGTAGCCACTTTACCCTTGACATGCTCCAGATGCAGGTACACAGCATCCTCACTGACATAATACCGCAGCAGCTTCACCATGTAGGGCACACCTTGAGGAATAATGGTTGTTTGGTCTCTGCTCTCCCAGCTCGATTTGACTAGGCTCTGTGAAAGCGCACACGTGTAATGATTTATTTAGACAATTACTTTTAGATACATTCTGGCTCATCCCTTTGGAAGTGTCTGACAGCAGCGTCTTGTCAAGGTATTAAAACCACGTCAGCTTTTTCACATTGTGTTACATTACAACCACAGAGCTCAATGTGTTGTATTGGAGTAGTGGAAGATACAAGATAGTGCAAAGCTGTGAAGACGAAGGAAAGTTAGACACAGTTTTTATTTCTTTTATCAACAAAAAGTTTAAAAATTAACATAAATTTTCAACTTTTGCCACAGATTTCACATTGGACTTTGTTTCTGACTTTACCTCTGAAGTTTTCACAGTACAGCTGTAGTTCTACTGAGTTTAAATTACACATAGGTGGAGTCTTTTTAATATTTAAGTGACTTCTGAAGGCAATCGGTTGCGCTAAAGTGGAAGGAGCACAAAAAGGTTCAATACAAATGTTAGGTCATGCTTTCCAGATCAATAATTGTAAAAAAAAAAACAAACGTTGAAACCATGTCTTACTTTCCTTCCACCCCACAATTATGCACAGTTTTGTGTTGGTCTGTCACATGAAACATCAATGAAATACTCTAAAGGTTTTGGTTGTATGAAAAGAAGGAAAATGACAAAGGTATTGATACTTTTGTAGGGCAATGTAACTATTACTTTAGCTGAAATATAAGTTGCACTTGCACCGTTTCAAATCATGAGAGCTCTCTAGCAGATTGATGCTGAGCAATGATGATGGAGAAAGGATGGAAAGTTTCCATCGACTGCTTTGATTACAGGAACAGGCCTGCTGCCAGGTGAAAACCTCTCATCATGTCCAATAATCAGCGGAAAGATGCTAGCAAATGAATATGTAGGTTTTATGTGGCGTATTGAAGTGGATGTGATCATTTATCGGCTTTTAATTCAGTAGAGCATCCTTACCTTTACAACAAACGTCTCTTTGTTGACCATGCTTTGCACAATCAGGACCTTTGGAATGAAAAATGCAACGTTCTCAAGCTTACACAGAAAAGCAGGTTGATTGTTGCAATTTTTTTTTTAAGTGCAGTGGATAATTCAAAACTTCATTATGTCGAGCTACAGCTCCCCTTCAGAGATTTTGGCCCTGTGGAAAGGACGTGACATTTCATTTCCGTATTAAATAACTGTTCCAACATTATTGGTGCTTCATCTATTAGCACTTTGAATACCAATACAGTGACCGTTCTTACTCTGTCACTCTTAAAATGAGAAAAACAAGAGAACGTTCAATTCAAGGTGGGCAGATTTTTTAAATAAAATCCTCAAACCTTTACCCTTTAACGATAAAGGTTTGCTTTTTCCCACCTCCAGGATCAGAGACTGTTGCTATGGTGAGATGAGAGCAGATTTGGGCTTTTCAGTTACAACCACTTTAGATGGGTCTGATGTGAAACAAAGGATGATCCTTCATCGTCACTGTTAAGTATGCTGGAGTATCTTTGATGCTGTGGGCCTATTACTATTCCAAAGGCTCTGGTTACCTTGTTGCACAAAATGGCTTCAAGGACTCTCTAAAGTACCAAACAGTTCTAAACAAAAGAAATCTGGTGGCCTTTACCAGAACACTCAAAAGGAAGTATTTTAGCAGATTGGTATCCAAAACACACAGTTAAATCAAAAGACAAGGTTCACTAGATGCAGAAATAAGCTTCTTCTGTCCGTTTGGCAAAGGAAGGTTGTTAATTAGCAGGACTGCCAGTCATGGGGAGCCAATAATTTCATAAACAAATAATTATTTAATGTGAGACTTGTTTTTCCCAAGAATGTACTCAAATTTATTTTTTTTTTTTGCACATCTCCACCTGGGGTCACAATCAAAGTTTTAAAGCTACACCGCAGTACTTAAGTAAACTATTTTGTTGTAATGGTTTACAGTGAGAGAATGACAATTACCTTATCACTGATTCCCACCACTTTACACATTTCCAGATCCTCTACTGGAGAACTCAGGTGTCGGATCGGGCGAAATCTCAGACTGCTGTAGCCCTGGGAATCAAACCCACAGATAAGACAGCAATGCCTTGATTGGACAATGGAAATGCTTGTTTAAATGCAAAAATCATGTGATTGAAGTAGCTTTGCGCTTTGAATTACCCTGTAAGATGTGAATGAGGCCATACAAATAATTTTGCCTTTCCTAATTTTAATTTATTCTGTGTATTTTCTGTTAAGATATTGCAAACATCAAAATATGTCTACGGGTGTCTGCAGCTCCCCTTAGCTTAATCTATTGAGGTAAAGGGTTTTAGATTCCTTAATTAAATCTGATGAAGGCAAGTTTTCAAACATTATATGAGACTCAGAGGTACTGCAGTGCTTTGCAGTACCTCTGAGTGTCTGCAGCTTATCATCAGGTTCTTTGTTGATAAGCTACTCAAGATGGTTAACTTACCCCTAAATGAGTGCCTCCTTTTCCTAGGTTATCCTGCAGATGGGTTATAAAGATTTCTTCGGCTCGCTTCAGATACTGGGTTGTCTTCCTCTTCACAGCCTCCCTCCTATCTTTGTTTGGGTCCACTATTGAAGAAGCACAATGTTGTGTTACCAATAAAAAATAAATAAAAAACCTTGCTATCTTACTATGTGGGGAAAAAAGCTTAACCATCAAATCAATCTGTGCTTAGCATTTGCCTTCTGACTTCCTGCTCTTTTTTTATGTCACTGTCACATGCCGGCCTTGTGAAAACCCGGTTATTCCTATCCCCGGCTGAATGATTCATGCCATCTACTCACACTGAACTCCATTCAGCAGCAAGTCCACTCCGTTCTTGTAGTAACTGAAGGCCGCCTCGTAGTCTTCGTTGACCTCGCTGTCCAAAGCCATTCGGATCTGCTTGGCAGCTTCCACCAGGTAATCTCTCTTTGCCATCTCTGAGATTCTTCTGGGTCTCTCAAGGTCCAGATGGGCCTGTTCACAGCGCAGATAGTTGGACATTGGTGCGGACACATTAAGACATGAACGACCTGTCTAATTAAAACCCAAACTGAAAATGACAGTGTAGCGGCTGTAAGTGAAATATAACAGAGGAGTTCTGTTTTTACAGACTATTCAATCACCATAAACTGGTCGTCACCTTTGCTCCTCCGTCTTCTTATCAGCAGTAGGAAACATCTTTGTCTGTTGTCACCGTGTTCTGTGCGTTTCGGCCCCCAGAGACATCAGGGCTCGGGTCTGTGTTGCAAGGCATGATCATCTGAGCCAGGGGAAACAAACGGTTAACGTCTCAAGCAGAACAGGAAGTGAAAATAGGCATGTGTCTTCTATTTTGGACGAAGAGAAAGAAAAAGAAGAGCATATGTTAAAGGCAGCGAGAAATGACACATGACAGCTGGATTAGGTTAAATCTGCATGGTGAAATTATTGAGGCACATGTCTTACACATCAATCTGACAGCATGCAACAAATGCACGAGAGCTACATCATAGCCATGTAAATTTCTAGTCAGTAACACACAAGTCATTTGAAATAGATCATGCATGAGGTCTCTTTCATATACTGCCTTGCCAAACATAGTCATATCTTTAAATTTCCATATATTTTTCATGCTACCACAACAAATCTCAGGGTATTTTTGAGGGTATTATAGAAGGTTCATCTCCCAGCAGGAAACATATGACCACAGATAGATTGGTTTAGATCTAAACAAATTAAATCTAAACCTAGCAGCCTAGTCAAAGTCCAGACCTGAATGAAATCGAGAGTATGTGGCAAAAAAAAATTATGTTTACAGATGCTATCCATCCAGACTTTTCAAACATGAACTATTTTGTAAATAAATGACTAAAGAATTTAGTCTCTGAATGTTGGAAACTAATAGAAACATACACCAAAAGACTTGGATCTGAAACTTTTGCAAATCTTGATACTGCAAAGTATTTACTAAGAGGGCCTGAACAAATTTGCACCCCACATTTTCATTTGCAAAACACAAAAGGCATCCACTTCACAAATGTCCACAACAAATTTTTAGTCAGTCACCTTAAATTCTCAATAAAATCTATTAAATCTTGGAGGTGTAACAAAATGTGACAAAGTGCCAGAAGTACTTTTGCAAGGCACTCTGCGTGGCATTGTGGGCTACGGCTAAAAGAGCACTGTATGAAATATTGTCGGTTTTCTCACAATGCTTTAACCACAACTGAGCCCCCTGGCATCTCACATGCAGACATTCAGTCTCTGTCATCAGAGCAGAACATTTTCAGCGACATGAGGAAACACAAAAAGCCATCTTAAGTGTCCTCCATCAGTATCCATCATCCCTTCAACATGGGCTTTCACAGCCAGTGAGCTAGCAATGTATCATCATCCATAATTACACTAAAACAACAGAAGACAAGTGTGCATGCAGATATAAGACAGAGTGTACTTACTGTAATGTAAGCATGGCCTGGGCTCTGCGACCCAACAGCAGCATCAGCACCAGAAGCGACCCGGATCATCAGCAGTAGGAACATACTCATCCTGCTGAGCAGGAGAGGAGGAGGGAGCTCAGCCGAGGCTGCTGATTGGCTGAGCATGATGTCATTTAAGGGTACCATTTCACACAAGGCACTCGCTTCTCCCCACTCCTCATCATAGACGGTGAAAGATTTAAAGAGACAGCGCTGCTTTGAGTGTGTAGACTGAAGAGACCATTTCAGCTCTGATTTATTGTAACAATGGAGTTCAGTGTTCACCCTGTAATCCCACCGCTAACTTGAAATAATAGTTACCATGTTTGGCTTTTCTCTGCTGTGGATTTTGGGATTTACTCCCCCCACCCCATCCTACTTAAATATAAGCATCAGTGCTCAGTACCAGAGGGAGTCAGGCTCCAACTAACAGCACAAAGAGGAGTCACCCCCAACCACGCATGAATCCTATGGGAGGGCAGGTTTACAGAAGGGGGTTAGGCACAGCAGCATGACTCTGAAATCTGATCCTCCAACCTTAGCCACAAAAATACAAGGATGCTCAATCTCAAATGAATCCTTCAGCGACTGTTTTTGTGTCATATGAAGACTTCTCCCTTTAATTAGAATAAAAACAGACATTTATCACGTCTGAATTTACTTGAGAAACAACAACCACAGCAGACTATCAGCAAGAGAGATATTTTTCAATGTGTTCATCACATTAGATGGAGACTGTTTCATGGGACACCTCTGATTTGATTATCATGTGTCATGCATTTTGGTTCTAAATAGTTACAATATTATCTGTGGCATAAAACATAACCCCAGATCTCTGTCATGTTAACCTGTTTCATCTCACCAACCACATTTTGCAGACTAAAAAAAGTCTTTCTCTAGAAGGGAAGCAAGAAAATCAAGAATTTCATCTTGATTTGTGTTTTTAATGTGTAAATGATGAGGAATTTGAGTCCTCTTATATTTAAATGATCAGTGTATCACAGATGAGATTGTACTCTCCATTCAAAAAACAATTTTTTTTGGTCATATGCACGTTTAATACATTGTTATTGGATTTATTAACCAATGGATTTGAAGTAATGTTTAATCTTTAATCATTCATTTGAAACATCCTAATAAAAATGCTGTTACTGTTTTTGTTTAATTTTCCCTTTAAAAAAATTATATTTAGCAGAGTGCAAATATAAATTTTATAATTTTGTTTTAATTTCAGTTAAATCTAAAGAAAACAATTGACTAATTCTGGATTTGTGCAGTTGTAAAAAAGCCTAAATGGGTCACCTTTCCCATGCAACAGATGACAAATATAACATACAGAACACAACTGACAAAATGTGGATGCTTCAGTTTGATTTATTCAGGAAATGGCAGGGGAAAATCAATAAAGGTTTTATAGAGATCTAAGGACTAAAAGTGGCTGGAGATCACTTGTATCAATCACAATACGAGGATCGAACCCATGTTGAATCACTCTTTGTTAAATTTCACATTGTACGACACATAATAGCCATTGTTGTACATGTAGAGCTTCTGATCAGAGGGGTTGTAGTCCAGGTTGCTGTATGACTCCTGGAACTTCTTGAATTGGATGCTGAGGTTTCTCTCCTGCTTGGTCTTGGTGTCGTAAGCGTAGAAGATCTCCTCAGTGTTGATATCCACCGTCCTGGTGGCATACATCACTCCGCAGACCATGAAAGCATTGCCAGCCGACTGTTTGTACACACCAGTATGCCACGTATTCTCAATGCCAAAAGACTTTTCATCGATTTTAGCAATGACGATTTTCCCCTTGTTCTCATCTGAAGCATATATTACCCACAAGCCTGTTTCATCGGTTGCAAAGTCCAGGTTCTGACTGTCCGAGTAAGAATAAGAGAAACTTGTGCTTGCGTCAGAAATCACTCTGTAGTCATACTTGGAAGAGGTCAGGTTAAATTTGGTCATGCTGAATGGGGAGTTGTGCTGGTAATAAATGGAATTACTGTGCACTATGTAATTGTTGCCAACACCCACCCAATCCGATGGAAGGGTAATGCGTTTGAAGTTCTTCCTCAGGAGCAAATTTTCATAGTTGGTGTAAAAGTAAAAGTCGTAGACACCTCCAGGACTGGTGTACGCGCCGTAGAAGTGCAAGTTCTCATAACCTCGGATGGGCTTGGAGTCTTTCCCCCAGCCACCGTACACATAACTTGAACTGAGATGACCATTGAACTGCACCACCAATGGATTGCTGAAGCTTAAGATTCCCGTGTGATTGCAGTTTCCTGAAAAAAAAAAACACACACACAAAGGATGTTGGCAATGCTGCTCCATCTCAGTAAATTAGAATATAAAAAGAAGCTTATTTCAGAAATTCAAGTAGTGTTTTATTTGATCATTACTGTTACAGTAAAAGAAAATCTAAGAATATTTAAATTTTAAGTAGAACCACTATGAACGGGTTTTTTAACAGAATTGCTTTACTGAAAAATGTAGGACACGCAAGAGAAACTATTTCATTAATGAGTGTCTCTTAAATGAAATCTTGCTTCGTGCGCCGTGGCACGGAAGAGACAATGATGAGGCCTAATTGTCCCTGCTGTTTGTAAACTTTTTTACACACAGTTTTTCCTCCCACTCAACATAATAAACTTTGAATCGACACTTTGAGAACTGCCAGCCTCCTCAGCAATGACCTTTATCTCGTTCTCTCCTGCTGGACACTGCATTAAAAATTATTTTTAATTTGATCATACTTTAGATAATGTTTTAATTTTCTCAGGAACTGAAACTTTTCGTGACCTGCAAGCAATAACTGTCAAAACTAACGGAAATGAGAGGTTAAAATATTTCTTGATATAATAATAGCAATATGATGGACGTTTTCTGAATCAATAATGATATTATCTACAAATATGCATTTTTATCTGTTGAAGTGCAAATTGTTATTGATCGTGTTAGGCAGAACTCTTACCGATATCTGGTTTGATTAGATCTTGGTCCTTCTGACACTCCTCTAGTTTCATCTGCAGCTTGGCAAACTGATGTCGGATCACCTCCAGGTTGCTCTTGTCGTAAGTCTCCAGCTGGTTCACAAGGAGCGTCATGTTGTGGATCTGGGGACAGAACAAGAATAAAACGACAATTACATGTGGGAAGGAAATCTACCAAAGGGTGTCAGGTCTTGAGAGGCGCATTTCAATACAAAGGTTGCTGGTTGCAATCCAACATTCAATCCTTTTGTAGATTTATTTGTAAGATGTTAAAGGACGCAATATCTATGTATCGTGAGAATCTTAGAAAATGTTTTCAATTTGTGTTTTACCTCAATGTACAGACTGTTGAACAGGGGTGAAGAAGAGTTGAGGGAGTCTTTGAGCTGAGACACCAGCGCCTCAAACTCTCTGAGTTCAATCCTGAGCATCTCAAAGTCCAGCTTGATGTAATCATCAGGACTGCTTTCCAGGATGGTCAATCTTGCCTCCAGTTGCTTCAGTTCTTCAAGATAGATCACCAGTTTGCCCAAGTACTTCACCATCTGAAAAAGACAAGATCAGCTATAATATGATTTAATCGTATTGCACGGTTCTAGGTTTTATTCTTCATGCTATTCCCTAAACACACCTTATTCTTCTGGATTTCCACCTCCAGGATCAGATCTTTGCTGACTTGCTGCATGTGCTCAACGCGGTCTGCGGGGAAGGTGGTGTCAGGGAGGAAAACATGGCAGACGCACTGGCCAGACGAATCCACAGAAGTCGTCACATTTCCAGACTCCCAGTCTTGCACTGGCTAAAAATGAATTTGAAATTTACATTCCTTAGAATAACCACAAATTACGCCATGAAGACATCATAGTAATAAAGATTACTTACTATCCAGGCCAAAGCAGGACTAAAGACGCAGAGGAGCAGAACCAGAACCGACAGCATCATGACCCACCTCACCTCTCAAATGCCTCTTCAGACTTTGTTGGAGTTTTTAAAGACTGCTCATATCAGATTGTCGTGAACACCTTCTCTCTTCACATGGCTATTACTGGACTCAGCATTCAAGTAGATGCTCATTTACAAGCGGCCTGTGATCGTCTTTGTTTACACATGATGTAGTAAAGTCTTGGGAATCCAGAGTATAGGACCCAAATAGGATGTGGATGAGAAAATCACCACATGTGGATGAGAAAATCCCCACATGTGGTGATATCATAAAACACTTTTTATGACTCCTTCAATGAACTGAGTATTTGTATTTGCATTTGGTGGAGCAAAGACGTGTTTAGACAGCATTAGTTAATTTCTAGACGTAGATTGTGTTAGTGTTCCTGTTTGCTTCCTCAGACAGGTGGTTATTTGCCAGTGCAGGGTTAGAACTGAACATGGAGACCGATTTGGTCATCTGTCATGACAGCTAAAACTTTTTATGGCCTGTTTATTGAAGCATCACCTCAGAAAGTTTCAGTCTGATTGTCAGTATTTAGCTTTTTATAAAATGTGTGGTTCAGTTTGCAATTTCAAAAATGTAACTCAGAGAAAGAAAAATAAAACTTTGTTCACTGTATAGCTTTAATGTACTGCATAATTTTATTTGTGCAAAGCCAGATTTAATTACAAAAAAAAGAATTCAAAACTAATGCCATTTTAAACATAATAAACTTTGACGTGTTTTTTTTGTTTCCTAGCAAATCAATCAATCATTCAAGTTTATTTTAATAGCTCATTTCAGCAACATCAAATTTGTTTCTGTACTCAGTGGCTGATGATGTGCAAAATTGTGATACTGTAACTTCGGTTTAATCAGAAATTATTCCATTAGATGCTTTAATTATTTATTATGTCATTTTAGCTGGCATAGTTGGGTATTATTGGTAAACTTGACTTCTTTTTTTCCTTAAAGCTATAATATGCAACTTTTACACACACACAAAAAAAAGGGTTTTTAAATATTTGTTTAAACTGCCACCATGTCGTAACAGTATAATATGATACATAATCTGTGAAAAAATGAGGCTCCTCCACTTCCTCCCTGAGCTACTACTGCCATCTGAAGAAATTCACCCCTCCCAATTTGTCCCGACCAAAAGCAACCAATCAGAGCCGAGAAAGGGTCTCAGGGGCTGTCAATCAATGTCGCATACACGCTGCTAAAATGTACTAATGGCAAAGAAACTACTGACCTTTGGCATTTTGTTGAGGCACTAACTATTGCTATTAAAGAGTTTTTTCAAATTTGCTCAAATTTATAATTTAATTTATATATTTGTTAATTTATTTAATTTATCAAAATCCCTTCAAAATGTAGCCTTTTAATGTTTTCTTTTGGGTATATATTTATTTTTGATTAAATGTAAAACTACTCATTTTCATATACAGTTTGAAAAAATAAAATTTTTGATGACTATACACAATAAAAAGTCCAAATTGATGTTGCTACTGATCTTTGATACTACCAAACTCAGATTATACCACTTTAAAAAAATTCTATAGACATATGATGCAAAAAAAAAACTTACTTAGTGGGAGAAACATTAATGGATTTTAGAAAATATCTGATGCAAGGTGGGAAGTGAATTTAATAGCTTTCCTGAAGACAATTTGGAAAGAAAATGGTTATAATATTAGTATAATATTTCTTTGATACATTTTTTAAACAGCATTTTTGTTTGCCAAAGGCACCCATGGCAAGAACAAAAGTCAAAGGACACTTGAAGGTCCAATTAGCTTATTAATTTTTATGTTTTGAATGTTTCTATTGATCTGTGTTGGTGCAACATTTATGATACAAATTTATTTTGCCTTCACAACAGGCCTTAACTTACACCTTAAACTGTTGCATAAGTGTTGTTGATAAAATTTAAATTACCAAACATTTATTTGGTTTCATTTGATTTTGAGTTAATTTTATAAATTATTGGTCTTACTTGTAGATAGCAGAAAACCAAAAATGAACAGTTGAATAACCAAACAACACAACACCTTTTGGATGCTTCAAATCATTTATTAGCAGTGAAGAAAGGGGATGGTACAAGAAAAACGAGAAAAAGAAAATCATTAATCATTCATATCAGATTTCTCTATGAAGGAGAGAAAATGATTTAAGTCGCCAGTAACATGGGTGGTGCCACTGTGGCTTCAACTGTGTTGTTAAACCAGAGATGGTAGCTCACATAGTAACCATCGTTGTACATGTAGAGCTTCTGGTCAGTAGGATTATAATCCAGGTTTGTATACCTGTTTTGAAACCTTTCAAAGGTAATGCTAATGTAGCTCTCCTGTTTAGTTTTAGTGTTGTATTTGTAAAATATCTCTTCAGTTAGGGTGTCCACTGTTCTGACTGCATAAAAAACACCACAGATCATGAAGGCATTAGTAACACCTGGCTTATAAACACTGGTCAGCCATTCCTCCTCAATCCCAAAGGAGGCCTCGTTTATTCTAGCTATGACCACCCGACCCCCGGACTCTTCAGTAGCATAGGTCACCCACAAGCCTGTTTCATCTGCAGCAAAGTCAAAGTTCTGATTTGGGGAGCTGCTGTATGAGAACTTGGAGGAGGCCTTGGAAACCACCCTGGACTCATATTTCATGGTGGTGAAATTCAGTTTAGCTAGTCCGAATGGGCTGCTTAACTGATAATACAGAGTGTTATCACGCATTATAATGTTGTTCCCGTTACCATAATAACTACTGGACAAGGTGTGATGGAGAAAAGGGGTTCTCAGAATAAGGTTCTTGTAGTTAGTGTAGAACCGGATGTCCGTCATGGAAGTGGAACTGTAACCAGCGTACCAGTACATGGACTCTCTGTCAGAAATAGGGTTTGAATCTTTCCCCCAGCCTCCATAATAGTAGCCAGCACTTAGATGGGTATTCAGATGGCTCACCACAGGCTTGCTGACCCTCAGTAGGCCAGAGTTAGCACAAGAACCTGAAGAGAAAGTGGATAGTCAGTTAAATAAGTTTAGTGATTGTTTCCACCTCATGTGACTGTGTGAATCAGCTCACCGATGTTGGGGTTGAAGAGCTCCTGGTGGCGTCTCTCACATTCCTCGAGCTGAAGCTGCACCTCTATGTACTCTCTGCGAGTTGAAAGCACCAAATTCTTGTCATAGGTCTTCTCCAGCCTGTCCAGGGTGGCCAACATGACAGTTACCTGTAAGATAACACATGCTTTTGAGTTAGTCAAAGACTGAAATTTTTTTTCCGGGTGACCTTCTGTGTGTCTACGGCGGATGACTCACCTGTACATGCAGGGACTCAATGACAGCGACTGAAGCATTGATTGAGAGTTGCAGCTCTACAATCAGAGCCTCTACTTGTTTAATCTGCACATTTATCTCTTCAAAGTCGGCTTCATTGTAGTCATCAGGATTCGTCTCCATAGATTCGATTTCCACCGTCAGCTTTATGATCTTTTCTGCATACTGTGTAATCTTAAGTTCATATTCCTCCAGCTGAAAATAACAGATTTAAATGCAAATTTAGGGATTCTTCTTGTTCATCACTATTAAGTTACAGTGCTTTTCAAAAGCATCCATACACCTAACTTAAAGTAATAACAGCTGCAAATCCTTTTAGTTATGTTTTTACCAGCTTTGTACATTTAGACTCAAGTCTTTGTCCATTTGTTTTGATAAATAAATCAAGCTCCAAGTCTGGATGAAGTGCATCCATTCCAGATACACAGGAATGGACTATGATTGGGGCATAACTTTGTAGCTCTGGCTATATTGTCCAGCTTGGATGAACCTTTACGCCAGTCTCAAGGCTTTTGCATCCTCTGACATGTTTTCTTCCAGTTATTTGACCGCCACACTCTTCATATTTATATTTGTAAAAATCTTTGAAAAGGTTGTGTCCTTATCCTTCCAGTTCACAATAATCCCTACTTTCAGTTGGTTTAGCTTATAAAATCCAAACTAAATACATTAACATTTGAGATGTGAATATATTCACAAGATCTTGGTTAACACATCGCACATATTCCTTAGTACCTTGCCCATTTGCAGTTCCAGCTTGTTTGAGATCTCCACAGCGGCCTGCTCCACCACCACCAAATCACCGACAGGAAAGATTGAAGTGGGCAGGAAGGCATTGCAGGTGCACCTCTCCTGACCTCCTGTCTGATTCCTTAAACTCTCTGCACTCCACAGGCCAACACCCTGAGATGAGGAATGAAGGAAACAGAGATCATCTCATGTCTAAATCAAGGAATGTACAAAAAATGATTTCAAAGTCCTGCCATACATACCCCCATGGCCACGGTGGAGCTCAGCAGTGCTGCGAGTATTAGAGTCTTGATCATTTTGCAGTCTGGGTCGTTGTGGTTGAGGTGGCTTGTTCTCCACCATTTATATAGACTATTGGAAGCCACTCCTGGATGCAACACCTGCCACAGTTCACAGCATTGTTGTCCCAGGCTGGTGACAGAATATGCACCTCTTGTCAGGTTTAGCACCCGGGTAATAAAATAATCAGATGTTTGCAGAAAATTATCCCTGTGCATGTGTTGGTGTCCCACAGAGGAGAACATGAATAGTGTACATACAGTAAAAGCAAAAAAGTGAAAAGATATTGTTGAGTAAATATGCAAGTTTATTTATAAAGCGCATTAAACATGATTCCAATTTAATAAAATATATAAATATAAAAAGTAATAATTACAGACATCATAAGTGTTGTATTTCATAATATGATATTTTATTTGGTTAAAAATCTGCATAAAACAGTTTTATTTTGTCAGCAGCTAAAACGGTTAAGTGTGAGTAAAAACTCTTATTTTGAAACGTCACATTGATGTGTAACCCATGTGACTAGCTCCAGCCAACCGGATTGCTATGTTCTCTGGCGCCAGAAGAAGAAGCAGAGAGCGCAAAGAAGAAGCAAAGAACGAAAAAGCACAGAGAGTTAAGCTGCGAACGAGAGAAAGATAAGGGAAATCGACGATTAAAAACATTTTTTCAATTTTTGGAGAAGGAGCGTTCGGCATTTTTTCAACCTGACTGCGTTCAGGATTGTGTTATATGTTACAGAACTGGACTTGGAGAGTTAAAAGGTGTATTTTATTTTCTGAGAAGAACGTATTTGTAAAGTATTTTTATTTAGTTGAAACGGAAAGCTAAAGTAGCGCATTTATGTTGTTTCATGTTCAAAAACTGTGGAAGTAACGGATGAGCAGAGGTGGGTGAAGCACGCCCCACCCCCCTCCCCCACCCCCCACACACACCCGCACACAATGTTCAACCGCCAAATCGGCGAGTATATTACTTTATTCAGTACCAATCAGAGTTAAATGAACTTTTGTTATGCTTTGTTGGTTATTAAACCAGGCCTTTCAAGTTCTGCTGGACATTGGACCAGGAAATTCCGAGTCGATTGCTGAGTTGGATTCCGCTAGTGAGAAACAAGATGGCGAGCCGTAACCCAGGAGCCCTGTAACCGTCTATAGCAGGAGCTACGCCCTCTGCTGGATACTGCAAATCATCCAAACTGGTATGACCTGCCCATGTTTCCTGCTGAAGTAGCACTGGATTCAGAGAAACGGGATTAACCCTTCAGGATAATGAGAGAAAAGACATCGATTTGAAGCACAAGTTATCCGGTCTTTTGCTGGATTGTGTCTGTTGTGTTTTATTGTTTTTTTTCCCTCTTTGTACCACATTCAATGTCTGGAATGTAAAATGTGTGGAATGTAAAATTGTTTGTTGGGTTTAAATTAGAAATAAATGGTTAAAACAGGAAATTAAAAACGTCTTAAAAGAACATTAAACTAAAATAGATTAATAGATTAAAACAAACTGTAAATTAAATAGATTAACAGTATCGACTGACCTTAAATAGAACTATAACCTAGGTTTAAATAAATAGTAACCTTCAATACCTAGCAATAGGTTTAAATTTCAAAGAAGGGATTAAATAAATTATTCTGAAAGAACAGGGAAACTTTTGTATTGAATTTGTGTCATTGTATGTCAACTGTTTGTATAATTGTTGTCTATTTTCTTTTCTACAAATTAATAAGCCGGCAGTTTAAACTTATTTTCTGGTCTGTGGTCATTGATACACTTGGACTTCTCCCGTAGCCGAACCTAGCACTGGTCCTATTCTGAGTTCTAGTACTGTAATCACATCGTAAGTGTTACACACAGATCTTACCTTTCTTTAAACTTGCCTTCCAAGTGACGCTAAAAGTTGGACAAAGTCCCCACCATCTGTGAAAGCGAAGTGCTGCTGATTTTACATGTCGATTTATGCAGCGCTATTACATTACTGACGAATAGACAGACGTCTTCTCCCGCTCAGAGGAAACCACTGCACATTTCTTGGAGCTCCGCGTGCGAGTAAAGGGGGAGGCAATGGGTGACAACAGATGCGTAAGTCACGTTATTGCTTGGATTTTACGGCGCCATCTTAAGTCCCTGAACTTTACATTCTAATGGGTAAAAAGCGCAATGCAACTTGGGTGTAATGAGTAACGTGACAGTTTTGTAGAAATGTGAAGTAGAAAGTACAGATACTGTAAAATGTAGTGGAGTAAAAGTAGAAAGTATCCATTATTAAATCCACTCAAGTAAAGTACAGATACACAAAAATTGTACTTAAGTACAGTAATGAAGTACTTATACTTCCCACCACTGGTGCCAGAGTCAACGCAGCTCAACGCCATTTAACCACTAGCAACAGAAACAGACAACTGAAGCCACAGGTACTCACGACTGCAGTTTCCCAGATGATATCGGCTCAGGCAGCTGGTTTCACGTCAACTAAACTACACCAACACATTCTCACTGCCATCACAAGCCCTGCGGTTAATCTTAAGCATGACCAAGCAAGCCAGCACATTTAGTACTACACCTGAGAGTGCCGAGGATACCACCCTGTGTCAAAGACAAGTTAAGCTACTATGAACTATTTCTGATATTATGAACTATTTCCGGTGTATTAAACTTGACTGACCGGTTAGCATGGTCAACCATAGGGTTGCCACCTTTCTTAAATTAAAATAAGGGATGCCCACCATAGTACGTCGTCCTACTCGTAGTGGGACGTTCGCTGCAGTGATAGACATTTAGTAACACTTTATTTGATTGGGGGGGATAAGACTGACATGACACTCATAAACATCAGTAAGTCTTCATAAATATGGCTGTTGTCATAAAATGTCATTCGGTAAATCATGACACTTTTAATACAAAGTTGACATTATTCAAAATGTCTTCGTTATGACAACTTGTCATTAACTAGACAAAATTATCTTTGTTATGACAACTTGACATTAATCAAGAAACATGTCATAAATATGTCATAATAGTAGTCATAATGATTTAATTGTTATTACACCATCAAAAGCCTTAACAAAACAGCGATTAATATTCCCACTACCTGAAATAAAGCAAAACAAGTAGGGCCAACAATAAAGATTTCATTAAGCTTTATTACACTGTCAAATGATTCAAGTTCTCCAAGTTGTCAACGTTCTTGTTCTAACCTCACGTCTTCTCATCTCAGGTTTGACCGAGTCCGGGACCAGTCCAGCCCGCTAGCAGGGATCTGGATCTCCTCGCCCTGGGTGTCCTGACGCAGCGAGCATCACCAAGTTGGCTTCCCTCTCTCTCTGCTTCCCCGGGCAGACATTCTTCGGACCCCGTAAGCCCAGCACGTTATTCCCCAAGCTCTGCCAGCCTTGTATACTCACCTCTCCAGATCTGTCCTGATCAAGAGGACCAGGACCGGCTGTAGGCTGGTAGACTCTGTAAGGCTTGTAAAACATTTTTTTTCCTTGTGTCACTGATGTTTAGGATCCAACAGACATGTGTGAAGCTGAAATCGGTGGAAGAGAGTTTACAAGCAGCACAAGCCAGCAGCTCCACCATGGAGAAGACGGTTGGGTGATTCTCACGAACATGGCGCAACTTATAGCAAAAATAAATTGTATACACACAAAAAGACACCTTCTTTATAAAATAGAATCTAATTTTATTTTTCAATGTAAAATTGTAACCTCTATGCATATTTTTTTAAGGTATTTTTAGACATTTTAGTCTGACTTTGAGGAAATAAATTCATTACCGTAGCACAATTTTGATGAAGAAATATGAAACCACAAAAACATTTTTACACTTTTTTTGGACACCAAGTCACAAAGGAGAATGTACCAACAAAGAATAGTCATTAATAACAAAATGTATTATTTTAATGTACACAATTATTTCATTACCGTGACATGAATACAATTTTTAAATTCAATTTTGGTTCTAATTTTGTGTTAAATCATTAAATTGAAAAAACAACACAACCATGATATAAAGAGTCTGACCATTTCATTGAGGAATTAAAAAGATCATGTAAATATTTTATTAATTCAAGATAAATTATCATAGAATGAGCATAGCGGTAATGAAAAATTGAATGTCTAATGAATAAGAATATTTAGGTAATGAACACTTTATAACTACACTAACATTTAACTACACATAAATAATAAATTTGTTAACCCTAACAAAACATACATCTGCAAATTAAACATTTGACCAACATTGAGCCATGGAAACAAACCCACAACTATTTTTCATCTCCGCTTATTGCTTGGATTGAAGGTTGGGCAATTGGACGGATTCATCAATCCTTGACAATAGGCTATGTCCTTCACTGGTTGGTCGTTTTTTTGTTTTTTTTATATCTAAGGGTGATTTATTTATTTAGGTGGCTCGGGCATCCTAACCAGATGACACAATATGACACAATAAAATGTGAATTATGATCAAAAGTGCTTCTCAAATTGATCAGAAAGATCCATAATCCCATGAAAACAACTAGATATTAAATACTTAATAAATTTTACCAATATTAAAATGAAGTGCTTCCATCTTTGTGCTTCAATCCGCGGTGGTCTCGTCCCTGAAAAGATAACACCCTGGGTGTTTGCCCATATTGCTCATGTCAAAAACTATCACTGCACCATTAAACAGGAATTGATGCAACGCCCTGACTGTAAATAATACTCAACTATGAACACTGACCAGGAAGCAACAAAGAAGTAACCAAGCACAAGGTGCTCACCGTGACTGTTTTCACCCTCTTTCCCGCTACATGAACGAAAACAATCATTGAGGGGGAGGGAGAGTAACAGAAACACGTTATTGCTTGGATTTTAATCGGTGCATTTTACATCCACCAAAAACAATGATGTTAACAATAAACTGGACAGTATGCTATACGTTTAGTGATATTTTCACATAGTGATGGGTAGATGAGGCGTCATGTATCGTTTCGACACAGCAAAACTGTCGATACTGTCACTCAATACTGACACCTGCTGGACATTAAAAATTCCTTCAGGCAACGTAGTGACTGCTCTGGAGCAGAAAAGTGCCATCTTGGAGCAGATAAACACTGCCCTAGAAACACACTGACCTGGAGGAGATAAACACTGCCCTGCAGCAGGAAAGCACAGTTTTGGAGCAGATAAACTCTGCCTTGAACAGAAAAACACTGCCCTAGAGACAGAAAACATTGCCCTAGAGAAGAAGACTGCTCTGTAGCAGAAAACCACAGTTTTGGAGCAGATAAACACTGCCCTGGAGCAGGAAAACACTGCCCTCGGGAAAGAAGATTACTTTGGAGCAGAAAAGTTCCATCTTGGAGCAGATAAACACTGCCCTAGAGATGAAGACCGCTCTGGAATAGAAAAGCACAGTTTTGGAGCAGATAAACTCTGCCTTGGAGCAGATAAACACTGCCCTAGAGCAGGAAAACACTGCCCTCGGGAAAGAAAAGATCACTTTGGAGCAGAAAAGTGCCATCTTGGAGCAGATAAACACTGCCCTGGAGCAGAAAAACACAGCACTAGAGAAGGAGAAGACTGCTCTGGAACAGAAAAGTGCCATCTTGGAGCAGATAAACACTGCCCTAGAAATGGAAAACACTGCCCTAGAGAAGGAGAAGACTGCTTTGGAGCAGAAAAGCACAGTTTTGGAGCAGATAAACACTGCCCTAGAGAAGGAGAAGACTGCTGTGGAGCAGAAAAGCACAGTTTTGGAGCAGATAAACTGCCCTGGAACAGGAAAACACTGCCCTAAAGACAGAAAACATTGCCCTAGAGAAGAAGACTGCTCTGTAGCAGAAAACCACAGCTTTGGAGCAGATAAACACTGCAATGAAGCAGGAAAACACTTCCCTCGGGAAAGAAAATCCCTTTGGAGCAGAAAAGTGCCATCTTGGAGCAGATAAACATTGCCCTGAAGCAGGAAAACACTGCCCTCGGGAAAGAGAAGATCACGTTGGAGCAGAAAAGTGCCATCTTGGAGCAGATAAACACTGCCCTAGAAACGGAAAACATTGCCCTAGAGAAGGAGAAGACCGCTCTGGAACAGAAGAGCAAAGTTTTGGAGCAGATACACACTGCCCTGGAGCAGATAAACACTGCCATTGAGTAGGAAAACACTGCATTAGAGAAGGAGAAGACCTCTCTGGAGCAGAAAAGTGCCATCTTGGAGCAGATACACACTGCCCTGGAGGAGATAAACACTGCCCTGCAGCAGATAAACACTGCCCTAGAGAAGGAGAAGACCGCTCTGGAACAGAATAGCACAGTTTTGGAGCAGATAAACACTGCCCTAGAGAAGGAGAAGACTGCTTTGGAGCAGAAAAGCACAGTTTTGGAGCAGATAAACTCTGCCTTGAACAGAAAAACACTGCCCTAGAGACAGAAAACATTACCCTAGAGAAGGAGAAGACCGCTCTGGAACAGAAGAGCACAGTTTTGGAGTAGATACACACTGCCCTAGAGAAGGAGAAGACTGCTGTGGAGCAGAAAAGCACAGTTTTGGAGCAGATGAACTCTCTTGGAACAGGAAAACACTGCCCTAGAGACAGAAAACTTTGCCCTAGAGAAGAAGACTGCTCTGTAGCAGAAAACCACAGTTTTGGAGCAGATAAACACTGCCCTAGAGCAGGAAAACACTGCCCTTGAGAAAGAGAAGATCACTTTGGATCAGAAAAGCGCCATCTTAGAGCAGATAAACACTGCCATGGAGCAGGAAAATACTGCACTAGAGAAGGTGAAGACTGCTCTGGAGCAGAAAAGTGCCATCTTGGAGCAGATAAACACTGCCCTAGAGAAGGAGAAGACTGCTGTGGAGCAGAAAAGCACAGTTTTGGAGCAGATAAACAATGCCCTAGAGAAGGAGAAGACTGCTGTGGAGCAGAAAAGCACAGTTTTGGAGCAGATAAACTCTGCCTTGGAGCAGATAAACACTGCCCTAGAGCAGGAAAACACTGCCCTCGGGAAAGAAAAGATCACTTTGGAGCAGAAAAGTGCCATCTTGGAGCAGATAAACACTGCCCTGGAGCAGAAAAACACTGCACTAGAGAAGGAGAAGACTGCTCTGGAGCAGAAAAGTGCCATCTTGGAGCAGATAAACACTGCCCTAGAAATGGAAAACATTGCCCTAGAGAAGGAGAAGACTGCTCTGGAGCAGAAAAGCACAGTTTTGGAGCAGATAAACACTGCCCTAGAGAAGGAGAAGACTGCTGTGGAGCAGAAAAGCACAGTTTTGGAGCAGATAAACTGCCCTGGAACAGGAAAACACTGCCCTAAAGACAGAAAACATTGCCCTAGAGAAGAAGACTGCTCTGTAGCAGAAAACCACAGCTTTGGAGCAGATAAACACTGCAATGAAGCAGGAAAACACTTCCCTCGGGAAAGAAAATCCCTTTGGAGCAGAAAAGTGCCATCTTGGAGCAGATAAACATTGCCCTGAAGCAGGAAAACACTGCCCTCGGGAAAGAGAAGATCACGTTGGAGCAGAAAAGTGCCATCTTGGAGCAGATAAACACTGCCCTAGAAACGGAAAACATTGCCCTAGAGAAGGAGAAGACCGCTCTGGAACAGAAGAGCAAAGTTTTGGAGCAGATACACACTGCCCTGGAGCAGATAAACACTGCCATTGAGTAGGAAAACACTGCATTAGAGAAGGAGAAGACCTCTCTGGAGCAGAAAAGTGCCATCTTGGAGCAGATACACACTGCCCTGGAGGAGATAAACACTGCCCTGCAGCAGATAAACACTGCCCTAGAGAAGGAGAAGACCGCTCTGGAACAGAATAGCACAGTTTTGGAGCAGATAAACACTGCCCTAGAGAAGGAGAAGACTGCTGTGGAGCAGAAAAGCACAGTTTTGGAGCAGATAAACTCTGCCTTGAACAGAAAAAAACTGCCCTAGAGACAGAAAACATTGCCCTAGAGAAGGAGAAGACCGCTCTGGAACAGAATAGCACAGTTTTGGAGCAGATAAACACTGCCCTAGAGAAGGAGAAGACTGCTGTGGAGCAGAAAAGCACAGTTTTGGAGCAGATAAACTCTGCCTTGGAACAGGAAAACACTGCCCTAGAGACAGAAAACATTGCCCTAGAGAAGTAGACTGCTCTGTAGCAGAAAACCACAGTTTTGGAGCAGATAAACACTGCCCTAGAGCAGGAAAACACTGCCCTTGAGAAAGAGAAGATCACTTTGGAGCAGAAAAGTGCCATCTTGGAGCAGATAAACACTGCCCTAGAGATGGAAAACATTGCCCTAGAGAAGGAGAAGACTGCTCTGGAACAGAATAGCACAGTTTTGGAGCAGATAAACACTGCCCTAGAGAAGGAGAAGACTGCTGTGGAGCAGAAAAGCAGTTTTGGAGCAGATAAACACTGCCATGGAGCAGGAAAAACTGCATTAGAGAAGGAGAAGACCTCTCTGGAGCTGAAAAGTGCCATCTTGGAGCAGATACACACTGCCCTGGAGGAGATAAACACTGCCCATCAGCAGGAAAACACTGCACCGGAGAAGGAGAAGACTGATCTGGAGAAGATAAACACTGCCCTAGATACAGAAAACATTGCCCTAGAGAGGAAGACCGCTCTGTAGCAGAAAACCACAGCTTTGGAGCAGATAAACACTGCAATGAAGCAGGAAAACACTGCCCTCGGGAAAGAGAAGATCACTTTGTAGCAGAAAAGTGCCATCTTGGAGCAGATAAACACTGCCCTGGTGCAGAAAAACACTGCACTAGAGAAGGAGAAGACTGCTCTGGAGCAGAAAATTGCCATCTTGGAGCAGATAAACACTGCCCTAGAAACGTAAAAAATTGCCCTAGAGAAGGAAAAGACCGCTCTGGAACAGAAAAGCACAGTTTTGGAGCAGATAAACACTGCCATGGAGCAGGAAAACACTGCATTAGAGAAAGAGAAGACCTCTCTGGAGCAGAAAAGTGCCATCTTGGAGCAGATACACACTGCCCTGGAGGAGATAAACACTGCCCACAGCAGGAAAACACTGCACCAGAGAAGGAGAAGACTGCTGTGGAGCAGATAAACACTGCCCTAGAGACTGAAAACATTGCCCTAGAGAGGAAGACCGCTCTGTAGCAGAAAACCACAGCTTTGGAGCAGATAAACACTGCAATGAAGCAGGAAAACACTGCCCTCGGGAAAGAGAAGATCACTTTGTAGCAGAAAAGTGCCATCTTGGAGCAGATAAACACTGCCCTGGTGCAGAAAAACACTGCACCAGAGAAGGAGAAGACTGCTCTGGAGCAGAAAATTGCCATCTTGGAGCAGATAAACACTGCCCTAGAAACATAAAAAATTGCCCTAGAGAAGGAAAAGACCGCTCTGGAAAAGAATAGCACAGTGTTGGAGGAGATAAACACTGCCCAGCAGCAGGAAAACACTGCAACAGAGAAGGAGAAGACTGATCTGGAGCAGAAAAGTGCCATCTTGGAGAAGATACACACTGCCCTGGAGGAGATAAACACTGCCCAGCAGCAGGAAAACACTGCACCAGAGAAGGAGAAGACTGATCTGGAGCAGATAAACACTGCCCTAGAGACTGAAAACATTGCCCTAGAGAGGAAGACCGCTCTGTAGCAGAAAACCACAGCTTTGGAGCAGATAAACACTGCAATGAAGCAGGAAAACACTGCCCTCGGGAAAGAGAAGATAACTTTGTAGCAGAAAAGTGCCATCTTGGAGCAGATAAACACTGCCATGGAGCAGGAAAATACTGCACTAGAGAAGGTGAAGACTGCTCTGGAGCAGAAAAGTGCCATCTTGGAGCAGACAAACACTGCCCTAAAGACAGAAAACATTGCCCTAGAGAAGGAGAATACTGCTTTGGAGGAGAAAAGCACAGTTTTGGAGCAGATAAACACTGCCCTAGAGAAGGAGAAGACTGCTGTGGAGCAGAAAACCACAGCTTAGGAGCAGATAAACACTGCAATGAAGCAGGAAAACACTTCCCTCGGGAAAGAAAATCCCTTTGGAGCAGAAAAGTGCCATCTTGGAGCAGATAAACATTGCCCTGGAGGAGATAAACACTGCCCATAGCAAGGAAAACACTGCACCAGAGAAGGAGAAGACTGATCTGGAGAAGATAAACACTGCCCTAGATACAGAAAACATTGCCCTAGAGAGGAAGACCGCTCTGTAGCAGAAAACCACAGCTTTGGAGCAGAAAAACACTGCAATGAAGCAGGAAAACACTGCCCTCGGGAAAGAGAAGATCACTTTGTAGCAGAAAAGTGCCATCTTGGAGCAGATAAACACTGCCCTGGAGCAGAAAAACACTGCACTAGAGAAGGAGAAGACTGCTCTGGATCAGAAAAGTGCCATCTTGGAGCAGATAAACACTGCACTAGAAACGGAAAACATTGCCCTAGAGAAGGAGAAGACTGCTTTGGAGGAGAAAAGCACAGTTTGGAGCAGATAAACACTGCCCTAGAGAAGGAGAAGACTGCTGTGGAGCAGAAAAGCACAGTTTTGGAGCAGATAAACTGCCCTGGAACAGGAAAACAATGCCCTTAAGACAATAAACATTGCCCTAGAGAAGAAGACCGCTCTGTAGCACAAAAACAACAGCTTTGGAGCAGATAAACACTGCAATGAAGCAGGAAAACACTGCCCTCGGGAAAGAGAAGATCACTTTGGAGCAGAAAAGTGCCATCTTGGAGCAGATAAACACTGCCCTAGAAACAGAAAACATTGCCCTAGAGAAGGAGAAGACCGCTCTGGAACAGAAGAGCACAGTTTTGGAGCAGATACACACTGCCCTGGAGCATTTAAACACTGCCATGGAGTAGGAAAACACTGCATTAGAGAAGGAGAAGACCTCTCTTGAGCAGAAAAGTGCCATCTTGGAGCAGATACACACTGCCCTGGAGGAGATAAACACTGCCCAGCAGCAGTAAAACACTGCACTAGAGAAGGAGAAGACTGCCCTGGAGCAGAAAATTGCCATCTTGGAGCAGATAAACACTGCCCTAGAGAAGGAGAAGACCGCTCTGTAGCAGAAATCCACAGTTTTGGAGCAGATAAACACTGCCCAGCAGCAGTAAAACACCGCACTAGAGAAGGAGAAGACTGCCCTGGAGCAGAAAATTGCCATCTTGGAGCAGATAAACACTGCCCTAGAGATGAAGACCGCTCTGGAATAGAAAAGGACAGATTTGGAGCAGATAAACACTGCCCTAGAGACAGAAACATTGCCCTAGAGAAGGAGAAGACCGCTCTGGAACAGAATAGCACAGTTTTGGAGCAGATAAACACTACCCTAGAGAAGGAGAAGACTGCTGCGGAGCAGAAAAGCACAGTTTTGGAGCAGATAGACTCTGCCTTGAACAGAAAACCACTGCCCTAGAGACAGAAAACATTGCCCTAGAGAAGGAGAAGACCGCTCTGTAACAGAATAGCACAGTTTTGGAGCAGATAAACACTGCCCTAGAGAAGGAGAAGACTGCTGTGGAGCAGAAAAGCACAGTTTTGGAGCAGATAAACTCTGCCTTGAACAGAAAAACACTGCCCTAGAGACAGAAAACATTGCCCTAGAGAAGGAGAAGACCGCTCTGGAACAGAATAGCACAGTTTTGGAGCAGATAAACACTGCCCTAGAGAAGGAGAAGACTGCTGTGGAGCAGAAAAGCACAGGTTTGGAGCAGATGAACTCTCTTGGAACAGGAAAACACTGCCCTAGAGACAGAAAACTTTGCCCTAGAGAAGTAGACTGCTCTGTAGCAGAAAACCACAGTTTTGGAGCAGATAAACACTGCCCTAGAGCAGGAAAACACTGCCCTTGAGAAAGAGAAGATCACTTTGGATCAGAAAAGCGCCATCTTAGAGCAGATAAACACTGCCATGGAAGAAAAACACTGCACTAGAGAAGGTGAAGACTGCTCTGGAGCAGAAAAGTGCCATCTTGGAGCAGATAAACACTGCCCTAGAGAAGGAGAAGACTGCTGTGGAGCAGAAAAGCACAGTTTTGGAGCAGATAAACACTGCCCTAGAGATGAAGACTGCTCTGGAATAGAAAAGCACAGTTTTGGAGCAGATAATCTCTGCCTTGGAGCAGATGAACACTGCCCTAGAGCAGGAAAACACTGCCCTCGGGAAAGAAAAGATCACTTTGGAGCAGAAAAGTGCCATCTTGGAGCAGATAAACACTGCCCTGGAGCAGAAAAACACAGCACTAGAGAAGGAGAAGACTGCTCTGGAACAGAAAAGTGCCATCTTGGAGCAGATAAACACTGCACTAGAAATGGAAAACACTGCCCTAGAGAAGGAGAAGACTGCTGTGGAGCAGAAAAGCACAGTTTTGGAGCAGATAAACACTGCCCTAGAGAAGGAGAAGAATGCTGTGGAGCAGAAAACCACAGCTTAGGAGCAGATAAACTGCCCTGGAACAGGAAAACAATGCCCTTAAGACAATAAACACTGCCCTAGAGAAGGAGAAGACTGCTGTGGAGCAGAAAACCACAGCTTAGGAGCAGATAAACACTGCAATGAAGCAGGAAAACACTTCCCTCGGGAAAGAAAATCCCTTTGGAGCAGAAAAGTGCCATCTTGGAGCAGATAAACATTGCCCTGAAGCAGGAAAACACTGCCCTCGGGAAAGAGAAGATCACGTTGGAGCAGAAAAGTGCCATCTTGGAGCAGATAAACACTGCCCTAGAAACGGAAAACATTGCCCTAGAGAAGGAGAAGACCGCTCTGGAACAGAAGAGCAAAGTTTTGGAGCAGATACACACTGCCCTGGAGCAGATAAACACTGCCATTGAGTAGGAAAACACTGCATTAGAGAAGGAGAAGACCTCTCTGGAGCAGAAAAGTGCCATCTTGGAGCAGATACACACTGCCCTGGAGGAGATAAACATTGCCCTGCAGCAGATAAGCACTGCCCTAGAGAAGGAGAAGACCGCTCTGGAACAGAATAGCACAGTTTTGGAGCAGATAAACACTGCCCTAGAGAAGGAGAAGACTGCTGTGGAGCAGAAAAGCACAGTTTTGGAGCAGATAAACTCTGCCTTGAACAGAAAAACACTGCCCTAGAGACAGAAAACATTGCCCTAGAGAAGGAGAAGACCGCTCTGGAACAGAATAGCACAGTTTTGGAGCAGATAAACACTGCCCTAGAGAAGGAGAAGACTGCTGTGGAGCAGAAAAGCACAGTTTTGGAGCAGATAAACTCTGCCTTGGAACAGGAAAACACTGCCCTAGAGACAGAAAACATTGCCCTAGAGAAGTAGACTGCTCTGTAGCAGAAAACCACAGTTTTGGAGCAGATAAACACTGCCCTAGAGCAGGAAAACACTGCCCTTGAGAAAGAGAAGATCACTTTGGAGCAGAAAAGTGCCATCTTAGAGCAGATAAACACTGCCCTGGAAGAAAAACACTGCACTAGAGAAGGTGAAGACTGCTCTGGAGCCGAAAAGTGCCATCTTGGAGCAGATAAACACTGCCTAGAGAAGGAGAAGACCGCTCTGGAACAGAATAGCACAGTTTTGGAGCAGATAAACACTGCCCTAGAGAAGGAGAAGACTGCTGTGGAGCAGAAAAGCACAGTTTTGGAGCAGATAAACACTGCCATGGAGCAGGAAAAACTGCATTAGAGAAGGAGAAGACCTCTCTGGAGCTGAAAAGTGCCATCTTGGAGCAGATACACACTGCCCTGGAGGAGATAAACACTGCCCATCAGCAGGAAAACACTGCACCGGAGAAGGAGAAGACTGATCTGGAGAAGATAAACACTGCCCTAGATACAGAAAACATTGCCCTAGAGAGGAAGACCGCTCTGTAGCAGAAAACCACAGCTTTGGAGCAGATAAACACTGCAATGAAGCAGGAAAACACTGCCCTCGGGAAAGAGAAGATCACTTTGTAGCAGAAAAGTGCCATCTTGGAGCAGATAAACACTGCCCTGGTGCAGAAAAACACTGCACTAGAGAAGGAGAAGACTGCTCTGGAGCAGAAAATGCCATCTTGGAGCAGATAAACACTGCCCTAGAAACGTAAAAAATTGCCCTAGAGAAGGAAAAGACCGCTCTGGAACAGAAAAGCACAGTTTTGGAGCAGATAAACACTGCCATGGAGCAGGAAACACTGCATTAGAGAAGGAGAAGACCTCTCTGGAGCAGAAAAGTGCCATCTTGGAGCAGATACACACTGCCCTGGAGGAGATAAACACTGCCCAGCAGCAGGAAAACACTGCACCAGAGAAGGAGAAGACTGATCTGGAGCAGATAAACACTGCCCTAGAGACAGAAAACATTGCCCTAGAGAGGAAGACCGCTCTGTAGCAGAAAACCACAGCTTTGGAGCAGATAAAAACTGCGATGAAGCAGGAAAACACTGCCCTCGGGAAAGAGAAGATCACTTTGTAGCAGAAAAGTGCCATCTTGGAGCAGATAAACACTGCCCTGGTGCAGAAAAACACTGCACTAGAGAAGGAGAAGACTGCTCTGGAGCAGAAAATAGCCATCTTGGAGCAGATAAACACTGCCCTAAAAACAAAAAAAATTGCCCTAGAGAAGGAAAAGACCGCTCTGGAACAGAAAAGCACAGTTTTGGAGGAGATAAACACTGCCACGGAGCAGGAAAACACTGCAACAGAGAAGGAGAAGACTGATCTGGAGCAGAAAAGTGCCATCTTGGAGAAGATACACACTGCCCTGGAGGAGATAAACACTGCCCAGCAGCAGGAAAACACTGCACCAGAGAAGGAGAAGACTGATCTGGAGCAGATAAACACTGCCCTAGAGACTGAAAACATTGCCCTAGAGAGGAAGACCGCTCTGTAGCAGAAAACCACAGCTTTGGAGCAGATAAACACTGCAATGAAGCAGGAAAACACTGCCCTCGGGAAAGAGAAGATAACTTTGTAGCAGAAAAGTGCCATCTTGGAGCAGATAAACACTGCCCTGGAGCAGGAAAACACTGCACTAGAGAAGGAGAAGACTGCTCTGGAGCAGAAAAGTGCCATCTTGGAGCAGATAAACACTGCCCTAGAGACAGAAAACATTGCCCTAGAGAAGGAGAAGACTGCTTTGGAGGAGAAAAGCACAGTTTTGGAGCAGATAAACACTGCCCTAGAGAAGGAGAAGACTGCTGTGGAGCAGAAAAGCACAGCTTTGGAGCAGATAAACACTGCAATGAAGCAGGAAAAACTGCATTAGAGAAGGAGAAGACCTCTCTGGAGCTGAAAAGTGCCATCTTGGAGCAGATACACACTGCCCTGGAGGAGATAAACACTGCCCATCAGCAGGAAAACACTGCACCGGAGAAGGAGAAGACTGATCTGGAGAAGATAAACACTGCCCTAGATACAGAAAACATTGCCCTAGAGAGGAAGACCGCTCTGTAGCAGAAAACCACAGCTTTGGAGCAGATAAACACTGCAATGAAGCAGGAAAACACTGCCCTCGGGAAAGAGAAGATCACTTTGTAGCAGAAAAGTGCCATCTTGGAGCAGATAAACACTGCCCTGGAGCAGAAAAACACTGCACTAGAGAAGGAGAAGACTGCTCTGGATCAGAAAAGTGCCATCTTGGAGCAGATAAACACTGCCCTAGAAACGGAAAACATTGCCCTAGAGAAGGAGAAGACTGCTTTGGAGGAGAAAGCACAGTTTTGGAGCAGATAAACACTGCCCTAGAGAAGGAGAAGACTGCTGTGGAGCAGAAAAGCACAGTTTTGGAGCAGATAAACTGCCCTGGAACAGGAAAACACTGCCCTAAAGACAAAAACATTGCCCTAGAGAAGAAGACCGCTCTGTAGCAGAAAACCACAGCTTTGGAGCAGATAAACATTGCAATGAAGCAGGAAAACACTGCCCTCGGGAAAGAGAAGATCACTTTGGAGCAGAAAAGTGCCATCTTGGAGCAGATAAACACTGCCCTAGAGACAGAAAACATTGCCCTAGAGAAGGAGAAGACCGCTCTGGAACAGAAGAGCACAGTTTTGGAGCAGATACACACTGCCCTGGAGCATTTAAACACTGCCATGGAGTAGGAAAACACTGCATTAGAGAAGGAGAAGACCTCTCTTGAGCAGAAAAGTGCCATCTTGGAGCAGATACACACTGCCCTGGAGGAGATAAACACTGCCCAGCAGCAGTAAAACACTGCACTAGAGAAGGAGAAGACTGCCCTGGAGCAGAAAATTGCCATCTTGGAGCAGATAAACACTGCCCTAGAGAAGGAGAAGACCGCTCTGTAGCAGAAAACCACAGTTTTGGAGCAGATAAACACTGCCCAGCAGCAGTAAAACACTGCACTAGAGAAGGTGAAGACTGCTCTGGAGCAGAAAAGTGCCATCTTGGAGCAGATAAACACTGCCCTAGAGATGAAGACCGCTCTGGAATAGAAAAGGACAGATTTGGAGCAGATAAACACTGCCCTAGAGACAGAAAACATTGCCCTAGAGAAGGAGAAGACCGCTCTGGAACAGAATAGCACAGTTTTGGAGCAGATAAACACTACCCTAGAGAAGGAGAAGACTGCTGCGGAGCAGAAAAGCACAGTTTTGGAGCAGATAGACTCTGCCTTGAACAGAAAACCACTACCCTAGAGACAGAAAACATTGCCCTAGAGAAGGAGAAGACCGCTCTGTAACAGAATAGCACAGTTTTGGAGCAGATAAACACTGCCCTAGAGAAGGAGAAGACTGCTGTGGAGCAGAAAAGCACAGTTTTGGAGCAGATAAACTCTGCCTTGAACAGAAAAACACTGCCCTAGAGACAGAAAACATTGCCCTAGAGAAGGAGAAGACCGCTCTGGAACAGAATAGCACAGTTTTGGAGCAGATAAACACTGCCCTAGAGAAGGAGAAGACTGCTGTGGAGCAGAAAAGCACAGTTTTGGAGCAGATAAACTCTGCCTTGAACAGAAAAACACTGCCCTAGAGAAGGAGAAGACCGCTCTGGAACAGAATAGCACAGTTTTGGAGCAGATAAACACTGCCCTAGAAAAGGAGAAGACTGCTGTGGAGCAGAAAAGCACAGTTTTGGAGCAGATGAACTCTGTCTTGGAACAGGAAAACACTGCCCTAGAGACAGAAACATTGCCCTAGAGAAGAAGACTGCTCTGTAGCAGAAACCACAGTTTTGGAGCAGATAAACACTGCCCTAGAGCAGGAAAACACTGCCCTTGAGAAAGAGAAGATCACTTTGGATCAGAAAAGTGCCATCTTAGAGCAGATAAACACTGCCATGGAGCAGGAAAATACTGCACTAGAGAAGGTGAAGACTGCTCTGGAGCAGAAAAGTGCCATCTTGGAGCAGATAAACACTGCCCTAGAGAAGGAGAAGACCGCTCTGGAACAGAATAGCACAGTTTTGGAGCAGATAAACACTGCCCTAGAGAAGGAGAAGACTGCTGTGGAGCAGAAAAGCACAGTTTTGGAGCAGATAAACACTGCCATGGAGCAGGAAAAACTGCATTAGAGAAGGAGAAGACCTCTCTGGAGCTGAAAAGTGCCATCTTGGAGCAGATACACACTGCCCTGGAGGAGATAAACACTGCCCATCAGCAGGAAAACACTGCACCGGAGAAGGAGAAGACTGATCTGGAGAAGATAAACACTGCCCTAGATACAGAAAACATTGCCCTAGAGAGGAAGACCGCTCTGTAGCAGAAAACCACAGCTTTGGAGCAGATAAACACTGCAATGAAGCAGGAAAACACTGCCCTCGGGAAAGAGAAGATCACTTTGTAGCAGAAAAGTGCCATCTTGGAGCAGATAAACACTGCCCTGGTGCAGAAAAACACTGCACTAGAGAAGGAGAAGACTGCTCTGGAGCAGAAAATTGCCATCTTGGAGCAGATAAACACTGCCCTAGAAACGTAAAAAATTGCCCTAGAGAAGGAAAAGACCGCTCTGGAACAGAAAAGCACAGTTTTGGAGCAGATAAACACTGCCATGGAGCAGGAAAACACTGCATTAGAGAAAGAGAAGACCTCTCTGGAGCAGAAAAGTGCCATCTTGGAGCAGATACACACTGCCCTGGAGGAGATAAACACTGCCCACAGCAGGAAAACACTGCACCAGAGAAGGAGAAGACTGCTGTGGAGCAGATAAACACTGCCCTAGAGACAGAAAACATTGCCCTAGAGAGGAAGACCGCTCTGTAGCAGAAAAACACAGCTCTGAAGCAGATAAAACTGCGATGAAGCAGGAAAACACTGCCCTCGGGAAAGAGAAGATCACTTTGTAGCAGAAAAGTGCCATCTTGGAGCAGATAAACACTGCCCTGGTGCAGAAAAACACTGCACCAGAGAAGGAGAAGACTGCTCTGGAGCAGAAAATTGCCATCTTGGAGCAGATAAACACTGCCCTAGAAACAGAAAACATTGCCCTAGAGAAGGAGAAGACCGCTCTGAAACAGAATAGCACAGTTTTGGAGGAGATAAACACTGCCCAGCAGCAGGAAAACACTGCAACAGAGAAGGAGAAGACTGATCTGGAGCAGAAAAGTGCCATCTTGGAGAAGATACACACTGCCCTGGAGGAGATAAACACTGCCCAGCAGCAGGAAAACACTGCACCAGAGAAGGAGAAGACTGATCTGGAGCAGATAAACACTGCCCTAGAGACTGAAAACATTGCCCTAGAGAGGAAGACCGCTCTGTAGCAGAAAACCACAGCTTTGGAGCAGATAAACACTGCAATGAAGCAGGAAAACACTGCCCTCGGGAAAGAGAAGATCACTTTGTAGCAGAAAAGTGCCATCTTGGAGCAGATAAACACTGCCCTGGAGCAGGAAAACACTGCCCTAGAGAAGGAGAAGACTGCTCTGGAGCAGAAAAGTGCCATCTTGGAGCAGATAAACACTGCCCTAGAAACGGAAAACATTGCCCTAGAGAAGGAGAAGACTGCTTTGGAGGAGAAAAGCACAGTTTTGGAGCAGATAAACACTGCCCTAGAGAAGGAGAAGACTGCTGTGGAGCAGAAAAGCACAGCTTTGGAGCAGATAAACACTGCAATGAAGCAGGAAAACACTGCCCTAGAGAAGGAGAAGATCTCTCTGGAGCAGAAAAGTGCCATCTTGGAGCAGATACACACTGCCCTGGAGGAGATAAACACTGCCCATAGCAAGGAAAACACTGCACCAGAGAAGGAGAAGACTGATCTGGAGAAGATAAACACTGCCCTAGAGACAGAAAACATTGCCCTAGAGAGGAAGACCGCTCTGTAGCAGAAAACCACAGCTTTGGAGCAGATAAACACTGCAATGAAGCAGGAAAACACTGCCCTCGGGAAAGAGAAGATCACTTTGTAGCAGAAAAGTGCCATCTTGGAGCAGATAAACACTGCCCTGGAGCAGAAAAACACTGCATTGGAGAAGGAGAAGACTGCTCTGGATCAGAAAAGTGCCATCTTGGAGCAGATAAACACTGCCCTAGAAACGGAAAACATTGCCCTAGAGAAGGAGAAGACTGCTTTGGAGGAGAAAAGCACAGTTTTGGAGCAGATAAACACTGCCCTAGAGAAGGAGAAGACTGCTGTGGAGCAGAAAAGCACAGTTTTGGAGCAGATAAACTGCCCTGGAACAGGAAAACACTGCCCTAAAGACAGAAAACATTGCCCTAGAGAAGAAGACTGCTCTGTAGCAGAAAAACACAGCTTTGGAGCAGATAAACACTGCAATGAAGCAGGAAAACACTTCCCTCGGGAAAGAAAATCCCTTTGGAGCAGAAAAGTGCCATCTTGGAGCAGATAAACACTGCCCTAGAGACAGAAAACATTGCCCTAGAGAAGGAGAAGACCGCTCTGGAACAGAAGAGCACAGTTTTGGAGCAGATACACACTGCCCTGGAGCATTTAAACACTGCCATGGAGTAGGAAAACACTGCATTAGAGAAGGAGAAGACCTCTCTTGAGCAGAAAAGTGCCATCTTGGAGCAGATAAACACTGCCCTGGAGGAGATAAACACTGCCAGCAGCAGTAAAACACTGCACTAGAGAAGGAGAAGACTGCCCTGGAGCAGAAAATTGCCATCTTGGAGCAGATAAACACTGCCCTAGAGAAGGAGAAGACCGCTCTGTAGCAGAAAACCACAGTTTTGGAGCAGATAAACACTGCCCAGCAGCAGTAAAACACCGCACTAGAGAAGGAGAAGACTGCCCTGGAGCAGAAAATTGCCATCTTGGAGCAGATAAACACTGCCCTAGAGATGAAGACCGCTCTGGAATAGAAAAGGACAGATTTGGAGCAGATAAACACTGCCCTAGAGACAGAAAACATTGCCCTAGAGAAGGAGAAGACCGCTCTGGAACAGAATAGCACAGTTTTGGAGCAGATAAACACTACCCTAGAGAAGGAGAAGACTGCTGTGGAGCAGAAAAGCACAGTTTTGGAGCAGATAAACTCTGCCTTGAACAGAAAAACACTGCCCTAGAGACAGAAAACATTGCCCTAGAGAAGGAGAAGACCGCTCTGGAACAGAATAGCACAGTTTTGGAGCAGATAAACACTGCCCTAGAGAAGGAGAAGACTGCTGTGGAGCAGAAAAGCACAGTTTTGGAGCAGATAAACTCTGCCTTGAACAGAAAAACACTGCCCTAGAGACAGAAAACATTGCCCTAGAGAAGGAGAAGACCGCTCTGGAACAGAATAGCACAGTTTTGGAGCAGATAAACACTGCCCTAGAGAAGGAGAAGACTGCTGTGGAGCAGAAAAGCACAGTTTTGGAGCAGATAAACTCTGCCTTGGAACAGGAAAACACTGCCCTAGAGACAGAAAACATTGCCCTAGAGAAGTAGACTGCTCTGTAGCAGAAAACCACAGTTTTGGAGCAGATAAACACTGCCCTAGAGCAGGAAAACACTGCCCTTGAGAAAGAGAAGATCACTTTGGAGCAGAAAAGTGCCATCTTAGAGCAGATAAACACTGCCCTGGAAGAAAAACACTGCACTAGAGAAGGTGAAGACTGCTCTGGAGCAGAAAAGTGCCATCTTGGAGCAGATAAACACTGCCCTAGAGATGGAAAACATTGCCCTAGAGAAGGAGAACACCGCTCTGTAGCAGAAATCCACAGTTTTGGAGCAGATAAACACTGCCCTAGAAACAGAAAACATTGCCCTGGAGAAGGAGAAGACCGCTCTGGAACAGAAAAGCACTGTTTTGGAGCAGATAAACACTGCCCTGGAGCAGGAAAACACTGCACTAGAGAAGGAGAAGACTGCTCTGGAGCAGAAAAGTGCCATCTTGGAGCAGATACACACTGCCCTGGAGGAGATAAACACTGCCCAGCAGCAGGAAAACACTGCACCAGAGAAGGAGAAGACTGATCTGGAGCAGATAAACACTGCCCTAGAGACAGAAAACATTGCCCTAGAGAGGAAGACCGCTCTGTAGCAGAAAACCACAGCTTTGGAGCAGATAAACACTGCAATGAAGCAGGAAAACACTGCCCTCGGGAAAGAGAAGATCACTTTGTAGCAGAAAAGTGCCATCTTGGAGCAGATAAACACTGCCCTGGTGCAGAAAAACACTGCACTAGAGAAGGAGAAGACTGCTCTGGAGCAGAAAATTGCCATCTTGGAGCAGATAAACACTGCCCTAGAAACGTAAAAAATTGCCCTAGAGAAGGAAAAGACCGCTCTGGAACAGAAAAGCACAGTTTTGGAGCAGATAAACACTGCCATGGAGCAGGAAAACACTGCATTAGAGAAAGAGAAGACCTCTCTGGAGCAGAAAAGTGCCATCTTGGAGCAGATAAACACTGCCCTAGAAACGGAAAACATTGCCCTAGAGAAGGAGAAGACTGCTTTGGAGGAGAAAAGCACAGTTTTGGAGCAGATAAACACTGCCCTAGAGAAGGAGAAGACTGCTGTGGAGCAGAAAAGCACAGTTTTGGAGCAGATAAACTCTGCCTTGAACAGAAAAACACTGCCCTAGAGACAGAAAACATTGCTCTAGAGAAGAAGACTGCTCTGTAGCAGAAAACCACAGCTTTGGAGCAGATAAACACTGCAATGAAGCAGGAAAACACTGCCCTCGGGAAAGAGAAGATCACTTTGTAGCAGAAAAGTGCCATCTTGGAGCAGATAAACACTGCCCTGGAGCAGAAAAACACTGCACTAGAGAAGGAGAAGACTGTTCTGGATCAGAAAATGCCATCTTGGAGCAGATAAACACTGCCCTAGAAACGTAATAAATTGCCCTAGAGAAGGAAAAGACCTCTCTGGAACAGAAAAGCACAGTTTTGGAGCAGATAAACACTGCCATGGAGCAGGAAAACACTGCATTAGAGAAGGAGAAGACCTCTCTTGAGCAGAAAAGTGCCATCTTGGAGCAGATACACACTGCCCTGGAGGAGATAAACACTGCCCAGCAGCAGTAAAACACTGCACTAGAGAAGGAGAAGACTGCCCTGGAGCAGAAAATTGCCATCTTGGAGCAGATAAACACTGCCCTAGAGAAGGAGAAGACCGCTCTGTAGCAGAAAACCACAGTTTTGGAGCAGATAAACACTGCCCCGAAGCAGGAAAACACCGCACTAGAGAAGGAGAAGACTGCTCTGGAGCAGAAAAGTGCCATCTTGGAGCAGATAAACACTGCCCTAGAGATGAAGACCGCTCTGGAATAGAAAAGGACAGATTTGGAGCAGATAAACACTGCCCTAGAGACAGAAAACATTGCCCTAGAGAAGGAGAAGACCGCTCTGGAACAGAATAGCACAGTTTTAGAGCAGATAAACACTGCCCTAGAGAAGGAGAAGACTGCTGTGGAGCAGAAAAGCACAGTTTTGGAGCAGATAAACTCTGCCTTGGAACAGGAAAACACTGCCCTAGAGACAGAAAACATTGCCCTAGAGAAGTAGACTGCTCTGTAGCAGAAAACCACAGTTTTGGAGCAGATAAACACTGCCCTAGAGCAGGAAAACACTGCCCTTGAGAAAGAGAAGATCACTTTGGAGCAGAAAAGTGCCATCTTAGAGCAGATAAACACTGCCCTGGAAGAAAAACACTGCACTAGAGAAGGTGAAGACTGCTCTGGAGCAGAAAAGTGCCATCTTGGAGCAGATAAACACTGCCCTAGAGATGGAAAACATTGCCCTAGAGAAGGAGAACACCGCTCTGTAGCAGAAATCCACAGTTTTGGAGCAGATAAACACTGCCCTAGAAACAGAAAACATTGCCCTGGAGAAGGAGAAGACCGCTCTGGAACAGAAAAGCACTGTTTTGGAGCAGATAAACACTGCCCTGGAGCAGGAAAACACTGCACTAGAGAAGGTGAAGACTGCTCTGGAGCAGAAAAGTGCCATCTTGGAGCAGATACACACTGCCCTGGAGGAGATAAACACTGCCCAGCAGCAGGAAAACACTGCACCAGAGAAGGAGAAGACTGATCTGGAGCAGATAAACACTGCCCTAGAGACAGAAAACATTGCCCTAGAGAGGAAGACCGCTCTGTAGCAGAAAACCACAGCTTTGGAGCAGATAAACACTGCAATGAAGCAGGAAAACACTGCCCTCGGGAAAGAGAAGATCACTTTGTAGCAGAAAAGTGCCATCTTGGAGCAGATAAACACTGCCCTGGTGCAGAAAAACACTGCACTAGAGAAGGAGAAGACTGCTCTGGAGCAGAAAAATGCCACCTTGGAGCAGATAAACACTGCACTAGAAACGTAAAAAATTGCCCTAGAGAAGGAAAAGACCGCTCTGGAACAGAAAAGCACAGTTTTGGAGCAGATAAACACTGCCATGGAGCAGGAAAACACTGCATTAGAGAAAGAGAAGACCTCTCTGGAGCAGAAAAGTGCCATCTTGGAGCAGATACACACTGCCCTGGAGGAGATAAACACTGCCCACAGCAGGAAAACACTGCACCAGAGAAGGAGAAGACTGATCTGGAGCAGATAAACACTGCCCTAGAGACAGAAAACATTGCCCTAGAGAGGAAGACCGCTCTGTAGCAGAAAACCACAGCTTTGGAGCAGATAAACACTGCAATGAAGCAGGAAAACACTGCCCTCGGGAAAGAGAAGATCACTTTGTAGCAGAAAAGTGCCATCTTGGAGCAGATAAACACTGCCCTGGTGCAGAAAAACACTGCACTAGAGAAGGAGAAGACTGCTCTGGAGCAGAAAATTGCCATCTTGGAGCAGATAAACACTGCCCTAGAAACGTAAAAAATTGCCCTAGAGAAGGAAAAGACCGCTCTGGAACAGAAAAGCACAGTTTTGGAGCAGATAAACACTGCCATGGAGCAGGAAAACACTGCATTAGAGAAAGAGAAGACCTCTCTGGAGCAGAAAAGTGCCATCTTGGAGCAGATAAACACTGCCCTAGAAACGGAAAACATTGCCCTAGAGAAGGAGAAGACTGCTTTGGAGGAGAAAAGCACAGTTTTGGAGCAGATAAACACTGCCCTAGAGAAGGAGAAGACTGCTGTGGAGCAGAAAAGCACAGTTTTGGAGCAGATAAACTGCCCTGGAACAGGAAAACACTGCCCTAAAGACAGAAAACATTGCCCTAGAGAAGGAGAATACTGCTTTGGAGGAGAAAACCACAGTTTTGGAGCAGATAAACACTGCCCTGAAGCAGGAAAACACTGCCCTCGGGAAAGAGAAGATAACTTTGGAGCAGAAAAGTGCCATCTTGGAGCAGATAAACACTGCCCTAGAAACGGAAAACATTGCCCTAGAGAAGGAGAAGACCGCTCTGGAACAGAAGAGCACAGTTTTGGAGCAGATACACACTGCCCTGGAGCATTTAAACACTGCCATGGAGTAGGAAAACACTGCATTAGAGAAGGAGAAGACCTCTCTTGAGCAGAAAAGTGCCATCTTGGAGCAGATACACACTGCCCTGGAGGAGATAAACACTGCCCAGCAGCAGTAAAACACTGCACTAGAGAAGGAGAAGACTGCCCTGGAGCAGAAAATTGCCATCTTGGAGCAGATAAACACTGCCCTAGAGAAGGAGAAGACTGCTCTGGAGCAGAAAAGTGCCATCTTGGAGCAGATAAACACTGCCCTAGAGATGAAGACCGCTCTGGAATAGAAAAGGACAGATTTGGAGCAGATAAACACTGCCCTAGAGACAGAAAACATTGCCCTAGAGAAGGAGAAGACCGCTCTGGAACAGAATAGCACAGTTTTGGAGCAGATAAACACTACCCTAGAGAAGGAGAAGACTGCTGTGGAGCAGAAAAGCACAGTTTTGGAGCAGATAAACTCTGCCTTGAACAGAAAAACACTGCCCTAGAGACAGAAAACATTGCCCTAGAGAAGGAGAAGACCGCTCTGGAACAGAATAGCACAGTTTTGGAGCAGATAAACACTGCCCTAGAGAAGGAGAAGACTGCTGTGGAGCAGAAAAGCACAGTTTTGGAGCAGATAAACTCTGCCTTGAACAGAAAAACACTGCCCTAGAGACAGAAAACATTGCCCTAGAGAAGAAGACTGCTCTGTAGCAGAAAACCACAGTTTTGGAGCAGATAAACACTGCAATGAAGCAGGAAAACACTGCCCTCGGGAAAGAGAAGATCACTTTGTAGCAGAAAAGTGCCATCTTGGAGCAGATAAACACTGCCCTGGTGCAGAAAAACACTGCACTAGAGACGGAGAAGACTGCCCTGGAGAAGAAAAAGGCCATCTTAGAACAGATAAACACTGCCCTAGACACGTAATAAATTGCCCTAGAGAAGGAAAAGACCTCTCTGGAACAGAAAAGCAGTTTTGGAGCAGATAAACACTGCCATGGAGCAGGAAAACACTGCATTAGAGAAGGAGAAGACCTCTCTGGAGCAGAAAAGTGCCATCTTGGAGCAGATACACACTGCCCTGGAGGAGATAAACACTGCCCAGCAGCAGTAAAACACTGCACTAGAGAAGGAGAAGACTGCCCTGGAGCAGAAAATTGCCATCTTGGAGCAGATAAACACTGCCCTAGAGAAGGAGAAGACCGCTCTGTAGCAGAAAACCACAGTTTTGGAGCAGATAAACACTGCCCCGAAGCAGGAAAACACCGCACTAGAGAAGGAGAAGACTGCTCTGGAGCAGAAAAGTGCCATCTTGGAGCAGATAAACACTGCCCTAGAGATGAAGACCGCTCTGGAATAGAAAAGGACAGATTTGGAGCAGATAAACACTGCCCTAGAGACAGAAAACATTGCCCTAGAGAAGGAGAAGACCGCTCTGGAACAGAATAGCACAGTTTTGGAGCAGATAAACACTGCCCTAGAGAAGGAGAAGACTGCTGTGGAGCAGAAAAGCACAGTTTTGGAGCAGATAAACTCTGCCTTGGAACAGGAAAACACTGCCCTAGAGACAGAAAACATTGCCCTAGAGAAGTAGACTGCTCTGTAGCAGAAAACCACAGTTTTGGAGCAGATAAACACTGCCCTAGAGCAGGAAAACACTGCCCTTGAGAAAGAGAAGATCACTTTGGAGCAGAAAAGTGCCATCTTAGAGCAGATAAACACTGCCCTGGAAGAAAAACACTGCACTAGAGAAGGTGAAGACTGCTCTGGAGCAGAAAAGTGCCATCTTGGAGCAGATAAACACTGCCCTAGAGATGGAAAACATTGCCCTAGAGAAGGAGAACACCGCTCTGTAGCAGAAATCCACAGTTTTGGAGCAGATAAACACTGCCCTAGAAACAGAAAACATTGCCCTGGAGAAGGAGAAGACCGCTCTGGAACAGAAAAGCACTGTTTTGGAGCAGATAAACACTGCCCTGGAGCAGGAAAACACTGCACTAGAGAAGGAGAAGACTGCTCTGGAGCAGAAAAGTGCCATCTTGGAGCAGATACACACTGCCCTGGAGGAGATAAACACTGCCCAGCAGCAGGAAAACACTGCACCAGAGAAGGAGAAGACTGATCTGGAGCAGATAAACACTGCCCTAGAGACAGAAAACATTGCCCTAGAGAGGAAGACCGCTCTGTAGCAGAAAACCACAGCTTTGGAGCAGATAAACACTGCAATGAAGCAGGAAAACACTGCCCTCGGGAAAGAGAAGATCACTTTGTAGCAGAAAAGTGCCATCTTGGAGCAGATAAACACTGCCCTGGTGCAGAAAAACACTGCACTAGAGAAGGAGAAGACTGCTCTGGAGCAGAAAATGGCCATCATATATCAGATAAACGCTGACCTAGAAACGTAAAAAATTGCCCTAGAGAAGGAAAAGACCGCTCTGGAACAGAAAAGCACAGTTTTGGAGCAGATAAACACTGCCATGGAGCAGGAAAACACTGCATTAGAGAAGGAGAAGACCTCTCTGGAGCAGAAAAGTGCCATCTTGGAGCAGATACACACTGCCCTGGAGGAGATAAACACTGCCCAGCAGCAGGAAAACACTGCACCAGAGAAGGAGAAGACTGATCTGGAGCAGATAAACACTGCCCTAGAGACAGAAAACATTGCCCTAGAGAGGAAGACCGCTCTGTAGCAGAAAACCACAGCTTTGGAGCAGATAAACACTGCAATGAAGCAGGAAAACACTGCCCTCGGGAAAGAGAAGATCACTTTGTAGCAGAAAAGTGCCATCTTGGAGCAGATAAACACTGCCCTGGTGCAGAAAAACACTGCACTAGAGAAGGAGAAGACTGCTCTGGAGCAGAAAATTGCCATCTTGGAGCAGATAAACACTGCCCTAGAAACGTAAAAAATTGCCCTAGAGAAGGAAAAGACCGCTCTGGAACAGAAAAGCACAGTTTTGGAGCAGATAAACACTGCCATGGAGCAGGAAAACACTGCATTAGAGAAAGAGAAGACCTCTTTGTAGCAGAAAAGTGCCATCTTGGAGCAGACAAACACTGCCCTAGAAACGGAAAACATTGCCCTAGAGAAGGAGAAGACTGCTTTGGAGGAGAAAAGCACAGTTTTGGAGCAGATAAACACTGCCCTAGAGAAGGAGAAGACTGCTGTGGAGCAGAAAAGCACAGTTTTGGAGCAGATAAACTGCCCTGGAACAGGAAAACACTGCCCTAAAGACAGAAAACATTGCCCTAGAGAAGAAGAATACTGCTCTGTAGGAGAAAAGCACAGTTTTGGAGCAGATAAACACTGCAATGAAGCAGGAAAACACTTCCCTCGGGAAAGAGAAGATCACTTTGGAGCAGAAAAGTGCCATCTTGGAACAGAAAAACACTGCCCTAGAGAAAAAAAACATTGCCCTAGAGAAGGAGAAGACCGCTCTGGAACAGAATAGCACAGTTTTGGAGCAGATACACACTGCCCTGGAGCATTTAAACACTGCCATGGAGTAGGAAAACACTGCATTAGAGAAGGAGAAGACCTCTCTTGAGCAGAAAAGTGCCATCTTGGAGCAGATACACACTGCCCTGGAGGAGATAAACACTGCCCAGCAGCAGTAAAACACTGCACTAGAGAAGGAGAAGACTGCCCTGGAGCAGAAAATTGCCATCTTGGAGCAGATAAACACTGCCCTAGAGAAGGAGAAGACTGCTCTGGAGCAGAAAAGTGCCATCTTGGAGCAGATAAACACTGCCCTAGAGATGAAGACCGCTCTGGAATAGAAAAGGACAGATTTGGAGCAGATAAACACTGCCCTAGAGACAGAAAACATTGCCCTAGAGAAGGAGAAGACCGCTCTGGAACAGAATAGCACAGTTTTGGAGCAGATAAACACTACCCTAGAGAAGGAGAAGACTGCTGTGGAGCAGAAAAGCACAGTTTTGGAGCAGATAAACTCTGCCTTGAACAGAAAAACACTGCCCTAGAGACAGAAAACATTGCCCTAGAGAAGGAGAAGACCGCTCTGGAACAGAATAGCACAGTTTTGGAGCAGATAAACACTGCCCTAGAGAAGGAGAAGACTGCTGTGGAGCAGAAAAGCACAGTTTTGGAGCAGATAAACTCTGCCTTGAACAGAAAAACACTGCCCTAGAGACAGAAAACATTGCCCTAGAGAAGGAGACTGCTCTGTAGCAGAAAACCACAGTTTTGGAGCAGATAAACACTGCAATGAAGCAGGAAAACACTGCCCTCGGGAAAGAGAAGATCACTTTGTAGCAGAAAAGTGCCATCTTGGAGCAGATAAACACTGCCCTGGTGCAGAAAAACACTGCACTAGAGAAGGAGAAGACTTCTCTGGAGCAGAAAAATGCCATCTTGGAGCAGATAAACACTGCCCTAGAAACGTAAAAAATTGCCCTAGAGAAGGAGAAGACTGCTGTGGAGCAGAAAAGCAGTTTTGGAGCAGATAAACACTGCCATGGAGCAGGAAAACACTGCATTAGAGAAGGAGAAGACCTCTCTGGAGCAGAAAAGTGCCATCTTGGAGCAGATACACACTGCCCTGGAGGAGATAAACACTGCCCAGCAGCAGTAAAACACTGCACTAGAGAAGGAGAAGACTGCCCTGGAGCAGAAAATTGCCATCTTGGAGCAGATAAACACTGCCCTAGAGAAGGAGAAGACCGCTCTGTAGCAGAAAACCACAGTTTTGGAGCAGATAAACACTGCCCCGAAGCAGGAAAACACCGCACTAGAGAAGGAGAAGACTGCTCTGGAGCAGAAAAGTGCCATCTTGGAGCAGATAAACACTGCCCTAGAGATGAAGACCGCTCTGGAATAGAAAAGGACAGATTTGGAGCAGATAAACACTGCCCTAGAGACAGAAAACATTGCCCTAGAGAAGGAGAAGACCGCTCTGGAACAGAATAGCACAGTTTTAGAGCAGATAAACACTGCCCTAGAGAAGGAGAAGACTGCTGTGGAGCAGAAAAGCACAGTTTTGGAGCAGATAAACTCTGCCTTGAACAGAAAAACACTGCCCTAGAGACAGAAAACATTGCCCTAGAGAAGGAGAAGACTGCTGTGGAGCAGAAAAGCACAGTTTTGGAGCAGATAAACACTGCCCTAGAGCAGGAAAACACTGCCCTTGAGAAAGAGAAGATCACTTTGGAGCAGAAAAGTGCCATCTTAGAGCAGATAAACACATCCCTGGAAGAAAAACACTGCACTAGAGAAGGTGAAGACTGCTCTGGAGCAGAAAAGTGCCATCTTGGAGCAGATAAACACTGCCCTAGAGAAGGAGAAGACCGCTCTGGAACAGAATAGCACAGTTTTGGAGCAGATAAACACTGCCCTAGAGAAGGAGAAGACTGCTGTGGAGCAGAAAAGCACAGTTTTGGAGCAGATAAACACTGCCATGGAGCAGGAAAACACTGCATTAGAGAAGGAGAAGACCTCTCTGGAGCAGAAAAGTGCCATCTTGGAGCAGATACACACTGCCCTGGAGGAGATAAACACTGCCCATCAGCAGGAAAACACTGCACCGGAGAAGGAGAAGACTGATCTGGAGAAGATAAACACTGCCCTAGATACAGAAAACATTGCCCTAGAGAGGAAGAACGCTCTGTAGCAGAAAACCACAGCTTTGGAGCAGATAAACACTGCAATGAAGCAGGAAAACACTGCCCTCGGGAAAGAGAAGATCACTTTGTAGCAGAAAAGTGCCATCTTGGAGCAGATAAACACTGCCCTGGTGCAGAAAAACACTGCACTAGAGAAGGAGAAGACTGCTCTGGAGCAGAAAATTGCCATCTTGGAGCAGATAAACACTGCCCTAGAAACGTAAAAAATTGCCCTAGAGAAGGAAAAGACCGCTCTGGAACAGAAAAGCACAGTTTTGGAGCAGATAAACACTGCCATGGAGCAGGAAAACACTGCATTAGAGAAAGAGAAGACCTCTCTGGAGCAGAAAAGTGCCATCTTGGAGCAGATACACACTGCCCTGGAGGAGATAAACACTGCCCACAGCAGGAAAACACTGCACCAGAGAAGGAGAAGACTGCTGTGGAGCAGATAAACACTGCCCTAGAGACAGAAAACATTGCCCTAGAGAGGAAGACCGCTCTGTAGCAGAAAACCACAGCTTTGGAGCAGATAAACACTGCAATGAAGCAGGAAAACACTGCCCTCGGGAAAGAGAAGATCACTTTGTAGCAGAAAAGTGCCATCTTGGAGCAGATAAACACTGCCCTGGTGCAGAAAAACACTGCACCAGAGAAGGAGAAGACTGCTCTGGAGCAGAAAATTGCCATCTTGGAGCAGATAAACACTGCCCTAGAAACAGAAAACATTGCCCTAGAGAAGGAGAAGACCGCTCTGAAACAGAATAGCACAGTTTTGGAGCAGATAAACACTGCCCAGCAGCAGGAAAACACTGCATTAGAGAAGGAGAAGACCTCTCTGGAGCAGAAAAGTGCCATCTTGGAGAAGATACACACTGCCCTGGAGGAGATAAACACTGCCCAGCAGCAGGAAAACACTGCACCAGAGAAGGAGAAGACTGATCTGGAGCAGATAAACACTGCCCTAGAGACAGAAAACATTGCCCTAGAGAGGAAGACCGCTCTGTAGCAGAAAACCACAGCATTGGAGCAGATAAACACTGCAATGAAGCAGGAAAACACTGCCCTCGGGAAAGAGAAGATCACTTTGTAGCAGAAAAGTGCCATCTTGGAGCAGATAAACACTGCCCTGGAGCAGGAAAACACTGCACTAGAGAAGGAGAAGACTGCTCTGGAGCAGAAAAGTGCCATCTTGGAGCAGATAAACACTGCCCTAGAGATGGAAAACATTGCCCTAGAGAAGGAGAAGACTGCTTTGGAGGAGAAAAGCACAGTTTTGGAGCAGATAAACACTGCCCTAGAGAAGGAGAAGACTGCTGTGGAGCAGAAAAGCACAGTTTTGGAGCAGATAAACACTGCCATGAAGCAGGAAAAACTGCATTAGAGAAGGAGAAGACCTCTCTGGAGCTGAAAAGTGCCATCTTGGAGCAGATACACACTGCCCTGGAGGAGATAAACACTGCCCATCAGCAGGAAAACACTGCACCAGAGAAGGAGAAGACTGATCTGGAGCAGATAAACACTGCCCTAGAGACAGAAAACATTGCCCTAGAGAGGAAGACCGCTCTGTAGCAGAAAACCACAGCTTTGGAGCAGATAAACACTGCAATGAAGCAGGAAAACACTGCCCTCGGGAAAGAGAAGATCACTTTGTAGCAGAAAAGTGCCATCTTGGAGCAGATAAACACTGCCCTGGTGCAGAAAAACACTGCACTAGAGAAGGAGAAGACTGCTCTGGAGCAGAAAATTGCCATCTTAGAGCAGATAAACACTGCCCTAGAAACGTAAAAAATTGCCCTAGAGAAGGAAAAGACCGCTCTGGAACAGAAAAGCACAGTTTTGGAGCAGATAAACACTGCCATGGAGCAGGAAAACACTGCATTAGAGAAAGAGAAGACCTCTCTGGAGCAGAAAAGTGCCATCTTGGAGCAGACAAACACTGCCCTAGAAACGGAAAACATTGCCCTAGAGAAGGAGAAGACTGCTTTGGAGGAGAAAAGCACAGTTTTGGAGCAGATAAACACTGCCCTAGAGAAGGAGAAGACTGCTGTGGAGCAGAAAAGCACAGTTTTGGAGCAGATAAACTGCCCTGGAACAGGAAAACACTGCCCTAAAGACAGAAAACATTGCCCTAGAGAAGGAGAATACTGCTTTGGAGGAGAAAAGCACAGTTTTGGAGCAGATAAACACTGCCCTGAAGCAGGAAAACACTGCCCTCGGGAAAGAGAAGATCACTTTGGAGCAGAAAAGTGCCATCTTGGAGCAGATAAACACTGCCCTAGAGACAGAAAACATTGCCCTAGAGAAGGAGAAGACCGCTCTGGAACAGAAGAGCACAGTTTTGGAGCAGATACACACTGCCCTGGAGCATTTAAACACTGCCATGGAGTAGGAAAACACTGCATTAGAGAAGGAGAAGACCTCTCTTGAGCAGAAAAGTGCCATCTTGGAGCAGATACACACTGCCCTGGAGGAGATAAACACTGCCCAGCAGCAGTAAAACACTGCACTAGAGAAGGAGAAGACTGCCCTGGAGCAGAAAATTGCCATCTTGGAGCAGATAAACACTGCCCTAGAGAAGGAGAAGACCGCTCTGTAGCAGAAAACCACAGTTTTGGAGCAGATAAACACTGCCCCGAAGCAGGAAAACACCGCACTAGAGAAGGAGAAGACTGCTCTGGAGCAGAAAAGTGCCATCTTGGAGCAGATAAACACTGCCCTAGAGATGAAGACCGCTCTGGAATAGAAAAGGACAGATTTGGAGCAGATAAACACTGCCCTAGAGACAGAAAACATTGCCCTAGAGAAGGAGAAGACCGCTCTGGAACAGAATAGCACAGTTTTGGAGCAGATAAACACTACCCTAGAGAAGGAGAAGACTGCTGTGGAGCAGAAAAGCACAGTTTTGGAGCAGATAAACTCTGCCTTGAACAGAAAAACACTGCCCTAGAGACAGAAAACATTGCCCTAGAGAAGGAGAAGACCGCTCTGTAACAGAATAGCACAGTTTTGGAGCAGATAAACACTGCCCTAGAGAAGGAGAAGACTGCTGTGGAGCAGAAAAGCACAGTTTTGGAGCAGATAAACTCTGCCTTGAACAGAAAAACACTGCCCTAGAGACAGAAAACATTGCCCTAGAGAAGTAGACTGCTCTGTAGCAGAAAACCACAGTTTTGGAGCAGATAAACACTGCCCTGGAGCAGGAAAACACTGCCCTCGAGAAAGTGAAGATCACTCTGGAGCAGAAAAGTGCCATCTTGGAGCAGATAAACACTGCCCTGGTGCAGAAAAACACTGCACTAGAGAAGGAGAAGACTGCTCTGGAGCAGAAAAATGCCATCTTGGAGCAGATAAACAATGCCCTAGAAACGTAAAAAATTGCCCTAGAGAAGGAAAAGACTGCTGTGGAGCAGAAAAGCAGTTTTGGAGCAGATAAACACTGCCATGGAGCAGGAAAACACTGCATTAGAGAAGGAGAAGACCTCTCTGGAGCAGAAAAGTGCCATCTTGGAGCAGATACACACTGCCCTGGAGGAGATAAACACTGCCCAGCAGCAGTAAAACACTGCACTAGAGAAGGAGAAGACTGCCCTGGAGCAGAAAATTGCCATCTTGGAGCAGATAAACACTGCCCTAGAGAAGGAGAAGACCGCTCTGTAGCAGAAAACCACAGTTTTGGAGCAGATAAACACTGCCCCGAAGCAGGAAAACACCGCACTAGAGAAGGAGAAGACTGCTCTGGAGCAGAAAAGTGCCATCTTGGAGCAGATAAACACTGCCCTAGAGATGAAGACCGCTCTGGAATAGAAAAGGACAGATTTGGAGCAGATAAACACTGCCCTAGAGACAGAAAACATTGCCCTAGAGAAGGAGAAGACCGCTCTGGAACAGAATAGCACAGTTTTGGAGCAGATAAACACTACCCTAGAGAAGGAGAAGACTGCTGTGGAGCAGAAAAGCACAGTTTTGGAGCAGATAAACTCTGCCTTGAACAGAAAAACACTGCCCTAGAGACAGAAAACATTGCCCTAGAGAAGGAGAAGACCGCTCTGTAACAGAATAGCACAGTTTTGGAGCAGATAAACACTGCCCTAGAGAAGGAGAAGACTGCTGTGGAGCAGAAAAGCACAGTTTTGGAGCAGATAAACTCTGCCTTGAACAGAAAAACACTGCCCTAGAGACAGAAAACATTGCCCTAGAGAAGGAGAAGACCGCTCTGGAACAGAATAGCACAGTTTTGGAGCAGATAAACACTGCCCTAGAGAAGGAGAAGACTGCTGTGGAGCAGAAAAGCACAGTTTTGGAGCAGATAAACTCTGCCTTGGAACAGGAAAACACTGCCCTAGAGACAGAAAACATTGCCCTAGAGAAGAAGACTGCTCTGTAGCAGAAATCCACAGTTTTGGAGCAGATAAACACTGCCCTAGAAACAGAAAACATTGCCCTGGAGAAGGAGAAGACCGCTCTGGAACAGAAAAGCACTGTTTTGGAGCAGATAAACACTGCCCTGGAGCAGATAAACACTGCACTAGAGAAGGTGAAGACTGCTCTGGAGCAGAAAAGTGCCATCTTGGAGCAGATAAACACTGCCCTGGAGGAGATAAACACTGCCCACAGCAGGAAAACACTGCACCAGAGAAGGAGAAGACTGATCTGGAGAAGATAAACACTGCCCTAGAGACAGAAAACATTGCCCTAGAGAGGAAGACCGCTCTGTAGCAGAAAACCACAGCTTTGGAGCAGATAAACACTGCAATGAAGCAGGAAAACACTGCCCTCGGGAAAGAGAAGATCACTTTGTAGCAGAAAAGTGCCATCTTGGAGCAGATAAACACTGCCCTGGTGCAGAAAAACACTGCACTAGAGAAGGAGAAGACTGCTCTGGAGCAGAAAATTGCCATCTTGGAGCAGATAAACACTGCAATGAAGCAGGAAAACACTGCCCTCGGGAAAGAGAAGATCACTTTGTAGCAGAAAAGTGCCATCTTGGAGCAGATAAACACTGCCCTGGTGCAGAAAAACACTGCACTAGAAACGTAAAAAATTGCCCTAGAGAAGGAAAAGACCGCTCTGGAACAGAAAAGCACAGTTTTGGAGCAGATAAACACTGCCATGGAGCAGGAAAACACTGCATTAGAGAAGGAGAAGACCTCTCTGGAGCAGAAAAGTGCCATCTTGGAGCAGATAAACACTGCCCTAGAAACGTAAAAAATTGCCCTAGAGAAGGAAAAGACCGCTCTGGAACAGAAAAGCACAGTTTTGGAGCAGATAAACACTGCCCTAGAGAAGGAGAAGACTGCTTTGGAGCAGAAAAGCACAGTTTTGGAGCAGATAAACTCTGCCTTGGAACAGGAAAACACTGCATTAGAGAAGGAGAAGACCTCTCTGGATCAGAAAAGTGCCATCTTGGAGCAGATAAACACTGCCATGGAGCAGGAAAACACTGCATTAGAGAAAGAGAAGACCTCTCTGGAGCAGAAAAGTGCCATCTTGGAGCAGATACACACTGCCCTGGAGGAGATAAACACTGCCCACAGCAGGAAAACACTGCACCAGAGAAGGAGAAGACTGCTGTGGAGCAGAAAAGCACAGTTTTGGAGCAGATAAACTCTGCCTTGAACAGAAAAACACTGCCCTAGAGACAGAAAACATTGCCCTAGAGAAGGAGAAGACCGCTCTGTAACAGAATAGCACAGTTTTGGAGCAGATACACACTGCCCTGGAGGAGATAAACACTGCCCAGCAGCAGTAAAACACTGCACTAGAGAAGGAGAAGACTGCCCTGGAGCAGAAAATTGCCATCTTGGAGCAGATAAACACTGCCCTAGAAACGGAAAACATTGCCCTAGAGAAGGAGAAGACCGCTCTGGAACAGAAGAGCACAGTTTTGGAGCAGATACACACTGCCCTGGAGCATTTAAACACTGCCATGGAGTAGGAAAACACTGCATTAGAGAAGGAGAAGACCTCTGTTGAGCAGAAAAGTGCCATCTTGGAGCAGATACACACTGCCCTGGAGGAGATAAACACTGCCCAGCAGCAGTAAAACACTGCACTAGAGAAGGAGAAGACTGCCCTGGAGCAGAAAATTGCCATCTTGGAGCAGATAAACACTGCCCTAGAGAAGGAGAAGACCGCTCTGTAGCAGAAAACCACAGTTTTGGAGCAGATAAACACTGCCCCGAAGCAGGAAAACACCGCACTAGAGAAGGAGAAGACTGCTCTGGAGCAGAAAAGTGCCATCTTGGAGCAGATAAACACTGCCCTAGAGATGAAGACCGCTGTGGAGCAGAAAAGCACAGTTTTGGAGCAGATAAACTCTGCCTTGAACAGAAAAACACTGCCCTAGAGACAGAAAACATTGCCCTAGAGAAGGAGAAGACCGCTCTGGAACAGAATAGCACAGTTTTGGAGCAGATAAACACTGCCCTAGAAAAGGAGAAGACTGCTGTGGAGCAGAAAAGCACAGTTTTGGAGCAGATAAACTCTGCCTTGGAACAGGAAAACAATGCCCTAGAGACAGAAAACATTGCCCTAGAGAAGAAGACCGATCTGTAGCAGAAAACCACAGTTTTGAAGCAGATAAACACTGCCCTGGAGCAGGAAAACACTGCCCTCGGAAAAGAAGATTACTTTGGAGCAGAAAAGTGCCATCGTGGAGCAGATACACACTGCCCTGGAGGAGATAAACACTGCCCTGGAACAGGAAAACACTGCACCAGAGAAGGAGAAGACTGATCTGGAGCAGATAAACACTGCCCTAGAAACAGAAAACATTGCCCTAGAGAGGAAGACCGCTCTGTAGCAGAAAACCACAGCTTTGGAGCAGATAAACACTGCAATGAAGCAGGAAAACACTGCCCTCGGGAAAGAGAAGATCACTTTGTAGCAGAAAAGTGCCATCTTGGAGCAGATAAACACTGCCCTGGTGCAGAAAAACACTGCACTAGAGAAGGAGAAGACTGCTCTGGAGCAGAAAATTGCCATCTTGGAGCAGATAAACACTGCCCTAGAAACGTAAAAAATTGCCCTAGAGAAGGAAAAGACCGCTCTGGAACAGAAAAGCACAGTTTTGGAGCAGATAAACACTGCCATGGAGCAGGAAAACACTGCATTAGAGAAAGAGAAGACTGCCCTTGAGCAGAAAATTGCCATCTTGGAGCAGATAAGCACTGCCCTAGAGAAGGAGAAGACCGCTCTGGAACAGAATAGCACAGTTTTGGAGCAGATAAACACTGCCCTAGAGAAGGAGAAGACTGCCCTGGAGCAGAAAATTGCCATCTTGGAGCAGATAAACACTGCCCTAGAAACGTAAAAAATTGCCCTAGAGAAGGAAAAGACCGCTCTGGAACAGAAAAGCACTGTTTTGGAGCAGATAAACACTGCCCTGGAGCAGGAAAATACTGCACTAGAGAAGGTGAAGACTGCTCTGGAGCAGAAAAGTGCCATCTTGGAGCAGATAAACACTGCAATGAAGCAGGAAAACACTGCCCTCGGGAAAGAGAAGATCACTTTGTAGCAGAAAAGTGCCATCTTGGAGCAGATAAACACTGCCCTAGAAACAGAAAACATTGCCCTGGAGAAGGAGAAGACCGCTCTGGAACAGAAAAGCACTGTTTTGGAGCAGATAAACACTGCCATGGAGCAGGAAAATACTGCACTAGAGAAGGTGAAGACTGCTCTGGAGCAGAAAAGTGCCATCTTGGAGCAGATAAACACTGCCCTGTAGCAGGAAAACATTGCCCTAGAGAAGGACAAGACTGCTGTGGAACAGAAAAGCACAGTTTTGGAGCAGATAAACTCTGCCCTGGAACAGGAAAACACTGCCCTAGAGACAGAAAACATTGCCCTAGAGAAGAAGAAGACCACTCTGTAGCAGAAAACCACACTTTTGGAGCAGATAAACACTGCCCTAGAACAGGAAGACACTGCCCTAGAGATGGAAAACACTGCCATAGAGAAGGAGAAGACTGCTGTGGAACAGAAAAGCACAGTTTTGGAGCAGATAAACTCTGCCCTGGAACAGGAAAACACTGCCCTAGAGACAGAAAACATTGCCCTAGAGAAGAAGAAGACCACTCTGTAGCAGAAAACCACACTTTTGGAGCAGATAAACACTGCCCTAGAACAGGAAGACACTGCCCTAGAGATGGAAAACACTTCCATAGAGAAGGAGAAGACTGCTGTGCAGCAGAAAAGCACAGTTTTGGAGCAGATAAACTGCCCTGGACCAGGAAAACACTGCCCTAGAGAAAGAAAACATTGCCCTAGAGAAGAAGAAGACCGCTCTGTTGCAGAAAACCACAGTTTTGGAGCAGATAAACACTGCCCTGGAGCAGGAAAACACTGCCCTCGAGAAAGTGAAGATCACTCTGGAGCAGAAAAGTGCCATCTTGGAGCAGATAAACACTGCCCTGGTGCAGAAAAACACTGCACTAGAGAAGAAGACCACTCTGGAGCAGAAAAGTGCCATCTTGGAGCAGATAAACATTGCCCTGGAGCAGGAAAACATTGCCCTAGAGAAGGAGAATACTGCTCTGGAGCAGAAAAGCACAAGTTTAAGAATGATTAAATATGCATTTCTATTTATGTTTTAACCGCTGACACCCAGGACGTTTGTTGTCTTTTCGTTAGCTCCAATAGCTTAGCCTCCTCGCGTTTTTTCCAAGCTGGAAAATAGTGAAACGAAAGTCCGTTTTCCATCTTTTTACCTTTTCGGTCGTGTGATCGGACATTACGTGCAATAACGCAGCAAGTTCGTGCCATAGCTAAAATATCTGTGAGACAGTCGCTTTTGTAGGTGGCAACAAAGATGGCACTGATACCCCTCCGACTAGAACAGACGTCATAGAAGATGGTGGACGCTGTTGTGTCCGCCGTCTTCTATGTTGCAGCAGAGCGATCAGAGCTCGTTAGGTCCTGTGCTGTGTAGACTTATTTCAACCAGAAATTCGTTTCTAAAAAGCCTTTCTGAATGTGAAAGAAATATATATGTATTTTCTTTTATACTTTTGGGTAATTTCTCTTTTGTCCTTGGCTTTAGCCTGTGTACTAGGACATCTCAGAAGTCATTGGAGTTCTCCCTGTGTGACCAGCAGACTGAAGCTCTGTCTGTGACCAGTGTTCCCAGTATAATAAATAAATGTTTTATTATTTCACTTTTTGTGTATTTTTAAATATCTCAATCTGAAGTATTAGTGCAGGGGTATTAAACTCAATTTCACGGAGGGCCACTTCAGCATATTGGCCACCCTCAACGGGCCACATTGACTTTACAAATCAGGAGTGCCCAGGTGCAGTCCTCCAGACTGCAACTGTTACCGGCACCAGAACTAGGGGGATCTGAGGTCAGTATCAAGTGGTGAATAGGCAGATGAATCCTGTGCAACCAGGTCTGTGGATCACAGGAAGCGAGTCGTAACAATGTATCTCTGGCAAGAGCTTGTTTATTCTGATTACAGAAAAACAAATAAAACATAAATAAAATACAATTCAAATTCAATCAACATCCATAGTTTCCACGAAGAAATAAAATTCACAAATAAAATAACAGCAAAAAATGAAGAAAATCTAATCCTAAATTAACAACCAAACTGAAAAAAACACTCCACCTAACACAGTAGACACCAACGTCGTCAGTTATAACGGTTCTCTTGATCATTAACGTTGGGTAGTTAAAACCGTTACAGAAGTTATAAAAGAGATCAAGCCCACCACAAATAAGTACATAAGTACTTGAGCACCTGGCTTTTTTGGTCCTTGCCCCCAAGTACCCTTTTTGTCAATTATTTATTTAACTATTTTATTATTTTTTTGGGGGGGTATTATTATTTCCTCAGCCCTCTTCTGACACATCAAAACATGTGCTAAAATTATTTGCTTTTTTGTTTCTTTTTTGTACAACATAATAAGCCGGTTACCTTTGACCTTTTGCCCGTGACGCATGGCAGTTGCCTCTCGCGCAGTGAGATAAGGCGGCTAACTGGAGCTAAACGTAGCGAACGTTCCAGATTACAGAACAGTTTTTGGTGAATTATTTTAAAAAATAGTTTTTGATGAATAAAGTGGAGTAGACTTGCTACTTGTCAGATGATGGAAAACGTTGAAGTATCGTTTCTGCTTCAGCTCGGAGTCGCGGTTTAAGCAGAGAGGTAATGAAATACAACAGACACTGATAGGCCTCTGCGTCTGCCTTTCTCTGAAGAACTACTGAGCGGGAGGAGACAGCCAGGTGAGGAAAAACTATTCTTATCTATCGATTCAGTACTTTTATCATACAGACATTAGGCTGTTGTTGTTGTGCTATTAACTAGCTGCTAGCTAACAACTTTGCTAGCAAAACGATAACTAAAAAGCTTCTCCCCTGCTTATGCTATAAGGGCACATCGCCCGTCCAAAACCGATCATCTCCATAATGGATATATGTCCGATCTTCTAATTTCCTTTGCTACATAATGTACATTTCATTTATTCCAGCATTAGGTGAAGGAGAATAACACTTAAAGTCCAAGAAGGATATTCATTTAGAATTAAAAATAACTCACCCTGAATTACCATGATAGATATAATGAATGTAATGAAAGTGTCATTAATGAAGGGGAAAAACTCAACCCAGACTTAGTATGAACTCAACTTCATACTCTGGTTGACAGAGTATGAAGTTAAATTTGTTTCCCAATTATTCAATGAAAAAAAACTAACCTCAATTAAGTAAAATAAAATTGTAATCAAAACTTTTGGAATTGTAATGATTGCTTTAAAAAAAAAAAGTTTTGTTTAAAATACTTTTTTTTAATTAACTCATTTTTATCAAACATAAACCTTTTTTTGCACACATCAAAAATCTTTTGTCTTGATTTTAGGCCCTGCTCGTGATGTCATGTGAGAATCACAAGCAAAACTTTGAGTCACAAACAAAAACATAGAATAGCAAGAAAAGATTTCTGACAAGTGCAAATAAATTTGTTTTGCAAAAAAGTTAACTTCATGAGTCAAAAATGTGTGATTTAAATTTTTTTTTAAAAATTTTAAGCAAAACTCTGCATGCTTTTCTCGTGGTGGCATGCATTAACAATTCAATTCTTGCTTTTGTTTTTTTGTTTTTTTTGCAGTTCCACGTTAAAGTTTGATGCAGCTCTGCTGTCCTGAATGGACCATCTTCATCTCCACTGCAAGTGCAGCAAACAGGCAGCTCTTTTATAGATTACAGTCACTAAAATTTTGCATTGTGCCCTTGTTTATATTTTTAATAGTGTAATTCTGTAAAGACAAAATATGTCTGGTTGTCCAGCTCTGATTTGCATATCTTGCTAAATTGCGGGTTTTAATATTGCAATGCTTTCCTATAACAAAATAGACCTGCAGAAAGAAATTACTAATAAAATATCTTACATATGCATAGTTGTATGCTCTGTATAGAGATTCTCCTTAGCTTTGATTGTATATCTCACAATTTTGTAATTTATCATTGTTTATTAAACTTTGAAAACTTAGAGGCTTTGTTAATATTCTGTCCTAGAATGTGGTTAGATGTGCCCTTTTTTTTTTCTTTTTTCTTTTGAGCACCTGCCTCTTTAGTGGTCTCTGCACGGCCCTGCCAACAACAATAATAATCTCAGTGATTATTGTTTCAACAAGGTTTTGCGCAATTGCCTTTAGGTTCCATTACCAAAATAACAGAGCAGGAGTTTAAAATTAACTAATTAATCACCACTGTGTTCAGGGAGGCTTATTAATGATCGCAAAATAAATATCAAGTCTGCAAACTTCACCAGGGAGGCGTCCAGGAGGCATCCTGACCAGACGCCCGAGTCACCTCAACTGGGTCCTCTCAACTTGGAGAAGCAGCGGCTCTACTCTGAGTCGCTCCCGGATGTTGGAGCTTCTCACCCTATTTCTAAGGTCGAGCCCAGACACCCTGCAGAGGAAACCCATTTCGGCCGCTTGTATCCGTGATCTTGTTCTTTTGGTCATGACCCAAAGCTCATGACCACAGATGAGGTGGGAAATCGAGAGCTGTCTCTGTTTGACTCGGCTCTCTCTTCACCACTACAGACCGGTACAGCGCCTGCTTCACAGCAGGCACTGCCCCAATCCGCCTGTCAATCTCCTGCTCCCCTTTTCCCTCATTTGTGAACAAGATCTCCAGATACTTAAACTTCTCCACTTGAGGCAGGAACCCTTCTCCCAATCTCTCCCAGAGAGGAGACATCCCATGTCCCAAGAGCCAGGTTCTGCAACTGAAGATCAGGTCGACGGGAACCCCTCCCTCAAGCACCATCCAGATTCAGAAGAGGACAGGACAGTTTAGGACAGGAGTTTTGTACACACAATCAGAGCAATGCCTGCAGCCGCTCCAAAACCCAGGCCAAAACTCAACCCGCTCACAAACGACTCTCCACAATTGGATAAAAAGCCCCACACACTCCAGCTCGGACGCTGCCTCTCTTGATTAAATTGTTCAAGAATAGTTTCCACCATTTCATCTTCTTCTGACGAATTTAAATTGTAAGATCTCATCAGTTCTGCAATTTCATCGAGTAACTCCTCTGTACTTAAATATCCTAACCTCCTTCTTTGAACCCTGATGTAAAATTCTTTAATTTCTTCAATGAGATTATTGTCCATGTTAAAAAGTTTTCTTCAGTCTTTCTTCAGTGCTCGAATGAAAGATCTTCAATCTAATGAAGAGTATGTAAGGAAATAAAATGTTAAAGTGTTAAAAAAATAGTTAAATGTTAAAAAGAATAAAATATTAAGATGATATGTGAAAGTTAATGAGCCGCAAAAGAGTAAAATATTAAAAGAATATTTTAAAATTAATAAAATGTAAAATAGATCAAATGTCAGGACAATATTTTAAAAGTTAATAAAATGTAAAATAGATCAAATGTCAGGACAATATTTTAAAAGTTAATAAAATGTTAAGATAATCTTAGAATTAATGGGTATTTAAGGGTATAGAATATAAAATGAATACAGTGCTAAAATTTCAAACCAATAGAGTAAATAAGCATTACATGCAGTCCGATAGAAATATTATGAGATTAATAAAGTCAAATCAGTTCAGTCTTTGTTACAGCAAGACCTATCAACGTCAGATCAGTTTCTGCGTGTGTCCAGATGTTGAGGCGGTGCAGCTAGATAGGAAACCCCGACAGCGTCCGCGAGGCTTCAGTGGCATTTCAGCTTTAAATTGGTCCACAGTCTCACATCCTGTCACACCCAGAAAGGATTGGACTTTATTCTGCGACACAAAAACAACAAAAGCACAATTAATGGATTTATATAATGAATACTAAAGGAAAAATATTTTTTTTTTTATCCTAAATACTAGTACTGCCTTTATACTCTAGAAAGCCAGAGTTCCACGATCGTCTTTTGGTTCTGGGAAACCATCTGATAGACAGGTGGGGTTCTGTTGGTACCACTACCCTTCACTGTGTTGGAAGGGATGCACTGAACAGCCAAGGACCTCAGGCAGGGAACACAGCAGCATCCACAGGTGATGAGGAGAGCAAGGAAGATTCTTTAAGATTGTGTATCATCTGATTAGTAAACATGTTCTTTTTTTTAAGGCTGCTCCTTGAAGCTTTTTCTTTTTTGCTAAGCCAATAGACCATCAATATATCAATAACATCTGTTATTTATTTAACCAAATTACCCTCTTTCGTAGGGTTTATCATATTTATCAATGTGTTTTTGGCAGTTTTGAGGAGAAGTTTGATACAACTAAATTTATTAAATGATATAAATGCTCAGGTTAGACCAGGGGTGTCCAAAGTCGGTCCTCGAGGGCCGGCATCCTGCATGTTTTCGTTCTCTCCCTAGTGGTTGTAACAACCTCCTCAGCAAGTCAATGTTCTCCTTAGGCCTCTAATGAGCCATCATTTGATGCAGGTGTGTCAAACCAGGGAGAGAACTAAAACATGCAGGATGAGGGCCGACTTTGGACACCCCTGGGTCAGACCTTTCTGCATGACATTGTTAAAAAAAACCTATTTTTTCAAATTATAGCAAGAGACAGAGAGGCAGCAATCAAACAATCCGTTCCATATTTTAAGAAACACTGTTTTGTAAAATCTATTTGACACGTGATCATTGTTCATTTTAATGTATTCAATTCGGAATATTCAGTATTAACTCCAGAAGTATCTGTTACTACACATTAGAAAACATTTCATGTAAAAAGTCTGTTTTAAAGCAAACAACAAGTAAAAGTTTCAGCCATTAAACAAGGAGCATTTTTAATGACACTTTAGCATTTTTGCCTGTCTCCCTGCATGAGGACATACGGGTTCCATGTTGTCACATTTTGTAGATGCGCCACCAGGTTTGTCCCAACCTGATGGAGAGAGAAGACAGAAAAAACAGGCTATTAGTGATGCACTTCAGGCACGTGCAGAAGGGGGGGCTGGGGGTGCTTGAGCACCTGGCCTTTTTGCTCCTTGCCCCCAAGTACCCTTTTTGTCAATTATTTATTTATCTATTTTATTATTTTTTTTTGGGGGGGGGGGTATTATTATTTCCTCGGCCCTCTTCTGACACATAAAAACATGTGCTAAAATTATTTGCTTTTTTGTTTCTTTTTTGTACAACATAATACAAAAAAAGAAACAGGTCCGTGACTTTTGCCCGTGACTCATGGCAGTTGCCTCTCACGCAGTGAGATAAGGCGGCTAACTGGAGCTAAACGTAGCGAACGTTCCAGATTACAGAACAGTTTTTGGTGAATTATTTTTTTTAAAAAGTTTTTGGTGAATAAAGTGGAGTAGACTTACTTGTCAGATGATGGAAAACGTTGAAGTATCGTTTCTGCTTCAGCTCGGAGTCGCGGTTTAAGCAGAGGTAATTAAATACAACAGACACTGATAGGCCTCTGCGTCTGCCTTTCTCTGAAGAACTACTGAGCGGGAGGAGACAGCCAGGTGAGGAGAAACTGTTCTTATCTATCGATTCAGTATTTCTATTATACAGACATTAGGCTGTTGTTGTTGTGCTATTAGCTAGCTGCTAGCTAACGACTTTGCTAGCAAAACAAAATAACTAAAAAGCTTCTCCCCTGTATCGTTAATGATATCAGTCATTCTTTAGTATTGCTTATCCAATAGGGGCACATCGCCTGTCCAAAACCGACCATCTCCATAATGGATATATGTCCGATCTTCTAATTTCCTTTGCTGCATAATGTACATTTAATTTATTCCAGCGTTAGGTAAATGTATCTTGAAGGAGAATAACACTTAAATAAAAGTCCAACAAGGATATTAATTTAGAATTAAAAATAACTCACCCTGAATTACCATGATAGATATAATGAATGTAATAAAAGTGTCATCAATGAAGAGAAAAAACTCAACCCAGACTTTAAGTTTAGGGTCTGGTTCGCAGAGTATGAAGTTAAATTTGTTTCCCAATTATTCAAAGGAAAAAAAAATTACCTCAGTTAAGTAAAATAAAATTGTAATCAGAACCTTTGGAATTGTAATGATTCCTTAAAAGAAAAATGAGCTTAAAAGACGTTTTTTTAATTAAATAACTAATTTTTACCAAACATAAACATTTATTTGAACACATCAGGAATCTTTTGTTGTGATTTTAGGCCCTGCTCAAGACGTCATGTGAGAATCACAAGCAAAACTTTGAGTCACAAACAAAAACTTAGAATAGCAAGAAAAGATTTCTGACAAGCGCAAATAAGTTTGTTTTGCAACAAAGAAAGTTAACTTCATGAGTCAAAAATGTGTGATTTAAATTTTTAAAAAGTTTTTTTAAGCAAAACTCAGTAGACTTTTCTCATGGTGGCAAGAATTAACAATTCAATTTTTGCTTTTTTTTTTTTTCAGTTTTTCTGCAGTTCCACGTTAAAGTTTGATGCAGCTCTGCTGTCCTGAATGGACCATCTTCATCTCCACTGAAGATAAAAGATTGCATTGTGCCCTTGTTTATATTTTTAATAGTGTAATTCTGTTAAGTCAAAATATGTCTGGTGGTCTATCTCTGATTTACATATCCTGCTAAATTGCGGGTTTGAATATTGCAATACTTTCCTATAACAAACTAGACCTGCAGAAAGAAATTACTAATAAAATATATTACATAGGCATAGTGTTATACTCTATATGGAGATGTTCGATTGTATATGTCACATTTTTGTAATTTATCATTGTTTATTAAACTCTGAAAGCTGAGAGGCTTTGTTAATATTCTGTCCTAAAATGCGGTTAGATGTGCCCTTTTTTTGTTATTGAGCACCTGCCCCTTTAGTGGTCTCTGCACGGCCCTGGTGCTGATGCATCTTCTGCTGTTTTGGTTGAGCAAAGTCAAGTACACCTCGCTGCAGCAAACAGAAAGAGGCGGGGACGGACCACTGTCAGCCTCTTACCTTATTTGGAAATGGAACCATTGCACTCCGGAAGTGAAGGGGGCGCTATTTCCCATATTATCCCCGTTCTCCCGTTTAAATTTTCTTTTGAAATCTGTGATATAGCTTCATCTTTAGGAAGGAGTTTCACTCTCAGCATGTACTTCAACTTCTCTTTTTTATTTACTCCAGCGCAGCTCACAGCTTTTAACAAATTCCGTAGCTTTCTGTGTACTTCTAAATCTGCTTCTTAGTCGCATCTTTTCGGGCCTACTACTGCCTCCAGTGGCGTGGGGTGGTAACACAACTAATAGAATTATGTCACTAAACGAGAATACCACAAAATCTTTATTATTTACTATTTCGCCATTACTGGCAACGTGAAAGATAAATTATCTTCTAAAATACCATATTTTTCTTCAGAATGTAACATGTGGAACCACCAGGGGTCGCTCCCATAAAAGGGAGGCTGTCAGGCTGGTGGCCAATTGTCAATCTCCTCTGTGCTCGTCCAGGTGTGTTGGCCCACGCGTTTGTGATCAGGTTTGTGTGTGTTGTTTTTTTGTTGTAAAGACAAAACTCTTTTAATTTGATTATACTAAGTCAGTGTTTGTGGTGTTTCTATATAGGGCCACATTTCATGTTTTGATCGGACGATTGCTCTACCTGGGCGTGCGGTTGATCGACGCTGCAGGTAGGCGTTGTATATTTTTTAACTGGATTGAATTGCATGTTTTTTATTTCAAAGATTTAATAGGCGTTTGGTAATTTTTGTTTTTTGTTTTTTTGCAGTTGTCGCTGCACCCTGCTGTTCCTTTAGAATTTGATTTTCTTTTTCTATTGTTTTTCATTTATTTTGTTTATCTATTGTTCTTGCAAATACACATCCTCTTATTTTGTAATAATAAATATTGTCCCTTTTTTATACTGGTTGTTTTTATTGTACTATAAGTGGCCGTAACAAGAATGTAAAGCTAATTAGGTGACATAAATAACACCTTTATACATTATAAATAATATCTATATATCTCCATCACTTATAGGAGGAAGAAAAGAAAATAAGACACGAAAAACATTATCAACAACAATAAAAATACCATATACAATGTATGCATAAAAAAATTTTTTGAGCAAAAGTCAATAACAAACAAATTAATTAGGTTCACAGATGAATAACCAGGATTGTTAAACAAGCAATAATCCACATGTCTGTTTTGTTGGTAGAGTACATAGGAAAAAATATGATTAAACTATTTAGTCTTCCAAGGTGGAAATTTTTCTTTGACTCTAAAACAATAAAATAAAACTAATTAATAGAATCATAATATAAACAATTAGTGCATCAAGTAAACACTTAGCATTTTGCAGGTAAATGTTATCATTTATTTTGGCTAAGAATAATTATTGCACTCTCAGTGAATGACGTCTAATAGATGTTCTATATTTACCAGAGGAACAGAGTAAGGCCTTCATGAGCTCAAACTGGGGAAGAAAAGAGGATGGATGATCTAAACAGTTTAGACAGAGTTGTTTTTGGTTTCACCACTATTTACTATTTTCCCTGCTATTCCAAGTATTCTTAAAAGATTGTCTATTAGTCAGCAGTTCATGTGACCAAACCAGCCAAGGAGATGAAAAGCTAAAGCCCTCAACAGTTAAAACTTGAGATGACTTAAAACTTAAGTTAAATTTTTAAGTTGTAACATTTTAACTCATTTTTAAAATGTTGACATTGCTTAACTAGAGGTAATGTTAGCCAATGTTACCTCTAACTAACTAGAGGTTTTGCGCGAGTTGCACTTGTTAGGTAACCCCTAACAAGTGGGTCTTCTTAAAAGTTAAAGTGACGTTTCTTAAAAATGTAGCCAGTGTTTTCAGCAAAGTTGAGCTGATTGTCCAGGAATTATCCAAGGTATTTAAAATTTGCCATAGTTTCAACAGGTTGGCCATCGAGTGAAACTGGAACCACTTTCAGATCTTGTTTATGTCATTTAATTAGCTTAAGAAAATTAAAAAGTATGGTGTTTTGTGAGGGACTTTATCTTTTGCGGTTCCAGTAATGCCAGAATTAATAATAAATAATAAAGACTCTGGTATTCTGACTTAGTAATGTATTTATATTAGTTGTGCTACCACCCCCACGCCACTAGAGGCAGTAGCAGGCCCGAGAAGATGCGAAAAAGGACCAGATTTAGAAGTACACAGAAAGCAATGGAAATTGTTAAAAACTGTGAGCTGCACTGAAGTAAATAAAAGAAGTTCAAATACAGACTGAGAGAGAAACTTCTTCCTAAAGATGAAGCTATATCACAGATTTCAAAAGAAAATTAAAACGGGAGACCGCGGATAATATAGGAAATAGCGCCCCCTTCACTTCCGGAGTGCAATGATCCCATTTCCAAATAAGGTAAGAGGCTGACAGTGGTCCGTCCCCGCCCCTTTCTGTTTGCTGCAGCGAGGACCTTCTCAGCAAAGTAGGAGGGACCACCGCTCCAAGATGGCCGCCATATTTCCTGCGCCTGAGCAGGCAGTGCGGGGTCTACTCTTATAGTATGTCTATGGATTTGCCCGCCTGTCCCTCCACCTGGGACCTGCAACAATGACATCGTCAAGGGCGTAGGAACGAGTCTGTCATTGGGGGGACGCATATCGGAAACCTGACGGATCAGTAAATAGCTTGAGCAGAAATGTCAAACAATTATGCCATCAACACGTCAGTAATGCGTTACTCTAATCTGACCCTTGTTTCAGTAACAAGTATTCTAACATGTTATTATTTACAATCCAATAATCAGATTAAAGTTATGCATAGTATAATGACTGTCATTCCAGGATGAACACTCACTTTAGAATTTGCCTCACAACTAACAAGCTAAATACTCTGGTAACACAGACAGGCTACCAGATTCTGATATATCTTATTGGTCAAAAGACATTTGATTGTTGGTCAAAATGCACTGATATAAATTGACTCGTAATTGAATTGGTTCTACCTCTTTCTAAAACCAAAGTAGTAAACAGCTCATAAAATAGGACTCGGCAGTTTTAAACTCAATACAACAGTTTGACCAACAAAAATAAAATCTAAAAAACAAGTTTTGTTCTTCTTGAACAACTCTCTACATCAGTGCAACAGTTTGATCTACAAAATAAATAAAAATTATACTTTTCACGTCTTAACAGACCTCCAGTCTCACTTTCCAGCTCTGCATTCAGTAACTTACCAAACATGAGCCATAAAAACACTGAGGCAAAAAGCCTAAATGTTTTTTTTCCTGTCATTTTCAGCCGGAAACATTTAACTGGAATATCGAGTTATGTGTTTCTGTCTCTGCCTCCCTCTGACTCTCTGCAGCCTGATGTTCCTGCATGGATTCATGGATTTACAACAGACACTACAGTAATGTACAGTGTCAGAATGTGAACTAAAGATAAAAAGTATGTTTTTATCATACAGAATGAGAATTTAAACAACTTAATTTTTAGATGTATACATTATTATACATCTCAACTTTATGTACTGTGTAGCAAAAATTTTCACTAATTTATTTTTAAACCTCTCCTCAAGCACTTTTCTTATTGTCTCCTAACCATTACCCTTACATAATGAACAAAATATGGAAATAATGGAAATAATGAACAAAATATTGAAACGTTGAAAGAAATCAACCTGACATCAGTCTTCACCTGTTTTCCTTTCTGGTTTTATTAAAATTAATATAATTTTTATATCTTCACTCTCTGAATCTCCACCTGACTCTCATATGTCTTTCCTGACCTGCTCCTCTCATAATAAAATAGTTTAGTTTATTTAAAAATTAAAAACAGTTAATACATATTTCAATAAACTAAATGAAGAGCTCACCAGAGCTTCCTCGCCTTTCTTCATCATTCTAGCACTGCTGTTCGCCTAATTATCTAAATAATATAATATAATAATATATAAATACATATTAAGTGGTCAGTATGATCAGGTGTTGCTCACTTTAAATAATAAACAGGCTCATTTCGCTGCTGTTTCAGTCTCATTCTAAATCATTGTGACTAACAGCAGTAAAATTTTGAACATGTGACTATCCCAGAATTAAAACCGCTTAACCAAAAAGATTTAGTTCTATATATGAAAGTAAACTGACAACAAGATGTTATAAACGAGCGATATTCATGGCAACATTCCTGACAGATCGTTTGTCTCATTCAAGCTGAGTTTCTCTGACTCGTCTGCTGCTGCCTTTACTCTGAGCCGTTCAGAGGGGGGAGGGGGAGGAAGCGCTCTGCTGAATGCGCTGTTGTGCGCCTTCAAAATAAAAGCATGCGAGTTGAAGATTTAAAAATTCTTGGCAACTGCGGTGAAATTATTGGGGGGGACGAATGTGACTGTCTCCAATATTGGTGGGGGGGGGGGGACATGTCCCCCCCGCTTTTTACGCCTATGGACAGTATCAAACCTCATAAATTACGTTATATTTGCAGATGATACAAGTATCTTCAGTACTGGGGAAAACATTCAACAACTCAGAGGTGGTCAATACAGAAATGGAAAAAACTACAACATTGGTTCAAAAACAAATTATCAGTAAATTTAGATAAAACCAAATTCATGATATTCGGAAACGATAAAAAACAGGAAAATAATCAAATTAAAATATCTATTGACAGTGTTGATTTACAACAAGTACATGAAATAAAAATTTTAGGTGTCAGATGATAAATTTAGCTGGAAACCACAAATCAGCCTAGTAAAAACTAAAATAGCCAAATGTTTTGCTGTTCTGAGGGGAATTAGTTTCGTACTGGACTACAAATCTTTGTTTATTCTATATAACACACTCATTGTACCACATTTAACATATTGTGTGGAAGTTTGGGGAATACATACTGTAAGGTTGGAAATACATTTTATCCCATATATACTAACTTTAATTCTAAAAACTATAACATTCTTTTGTGTGTCTTTAACTCTGTGGTCTTATGTTTACTGCTTTTGATGTGTGAAGTTGATTTAATCGTGCTTTATATCAACGTTGTTCTGTGAGTACATCAGTTCCAGCATTGCAGCTACAGGAGGAAACAAACAGGAACCGGAACTGGACTCTGCACTTACACTCTACACTACTCAGATTGGAGGTGCAACAAGACTGTGACTCAAGATAAAACAACAGAAGAAACATTAACACTATGTAATTAATTCAAGATAATGGAGTAAGCTATGTAACTGGCTATATTGTCCAGCTTGGATGAACCTTTACGCCAGTCTCAAGTCTTTTGCATCCTCTGACATGTTTTCTTCCAGTTATCTGACCGCCACACTCTTCATATTTATATTTGTAAAAATCTTTGAAAAGGTTGTGTCCTTATCCTTCCAGTTCACAATAAGCCCTACTTTCAGTTGGTTTAGCTTATAAAATCCAAACTAGATACATTAACATTTGTGATGTGAATACATTCACAAGATCTTGGTTAACATATCACACATATATTCCTTAGTACCTTGCCCATCTCCAGTTCCAGCTTGTTTGAGATCTCCACAGCGGTCTGCTCCACCACCGACAGGAAAGATTGAAGTGGGCAGGAAGGCATTGCAGGTGCACCTCTCCTCACCTCCTGTCTCATTCTTTAAACTCTGCACTCCACAGGCCAACACCCTGAGATGAGGAATGAAGGAAACAGATCATCTCATGTCTAAATCAAGGAATGTACAAAAAATGATTTCAAAGTCCTGCCATACATACCCCCATGGCCACGGTGGAGCTCAGCAGTGCTGCGAGTATTAGAGTCTTGATCATTTTGCAGTCTGGGTCGTTGTGGTTGAGGTGGCTTGTTCTCCACCATTTATATAGACTATTGGAAGCCACTCCTGGATGCAACACCTGCCACAGTTCACAGCATTGTTGTCCCAGGCTGGTGACAGAATATGCACCTCTTGTCAGGTTTAGCACCCGGGTAATAAAATAATCAGATGTTTGCAGAAAATTATCCCTGTGCATGTGTTGGTGTCCCACAGAGGAGAACATGAATAGTGTACATACAGTAAAAGCAAAAAAGTGAATAGATATTGTTGAGTAAATATGCAAGTTTATTTATAAAGTGCATTAAACATGATTCCAATTTAAAACTGAAATACTAGCTGAACTTAAAAAACCAAGAAAGAAAACACAATAAAATCAACAAAATAAATGACATGGAAATATTACAAGAGATAATATATTTATAGAGCAACAGATTAAGAAAATGCTATGTATATGGTTTTCAAGACTTTTAAAACTCCATTCTGTATATACTTATGGCTCTTTGCTTGAAATCAACATTTTTATATAACCTGGCAGATTTAACTGTGACAGAAATCCCAAACTGACTAAATTTGTAACAGGGAAATACTTTTCACAGAATAAAGCAGACTATCAAAGAAATTCAGTAAGACTCCATATTTAGTGTGAATGATGAAGGTCAAGATGTTAGTCCTAGAGGCTATCGTTTGTATTTCAGCTCGCTTTAGCTTTTTAACTCATTTTTGCCTATAAACTGTTGTGACCTTACAATTAACTTTGTAAAGAATATTCTGAACAAATTTCTATTACTCTGGGTGGGATTTTTGCATTCACTGAAAGTTTTCACTCCTCTTCTTCAGTATTTTGCGTTTTGCAGGCTTTTGCTTCATTCTTCTGCCTATTTCTCGCATTTCCGCTAACTTGACTTCTTATGCGTCTGCAATTTTCACAAAAAAATATTCAGCTTACAGCTTTCACACCGCATTGTACATTGCAAATTTTTGTAAGTTTTTAAATATTTTTTTATTATTACAAAGCCAATGTTACTTGATGCTTTTTGTTGGATTCTGTGAGCCTTTGACACCGTGCTTCTTCACTTTTCGTTTCTTTAATTTCTTAGTTTTGGCCTTACTCTCTGGCTGCTGTGTGTTTAGAGCAGGCCTGGACCTGGTCAGGCTGTTGCCAGTAGGACTTAGCTTGCTGTAATCTGTGTCTAGATCGGAGCGAATGCCCTGAGCAGAGATGGATTTGCTTGCTGGAGAGCTGGAGGAATCAACCAGGAGGTTGGGTTGAGAGTAGGACCGCATCGCTGGAGAACTGGTGGGACGGTAAGGGGAGGTTCCTCCCAACATGGGCAGATGAACAGGGTCGCCGCTCATATTAGTGACGGAGTAGCGACTGCTGTTTGACATGACGATGTGGTGCCAGGAACTAAGAGGGGTAGCAGAAAAGGGCTGAGGGCCGCCTGAATCTTCCTTGGCGCCTCCTGGGGAGAAGATCATGGAGCTGCGAGGCGTGACAGCTTCCACTGCCGTCTGGAAGGTCTTCAGTATGCGGTCACTCTTCTGCTTTTCTTTCTTCTGGCGGGACTCCACCTTCTTCAGCTGACGACGGTGATCTCTCACCATCTGTTTTCTTGTATCTGCCAGTCCCCTGAAGGAAAGATTAAATACATAAAAAAACAATCTAATTACTATGAAAAATAGAATAGAATAAAAATTATATTTATTGTGCCCCAGTGGCGAAATTTGGAAAATATGAAAAAAATTAAATGTGACATATTTAATAAAAAATTTTTATTACTATAGTATGAAATAAAGCATAGATTAGTGATGTGGTGGTAGTTGGGTTCAAATGAAGGAGGGACCCACAAATTGAATTCTGTTTAGGGCCTCATATAATCTTGGACCGACTCTGAGCAGATAAATTGAATGTTGTGGCTAAATGTGGAAAACCTCCAAGGGAGTGGGTACTTTTGCATGTCAACATGATGTAATCCATATTTGATATCTAAGTCATGTTGTCTTCAAACAATAAACCTCATTATTGCACAGACGTCTACATACTGTTACACAGTGTTCGTTTCCCATCCTTAAATCAATAAGGCCTGTCAGTGAACATAATCAGGGTGGGATAACCTCACCTGTAATCTACCATTCCTGTTCGGCCCCGATCAAGTCTATGAATCAGCTCCTCGATCTGAAATCGACTCAAAGGAATGCTCGATTGCTAAAATTTTCACACACACATACACACACACAAATGTTATAAGGAGATATCAGGAACATGTTTCATTGTCTGATGGATTACTTCAAAAGAGTCAAAACTCGCTGTAATCATTTAATGTATATATTTTCCTGTCTTTCCAAATGTCTTTCAATGTACCTTTTTCATTTGTTTAAATGGGATTATATCAGAAAAAGGTTTCAGAAAGCCAAGCAAACTGCTGCTCAAACCATTTAAATACAAGAAAGGTCTACTTGCTCTAAGCAAAATGAAGTATAACTGAAGGCTGTTGGACAATAATGTATGAATCTGCCACATTATTGTTGCACGTGATTTATTAATGGGCTTGGAAACCTGAACTGCTTTCCTGAAGTCAGTGACAGGGACTCGCATGGTGCCATCTTTGTCGATATTCCGAAAGAAATCCCACAAACGCAGCTTGCGTTTATCAAGATAATCCTGCCAGAAGTAACGGGAGAAAGGGGTTTAATGATTTTAATAGCATCGAAATATGTATTTTTGTGTAACTTTAATTTTTGTTTTTGTTACGCTTTAAATTAACATACTTTTTCCAAAAACTATTATGAAAAGTTTGTAGAGTTTCTTATTTAAAACAAACTGCAGCCAACCTGAATGACTTTCATTGGGTCAATCCGTTTGGGTGGCTTTTGAGCTATAAAACCTCCGACCCCTTCATACTGCACATCCAGGCCAGGATGCTCCTGACACGTCAGTTCCAAAAGGTTCACAAAGTACTCATTCACTAGAACGTTCTGTTCAGATGAAAGACACAATGGACAGATATGTATTTTGTGTGTGATTTGACAAAATATGTTCTTCATTAACTTGAACCTAAACCTTTCCTGCAATAGCTAATATTACGCCATATATAAAGTACAGCACCCTTCAAATATGCTGTATTTGAAGGGTGCAAATACAGCGTCCTTCAAATGTGAAGGGTGCTGTATTCACATTTGAATACTCTGTATTACTCTGTATTCAAATGTGCTACAACCACAAAATTCAAATATGCTACAGCCACAAAATTGCATGGATTTCATGGGTGTTTTATTTAATGGGACAATACAAAATAGTGCATAGCTGGGAAGTGGTATGAAACTGATACAATCGAAATTATTATTTTTTAAATCAGAGAAATGTGTTGTGCACGTTACTCTGATATTCCAAAACAAAACCCAGAGCACAGAATTACCTCCAGCTGTCACTTAATTACTAAATTAAGTTGTTGAATGCTTATTGTTCTGTGTTTTATGTTTATTACATAAAATGTTGAAGTTTGTAGCTGTAGCTTAACATTTAAAAAAAAATAATGATAATAATCAAGGGTTATGAATTCTTTTGAAAAGTTTTCTAAATGTAAATCTTATTAGGTCATCTAACATAAAAGAGTCAGAATCACTCACACAGATGTTGATCTGCTCCAGAGCCGTTTTGGGTGAGTTCTTCACCACATTTACCAGGGCAAGAGCTCCCTCTACTGTTACAGCGTTATAAGCCAGCTGCAGAGGTAAAGGAACAAAACATCGTCCTACAGTGCATCTCCAGTGTGGCCACATTAACCCAGATAGTTAACCCACCAGGAGCACTCGTAGCGTTTCATTATAATCCAGACCTCTGCAGAGCATACTGACTCCTTCATTGGTGATGCAGTTGTTGCTGAGGTTTAGATGCACCAGAGTGTTGTTGAATTTTAGGGCCTCGCCCATGGCTAAGGCTCCCTCATTTCCAAAACCGTTCCACGATAAATCGAGATGTTTCAGCATCGTATTGACCTATACATATAAAATGGAGTAAGATCTTTTATAACCGCTGAACCAGAAAGGAAATGCTGTTTGTTATTTAGTCAAACCTTAAGTCCAGCAGAAAAAGCCACGGCCCCTTTCATTCTAAGGTGATTCCAGCTGAGATCCAGAACTTCCACGCCTTCGTTGTTTGCTGTTGAAGTTAGGGGGATGTCTTTTCTGTATTCTTTTCAACTTTCTAACCACTACAAATTAGACACATTTACTTTACCATACCCAGCAGCTGTCCCAAATATTCTCCTCCTTTCCCACAAAACTTATTATGGCTCAGATCCAGATCCTTTATTCTGGAATTGGTCTAAAAAGAAATGTGAAGTCAATGTGATCATTTTAATAAATAACCAAAATTGTGTTTTCTTAATTTATTGCCAACTTACTGACAGTGCTTCTGTGAAATGCCTAGCATCATCATCTAAGAAACCATTTCCTGAAAATAAATAAACAGCTAAATAAGTAAATTAATAAACTTTGTCTCAATATTAGTCGCAGAAATGTTTCATTTCAGCGTCCAACAAAAACACACAAATTAATTAAAGTTTAAATTACCTGAAAGTTTAATAGACTTCAAAGAAATGCTGTCCATCAACATTTTAGCTACATGCTCAGCTCCTTCGGATTTCACATGATTGTTGGATAAATCCTGAAACAAACACTAATTGTTTTAAGGAACTCTGTTTTTTGCACCCTCTAGTGGTTAGTTTTCAATTTTTACATACCAGATGCTGGATGGTAAAATTAGCCCTCAGCAGCTCTGCCAGATATTTGACCCCCTCAGCTTGAACGTGATTGTAGGCCAGCTCAAGAGTCCTGATCTGCACATCAGACTGGAATAAATGCAGCTCATGAGATTTATCTTTTGAAAAAAGTTGTGACAACATGAAATTGCATTTTGAACTCACCACCAAAGCAATAGCGAGTGCTTTGCAACCTAAAGGTCCGAGGCCATGGTAGGTGAGTGTCATTATTGGGGAGCTATGGTTTCGAATGAAGTAGGAAACTGGAACCACACCCACCAGTTTGCAGGCCTCCAGGTACACCTCAGCAACAGACATGTGTTTGCTGAATTTCTTTTTCCCTGAGTTTAAATGACACCGTAAAAAATAAGTCCAGCGGCCTCTTTCATGTGGAGACAATGTCACTCAGAATCACATTTGAAAACATGGATGTTTTTTTCTTTAATGTATTCCGGTGCGTCTTAAATTCATTTTCCACAAATAACTGTAAAAAATCAAATTCACAATTTCTATAGATTCTTATTTGACTTTTTTATTTCAGTTGGTCTTGCTTATTTTAGCTTACAGTTAATAGCATTCTCTTTCCTTCTTTTAGTTCTTTTTCTGAAAATTGTAAACTTTAATAGAGAAACGCCCAGCTTCTGTAGTACATCCAAATAATGCATAATGCATTTAATTTTGGTTGGAGCTCCTTTTGTATGAATTACTGTATCTGTGCAGTATGGAATTGGGATAGTTGTAGCCCAGCTGCAGCCCATGCCTTGTGAATATCTGTAAAACTCCATTGTTTGTGAAATTTTTTTCTAACACACTTTTACCTTCCTCTCGACTTTCCAGCAAAAAATCTTGGATGCAGCAATTCCACAGCAGTAACGTTTGTGGTTTTCTCCTCTTTGGGGAGAGTGTCAGTGACTGCAAATGTCTTCCCCGTGATTATGTAAGCCAAAATGCATTTCTGTGTGAAAATATTTCCATTTATTGGTCTTAATCTTTGTCTTCAACCTAATATAAACACTTGAAATAAAATCTGGAGCAGGGTTCCGCTTTTGTATTTAGTTACAACAATAAATGATTTTTGTAAAATGATGGATGGATTTTCGATGTATTGAGACTAACCTGAAAAGCATCCCATAAGTCTATTGTTTCATAGCAGTGAAAGCTTTTTAAAAACCAAAAAAAAAATTTCAGAAACTCACCATCAGACTCCAGTTCTTGGTCAGACTCAGTGTCTGTGGCTTGTGACTCAATAGGTGAAAGACAGTCTTCATCTTTCAAACTTAGTTCTTCAAAGGAGGGTATTGACATTAGAGCTTTACGTCCAAACTAATGTGATATGCTTCCCTTTAACAACCTTTTTGTTTCTGTTGCAAGAGTTTATACTGGGAAAAAACATTGGCTAGAATGTAATTCTACCCTTGAGATTACATGTCATGCAGAGAGCTATTAACAATTCATGCATCAGCTTGGTTCCCATCCTCTTCCTGCAATACTAACTAGGCGTTTCAAAGCAAAGCAGCAAGTTCATGTTTTCTAATATATGGTATTTATAGTTAAAAGTAAAAAGCAAAATTGTTTAGCCTCAAAAGAGTTAGGGAGTTAGGAGTTGAATTATTCTACCATAATGTTTGTAGCAGTTGTTTGGTTAATTAAAAGCCATAGACGTTGAGGTTATGCCCCAACATGCATGTCCCTTAGTAAATAGTATTTTGTTATGGGCCACTGAACACCTTAGCTTATGTTTTAACAATCCAAAAACCTTTCCTCCTAATTTTTCTCCTTCCTGAAAACCTGACACACCTTTAATTAAACTTAGCAAAATCCTGTTTTACACATATCCTATTTTTTAAACAAATTCTGCAGTTTGTCTTTAATATGTTATTTGTATTTTTTTTCTAAATCTTTCTAAATAATATGTCATAAAATCTTAGCTTTAGCTATATTTTAGATTGTCTAATTGGATGATTATTTTATCCCCTGCTGTTCTCATTTATGATTAAATTATGCTTCCTCAGTTCAATATTTTATATGCAGTTTTATTCTTATTGCCAAATAATTACAAATACAATGATACTTACTTAGTTTAGCATTTTTTGGGGGTGTTGTGGGGTTGATTGTTTGACAGACTGATTTTGGTATTAAATCTTTATGTTACAAATGAATACATTTAGCAAGGAGCTAAACTCCTAACTGGTTGTTTTTGGTCGGTCTGACCAAAAACAACCAGTCTAAATAGACTTCATTGAAGCCTATTTCTTTAGAGGCAATAGTTATGACATGTGGACAGTTTTGACACATATGTAAAAAAAAAAAAAAAAGCGTACTTTTTAAAATAAAAATTACATGCTGCACTTTTAAAGTAAGAGAGCTTTGTTGGTGACAGAATGTTCTGCGCTCTACAGTACTGTATGTAGTACAGAGGTCAACAAAATTGTACATGAATCTCCGCGAATTATATGAGAATTTGGCTTGCCATACCTTGCGTACCAACACCACCATCAAAGTACGCATGCGCAGATTACATTTCATAATCATGATTGGTGTTTTGCTGTTTTACGCGTTCTATCCGCTAACTTGGTTCTTGTTCCGTCGACCGTCAGGTACATCTAGCTATAACTTTTATGAAGGCTTTACTTAGACTTGTTTTACCCTGCTGCTGTTGGCTAATGGTTGCTAAGGTTAAGTTTGCTGCTGACCGAGCAGTTTCTTTTCAGTGTACAATCTGAGGAGGTGTTTTTTTTGTGTTCATAACTCGGTCTAACACAAATTGCCTGGTTTTAAAGGTCAACAGACATGACTTCTCTCCTGAATTTTCTTCCGTGTTGCATATTTTGTTTTAAACTGCTAACTGGCGGTAGTTGTTTGCACTTGTTCTTACGCCCCCATGTGACGTCTAAAGCATAACACGTGTTTACATGTTTTGCTGTTTACTGATAGCTGAGCTAAAGCTTCGCAGTTTTAAAAAAAATAAATTACTGTAACAAGAAAATAAATGCAACATATTAAATTATTAGTAGAGCATGAATTCACCTCTGTTCTGTTTTTTATTCTTTCTTTCAGAGGCCTTGAAGAGAAGTGTTCCTCAGTCAGTTAATGGCACAACAGTGTGGGATGGTGATACTGTCACACTTAGGAGCATGCAGTCTGAAACAATCATGCAGGATCAGAGTGGAGAGACGAAGGAAAGGTTAAAAGAACCAGTGCCTCAGGAAAACACTCCAAGTCCCAACATGGATGAGCAAAACCTGCCAGCTGTCCTGCAGAAGGACATGAGGAATGACGCAGCGGCAGAGACAACTGAAATGCAGACTACAGTGGAGGAGGAAAGAGAAGATCCCAAAATGGGAGATGGGGAAAAGGTTGTCCCCCATGACGTTATGTATGACAATCAGAATGAGAAAGAAATAAGCACTTCTTCAGGCGATAATGTCGATGTTCTGTTAAAATTCTTGACGTTGGAGGGAAGCATGGAAAAAACCAACTGCCCTGAACAGAATCAAAGCAAGACTGAAAACAGTAAGGAAATGCTTCAGGAGTCCAACGCTGACACGTCAAAGAGTCCAGATGAGTGCTGGGATGATTATATAGTTACCACTGGTAACCCCCTTCTCTCCAACTCCCAAACATATCTTAAAATTGATGAGCAACATGATGCACAAACCGGCTGGCACTTTCCCGTAGGACCTGGTCTAGGACAAGAAGTTTTCTGCCCACGGTGGAGCTTTCCTGCTGCAAGTTATTACACCACTGTGGAGCCAACTGTGCCCTTTGAAGGTAGGAGGGATTCTTATTTTTGTTTTAAGTAACTTTAGGCTAGAGCTTAATACCTTCCGGATCACTCAGATGATCTGGTTCTGGTCTGCATGTTTGACTAATGAGTTGGATTTTATCAGCTCAAAAGTGTTTATTAATTATATACCATGCATTTTTCTTCCACTTATTTTTCTGCCAATATGTTTGGATACAGCACTCTGTATGCAGCAAGCATCTTCAGCATTGACTGTTTTTGGCGTATGCTAAATGTGGAGTCTGCCAGGGGCTGTTTACTAGATTTTGGAGGCCATGACATATAAAAATTGGTCATATAGCATTTTTTGGAGGAAGTGGATTTCAGGTTTTATTTCCTGTAAGCTATAATAATTAATATGGAAAAAAAAATCAGAAATATTAAAATATATCTTTAACTTTTTGAGTCATCATATTTCTGAAATGAACTTGCCGATATTCTAATTAAAATTCACCTGAAAGTGGTTCGGTGTGTGTTTGTTTTGTCACCCAGTGATGTGGAGAGTGTGGGAGGACTTGGATGCTGATTCTGAGAGCGTTCTGACCCCGATCACAATCAAAAAGGCCTCTCTGGACTTCACTGTCATGTCCTACAACATCCTTGCCCAAGACCTTTTGGAGCTGAACCAGCATCTGTATGCACACTGCCCCCTAGAGGTGCTGCAGTGGAGCTACCGCTGCAACCTGCTCTTGATTGAAATCAAAAAATGGGCACCAGATGTGAGTCAGATCCGTGTGTCTTCTTATGTATCTGATGTTGTACAGCAACTGATTGTTTTTGTGTGTTCTTGTCCTTCTGTGTGTAGATTTTGTGTCTGCAGGAGGTTCAGGAGAACCACTACCATGAACACCTGCATCCTGTCCTTTCTCAGATGGGTAGGGCAGCTAAGTCGACACAGATGAGCTGTATTGTTCGATGACGTTGCGTCACAAATTTCATACATGCTCTGCTCATGTTTTCCCCCAGGCTACACCTGTGTGTACCAGCGGCGTACAGGAACAAAGACCGATGGCTGCGCTGTTTGCTATCAAAGCTCACGCTTCGCCGAAGCCGCCGTTTCCAAGCTGGAGTTCTTTAGACCCGAGACTGGGCTGTTGGACCGGCACAATGTGGGTGTTGTCCTGCTGCTTCGCCCACTGGTCACCACAGAAGCAGAAGTCAAGGAGGCCGGCCCGCCCCTCTGCGTTGCCAACACGCACCTGCTCTTCAACCCCAGGCGAGGTGACGTGAAGCTGGCCCAGTTGGCAATAATGCTGTCAGAAATCGGTGCCATGATAAAGTCCTGCAAGGCCAGAGGTGAACACTGTAATGTTGTCTTCTGTGGAGACTTTAACTCTATCCCACACCTGCCTCTGTACCAGTTCATCACCACTGGTGAGCTCAGCTACCAGGGTATGCCAACATGGATGGTGAGGAAACAAAACAGATTAATAATTGTGTTCAATCTGAGCGTGGATCATCCTCCTGCTGATCCTTGTGTGTGTGGATGTGTGTTGTGTCCAACAGATTTCCGGCCAAGAGGACCTGTCCTATAAGCCCAGTTATCACAGGCTGTTTGCTCCTCTGTGGCCCAGCTCTCTGGGGATCTCAGACACCTGCCAGTACACAACAGATATCAATAAAACACGTGGTCAGAATTCAGGTCTGTGATTGTTTTCCTTGGTGTATTTGATATAATGATCTGAATAGCAGGTTTACATCTAGTATAACTGTTTCCCATGATCCCCTGCTCTCCTCGTGTAGGGACTCGTGGCTACTCGCATGAATTCATGCTGCAGCTGCGCTTCTGTCCAGCCGCATGCGTTCGTCCTGGGAACCTGGTACTGATTCCTGGAGTGACCGACATCAAACCAGGTTGTGCACACAAGCACACAAAAAAAAATTAATAAATAAATTTCTTCTGGGCTACAGTGGGACCTGTGCAGAAGTAAAAAAAAATGTATATGCTATTTTATATGTAGAACCAAGCAGGACAGATGGATAATTTTGTTTAAATTCTCTAGCGATACCCTTGAAGTTTGTGAAAGTGAGACGTAATGGTCTTGAATAAGGGTTATATCATCTCCTTCCAAAAGGATTCAGGTCTCTTAAAGTTTCCTATATTTTGTCTCCTTGTGCCCACAAAGTTCATTTTAACAGAATTTAATTTTTAAAGAACACAAAGCAATGCTGAATAGTGAAGAGGAGGGAAATGTTTTTACGAATGTCATAAGTGAAGTGTGGCATTTATTTTGTATTCAGCCGTCTTTACACACCTGCTATCCTTGAATATTGAATTTCTTGTTTATCTTCTCTTTGAGCTCAGATACTTCAGAGGACGCCCAAAATTATGAGAAAAGGTTGGTTCACCAGATATTTTGGTTTCCAATATAATAAATATTACATAAAGTGTTTTTTAATCTTTAAAAGTCACAATCATTGTCCATTTTAGAATCACACTTGCAATAGAACGTGTAATTTACCGACAGGATATTCAAAAGCAGAATTAAGCTGGGTGCTGAATGTGTCGCAGGTTCAGAGACCGTCTCAAGCATCAGGTGGACTTGGAGTCCGTCTATAAACACGTCCTTCCTGGTTCTGGCTTCCCAGAGGTCACGACCCTGCACTCTGAAGGTGGAACTACTGTTGACTACATTTTCTATTCTCCACAACGTCCTTTGACCAAAAAACAGAGAGGTAAAAGGACAGGATTGGAAGAAGCCTGCTACTAGGCGTTGACTTTAAATTGCTTGTATTGTATTTATCTTTTTATTTTCTCCTAGCTTATAAAACGTCTGCAGAAAAAGGCCTGAAGCTCGTTGGCTCTCTCTCTCTCCTGTCTGAGGACCTCTTGTGGTCACTGAACGGACTTCCCAACCACATATTCCCTTCGGATCATCTCAGCCTGGTGGCTCGATTCCAGCTGGAGCTTGATGACGCATGAAAAAAAATATAAGTTAAATGTTGAGTTGTAAGAACTCACTCTGTTTTTTAGTGTAGAAATAATGAACCATTTTGTTCATAACATACGTTTGTAGTTTTTATTTTTTTTGTACAATATTTTCCAATGAATGGAAATAGAAGTTTGAATAAATATTTTTCAGGTATGCGTGGCTCGTGATTCGGCCCGTCGTAAATAAACCTGCTGCTGTTTAATCCTCAGGATCTCTGTGTGATTCAGAGCTGGGAATGTGACCTCAATATCTGCTCTCAGGCATTCAGTGTGCATGTGTGTGTGATTAAAGCTTGAATGAATAAATGATGTGTACAGTTAATTTATGTATGTTGGCCCAGAATAAGAGCTTCTCAAGTTTCTTTAACCATATTTTCTAAATATTGGTGCATACATAGATTATTTTCCCCGTGATTAATACTACAGAAACCTAGATCTTCTGGCATTTACGGCTTTAATGGAACTCTACGGCTCTCACAAACTCTTAAGCTAATTTCCCTTCAGCAAGTTGCAGAGAAACGACTTACATTTTTGAGCCATCAAAAAGCTGCTGGGATATTTGTGCTTTTACGATTTGGATGTGCTCCCTGATCTTAATTCTTGCAACCACTAAAAGTTATCAATAAAACCCCTCAATATGAGGAAGGCCAAACCTATTGGTGCTTACCATGATTACAGGATGCTGCCATCAGCATGCAGATGAAGTTTTGAAATGGATAAACTTGAGCCTCTGAAATAGAAATGTATGACACAGGCATAAAATGCAGGGCATTAGGCAATTCTTCCTTTTCTAATGAGAAATGCAGTTAAATATTTGGTCTGAATTATGACATAAATGGACCCTGCAACATGAGTCAGAATATACTTAAAAATCTAAAAAGACTGATTCATAACTATGAAATGGACGGTTCTGGTCCAAGTCAAAGTCCAGATCTTGATGTCATTCAGCTGCTGTGGAGGGACTGAAAACAGGCTGGACATGCAGGACACTTGTCAAGCTTCTGACAGCTGAAAGTGAAGAGTGGGACAGAAACTGATAAATGAATACAAGCATCACACAAATTATTTCAACCAGTAGGGACGAGACTTATTGGGAGTGAGCATCCCAATTCTATAATAATATTTTTTTTTGTAGGTGTCTTTTGTTTAATAATAAAAAATACATATGGTGATTAGCTGCAATTAAATCACTTTAATTTCCAAAGACAAATAAAAAAGCTTATGTAACAGTAGGTGAACATTTTGAGAATAAATATTTCAAGCGTTGTCCTAATTTTTCCACGATTGTAGTTTACTTAACTTCACCTTCTTAATCTTAACCTCATGAGTTACTGATGTCAGGTTTTAGCCAACTATTAACATCTGTTTTCAGGCCAGATTTCATCAAATGCACATTTTTCCCATGATAAAGCTGCTAGTGGTGGATACGGTAACATGCATGTTTTGATTGTACTTGCAATAAATTTTGGACCATAATTTTGCTTCTTGCAAAAAAAAAACAAAAAAAAAAAAACAAAGCAATCCATAAAACAAACAGATGTTAAACATAATTAAATGCCTAGTATGCAACATCTGGTGAATTGCAAGACTAATCTAAAATTGAGATTAGTGAATTTCACCCTGATAATCATGATAATCTGTTAAATTATAATGTGCTGAAACCTAACACTCCCTTACACCCCGTCAGTGTTTTTATTCTCTGGCTCTTCTGCTTTCATTTTACAGAGTTAGTGGCTTTGAGTTTCTTTTCCATAAACGTAAGACAATACTGGAACTTAGACTTCGTTTATTACTACACTGAAATATTTCTTGGTTTGTTTTTAACAGTTCTCAGCCTGCTCTCATTATTGTGTTGCCCTGAAATCCTGGTGAGTGAGACACATTCCCAGCCTGACATCCAGGATACTTATACTACTTCTAATAGTTCAATTAATCTCATTAGCTAAGGGATTTGGAAACACAGTCTATTCCCACAAGAAGTAAAAGAAATCTAACAGAAACAGAAACAAACTGATGTGACTCTTTATTGTGATTCTGTAAACTGTGTTTTTGACACAAAACAACTGCATTACAGAGCACTGAAGAGAAAACGGAGAACACTCAGCGAGCAGATCAAACTGTTGATGGTGGCGACATTCAGGAGAATGTGCAGTGTTTACTGATTACAAACACTGTGGGCACCATAAAACGATGTCATTTCCAGTAAAAAATACAAAAGCCCAGATAAAAGTGCTGTAAAAATTTCTTTACACCTAGTCGACACCATTTAAGGCAAGAGAAAGATGCTACAATTAAAATTTAGACACAAATAAAAGCTGGTATACCATGTGTGCAGTTTGAGTCAGAAGTTTACATGCTGGGTTTTTGCAATGATCCCAAAAATGTACCAAAACTGTTTTTGGAAAAGACCAAGCGGGGGGCGTCAAGATTCTGCAGTGAGAGAAATCTGAACCATATAAATTTGTGGAATATGCCCAAAGGCTGGGCTCACGCCGGAAAATAAAGCAATGATGAGCGTCTGTAAACTTCTGACCAGAACTGTACTGTGACGAAGATTTCAAATAGTTGACATCTATATATTGAATGCTGTGTTTGTTAGTTAGCTATAAGGAGAATCAATTTAATAGACAGACTGACAGATTTTATATCCTCAAAGGTTTTGGATTGTTCATTAAAGCGCCTTTTTACACTTGGAGATATACATTACATGTATATAGGTGAAGAAAATCTTTATTTCTCTGGAGACAAAACAGGTTTTGGGGTCACTAAAACCATTTTTTCCTATCCCATTTTTAAACAAGGCACAAGGGCAGCAGGTATAAACAAGTTACTACACATGTAGCTTTTGTCTAGTTGAATCTAAGTGATGTTACACTACGCAATCTGTCTTAAACTTACAGTACAGTGATACAGATTGTAGAAAAGCCTAACAGCATAGAGATGTGATATGTAAATTAATGCGTGTACACTTAGCAGTACTTATTCAAACATCATTTTGGGTTAAAGTAGCAAAACTGCAGTTATTTATTCATGTAAAAAAGCAATCTGCACATTTACTCCCTTTCTTCATAAACTGGGAGCTTTGCCAGCACCAATTACTGGAACGGTTACAGAAAAAAAAGGCCTGTAACAACGTAAGGAGAGCTGAATGAGGTGCTTGTTTCAGGAAGAACAGTTGCTGGTGACCTGTTCCAGAATGCATTCAGAAAACAGGCCAATGTCTACTCAAAGGAAGTAACCCGGTAGGTCCATCATGCAGATGTGTAGTAACAACAGAATCCTTCTTCAGACTCTAATCTGGTATCCATTAATATCGCTTGGTTTTTGCTCCAAACCCTTCTTCTCTCCAGAGGGGCTGGAACAAAAACAGAATCGCGATGATTAATTCTTATGCTGTTTCTTTAGCCTGATTCTATGAGCAATCCTATTATTAATACAGTGGAAAGTCTGCAAACCCATCTTAAAATGCCAGGTTTTTATAATGTAAAAATGAGACTTATTCCAAAAGTTAACTCTGTTTAAAAAAACAAACATCTTATGTCTTTTCAGGGAACAGTTTAAAAAAAAGTTGAAGAAAGACTGATTTCTTTTTCTACTAAGTTCTACAGGTTTTAAAGTCACATTAAAACAAGAGAATGGCTTTAAAATAATATATTGCCTTCTTTTTTTCAAAAATCAATAAAACTTGCAATTTCACCAGGTCTATGCAGGTCCTCTCTGTCTACTGTACATTAAGTGGCTGCATTGTTTTTATGAGAATGGATCATTAAGCGCATGTGATCAATCCTACCGTCTCTCAACTCGGCTGATCCTCCGGATGGGGCTCCCTGGTCCTTTGAGAGGAGAACCCATGCTGTTTCTCCTGTCCTTAGTAGGAGATGGAGGCGCTGGCTTTCCAATCTGCAAAAAAAAATAATTATATCACTTATTAAAAATTACATTCGAACATCAACAGTTCTTCTTTTAAAATGATTGTGCAGAGCACTCAGTAGGAAGGCCTCTTACTGATGGATGGAGCCGTTAGTTTTATTATCCACAATGTGCTGTATCATGGATACACTCATAATCTTGGCATGAGAGGTGATGACAGAGAAACATCTTGGAGAAATATACTCTCAACCAGCAAATCAGCTCAGAGTCACACTGGAGCAAAAGATCGAAGGAAATTCTGGCGCATCTTAATTATTATGATGAGTACGTTAATCACCTTCAGCAACTGAGTCCAAAAGGAGATTTAATTTTTAATACAAATCCAAAACTAATTTTTGGAATGATTATAACCTTACATAAGACTAATATAACGTTTTTTGTTTTATATTTATGAAGACATGTCATGGTGATGTTACGGTCAACGCAATCACAGAGAAGACTGTTGACTTTACTCCAGTTGGATCAGAATTTGTTATGCTAAACAAGAAAATGTAACTTCTCACACACGGAACTGCAGATAGACACTAGGTGGTGCTAGAGCTCCTTCCCTTTTTCCTCTGGGACAAAAAGTGCCCTTCTGAAATGTTTTTTTTTCCACAATGTTTTGTGTGGCCTGTAATAAATCTCACACTACTAAGCCGGCAATTTCATGCATCACACAAGGTGCCTTTTTTTTATACTTGAGCACCCCTGCCCCCCACCAAAATATCTCTGGACATCTCTTCTCTCAAATAACTTTATGGATTTCTAAAAAAGCTAGCTTCAGGATATAGCATAACACTATAAAAAGTAATCACCATCAGTAATATATCAAAATACACAATCAAGAAATTTGAAGCCCAACTGTACCTTCAGCCTCATGTCTCGAGTGTGTCTCTCCAGCTCCTTCCGCAATTCCTCCTTGCTCAGCTTGTCCACGTCCAGTATGGAGTGTTTCCACTCTATCTGCTCCACACTATGAGGGTCATGTGACACGTACTGGCCAATTTTAATCTTGCGCAGGGTGTGCCAGTAACCCCTGTAGGCTCCTTCAAATTCCTGAACCAAGTCCATGAGTGTTCGAAACTCCAGAGGCTTGAACATGAGGTCGTCCCTTCGGCTCATGCCCAGGGCGCCGAACCGCCCCCCGCTGTGAACCCCGAGCACAATGTGGTAGAAGTGGTTCCCTGAGAAGTGAGATTTAAAGCTGAGCGGGAATCGCTCCACACCGGCCATGTTGTTGGTGAGATGGCTACATCATTACATGTCAAGGAACTCGACGTCTGGAATTCCTTAAATATGGAGGCAGTGGCGGTTCTAGACCAGATTTACCAGGAGGGTGAGTGTTTTTTAAGGGGGAACAGAAGAAAAAAAAAAGCATCTTCTGCTGCCAGATGAAACTCTTGATTCTATCTCAATATGGCAGAAGCTAAAAGTGCAACGCCTTAATTTTTTATGTCATTGTTAAAGTAAAACTTTAAAAGTAGGAAATCAAATTGATCCAAGGGACCAATTATTTTTCGGTTTTTGTGCCAGCGCATCATAAGAAATGATTTAATAATATGTTTTTTTCGTCATTTTCCAAAGCTATTCCTGGGTCAAAATCACAACAGCAAATACATTTAACACAATCTGAATAATGCAACACGCTCTACAGCTTTAAAGATACATGGCCAGGATCACCGCCTCTAAACATTTAATCGGCAGAGCCTCTCTTGTCATCTCTTTAGCGATGTCCATCAACCTGTGAAAAAAAAAGAGAGTTGTTTATGTTATATTTATGTTTGCACAAAACATAAACACTAAATCTACATGTAACATGTGCAAAAACTGTTTTTGTCTTCACCAGGTCAACATTATTTCCATGAGTCAAGGAAATGGGATCTAAATCTAATAAAGCGAGGTCAGGAAGCTTGTTTCAGGCATCTGCTGACTGACATTAGCAGCTACTTGCAAAGCCCGGGGGTAAACAAGAGACGCAGCTAATCCGAATGCATCCCTGGCAGACGCAGCACCATCCCAGTTACCCTCCGAGGACGGAAATCTGTTTGTGTCTTTTATTCCAGAGGAAGAGTAACTCACGCAGTGAGAGGACGGCTTTTCTTAATCTCAAAAAACTGTGTTCCTGTGTGATTGTACCTGTAAGATACAGTTAAGGTTGAACTGTTACACGGGCATGAAGAGCAGCGTGAACAGAGACGAGGGCGCAGCTCTTTAGTGCTTTGTTATATTCATAGGCTGCTGATTAATAATGAATGACTCTCTGCACTAAGTGGAAATCATGGTTTTGGTACAGAGTGTAGAGTTTACACTGGATAGACTATATTGCACAAAATCCTTCATTTAATTTTACAAAACAAATCCCCAGCTAACTCATTTAGCATTAAATGAATGCAATTAAGCACTGTAAATGCATGGGAGGATACTGTAGTTCCCTGATGTACTTCTGTATGGCTTCCAGGCGCTGTGGGATGGTAGTCGTAGGTTGGTATGAAGGCACACTTGGTACTGGAATCTGTAGGGGGGGGAGGGTCAAACAACTGCATGACAACAACAATCACAATATTCACAGCAACTGAAGTCAGTTTAACTGGGTAGAATCATGAATATGAAAGCAAATTCAAAGAGCTTTAGAAGAAACTTGAACAAAAAAACTACTCAATTTCAGCATTGCATAAGAAGAAAGAAACAGAAAGAAATGAAATGTAAAAGAAATAAATAGCAGAGACATAATAAAAACGACTTCTTAAATAATATTTGACCTCAATGGGAAGGATATTGCCTCTTCAGTAAGACAGACAACACTCTGATCACAAGAGGATTCTAAATGGTTCACACCTGACAAGCAGCTTTGGAATGCATTTAGGCCCAACACCATTCAATGCCTTATAGACAGATAACAAGAGAAACTGTTTAGAACCAGGGGGGGGCAATACACTGATTTAAAGAATTTTATTCCATTTTTCTTGTATTGGTCAAGACCCTGCCAGCAGTGACACACAGAGACGTCTTAAAGACAGGGTGACAATAATTTCAACCAATGAAATTAAAAGCTGATTGTATTATCTCCGTGTTTGGATAGAAAACTCTGTATTCTGGAAATGTTTTGAAGATGATAGGAGGGTGGCGTAATAACAGACTTCACTTGGATGTTAAAATGTAGGTCACCAATGTTTTATGCATCCTTTGAGGATTTTAGCCTTATTCAGTCAAAAGCTTATAGCTTTATTTCTAACCTTGTCTTTTCTGCCTTGAGTTTGAACAAATGTTGCTGTATTCACCCGCTGACAGTATGAGCATAATAACTCAGCGATGGCAGTTAACTGTGGTCATGCAGCGGCGCTGATGCCAACCTGTGTGGTGTCAGCATCATTATGTTGTAAAAGATCCTACAACATTTCAAAATCTGAGTTGGGGGAAGCAGGTAAATGTTGAAGTAAAAGTGGCATTAGAACTGAGCCAGGAGGAACACCACATGTGGTCTTCACTTTCTCACATTAATAATTGCCAATTGACACAACGTAGTCTTAGTCTGCAAAGTAATCATGGAGCAAATTTAACAGAGAACCAGACAATCCCACACATTTTCCCATTCATTGCAACAGTCAGCGTGTTGTGATGTCAAATGTAGAACTGACATTCAGCAACACCAACAAAGGTGCTTTTTGATGAATCACCAGCCATTAAAGTTTTATCAATACTATCTCCTGGTTGCAACTTATAGAAACTATTTACCAAAATGGAAAAGTTTAGGTATGGGCATGTCACACTCTTTTCAAGAATGCAATTTTGTTTAGACTTTGCACTCCTCTCAATTTCATACAAAACAAAAACAATATCTTGATTTCTCTCACTCCCACTTTAGTGAACTGTGAAATAGTATGACAATGTCTATACTTTATTTACTTGAACAATTACAATTGATGAAATGTCTTGTAAGTTTGTTTTTTTGTTTACCTTAGGCAGGTCAGTGGCACCCCTTATCTCCTTGGCCAGAACTTCACCACCTGGGTGGATTCTGGCCACATGGCGCCACATCCTCTCCCATGTCTCCTCATCCATCGGGAGGCCTCCTCTGTTGACGTAGAAAGGCACCCCTCCATCCCTTAACTCTTCCTCCCCTTCGTCCTCCTCATCCCTCTCCTCTGCGGAGCCCACGGTGGCCCTCAGCATCCCTCCTTCAGCAGGCAGCCACACAGTCCAGATGCAGAAAAGTCCTGCCTTCGGTTCTGTCACTGGTTAATCAGCTTGCAGGTCTAAAGCAGGTTCCAGCAGCAGATGGTCATCTCATGACCTCCAGGAGATTATGGCATCAGTGTCTCACAAAAACAGTCAGTGAAGCTGTTATTAAAGGGGATGGCAAATCTCTCTTTGGTTCCTCAAGTTGAAGCAGACATTTAAAAATTGAAAAACAAAATATATATATTTTTTATTTTTGCAGCAAATGTTTTACACCTATCAAGCAGTCTGGAGGCCTTCTAGTAAACAGCTATCCATGCTTAATAAGACAGTAAAGGCGACTTAATCATGAGAATGATCCCCATAATGAATCTGTTCATCTTTCTATAAGTATCCATATTCTCTCCAATGCAACACCGCTAACGAGTCTGTCAGGTGGTGGACTTTGCAGGCAACAAAGTATTAGAAAATCCTAATTCCCTGTACCGCTGGAGGTCATTCACGCCTCAGATTTGCTAAAAATCGATGTCCCTTCGAGGTCCCATTTCTGCGACTTCCTTCATCCTTTCAGTCTAGGCTCAAATTATAAAATCCTTTCCTCCCAATCCAGCCGGCTCATTGTTCCTGCAGATGCTCTTCTACAGTGGTTTCTGAGTCCAACGAGCCGCTCAGACACTCCCCGAACTCCAACTACTGCGCATGCGCCAGTCTCAGAAAATGATCTCAGCGGTGACAAGTGCTGCATTCAGGTGCTCTTCGTAAGAAATCCGCGAATTATATTTGCAGGTGAATCTGAATTAAATAAAACCTGTAAAAGTTGATATATTTCAAACCTTAACTCAAGACGTAAAACTTATATATTCTACAGATTCAATACTGTTATTTCAGCTAAATCTGATGATAATGGATTACAGCTAGAAACCACAAAATTCAGTTTGTTATTGGTATTAGAATGTTACATGAGACCAACGAAAGGTATTTTCACACAGAGAGGTTTGGCTCTGGCCATGTTTTGCACTATATAATCATGAGGAAGTCTGCTGTCCAAAACATCATTGCTGTCTAATCTGGCTTGCTCACACCGTTGTATTGAAGTGGAAGGAAAAAGTGTGGTAGGAACAGTTGTACAAAGAAATAAACTTTTTCATTACATTCTAATTTACTGAAATGAACCTGTATGTACATAGGGTTGTGCAAGAATGTTATTATTATTTTTGGACACTTTTTTGGTCATATTTATTCTCAAAAAAACAAACAAACAACAAAACAAAAAAACAAAAAGAAAAAAACAGTTCAGTTAGTGATTTATTTATTCAGAAATTAAATGGCAACAAAATGTTTGAAGGTCACAAGAAATAATACAATATGAAAAGCAGAAATATTACCAAGCCCACTCCAGCAGTAAGTCAAATCTAAACACCTCTGCACTTTTACGACAGCAGTTGGTAGGAATCCTTAATTTATTTACACGACTAACTTTAGGGCAGAAATATCAAAACCTTGGGGCTCCATAGTCATCAGGCATCCGTTCAATATTATACCTGCAAACAGAATAAAAACGTATTAATAAAAACATCTAAAACATGCAAAGTGTCCAGATTCTGAGACAATTTGATATTTGTTACCTGTGATTTGAGATGTACATAATGGGCACTCCAGGTATCTTTCTGACTCTTCTCTTCAGATCTCTGTCCACAGTGGCCAGGATGTAACACTTGTGCTGCATAGAAAGTTGCATCTAATCAATCTCTATATTCATAAACATCACCACAATATGATGCATTTAACTGATTTAGCATGGTATCACCTAAAATAATATTATTCCAAATAGATTGTCTTTTTATTCTGTAAATTGCAACAGAATATGACATTTAGCAGAAGCAACTGATGGGACAATTAGCACTTCTGTTACTTAATTATAAAAGCGGTTGTTTGCCAATAATTTGACCATGTTGTTTTTTCTCCATTCTCCAACTGTGTCAACAGCCTCATTCGTTTCTGTGGCTCTTCAGGAGATTAAGGTCAAATCACATTTCACACTTTTCTACACCAACTTTCAGAATAATACCTACAAGGCAAAACTGCTCACATCTGTTCAACCTGTAATTTTACCCTTAAATAATTTTTTCATACACAAAAGAACCTGTCATTTGAAATGTTCCAATTTATGTTTTACAATATTGCGATTGTTCTTAAATTGATTTATTATTCCTCTATAATCAGAGCATAACCACAATTGGTTCCTGTGCCAAAAAAAAGGATATGCACAGCCCACAAATCAAAATGTTTTCATGTCATGCTTCCTAATAAAAGGGCTTATCATGAAGTTTATTTTACTGATCAATGTTTTGTTTTTCATAAGTTTTTTAATTTAGTTCACTTGCATTCACTTTAGCAGCTAAAAAGGCTAAAGTTAGACATTTTACCAATTTAGCTATATTCCTCTGGACGTTTTACTGCGATGCATTTATTTTACCTGGGTCACCCTTTGCACCAAACAGTCGTCAGCATATGTGCCCTTATGTGCGCATGGCAGACGCTCAAAACGTGGATCCTTGGCTATCCTGTCAAACAGAAAACATTGTTCAGATGGAAAAGAAGAACTACATACATGTTGTATGTCTGCAGAATTAAATGATTGCTGGAGGTGATACCTGAGAGCCACTCTGTATTTCATCCCCAGCTTCTCGATCTCAGCCATCACACAGTCTGTGATATAGGGTATACCTGAAGCAAATCACATAGCAGGGGGGAAATGATTTAATTTTATCTGTCATAACCATTAAATAACATTCTCTAACAGAGCATGCATTAAGTCTACATTTAGAGTTCCAATACTTCTTACATTTGGCATACAGGCAGTCCATCATAGACTGAACAACGTCCAGCTTGGCTTTAATGGAAAAGTTGATGAAATTGGTATCAACAAGAACATGGTATGGTGGGCCAAGTTGGGTGTTGTACTGGAAGAACATGCATGACGGATACTTGGTGCTGCAAGGAGAATGAAAAAAAAAAGGGTCAGAAACAGCACAGACCACAGGTTAAGATACAGTTTAGTGAGTTGAGTGGCTAACGTACACTTCCCGCTCCTTAAGTTCTGAAGGATCTTTCTTCTTCTTGTCTTTCTGTTTAGCACGGTCCTTTTCTTTTCTATAAAGCAACGGCAAAGTTCAAATGAGCTAGTTTTTTATGTTGAATCCAGTGGTCAAAGAACTGAAACAGGAAATTTATCAGGAAGATATGCAACCAAATTAAACTGCAGATTTTAGGACTTACATCCTAGGATCTCTGAGATTAATCATCCTTTTCATTGCAGCACATTTTTTTGTCTTCTGCTTCCCCTGAAAGAAACACACACATAGATATCAGATGAAATAAAATAATTGGTATCAAATGTTTAGAGCATCAGTTCCCAAATAACTAAGAGCAAAACACTCTAGTGACAGTTGTGTATTGAAACATATCAGTAAATCAATTAAATTAACAGCAAAGTATTGTTTTGCCAACTATTTAACATTGTTTTTCTTTTTATCAGTTGTAACATTTACAGTACATATATTGTTATTATTATTATTTTTATTTTGATTTTTGAAGGGGATTTCAAGGCTCCACACTTGATGGCTCAATCTTAAATTTAGAAATGACTAATTTATAACATCCCTTTGATTTAAATAATAATAATAACAATAATAATAATAAACATTACCAGAGTTTTTGTATTGGTTCTTGTAAAACTAACTCCACTTTATGCTTTATGAATCCCCCCTACACACTAGAATGGGCATTTCTTCACAACCCTCTCAAGGCTGCAACCACCCCATTACTTTTTCCTTCCACTCGACTTTCTAATAATATGCTTGAACAGTGCACTGAGTTAGCATCCAGCTCCTTTACTAAAGATTATTGTGGCTTACTTTTCCTGTGAAGTGTGATAACTGCGTAGGTCATGACATTAGAATTCGTCATTAACTTTTTTTTTTACTTGCTTGTGCTATATTCAGTTTTTCTGAGAAACTTTCAGGTTTTCCATAGCTACAAAGTTATTCATCAAATTAACAGAAAGCGCCTGAAACATATCGCTCCCTGTGCAATAAACAATCGTATGCGATTTTAAATTACATTCTCAATGATACCCTGATTTATGAATTTAGATTAATCTTATGTTTATAAGGTAGGTTTGCAATGCTGGCTTTTTTAGATGCTAGGCTAACTGTGCTAAAGCTAGTACTGTATATCTCAAAAGCATGTCTCCATAAAACACTGTACCAACAAACGGTGTAAAAGTGTAACAACCGAATTAAAAGTATTTCAACTCGAATGTTAACAGGTTAAGATGAAGTCGGAAGAAGTCCTTATTTACCATATTTCTGCGTTTCAGGCTTTTAGTCTCTGGAATCAGCTACCTTTCCTCTCCTCGTGTGTCGATAGTAAGACGTCATAAGTAAGCGACGACTCTGTCCGAACGTTCCGGTTGCTATGCTAACGACTGACAGGCGAAGGTAAATGCAGTGTTTATTAAACATGTATTACTTGCATATTTTATTGGCAAATGTAATACCTTGTTTCATCTCTGAAGTTGTATGTAGTTTTCTGTAAATATATTTGATTGTGCGACTTGATAACTACCTGTTATTGGCTCAGAGCTTTCTAAAAGGACGCCTGGCTAACCTGCTAGCTGTTAGCGCTGTGTTTTCTTTCTGAATGCTGCCGTCGTAGCAATCAGCCTCTGAGCGAGAATTGATTATGTTGCAGTTTACTTCATTGTTTCTCGCCCTTATTGATTTTTATTTGTCAGCCTACACGTTAAAATATATATTTTTTTCTTAGCTGTCTGCCAGGATACCTTTAATATATTAAGCTAGCTCAGACATCTCTTCAGTTTCAGTGTTGTTTCGAATAGGATTGTAAACACAATCAGATTGAGCTCGTTTTCCTGTGGTTTTCCCTCACTATTCATTATATTTACAAGATAATTCATTTACCTAGTGTTTCCATTCATTGACAAACTTCATGTTATACTGATTAACAAGCTCAAAGCTAAGCAGTACTTGTTCAGTCTTGCGTACATTTGATAATTTTGCCTTCACTTTTCTCATTCCATGGCAGGAGTTTGGGCTTGCCCGGCGGTGTGTGGCAGTTGTGAGAGCACGGAGGAAAGGCTGAAAGATGGTCTGATGGACCGCCGCTTCTTCCTGACTCTGCTTTTCTGCTCTGTGTCGTGGATCTTGTTCTGGGAAGTACGGTGGAAGAAAAGAAAAGAAGGTCAGATTGAGGAATGGCTCCAAGTACATAGCCTTTCTCAATACAGTCACTTATTCGAAGGTATGTTGTTTTTAGACTAGTAGTATATACTAGTATGAGTTGCAATATACAGTGTTTGTTTTCAGAAATTTCTGGGAAAATCTTTCTGACATGATTTTTGTGCATGTCCATAGTTCTCAAAATGTGATAAGCATCAATTGCATATCAGTATTTGGGTGCTCAAAATAGATTTTGGTATTTTCAAGGTAAATGTTGCATTAGCACATTACCTGTGCTTTATAGCTAAAAATATTAATGTTAAGTAGTTACTAAGAGTTCTCAGTCAAAAGAGATGATGTTGCCAAGGTCCTGTTTGTAGGTTAACAATAATTACAACTTCATTGTTTTAACAGTAACAAATGTGGTGTAATTTAAGTCCCTGAATTTACATGGAAACCAGTAAAAATCACAAACGATATTGACATCAGCCATTCAAAAAATGTTTATTTCATGATTTTCATTTTATTACACCAAAAACTGACATTCCTTACTGTAGACTACATTTTCACCAACAGAGAATATTCTGAAAATGATTACAGTGATAATATTTAGTATTAGTACAGTCAGCCGAAAATTTAATTACAATTGACAACATATTTAGTGACACTGCTTTTGAAAAAAAAAATCAGATTTGACATCAATGCATCATCTCATTGGAGGAGATGTGAGCAGCATGTAAGCGTGGATATTTAAACACCAAAGAACACCAAGTATGACATGTGGCAGAACTTTAAACTTTGCATCTCTGCAAGGATGGCTTTTTTAACATATTTTTTCAACACTTCATGCAGAGAGAAATTACAGTAACAGCTGCAAGTAGCTGCCTAAAAGGTATAGTAAGTTAACATTTAAGTGGTCGCTTGGGCTCTTCAGAATGGTCTGTTTAGCTGGTCCAAAAACTCATCAGTCATTGAACTACCAGCATTGTATCCGAGGGTTTGATTACACTCAGCAAAGCAGCGAAAATAATAACACAAGCGTTTTTTGCTCTATTTATGGTGTTAATATAGCAGATCCTTACAATTAAAACCTCATACATCCGAAAGGATGATTAAAACTGCTTAAAGTATCCTGTTTCTCATACAAGCACAGCAGTCTGAATGCTTGGTGCATTGTGTGTGATTTTTTTTTACATTGGGATTCCCAAGTCTGTGTAATTTTCAAGGAAACCCCCTCTGTTTGTTTTTGGGGGATGTATATTTTAAAGAACAGACATCAGCAGAGACTTGAATATTCTTGTACTTTTGGACATTTCTATGTGGTTTTTATGTGTCGCACAGATGTGCAGACGCTGGAAGAACTGAGTCTGAGTGCGCTGAGTCGTCTGGAGGAGGTGGTGAAAGAGCAGCAGCACTGGAGGGAAATTGCAGAAGCTCACATCAAGCTGCTTCGAGACTTTGCCTTCCAGGAGTGGCTTAGCTCGCAGAACCTAGAGCACTACCACCACATGTAAGCATAAAAAGCTGTGTGACATGAATTCATGAACACACTACTTGGGGATTAGTACTTTAATGTCATCAACTTTTTTATTTTAGGCGCTGCATATCTTTATGACTTACCTTGTTTTGGTTGTTAGGTTAAAGTTTTCTAGATGCTAGAAAGGATTATATTTAGATATTCACATAAAGGTAGTGTTTCCAGTCTGCTGACACTGACCCATTCAGACTTCTATGTATTATGCACCACAAATCTGGAACAGACTTCCAGAAAACTGCAAAACTGCTGGAACACTGAGCTCCTTTAAATCAAGGTGAAAACCAAAGTTGTTTAGAGTTGCTTTTGATAAATAATAACTGGGACACCGATTAATTCTAGTCTGCTTTACAACTTTTTATCAATTTATTTTTGGCCATTGTAAAGTTTTATGTTTGTGTGTGTGTGTGTGTGTTATCATTTTTTTTATTGTGAATCACTTTGAAAAGCCTTGTTGCTGAAATGTTATGAATAAATTTAACTTAACCATTTAACAGTAAAGAAGGCTCTAACTTCTCATCTTGATTTACTCAGAGTTAAATTTAAGTCTTTATTAATCACATATTTCAATAAAATGTTCTGTTCTCACAGTCAAATTAGTTTGATAGAATACAATTGCAAAGCAAAATGTTAAGCTCTGACAAACCTAACCTGAGTGATATTGTGGCCCTAACTCCCTACTCAGATTGGTGTTGACTGTGGATAATGTAGCTAAATGAGCTTCAAAATACTATGGCAAGTAAGTCTGCACTGTCCAACACAATTAAAAAAGGGAACAATGGTATAATTCTAAAATTGCATATCATGGGGAAGGAAGTACAAACACTACCTTTTTTGGTTTTTATTTCAAATGTCATCTTGACCACAAACTTGGAACTCATAAGTACACACGCAGCAGCTGCTTACGCAGGAGTTTAGACCGACTATTAAAACTTGCAACAGGAAATTACTGTTTAGCCATAAACAGTTAATCAGTTTGCAGAGCATTTTTTTCTCTCTCCTTGTCTAAAAAATATATTTAGAATGCATACACTGGACAAGCTGCTTCTTTGCCTCGCACCTTGTTTATCTGAAAACACTGGGGATTGCCATCTTGCACAATTTCACAGAAACTGGTTTTATCCAAAGGATGTGCAATAACAGCAGCTGTGTGGCTTAATAGACGGTAGCGTACAGGAACAGCAGCAGGTGGAGTGGTTTTGCAGTAGAATGCTATCTTTAGTTATTTATCTACCCAAAATACTTTCATTTTTGTTTTTTCTTCTCACACCAGACTGAAAACCTTGGGTTGTATGAATCTGGATGACCTGTCTCGATTCGACAGTCAGCTGCAGCTCTCTTTAGCTGCCTGGGGTTACTATTACGACGACTACATAAAGCTGTCCACAGGCATCAAGATTCTGCAGACCTCTAGAGGGAGTCGAGACCAGGACTACGAGATCCGGCTGGTGCGCAGCCTTGCTGAGAGGCGCCTGAATGAGAAGTGGTCAACTGGTGAGACGGATTATTTTTCTGTTTCTTTGAGCTGTGGTTGCTTCCCTTCAGCTTTTACAGTCAGGGTGTAAATAAGGGACAGGTTGCGTTTGAGTATTTCTGTCTGTAGAAAGTTCACTCGTCGAGTGTGACTCAGTAAGGCAGAACAAAAGTTTTCCATGATGACACTCGCGCATGTGTAGCCTCCGTCAACTTAAGTGTTGCTTTACTTGTATGCAGAGCACAGAATTTTCTCTCAGTAAACCGTAACTTTTACGTTCACAGTGATAACAATAAGTTGTTTTAAATAATAATGTATTACAACTAAATGTTGTCTTGTTCTTGATGATTAGCTATTACTCTTGTTCCTCAACATTCCTTTCTGTAGGTGTGGTTTTCAGCATGCCGTAGCTTAAGACAAGTCATATGGAAGATCATGATAAAATGCAAAAGTATAAACATTAAAATTGAATTTGATGCTTTAGAAAAAAAAGTTATGTATAAATGTAATCATTATTGTATTTTTTTTTTGTGTTCCTCAGCGGGAGCTCTCCTTTTTGGCTGTACTGTGGCACTGTGCTTTTTGATAAGGGACCTCATGTTTTACGTGATTGGTGAGTTCAGGATACGCTGTTGGGTTGATTGATGGGTAGAAAAAAAACAAACAAAATAACAGGCAAAGCTGCACAAACACATTTACTAAATGTGTTTGTGCAGCTTTAATATAAAATAATTCTGCCCAGTAATTCCTCCTTTCTTTTGGCAGGTGGAATTACTGTTTCCATCATAGCGTTTTTCTTCACCATCAAGTTCCTCTGTGAACTCGCAGCTAGGATCGTTAGCTTCCTACAGAATGAGGATCCTGGAAGAAGAGGCGACCGCAGCATCTATGACTATGTCCGCGGCAACTACCTGGACCCTCGTTCCTGTAAGGTGTCGTGGGACTGGAAGGAACCACAGGAAGTCGGGCAGACGATGACCTTTAGAGTTCAGGTAAAACAGATTTTGTAAAAGGCATTAAGACTAAAAATACACAGTGTTTTCAGCATTTTATCCTGTCACATCAGTGTTTGTTGTTATATTTTAAATGGTTTTTACTCATTGTTGTTTGTAGTCAAGCTTAAGCTTTGGCAGGTGGCATGGGAAGCATCAGTGAACATCAGTCTTTAAATCTCTTTGTTGTAGTGCTGGCTGTGTGGTTCAGGTCATTTCTAGGTGATTCTCCACCCCAGTGACAAGCCTATCACAGCTTCTAGCAGCTTTTCTTACTGGATTGACCTGAGTTTAGCTCCACCTATCAATGCAAAAACTGCCACCACAATGTGTTACTGAGGTGTTAACATCTCAGGGCAGTTTGCTCCACTTGTTTTTATTTCCTGGTAATAGAATAAATGGGGCTGAATACCAATGTATGTGAAACCTTTGAGATTTTTATTTGTTACACATTTCTTAAGTTGTGCATTCCTTTTCCTCTCTCTTCCTAATTATGCAAAGCCTTGCATTGATCTGATTCATAAAGTCCACCAAAATGAATTGAATGTGTTGCTGAACTACTGCAAACTGTGAACAATTTAATGGGATATCAATAAACATGAAAGACTCTGTATCTACTATAAAAGCCATAATATCTGTTGATAAATATAAAGTTGTTGTTCTCACATGGTGCTTATGCTGTTTCAGCTTTTTTACAAGAATGGTCAACCTTTCCCTGCGCATCGGCCTGTGGGTCTGAGGGTGAACATCACCCACATCGAACTGGCTCTGGACATCCCGGTCACCCAGGAGGTTCTGCAGGAACCGGAGTCCAACGTTGTGAAAGTGGCCTTCACGGTGCGCAAAGCTGGACGCTACGAGGTTGCTGTAAAGCTGGGTGGCCTCAATGTGGCCTACAGTCCTTATTACAAGATCTTCCAACCAGGTGTGAAGATAGTTTAATTTTCTTGGGCTTGATTTATGTTTTTTTTTTTTTTTTTTTTTTTTTTTAAAGATATCTCATAATTTTTTTTTATCTTGTAATTTCTTCTCACAGGTACAGTTGTTCCATCTAAAACCAAGATAGCCTACCATTTCTCCACCCTGGTGCTAACCAATGGCCAGCAGCACACTTTGCAAATTGAACCCAGGGACGAGTACGGAAACCCCACCAGTAACTCCACGTCACTTACAGATGAAGAAAACTACAGTGTCCATATTCACTCTGTAAGAGAAAACGTCTTGTTCTTTTTCTGACAAAAAGTCAAGTAAAAGTGAAAATCTGAATTTATTTTCAAGCCCTGTTAATTATTTTTTTTTTTTTGCCTACTTTCTTCACAGTGAGTTAAACTTTGCCGGTGTTCATGCTACTGTTTCCTGTTTTTTTTTCTTTTTTCTCCAGCTTGGTACTGTGGACGATGACTGCTCAGATGATTTCTACAGTAAGTCAGTTTCACTCAACAAGCAGCAGTGCCAGGTTTTACTGAGACTCACCCTTAGGAAGACGGGTTGTTTCAAGGCCCGGATCTCTTATAAGGATCAGCCGCTCAGCAACGGGGAGTTTGACATAATTGTTCTCAGTGGTGAGCTTCCTCTTTTTGCCCAGTAGGTCGTTTTTATTAGCCTGTGTCTTCAGAGCCTAACACTCATATCTTTTCAGAGAATGAGAAGTCCTGCGTGGAGAAAAACGTGTCCACTCCAGGCATTAGCATCTACTTCGAGGCGTATCTTTACAGCAGTGGCAACTACAGCAGTTCATCGTGGCAGTTACCGGCCTCCTCTCTGCTGGCTCCTCAGAGGAGGCCCTCTATGGGCGAGGAGGACGAGGAGCACGACTCTCCTGTGGAGGGACAACCAGAGAAGGTGAAGAAACCAAAAAAAGTCTACTGCTACATATCGCCAAAGGTGAGTAGTGGACCTTAAACATTATGTCTGCTTTTTCCTTGTTTTGTATTGGATGTGTTTAAGTTCACTGCAGTGATTTTTGGACGTTTGTCAAACAGCAACTATCTGTAAAGGAGTTCTACCTGAAAATTATTCCATGGCGCCTTTTCACCTTTCGAGTATGTCCAGGAACCAAGGTAAGTAAAACGAGACTCCAATTAAGGGCCATTTTTACTTTCTGTTAAAGCTAATAGTAGCCTTTTTCTTTTCAGTTTACCTATTATGGTTCAGACCCAGTTCATAAGTATTTAACTCTAGTGGTGGACGACGGCATACAACCTCCTGTGGAGCTCAGCTGTAAAGACAGAAACATCATGGCTGCCACCTTCATTCGCTTCCTGCACAAAAACATTGGTTTGTCTCAGCCTGGCAAGGATTTTATTGCTCCTGGGAAAAAAAAAAAAGACCAATGACGATTGTGTGGCAACAATGTCATGTTTTTGTCTCCAGGCGGCTCTGAGACCTTTCAAGATAAGGTAAACTTCTTTCAACGTGAACTCAGGCACATTCACTCCAAGAAACCTCGCACCAAAACCTGCCTAAAAATCACTCGACATGCTATTCTTGAGTCGGTGAGTGCGTTTTCCTTTTCTTTGATAATAAAAGCAGTCTTCAAAAAATAAAATAAAATACAGGAGTAATATAATCCCAGCACTCTTGTGACAGCTGAGGTAATTTTGATTCTTGTGGTATTGTGCAGTCGTTGAAGGTTACAAGGAACTTCTCTGTGTCAGACTGGAGTAAAAACTTTGAAGTTGTGTTTCAGGATGAAGAAGGTAAAAAAAAAAAAAAAAAAAGCATTTTTATGTACAGTGTCTTATGAACGTATTCATACTCCCTTGAATCAAATTAAAAACACACTTTATTATATTGATATTTTATGTAACAGACCAACACAGTCAATGTCTGGAAGTGGGAGGAAAGTGAAGCATGATCAAGTAGACATCTGAAAAGTGGGGTGTTAACAGAGGGTTTAATTTGTGCTGCACTCTACTTTTCATTCTACTGCTCCTTCACACACTGCTTTGTGTTGGTCTATGACATAAAATCCCAACAGAATAGACCATTAACAATGTGTAGTGTGATTAAAAAAAAACATTTAACAGGTATGAATACTTTTGCAAGACCCTGTAACTATCTAATTTATCTAAGTTAAAGTGACGCATGGAGTTGATGACCATATGGTTTGTTTCTTCAGCTCTCGACTGGGGTGGGCCTCGCAGGGAGTGGTTTGAGTTGATTTGTAAGACCCTCTTTGACACGTCCAACCAGCTGTTTACCCGTTTCAGTGAAAATAACCAGGGCCTCGTGAGTTATTCCTTCTAAATATTTCCATGCTAAACCGTTATATTCCAAGTTGGGCAATATATCGCTATAGAAACTACAATGAGACCATCCTTCATTCTCCAGGTGCACCCAAACGCTGACAGGCCGGCCCACTTACGCCTGAAGATGTACGAGTTTGCTGGTCGAGTCGTCGGAAAATGTTTGTATGAGTCCGCTCTGGGCGGAGCCTACAAGCAGCTGGTCCGAGCTCGCTTTACGCGTTCCTTCCTGGCCCAGATCATTGGCCTTAGGATGAACTACAAGGTGGGAAGATCGTTGTTTTCATTGTTTACACTGGTCTGTCATTAGGGGTGTCTCATCATTTAAACATGCTTCACAAAGCCAGGAGACGTAATCTGGTTCTTGGGATTATTTATAGAAATCCAGTCAGCATGTTGTGGTGTTTATCTAACCTGCTACGGGTTTCTAAAACTCTCCCTAGCCTTTAAAATCTGTTTTTGAGAAGATTACATGGTTTGTTTGTTTTGAAAATGCAAGTTTTCTGTGTTCTTGATCTGTTTTTCGGCTTAGTACTTCGAGACAGACGACCAGGAGTTCTACAAAACTAAGGTCTGCTTTATCCTAAACAATGACGTGAGTGAAATGGACCTGGTGTTTGCTGAGGAGAAGTACAACAAGTCAGGCCAGCTGGAAAAGGTGAGGCAACACTTTGGAAAGGAAGCCCCCTTCTAATCTTTAAAGCAATTTCATCTAGATAGAGGCAATAAACTAAATAAAATTAACCAGATTGCTTGTTTGGCAATAATGTTCTTTTGCTTATGAAGTGGAAAGTGGTGGTTTCACACAGTGGAATTTCTTACATGCTTTTGCTTTTGCTCCACGGTTTAAAAGCAGCTGCCAAATAAAATGAGCTTTAAAGTCCTGTGGCTGAATTATAAACATCAAACTTAACTGGATTAGTTTCTGAAAACATCAGTTTTTCACCAAGTCATAAATCAGAAGACGAGCATGCTGCCGTATTGGAAAAATGTGTTGCATAGGTCTAAACAGAAGGAATTGAGTTGTTTCATGTGAAACATTTAAGTTTCACATCGTTTGTGTGTGAAGATGAAAGCTGTAGAAGACACTGTTCTGCTCATTCAGGGCAGGCCACACTACTTTAAATGGGACTTTGCTGCCTTGTTTTATTTATTTTGCATATTTAAATATCAACTGATCATTTTATAAGTTAATGCTCTTAGTGTCCTCAAAGGGTCACATAATTGACAACTAAATTAATTAGAAAGTAGGCCAGTCACCTTAAAAGTTTAAGCAGTCAGCATGCAGAGGTGAGTGAAACTACTTCAGTATGTCATGTCACTGCATTACATGACATAAAGTAATGTTATTGGGTGGTGCAGGGAGGCATATATGCTAATTAGGCATAACAGATATATTAAACAGCTTGTGAACATTTTGTCATTAAAGTTGATGTGTTAGAAGCAAAAAACAAATAAAATGCTGAGCAGTGCACCTTCAGGTGTTTACTATAATCCATGCCTTTCAAAGGTCCTTTGGGTTATTTCACCAGGACATGATTCATGTATGAACCGGTGCTGTGAACAGTAACGTGATCGGGCTGCTACATCCAACACAAGCTGATGTTCTTTATTGGATTCTGATTGCAGGTGGTGGAGCTGATTTCAGGAGGAGCCCAGATCGCCGTCACCAATGACAACAAGATTCATTACCTCAACCTGCTCGCTCAGTACAGACTAGCCAGCCAGGTGCGGGACGAGGTGGAACATTTCCTGAAAGGTTAGGTGATGTCTGCAGCCACACTCTCACTGTTTGCGCAAGCTGCTTTCATTCGATCTTTCCAGTTGCGCTTACATCTAGAGTATAACTTCCTAATTCATTGCAGGTTTAAACGAACTAGTTCCAGAGAATCTGTTGGCCATATTTGACGAGAATGAGTTGGAGGTAGGTGTGTTTTGTTTTGGGACATGATTTAAGATTCAGCCTGACTTGTTGTTCTTCAAGTAATCTTTAAAACGATCATCAGATAATCATGTCTGTTTACCTGTGCTCTCATCAGTTGTTAATGTGTGGAACGGGTAATATAAACGTGCAGGACTTCAAAGCCCATGCTGTGATTGTCGGAGGATCATGGCACTTCAGAGAGAAAGTATGTTAACGAAGTTATCTCTCTGAATTATGTTCCGCCAGCAGAGTGCTGTCTGAGACAGTCATTTATTTCTTCCTGTTTCCTCTATTTTTCCCCAACAGGTCATGAAGTGGTTCTGGGCGGTGGTGTCCAGTTTCACCCAGGAAGAGCTGGCTCGTCTGCTGCAGTTCACCACCGGCTCCTCCCAGCTTCCCCCCGGAGGATTCAACACGCTCTGCCCCTCATTCCAGATCATTGCAGCCCCCACACACAGCACATTGCCCACTGCACACACCTGGTAAGGAAAGATGCACAGTGCGGCAGTGTACGTTTCATAAATATCAGCAGTACAGTAGATATACAGTATTTGCAGTGATCCATCTGCTAAAAGCTAAGCTTTCAGGTAATGGATCCAAGAGAATGACCTTGTTGCTGCAAAGTTACTGATTTAAATGTCAGTTTCATTTCAAAGTTGCATGCTTGTGCCCAGTTCCTCTTGCATAGTACAGAAAGAATCTCCTTTTTTTTTCTGGATTCTAAAGACTTTTTCATTGGCTGCACAATATGCTAAAGGTGTGTCATTATCTCATTACTGAATGCAGTGTACCTATTGCAGAAAACACCTGCAATAAATGTTATTTACGTCCCATGCACTTGGGTTCTCTAATACCTCTGAAGACACTTGTTTAATGCAGCAGAAAGTTTTATAAAGTGAAAAAGTGACAAGGTGGAAAAGTTAATAAGAAACTATAACTGTGTTTATTATTAAGGTCATGGCTACTCTTGCATCATAATTAACTCCAAAGAATGAATGTTTCTGAGGAGCTCTCCATTCACTAAAAAATTAAATAAAAAGCACTTGGGGGGAGGTTTCTAGATTTTTATTTATTTATTTTTAAAAATCTTTTAATGTCTGAAAATGACAGAAATATTCTTCTAATTGACTTCATACAAATTAATAAGCTAAATGTTATTTTGTGGTAAAAAACAAAAAACACAAACAAAAAGAAAACAGACCAACATTAGCAGCTGTCTTTTCTCCTGTAATTACAGCAGGAGGCTGACCTGACTAAATACAAAATAATAGGTAATCTACCACCAGTAATTATTAGCATCATGTTGGATTAGTGAGAACATTTATCATTTAGCAAATAATTAACCTGTCAAACATGTAAAGGAGCAGTATTATATGTTTTCCAACCCATAGTGCCATTTTATAGCACAATCAAGTGTCTGTCGCATTCAATTGTTATATAAATGCTGTATATATCAAATTTGACATAAACATGACAGGAATTTGACTTTGTAATCTAACGCCTAGAAATTGGCCCTTTGTTTCTTTGACAACTCCTGCTGCAATCAAGTGGTCATGACATCGCTACTCTTTTAACACTTTAGCAACAAGCATTGCACTTTACCAACAAATCTTGTTAAAGTGTTTGGGTTGTAATTTTACAAAATGCGTAAAAGTCCAAGCATCATGAATAATCTTGTAAGACCACTGAATATGATCTGCTTTTAATCACTGCTCTGTGTGAGACTGCTGTAAACTTCACCTAAATCTGTCGTTGTGTCCAGTTTTAACCAGCTGTGCCTCCCGACCTACGACTCCTACGAGGAGCTGCACAAGATGCTGAAGCTGGCCATCAGCGAGGGCAGCGAAGGCTTCGGCATGCTCTGACTCCTCCATCACTGTGGCTCCTCTCATTCACATGAGGACCAGCACTGCTCCACTGCCCCGGTTTCCTGCATTCATCACCATCCAACAGCCCCAACATCTCGGCAGTCCCAGTGCGTCTCCATCAGGAGGAGTGAGATATTCAGGAAGTCCTGTTAAACTGAGAAAAAAAAAAGGACTGCGGCTTCAGTCATATGAACCTTGTTACTACTGTATGTACATACAATTGAATTTAGAAATAGAAACTGGGGGGGGAAAAAACGGTGATATTGGGAATAGTTTTATTTCTGCTTCCCAGAGTTTGCTTTAGCTTTATGCGCTTTGAAAGACATGTTACAGGAACAAAGGCCTTGAGTTTTATTGTATAATAACTGCTTCTTTTGCATTTTGCAAACAGAGGAACACTTTAAGTGCAACATCAGCCTCTACATGCTGTGGGTCATTCATCTGCAGCACTTTGGCCTTAATCGATCAGGGACTGATATGTGTTTTATGTAAATATATAAGCTCATTCTTTTAATTCAGAACCTGTACAGAGTAATGTGTGTGTGTGTGTATAGACATTTTCTTTTGATGTGTCGTTTAAAGAGAAGGGATTTAGTTGTCACTGCATGTGTGCTAGAGTTGTATTTTTTTGTTTGTTTGTTTTCATTTGCCTGCTGGATGTGAAGAAGGGGTTTTAAAGGAAGCCAAGTAGTTTCTATTTTCTGTTTTTACCTTTTTGAGTTTTGGGAAAGTAGCTTGTTGACCCATGTTTAATAACCTGCCTTATCCAGTCCCTTTGCCTCTGATTGTAACCAGACAGTTGCTCTGGTGAAGGAAACATATGTGACAGTAACAGAATATGAATGAATGAAGGAAGTTTTTGTTCAATCCCTATGTAAGTTTTATTTTATTGTTTCTTTGTAAGTCACCGTCTTTCATGCGTTTACCTCAGGATGTCCTCTGACACCTATGCATCAACTGCTCAGTGAGTTTCCACCCTCACTCTAACACCTGTAGCCATGTATTTTTGCATTCTGGGTAATTTGTTGGACAGCTTTGTACTTTTTGGGAGTATATGCTGCTTTTTTTTTTTTAAGTTATTGTGAAACTATTTATTTTAATACTTTGAGAGTTGGCAGTACTCTGAGCCAATGGACGTTGTTGGTTTGATGTTTCTGTGCGTAGTTGTTGCATTTGTTGCTGTTAAAGAGTTTACATTATCATTAGTCATTTTGTAATAATATGCCTGTAGGGGTGTTTGTACTGCATCGAGTCCATGAGAGGATTTTTAAAAATTATTTCAATATTTTTAATGTTGTGTGTAATTCCCACATACAGACTAATTAAGTTTTACTCTCTGTTGGCTCTGAATTCAGTTTAGCTTTTGAGAGGTTGAGCTTTTCAGATGGTAAAGACACGTCAAGTAATTTTTAACATTTTTTTTTTTTAGCTGGCCTTTTGAAACGATAACTACAGATTTGTTGTTTTTTTTTGGGTTGTGCAATGTTTAGAACAGAGGTGAGAACTGAAATGTGAATATTTCATCAGGGCAACATTTCAGTGTGAACACCAATGGCTGAAAACGTATTTCTCTGTACGGAAAAGAGAGGTTTAAGCATTACTCGTGTCATATGAAGCTTCGAAACAACAGTGAACAAGGTTTGCTTTGTTTTTAATATTTTTTTTTTCATGGTTTTACTTTTCTAGTCGATATAATGCTTGAATGGACTTCTGGGTGAGATGGCCTGAGCGTGACTTTTACTGATGTATATATTGTGAATTGGGGATGTACTACTTCTGTTTTTCCTTTTTTAAAGACAAGCCTCTGCGGATGAATGTTCAAAGATTGTCTGGACTGCAAGTCCCTCATGTATTGGAATAAAAATATTGGGATAAATTTATCTTTTGAGCATGTATTACAAGCAGATTGGGTGTATATAGTGAGGGTTCCTATTCAGCCAGAAAAATTATGGCATGGAAAAAGAAAATGTAGTATTGAAAAGTTTGTTTCGACACTTTTATTCTTTTTGTTCTGATTCATCTGCCATTTCATTTTTTTTAATTTGTCCATCTATTCCTCTGTTCATTATCCATCAGTTTGTCTGTTGCCTTTTATCCATCAACCAACTAACCTGCCAGCCATGTATACATCCATCTATTTGTCCATCACACATTTCAATTTTTGTACCAACAAAAAATTGGTTTCTGTAATTACTCATTTATTGCTCTCTTCAACTGTTCATCCATCATTTCTTATCTATCCATTTGTCCATTTTCTTTTCTCACTTTTCTGTAAAACTGAAGGAACCACAATAACATCAACTTGTGTATATTTTAACCACAAGGGGGCGCTGACTCTGCATGTGACACCACAGTAGGTCAACATTAAATGACAAGAGCCTGTCCGCCTAAAGATCTGTGTTTAATATTAACTCAGACTAATCCATATAAAATCCTTCCTTTTCACACATTCCTTAAACTCTGATTTAAAAGCCGTGTTGACACCAGGCTTACTGAGGTCAACCTTTGCACACGGCCAAGTGGAAAACAACTGGCTCCCTTTTGAACGCAGGGAAGAAGTGGCATAACTGACAGCCTTATCAGCACAGGATGTGATGGCATCCCACTGTTGCCTAACTAAATGTTTTATTCCTGAGTAAGTGTCTGAAATCATTCTGGAGGGAGAAAAATAACACTTTGCTGTGAACATTCATCCCTCATGACCCTCCTGCTTGCAGCACACCCACATGCACAGGGGAGGTTTCCATACGGTGTGGTCTGAACATTAACAGCAGCCACCAGAAAGGCATCTTGAAGCACTTGGAGGCAGGGGTATACTTATTCAGCTTTGGCATGCACCTGTTGATTTACATAATGGTATTTCTCAAATTACCCCTCAGAAAGTCATTATCCTGAACTACAGTATCCTGCATGCTGGAGCTGTAAATTAACATATATGGATGCATGGTGCAGCTGCAGGGAAAGAACCGGCAACAAATGAATGAATCCATCTTTTATTACCAACACTACTGCAGTTGGTCTTTTCTTTTTCTCTAACGGAGTCCAGGTCCAGGCCTTAAAATCTACTCTCCTGCAACTTGTAGATGTCTCTCTTCTCCAACACACCTGAATCGAATGGCTCATCAGCATCTTTTAGATCTGCAGAGGCCTGGTAATGAGCCATTCGTTCGATTCAGGTGTGTAGTAACAGATGTACATCTAAAAGTTGCAGGATAGTAGATCTTCAGGACTGAACTTGTAGTTTTCTACAGGATCTGAGGAGGACAAGGACAATGATGTGTGACCAGTCATGTTTGTGCAAAGTTTCTATAACGTCCAAATTGCTGGGTCCCCTGCCATGCTTTTTTCAGATCATTACAGGTTTTCTGAAAGATTTAGGTCTGAGGACTGGAATGGCCATGAACAAGACTCCTTCTATTTTGATTTAGACTATATTTTTTTTCTATCATCAAGCTGTTAATTATTTTTATTTGATATTGTCAAATAAAAGGATGCATTTTTCAAACATTTTTAGTAAGACATTGCTGAAATAAACCGATTTATTTTAAGGCGTTACTATGAGTGCCAACTATGAGTGGGGATTTCCTGAGAGCACATCACATCACTACACTTGTTTACGATTCTGTAAACAACTTCAACACTGACTGAGGTTTGTGTTTGTAAAAAAAAAAAAAAAATCTTGGGTTGCACCTAATTCTCTTCTTCTGAATCAGACACACAACTTTTTGTTGGATGTCCGTCAGCTCCTCTGATTAAATGTAATTGTCTGCAGACAGTGGGGTTTCCCTGTGCTGCTAACAGGACCTCTCCTCCAGCTTCCTCCCAAACAACCGTGGGCTCTGTCTGCTTTCCATTTCAAAACTCAGTTTCTTATTACCTGATTGGATGCCGCTGATTAACTGCCAACTCGATTGGCTGAAGTTATTTATCATCTGCGGTGATTGGGCCGGTCTAAAGCCCGGTTCTAATCAGGGCCAGTCAGACACAGGGGAGTCTCATCCAGCAGGGGTTCTGGATGTAAATGTACTTTTTTTTTTCTCTCTTTCTCTCGTTCCCGGTGTTGTTGTTGATAACTTGAAGGGAAAACAGCTGGAACTTGAAGAAGTGCATTTTATAGTGATGACAATAGTCTGGCAATGAAGCACAGCACAAGATCTTTATCAGTGAGATACCTTTACTGATTCAATTTTTTTTTTTGTCTTTTGATCTCCTGATATTTCACAGATTTCCTGCTGTTGTTATTGATTTTATTTATTTATTTTTTTATAATCTAAGGCTCCATAACCAAGGACTCGACATCCAAAGACGGAGATGGCGCACATTCAATGCAGACAGCATGCTTGAGGTATTGGGGGGAGGGGGGCAAAAAAAAAACTTTGTGGATGTCATTAATTGTGCTTCAGCTGATGACTGTCTGGGTTACATATAAGTTGCTGTAGAGAAGATTCACTGGGCCAGTCTTCCTGCAGGGATTTACAGTGGTATTGTTTTCATAGACATTGGAAACATTTCAATTCTTATATTCTCTCTTCAAAGTCGGGGCCTCTAATGTGGATTGCCCAAATGTTTGACAAATACCCACTCCACCCTTGCTGTCAGCGGAGTGTCACTAAAGAATATATAAACATGCTTTGTAGTGGGAATCACCCTCTTGCCTAAAGTGCAGCAACAGACGCCATAACAGCAATGTTTTATCTTTGTTTGCTGTTTAAATGTGTGCATTTTAATCTGGACCAAACCGTCTCAGATAAGAATTTTTGCGTCTATGATTATTTTAGACATTTGCTATCATTTACAATTATTGCTTTAGTTTGTATTTTTCTGTAAAAACCATGACATTATTGTTCATTCACATCATATAAAGAACAGATGTTTATGTTGTTAAACTTGACGTACTTTATATGTCTTGCTGCAAATCTAGAATATTTGCTTTTTCTTGGAAGCAGAACTGGCCCTTTTCATTAACATTTACAGTTAGACATATATATTTTATGTCACGGCTTGTGCTTCTTGCAGCATAAAAATGACGACTGACTTCTCCCTGTGTTTAGGATATCTTTTAGACCAGCTTGACTTTGTTGTGGATTTTCTCTAACTCACACAAGGTTACAGAGTCCACTGAACATTGGTGAACATTCCCAGGGTTCGCCTGTCGAACAGAATTACTCCAAGATTGCACTGACAGCTCATCCAGGAAATCTCAGAAGAGCCCAAAACATCTAAAGAACTTAAGAGCTTAATCATCTCAGTGAAGGTAAGGTTTATGATTCAACAACAGGAACTGAATGGAGCTTAAATAGTATCCATGAAGGAATCCAAAGGGTGAAAACCACTGCTATCCAAAACAAACACAGACATATCGCAAAATGCCCAAATTTTTCCAAAACCCTTTTTCGAGACATTTCTTTAAACCGATGAAATAAAAGTGTAACTTTTGCAAGGTGTACACCCAGTTACAGCTGGTGTGAAATTAGTAAAATACCAACAGGGGGAGGATCTGGAACTGCCTTGCTTTTTCAGGAAATGAACAAATTGCTATAATTGATGGAACGGTGAATTCTTATCTCTAGTAAAAGATTCTGAACGTTATCAGTTCATGGCTTTAAGCTGAAGCAGGACAATGATGCAAAGCACAGCAGCAAAATATTTTGGAGGAGCCTCATAAAACTCGGATAGAAAATTCCCTTTGAGATTCTATGGGATAATTTTAAATGTGCTTTGAATGCTCGGAAACCTCATAATTTGTCTGAATTACAACAATTCAAAGTGATTCATTGCCAGTTATTCCTATCAATAGGGTGTAAAAACTAGGTATTATGTCGAGGGGCTAAATATTTGTAAAAAAAATAAAATAAGACCAGCTTGATTTGAACAGGTTTTTTTCCCCCATCAGTAAAACCACAATTTATATTTATTCAGATCATCTTTGTGTGATATTAACATTTCTTTGATTACCTGAACATTTAGGAACAACAAAGCGGCTAAAAACGAATATATTTGTCAGGAGACCTGTGTCTTTATCTCAGTACTGCATTATTGGATAATGATTTGCTAAATGTTGCTAACCAACCAAATGTATAACAAGGAGAATTTAAATTCAGAATTAAGAGCCAAAATACATTTTTGAATTCTAACTTTATGTATTTTTATGCTTACAATACAATCTGGAAGCTAAACCAATGATGTTACACCCATAAAATAACATCAAACATAACGTGTGCAATAAGATGGAATTTTCACTATTTTTAGTTCATTATTAAAATATTCGACCCAGAGTATTTCAGAGAACCCATCCCCCACCCAACGTCTTGGTTTTGTGGTTCAGGCCAATTACATTCTAAAGTTTTTATTGCTTTGGCTGGAAAGTGATTTGAAGTTTGTTTTCCCTAAGTCTAACGAGGATTTGTTCATTCATACTTTCATCACATTGAGGATAAGGTTGGAGGAGAGATTTCACAGACCACAAAGTTGCAAAATACAACAATAGTAGCCACATCTGGTCAGCACATGCGCAACCTTTCAGTGTCTACATCAGCAGGAAAAAAAACCCAGCAATGTGTGTTTACAGTCCACAGATACATAATGCCTTCACCTCTGCACTGTGAGATAAAAATGATATGATGAAAGCTACAAATATTGGACAAATCACAATTTATTTTTTTTAATTTACACACATACAGTGCTGAGGCTATGTATCGAAGCTCGATACATTTCTTTTTTCTTATTTTGCCATATTTAAATATTTCTTGTCAATAAACTAAATTTGATATCTATCAAAATTAACCGGAGTAATTTTGATAGATGACGATTATGTTTATTGAAGAAAAAAAATACTAATGAACCAAACTTTGTATTATGTGAAAAAGTAATTAAATTCTAAATCTAATAACTCTGCCACCTTTGGTGAGCAACAACTGTTGTGAAACAATCCCAACTGACAACCTGCATGACAGAATGCAGAGGAAGTTTGACCCACACCTCTCTTCAGATTTGCTCAGCGCCCTGTTCTTGCACAAATAGGACCAATATCATGTTGAATAACCCAACATGACCTTGCTTTTCTGATGCATGGCTCCTCAACATGTTTTTCAACCAATTTTTGTCCTGCTTTTCTTACTCCTGAAACTAAAAACTGGTCTTAACTGGAGCAAATGAGGCTTCAGTTCTTAAAATGTTATTCTGGGTTCTTTTGTGACCTCCTGAATGAATTGTTGATGCACTCTTGGAGTAGTTTTGGTAGGAAAGTCGGTTCTGTTCCATGTATTCCTCCAGGCTCACACTGTGGTTCATTTAGTCCAAAACTTTTTAGCCCTTTCCAGCCAAATAGATTTCAGTGTCTTTCTTATCTGTTCCTGTATTTCTTCATATGCAGGCATGATGTTTTGTTTTTGAGACCTTTTAACCTACTTCCTGCTGTCTAGAGGATTTGTTTAAGCCATTTCTTGACTTTACAGGTCTGTGATAATCATGCCTATGAAATTGAAGACAGCTTTCTAAAAATTTGGTCAGTCACAGTTCAATCACAAAATATTAGTGCGGAAAATATTTTTGGCATGAAGGTAGGTTGGTTTGGAGACTTTTTTATTTTTATTTAATTTTTTTCCCTCTCAGCTGAAAAGGAAAGTAGGAAAACTAGTCTTTGACTTGGGTTACATTTTCCTGATATTAGCACATATTTGATTAATTAAAAGAAGGGAGAGGTATGGCACACCTGCCGACAACTGCTGATTGAGGGGAAGCGTGTTCCTGTCTGCCACGGTGAACTCTGCCAAGTCGCTCCGAACGGAGCGGCTCCGCTCAACAGGGACCACCCTGTTCAGAGAGAGGAACAGGGCGAGGCTCTGTTTAGACTGACAGGAAGATCGACTGAATCCTATTAGCTGTTGCTTCCCAAACATGACCAGCTCTCACTTCAGATAATGGCTGGCTGCCGGATGAACTCTTTGAGGAAGAGAATGCATGTTTTCACGCTCATTTAATCTCAGCAATGCTATTTGGAAGCCCCAGCATAATGTGGTTCTTCTTCAAATTAAAAATTTGTCTTCAAATAAATCCTCTATGGACATCATGTGTGACGCTGCGATAATGTCGGTCAGGCAGAGGTTCTATTCCTGTTTGAGAAGACCCAGTGGGATGATGGGCACTCGGGGACAGACACAGAATCATATAAGGACACGAGGGAGGCCACGGCTTGAAGAGGAAACCAACTGAAACAAACCTCTGTTTCCAAGGGGAAGCACTGAAATAAACGTAAATTTTCAACTGCAGGTCACCTCTAAAGATCCCTCTTTTAACATCTAATTCATAAATGTAATTAGTTTTTGTGAGCATAGGAATAATTTGTCCCTTAAAGTAAGACATAGCGAGTCATGTGATACTGAAACAAAGAATGCATTCATGCTGTACATGAACAGGAAAAAAAAAAATGCAGCCGATTCTTTAAAAGGGAAAATTCTTCCAAGAAAGATCAAGCTTGTTGCTGTAAAACGTTTGCATGAGGTCAGTCAACGAACGATTCCCTGCTCTGGTCTGACTGACAGAGCCGGGAAATGCTGACACGCTTGTGATTTAGATGTTTCATTTGGACCACGCTGAAGACGAAGGGGAGAAACGAGAAATTCACTGAACGCACAGAAAAAAATGTACATTTATCACATCCTTTGCCACTGAGCTGTCGTCACAGTGATACAGATTGACTGTGAGCATGAGCTTAGCTTCATTCCTTGTTTCTTTTCCTGCATCGCCACGGCCAGTTAGTCAACATTTCAACATTTTTCTAAGAGCAGATACAATCCTCCAACTTTTTAAGGTTATCCAGTTCAGAATACTGTTGTTGTTTCAAAAAATGTACAGCATGGGCCAGCTACTCATCGTGAACAAATTCAGAGGAAAGCATTCATATCCTGTGAACATTTTCTCACTTAGTCATATTAAAAATTTAAACTTCACTGTTTTTTTCTGGGATTTCATGTGACAGACCCACACAGAGTACAACATAATTATGAAGTGGAAGGAAATGAACACTTTTAAAGTTGTTTTACAAATAAAAACTTGAAATGTGTGGCATGTGAATCAACATTTTAAATCTGATCCTGCTAAATAAAATGAATGCAGAACTCACCTTAATACTTAACAGAGTCAGTATGTATGAAATGTATCCAGTTGCTCTGTGAAGACCTCAGAGGTTGGTTAAAAAACATCAGAAAACAAACGGCATCATGAAGACCAAGGGGCAAAGGAGACGCATCAGGGAGAAAGCTGTGGAGACGTTTACAGCAAAGTTAGGTTATAAAGCAATTTTCAAAGTGTTTTACAAGTAGCTCATCCACAGCTATGAATGGCACATCTGTAAATGTCCATATGCACCAAAAGGTCAGCTAGAGAGAACAAACATTAGAGAAGCAGAGAACAGTTTGGAGGAGCTGCAGAGCTCCACAATTGGATAAAGAACTTTCTGGCAATTTATCTATCAATTATACACTTGTTGGAGTTGAGAAGATGTGCGAAGAAAAACACAATCCTGGATTATTGTCCAGGATGGCGATAACCCCAAACATGCAACCAGAGCTAGAGTAGAATGGCTTGTTCATGTTTTACAATGGCCCAGTCAAAGTTCACACCAAAATGAGTCTTAGAATTTGTTGCCAGATTCCCTCGAGCTTGAGCCATTTTCTGAAGATGAAATGACAAATTTAACTTTTCCATGTGCCCAGGCTTGTGGCTTAACCAGACACTGGACCCAACTCTGTGACAAGACATCATTTATGATGTTTTCCATCTGGGATCCTGTTACAGTCATTAGAAAGTTTAGCAACAACATTTTGAGGGCAGAATAAACACTACATTATCCGGGAAGCATTTGTGTGGAAAATAAATACATAGCACAACACTTTTTACTTACAACTCAACCACGCCCTTTATTCATTAACTCTTCGTCTTCCACCTTTATGCACAAATCGAACATGAAATATCGTATCAGGCTGTTATGCAGCTACAATGTTTCTGGTTGTTTGCAGCAAAGAGACTGAGCTATTTTGTGTTTAGGTTTGTGATTAGCAGCACCCAGGTTGCTTCCAGATGTGGCCTCATGCACACACACACACACACACACACACACACACACACGCACACACACACACCTACACACACACACACACACACACACACACACACACACAAGCACGCACGCACGCACGCACACACACGCACACTTGCGCACACTTGCGCACAGAGGGATTTTCGATCAGTTGACCAATAAATAAGTGAACCTACACAACATTCCTTGTTGGAAACATGGAATCGCTCTTTGTGCTGAATACTGGACAGAAATGCCTCTGCAAGTAATCACAGGGGGGTGTTTACCATACTAGTAAAATGGTGAGATAAAAACACTCAGAAGGTCGATAAACAGTAGCTGAACAAGGAGAAATGTCGCCATTGTAACCTTTGATAGAAGAGGTTTTGTGCAAAATCTCATCAGCTTTCTGTGTTTGTTACCTAAACCCCAAGGAATGTGTTTATTTTCGGTGGGAGACTTAACATTTTCTGGATCAATCTACATAACAACAAACCGACTGGCTTGTTTATCATGCATCAGTTACACCCTTCTGTTTCATGCTGCATTTGCCACAAATAAAACCCCTGCAAAGATGGACAAGTTTCAAACACAAAATGAGGCACAAGATGAAATATTCAAGACTTTGAGGCCAGTTTAACACTGGGTAGATGAAAACATCTCACAGGTCAATTATGCAATACGTGCAGCTTATGAGTGTTTCCCAATCATATCTGTAGTTAGGTCAGAAATCGTTGAAGTCAGGTTTATAAGTTTATTGTTTTGTTAAGCCCTATTGATGATTGTTACTGCTGTCATCTGGTACTTTTTTTTTCTATCCAGCTGTCATCTTGTTTTTATTCATTCATTAATTTACTGATTCTTCGGATAAACATTATTCTTAACTGTGCCAAGAGAGTCCACAGAGAAAATAAGAGGCTGGGGGCTGATTCTGCAGAATTTTGCAGAAACAGTTTAGGGTCAGTTGTATTTCAATCTAATGACAAAGTGATAAAGAATAAGCTTGATAATGTGTCTGTGTATTGATTTACATAATTAATTACAGTGCATTTTTTAGGAAAACCAAGCATCCAATAGTCCCAGTACAGAAATAACTAGCTGGAGGGTGTCATTTAAAACAAGTACAATGTTGAAGGTTGATAAACAGTACAGTGTGAACACATGAGAAACAGTCGTGAGAGTATCACCATCTGTCAATGTCGATTTATTAGTAAGGCATGTTTAAAACCACATAAAGTGCTGCACGACAAAGTCAAACAATGCATATCAGAAAGAAAAACAATACAACATAAACAGCTAAACTGAGGTCCAAAATAAAATAAAATAAAAACAAAGTTTGAATAATAATTCAATTCTTTGGAAGGAAATAAACCACAGGAAGATTTACATCAGGATGATAAACTTTAACTTTGACTAAAAGCCAAAGAATATAGACACATTTTCCAGAGAGTGCATCCTGCCACAGCAAAGCCAGGACCATTCCTGTTTTTGAGTTTGTTTTGAGGAACATGGAAGAACATCTGGTTAGTAGATCAGGGTGGCCCAGTTAGAGTATGGTGGGATATAGGTTCTTTAGCAAGGTTATCATTTTTCACTCTAGTAATTAGATGGGTGTTGGTATTTTGGGCCAGTTGGAAGTGACGACTTGACGGCTGATCTAAATCTTTTATTACCATCCAATCTAATGGGTCTACAATTCCGGCCTGATCCAAATTTTATTGAATAGACATGGAAAAAGATAAGATTGCTTTCTGTCTATTAATGTGAAATTTTAGTTGAAAAATAAAGGTGAAAAGAAATCCTCAAAAAGAAGTAAAATTACCCAGGAAATTGGACTTACCTTTCCTGGGTACTGATGGGGTTGGCCTTCTAAGGAAGGTTGGTCTAATCAAGCCTGATTTTTGACATTTCTTTTTTATTTCATGCTTCATTTCAACATTTTATTGGCAAGTTAAAATTATAGACTGGTCCTAAAAAAAAGATGCAATAGCTGCTCAGTAGTATTTGTAAGGTATGCTCATACATAGTTTGCCTGCAATCCTATTAAAACCTTGTCAGTAGTTGGAGCTCAAACTATTTTTGAATCATTATTGCAAGAGCAAAATCTTTTGAAAGAGAGTCTTCTAGAAGATGATAAGGTCCACAGTCTGAACATTTTTGACGCAGAAGGATCTGAAATGATGAAGTTTAACTGCCATGAATTTCCTGGGTAATTGGACATTTAAAACATGCAGATCTGTTTCTCGGTGTGAGATAATAAGATAAATGTGTCTTAGTGGTGGAATGCTGTTGTTGGTATCTCTAAGGTACATACTTCAGCTTTATTTATTTGTTTATTTTGGCAATCGTGATGGAGAAAAATTGTTTTTCTATGGCAGTACATTGTTTAAACTTTGTGAACAACCCCATGAACCTGTTCAGTCCTGTATTCCAAACTTTGTGAATTATCTAATGTAATTTATATAATTTTATCCTGATTAGGACTAATTAAGATATATGAAATTTGGTTCTTCAGTGTGTTGCTAATGATGGAAACTAAAGTCCTAAAGATCAGGAGAATAAGTAAGCTTACATCCTCTGGCACTTGAGGCTGTTCAACAGCATGTCTGTCTGCAGGCTTATTAAAACTCAGCTCCCTAATGAACATTTGCCCTTAAAGCCTGCTGAGTACTTAGTGCTGCTCCGGAGATGGGGCTCTGGGGCTCTTCAAGGCCTCTCTTCCGGCTCCCTACTGAGCACTTGGTATAAAACTTAACAGTATGAGCAAGCTTAGGAGTCAGATGAATATTTTCTACATTGCAACGAACTGGAATGTTCACAAAATGCATAATAATTAGCTTGATCCTCCGCTTTTTTTAAGTAGTTTTGCAAGCTGTTTCCTATTGTCTTGTCCCTGTCGTTTTTGCCTTGGGTGATGCATGACTTAACACTCCAACGTGCCAATTTACATGTCTGCATGAAAACTATGGCCTGAAAGCTAAGTGGGGTTTTGGATTGTAGACAGAGTTGCACAATAATGAGTCCAGCCCAAAGGCTCCCAAAGGGGTGTGATTTATGAGCTGGGCAGTGACAGAGACATTCAGGAAGTAAGGCCTATTAACAATCACAGAAACCTATCTATCTATCTATCTATCTATCTATCTATCTATCTATCTATCTATCTATCTATCTATCTATCTATCTATCTATCTATCTATCTATCTATCTATCTATCTATCTATCTATCTATCTATCTATCTATCTATCTATCTATCTATCTATCTATCTATCTATCTATCTATCTATCTATCTATCTATCTATCTATCTATCTATCTATCTATCTATCTATCTATCTATCTATCTATCTATCTATCTATCTATCTATCTATCTATCTATCTATCTATCTATCTATCTATCTATCTATCTATCTATCTATCTATCTATCTATCTATCTATCTATCTATCTATCTATCTATCTATCTATCTATCTATCTATCTATCTATCTATCTATCTATCTATCTATCTATCTATCTATCTATCTATCTATCTATCTATCTATCTATCTATCTATCTATCTATCTATCTATCTATCTATCTATCTATATCTATCTATCTATCTATCTATCTATCTATCTATCTATCTATCTATCTATCTATCTATCTATCTATCTATCTATCTAAGATAAAAACTACTTTCACCAACACAAATTATAAAATTTGATTTCACATTGTGAGTGTGTGTGTGCATGGTTGTGTGTCCTGTGTGTCTCTGTGTTGCCCTGGCGACCTGTCCAGGGTGACCCCGCCTCTCGCCCGGAACGTTAGCTGGAGATGGGCACCAGCAACCCTCCCGACCCCACTGAGGGACAAGGGTGAAAGAAAATGGATGGATGGATGGACTTCACTTCAGTTGTGATATTTCACTTCACAATTTAACGCCTTTAAATTGGGCGTCTGTCTCTTTAAGAAACTCCTGCTCCTTAAAGAGACAGATGTGCTCCGACTTCAGCTCCTCATCATAACATTTGCTTCTAAGATTTTTATTTATTTATTTATTGTATTTTTTTTAACCAGAAGTAGCTTATATAATGAGCTGAACAGACGCTCAGTTCCACCAGGTGTTTGCTAATTGCTGCTGCTGTTCTTCTGGCGGACCAGAGTGGGGTGCTCTGTGGGGCGGAAACTCACCTTGGAAACTGCAGCCCCGAAGAAGAGTTTCGTGGAAAAGGCAGCGCCCGGTGAGACCATGGAAGATTGAACAATTTCTCTAGCGTGGATGAAAAAGTCAAAGAAACACCCCAGGTATATTTTTGATGAGGGAATTACATTATAGCATGATGTACAGCTCAATTAAGTCAATTTTACATAATGCTGCCCCTTTAACGTTTAATAATCAGCTTGAACTTGGCTAAAAAAAAAATTGGAAGCTTAAAAACATAAGAAGGGATTTATCGCTGTACTGCCAATAAAACTGGAAAGATAATTAGCTACATATTTTATGATGGCTAGCTAGAATAATGAACTAGAATTGAATTTAACAACCTAGAACTCCCTATTCTTTTCTATATATTGATTAGTTTTATCAGACTATTTTATAGATATAGCTGTCTTGCTGTGTTGCTATTAGCCAGTTGTCTGTCAATAATTTATCCGTTTATGCTGGAGATAAATGATACACAAAATGTAAGAGCAGTTCAAAGAGATTCCAACAAAAATGTCATGATGAATGGGGCTGTTTTCCCTAACATCTGTAGGAGGCCTTAGCTTCTGTCTGCCCTCGGGGCTCTTTCAAGCAGGTCATAATTGTCAAAGAGACTTCCTCCTTGCCTATTAATCTTCTCTTTATTACTATTTCTTGTATGCCATGCTAACAGAGTTTCATTGGCAAAATTAATTTTAGTTGAAGCATGATGCCTGCTTTACCTCATTGACCTCTGTGCTTGGCAGATTGCCCACCCAAAGTTGGGGATGGATATTTAGTTCAAGTATGTTGGAAAAAAAAAAGAAAACAAACCTGGAAGTCGTCTCAACTATTTTTCTGATTTTCTTGGTCTTTTTTTGTTAATATTTGCTTGATAAATAGAACAGGCCAAGGGGGGTCTGTTCTGATTAAATGGTCTATAAGAAAATGTTTAATGGAATGAAAAATAACAAATTTATCATGCTTAATATGAAGCAATTCAGGTTAAATTGACCTCATGTGGAGGGTTAAATCACATCAAAACTTTCTGGGCACTTGATCTTCACAGTTAATTGGGATCTTCACAGTTAATTGGAGGAAGTGAAGAAGATTATTTATTCTTAAAGCTGTTGCTAAAGAGAGCACATGATTCCCTGCTGGAGTTTAGTGCAGTGGGAGCAGAAGAGAGTGAAAACAGCCACTGCATGAGCAGTGGTAAAAGCCAAGTTAAAAACAGTACTAGGAATCACTTTGATTCAGTTACATACCAAGTAGTAATGTCATTTCAAAGACGCACGTGTCAGTGGTGAGTCATTTCTCAAATGAGGTTCATCCCTCAACTGTTCCCAGAAGTAGCAGAAAAATCACACACCAAAATCTGTGTTGCTCAACTGTCTGCAGACTAATAGCAAAACAACTGGCTCTTTGGCAAATCCCTTCTTGGTGGGGTATGTGGGCAGAGTGGGTGGGTGGCTGACTTAAAAATCAAACAAGCAAAAAAGCTCTGCACATTCCACACTATTAAATGTTCAATGAGCGTTTTGCTTTATTAAAGTCATTCTATTTTGAATGTGAAAACAAAATAATTTTAAAAACACATAAATAATGCATTTGCATATAAATTGTGGCACTCCTTTAGTAATTACTATATTTATTGGATGCTGCATAACTCAAAAAATTAATCCAGTGGAGGCTGTTCCGAATCCTAAAAATCTTGTTTAAAATATGGTTGAGTTATGGTAGAGATTTTATACATAATAAATGAATAACTGTGTAGAGATGTTTTGTGCCAGAAGCCTTGCATAAAATTCTTTAGTGACTGTAACACCTTTGCCCCAATTTTTAAATTACAGCTTCTAATGCTTACTTGGCATTAATATTGCTGTCTCTTATGAAAGAATGCTTAAGACAGTCATCAATTTTTGGATATAATGTGTGTTTGGCAATTAGTTTGTCCATGGTGGTTTTGTGGGAGGAAGAGTAATTGCTGCATATATCAATTTCTGTCCTCCTGGTGAAGCTGCTAATGTGGAAAATGCTTGACCCTTAACTTTCCAGAGTGGGCTGGTTCAGAACCTATGAAAATGACACAATGTCCAGTGGGTCTCTATTGCCAGGTCAGAGCCAGGCGGTTGAGGAGGAAGAGGATGATGCATGTTGGGAATGGTTGGTGAAAGGATACAGAATTAGAAACTGAAGTGGAGTGAGGTAATAAATAGGGAGAAAGAGGGAAAACATCTCTCGCTGATCATAAATATTAACTTTATCATACAGGATTCTCTAAATCTTTCGTCCACGTTACAGTTTTCAAACTTTAAGACAGCCTTTATTCAACAACTCACACCCAAAAACTGTGACTTGATCTCTTAGCCTTAAAAAGGCATGCAAAGTGGACATTTTGCCAGCGTTGTGACATGTGTCAGAGATGTTGCCAGTACTCCTGAAGCCAGTTTGAATCTGACAAGTTTTTGGATCTCTCTTCTGTTTGAAAGATGAATTGTTGCTTTGTTCTGTGTCTAATAGTGCTGTGCAATGCTAGAATTTGCAGTGGTTTGCAAAATGTGTTCACACTTTGAGGATCTTCTAAATATTCATATTTAGATCTATAATGAATTGATCTAAATACAGATACAGACTTTACTAACCTGTCCATTGCCTTCCTATGCAATTCTTTTCCAGCACAGTCTGGGCTTTCTCCCCTTGACTTGGGTTTTCTCCGGTCAGTTTTTGACCAGACCAATCAGTGAACAGAAGGAGAAGTTGTGAACGATGTTTTTGTTTTAGAATTGTAGTCTGGCTGTAGTTTTAGCAATGGCAGTGGAGGAAGGGAACAAAGCCATTTAGCCTGTGTTGTCTAGGCTTCAAAATTGAATTAACATTAACAGCCGCCTCGTAAGAACTTCTCTCTTCACAGAGGATGCTGGTTGTTTACAGGTAATTTTTGGTAAGCTTCTTTTCGTCAAACTGGCGCTTTACAGGTGTCACAGACAAATGTTAGCGATTGGGTAAAATTTTAAATATCCACACAGTCCATGCCCCCAGGGCTAACTCGATTCTCAACATCCAAGAGACCAGGTCCTCTGTGAGAAGCAAGTAACATAGGACAAGGGACTGTTTTCCATCAGGCTAAGACTGTAAAATAGAGGTGTATTACTGTCTTCATTCAGGCTTAAACAAGCCTCCAGTCACTAGGTGGCAGCAGTGCTCAAACTAATCAACAGGCTGCCTGTTCTACCCAGTAGAAAAAGTACGACTGGGGCAGAGCTGAGAAGGAGCTCGGTATGCCTCTGTGTTTTCACAACTTCAAGTTCAACAAAATATGAGATGGGGGTAATATAACATATGCAGGCACTTTTATTATTTTCTTATGTAAAATAATTTGGAAAGGTTTGAATTCATGGCAGTCTGCCTTTCCATCCCAAACAAACACTTTCTTGAAAAAAAATCTCACAAGAAAACAAATAACTTTTGCATTTTGCAAAGTATATCTATGCCAAAAGTAATTTCTTTTCCACATTTCCCCCCAGCCTAGAACAAACAATGTCAGCATTATGTTAGCTCCAGGAAAAAGAAAGGAGAGCTTAGGGCCTTTGATACAAACAGCGAAAAGGTAATGAGGAGATTGACATTCCTTGTTGGTGCTCTCCATTGAAAGTCATCACAGAGACTGATTCACACAGGTCACTTGAAATTCTGGTGGTGAGGCTAAAAATGTGCTGTTGATTTGTACTTATAATAGGAGCCCTACATTCTGGCTGTATTGATACTGTTTGGCTTTCTAATGGATACGCTCGAACTATGACCTTCTACCTGCTCAGTGACGATAGGCCACTTTGTCCAGATTGAGTGGATGTAAATGTGAGAGTCACATTGACAAGTAAGCAGGTGGTGATTGTTCCAGCTTCAAAAACTCTGCATCAAATGACTCAAACCTGTCTAATAAAATAAAAAATGAAGGTATTATAATCAATGGACACAAAGCCAGTCCAACTTTAGTTGTTTTTGTAGCAAACACACACACAGAAATTTAAAGCTTAAGTTTTGTTATTGTTACTGCGCAGTCCTTTGCCTCGTGAGAAACTGTGCGGTGTAATGCACTTATATTTCTGCAGCGTTTGAAAAACGATAGGAGTGGCTTAGTCGTCATGCCAGAGTTTTCAAAGACCTCTTTGTGTAGAAGTGTTGGTCATGGCCAGAGACATCCAACTAGCATTTATTCTAAAGTTCCTCCAGATGCTGCAAATTGTATCAGCTGGGACTATGTTAATATGCATTTTTATAACATGGATGGTTGCGTCACAGATCATTAGTGATTCCCAAAAAAGGCGTACTTGTGAATGAAAGGTAACTCTTGAGCTTTTCAGTAGCACAGTCAGGAATGTCGACCAGCTGCATTAGTTAGTCTAAGAAACGTTAGTACCTTTAAATGATCCTCATCTCAACGTGGCAATATGAAATACTACATGGAGCAACAATGTTTTTAAGAAATGGATTTTGTAAGCTGTACTGTTATTAAATGTTTGTTCATGTGTTTCCCTGCAGCTGCACTTGAGACCAGGAAAATACCCAAGTTCATGTTGCCAAATACATCACATTCTTTGGCAAAATAATCCTCATCAAAGGGACAAAAACCTTCAGAATGAACATAGATGTAGCTCTCCAGAGCATTGGCCCAACAAACTTATTTAAGGATACAAAGTTATTTTCCTCCCAGGTAATTTCTTTTAAGGTCAGATTTTATTTCCAGGGATGCTTGTAATAGCTCTAAGGTAGTTTAAGGAAGAATGGAGATTTCCAAGTTATGCCAATACTTTCACAAGTTAAGTAATATATTGAATTAAATAAGCAAACAATTGGTTATTGTTGGAAGTACTTAAAAGCTGAGATGAATCTTGAACCTTTTCACATAATTTAGTGTGTTTTATTGGGATCTGATGTGATATACCAACAGTTTTTTTTAAGTTATTAGTCTGTTAGAAAACTTTGTCCTTCTCAAAGTATCAGCTCAAATTAGATTTCCTGATTTGTAGAGTAAACACACATATCTATCCTTAGGACAGACTCCCCCACTTAAGCTCTTGATCTCCACTGCTTCTCCAGAGTAAGGTCTCAACTTTTTATCATGTTTTATTAATGGACTATAAAGTGCTCTGTGGCATGATAAGGGAAAATTGCTCAACATATTACCACAACACAAGAGTAAGCCTAAAACTTTTCTGTAAAGCGATTATTATTGGGTCACACTGTAGACAGGTTTTCTATTGGACAGATGTTAACACCAAAGTTCTGATTATTGTAATGAAATATTCTCAGGGCCGGAAAACATAAATCTTCCTGTTGAATGTTGTTCTTAATATGACTGTTCATCCATCTCAGACCTTAAGAGTCTCCTTCACTTATCACCTCGGGATCCTCCAGAATGAGCTGGAAAGTGCTGGTGTGGAAAGGGATGCTCGGGTCTCCAGAACTGGAGATGTCCGATATGAGAATAAGAGTAAAACAATGGATGAATGGATGGATCCAACAATTAATTAATCCCAAGTGAATAGAAGAAGTATTTCCTAAAAGTCAGACGACGTGACCTGATATCTCTAAAAGCCCAACAGAAAACACAAAATTTTAGCTCATTGTTAATAAATGAAACTCTCTTGTTTTAAATAAATAAAGTGGCAATGGAGTGTGAAAATTTTGAATTTGTCAATTCACACTTGCGGGGAAAGCTACAGTTACTGTCCAGGTCACAGGTCTATCATTTTGAGCTTATGCGCACTAAATTTCAATTTGTTTTCAGAATGTATTGGTGTTAATCTAAGTGTCTAGGGGCTGGATCGCCGAAATCTCCACGTTCGACTGCCACCCCATCCTTTTGGCACCGGTCTTTCGTGGATATCCCTGCAAATGGTAGACCCACTGAGGATAGCCTAACACCATTCCTATTGGCTTGGCCCTGTGAGGAGTGGCCAGATCACCAGCCACTCATGACAAACCCCAGTCCCAGGACTGGCTCCAGAGTGGGGTTCTGGCTCCACCGTACTGGGTGATGTCTGATGTCTCCGTCTTCCGGTTATCATGGGGAATGTTGAATCACTCTTTGTCTGACCCTTCACCCGGAGCCTATTTGTCATGGGAGAACCTAAGGGGCAATTAAGATTGCAGCCCTATGTAATAGCGCACACTGATGATGAGTACATGTAAACCTCTGACTAGCCCTGTGCATCTTTAAGAATTATATTGCATGGTCACTCTCATGGATGTTGCAGTTTAGCTGACAATTCCGCTTTCAAAGGCAAGACCACTGCAACCTCAATATCCTGTGTTTGTTTTATTTTGTATTTTACTTTTAGAGATATTCTTCTCAGGATAAGTCACCTTGAAAGGTCCACTCTGTGGGATTTATTCAAGTGAAGAGAGAGAATGGATGCAATACATTTTGTGTTTTTAATCTGATAAAAAAATCTGATAAAAAAGAGAGGAAACCATGCGTCTTTGTGGGCTAAATGAAAGGAACATGCCAATTGTCTCTGGGCTGTTTATGATCTTGTGGGAGAGGAGAAATGTGTTGTTTCCAGTCAGTCAGAGGGAAAATGATGATGCAGCATGGATGAGAGGGGATGGGAAACGTGATCTGTTACATAACTTGACCAGTTTTCCAACATTTAGGTTAGAGTTTGATCTGTGTGAGCTACCAAAATACAGTATAAAGGTATATAATAAAAAAAAGAAAACCTCTGATAGCAGCGGGGTACATTTGTACATAAAATCCATAGCCTTACTAAAACTAATCCAGCAATCAGAAACGCAAACTCTCACAGGGAAACATCTGGAAGTTGTGGTAATCTGAAATTTTATGACATTGTAATAGTTTGTCAGTTCAAATATAAATTGACGGTAATGATCGAAGCAGCTGCATCCGCGCTCATTCCAACTGCGTTCAAAAGAGTTGCAGTAAGAAACCCATCATGTAACTTGGCAGAGGGAAAAATGTGTGGCCACATGGACTTGTGTGTGGATGCAACACAAGGGGGTGTTACTTCTTGCGGAGCGCATGCAATCCCCTGCAAAAAATTCCCAGTGACTTCAGATCCAAGGAGGAGGTGATATTCATGGGAGCACGGTTCAAACTCTCACTTGGAGCACAGCTTCAGCAGCCTTTCAGCCGCTGCTCTCTCTGCGCTACTTTTCCTCTTGAACATAACCTAAAGCAGATTGAATAATGTTTGCTTAAAATAATAATAATAAAAAAAAAACATTCTGGAGAATTTTTTTCTACCCTTGGACAGATTTCAGGAGGTGATTTGAGAACTTGAAGACATTCTGTATGAGTGTTACCTGGGCATTATGAAAAGGTATCCAGGCGTCTTTCACTGCTGGGAGAGGATGCTTGTTTTGTAAAAAAAAACAAAAAAAAATTATAATTGCTTATATTTTTGTGACTCTTGATAAAAACTGTAACGCGATCTGCAACATTTTTGCGCGCTACTTTTAAGACTTTGCATGACCGAAATGGAGCGCACCGGATTAGCTGTTTTAATGGTTTTAAGTTTTGCGCTCATGCGGGTTGGCGAATGTCACCAGGACGGAACAGGTGGGAGGACCGGGGCAAGCCAGGTGGTCCCCGACCAGCAGATCAGTCAGGGTCACTCTCCCAAAGAAGCTCTGGACCTCTCGAAAACACCTACCACCGGCCAGTCGGCAACTCTGCACCGCATGTCCAGGGGAGCGTCAGCATCCAGAGATGAAACGGCTCACGCTGCTGGCGCATCCGGGGAAGACTTCGTCTCATCGTCGCACGACAGAGCGCAGCGCACAGCTAGACACCCGCAAACGAGCAGAGTGAACCGCAGGCAAAGCAGCAAGCCCGGCTCCTCCAGCACAAGACGACTGGCTGGGTAAGAGTGACAGCTTTCTGCTCCATAATAAACACCCAAACATTTTGTTTTCAAGCCATGCGGAGCAACAGGAGCAGGAATTTGAGTGACCTATTTTACTCTAGCAAGCATGAGTCCCTGTGGTTTACAGCACTGCGGTTGTGGCCCGGTTTTGCAGATTTTTTCTTCCAGTAATGGAAACCAGCAAATGATGTAACAAGAGCTACGAAGTTTTGTGTATATGCTCTTCAATATATTGCAGCTTTGCTGCGAATTTAGCTATGGAGTCAAATCAAAATAATTCATTGTAATTTCATTGTGTGCTAATACAATGTCCTTCCAAATGATTGAAATGTGAAAAGTCCATTTATTTCAGTACGTCAGAAAACGCACATATAGATTTCACACAGTGATTTCAAGTATGCACTTCTGTCAATCTAGATGATTTTGGAATTTGTCTGGTAAAACCCCAAATTATAGTGTCTTTGACATACAAAATACAATAAAATGCCAATAAATAAATGAATAGACAATCATGGGGAATACCGCTGACTTGACAGTTTTTCAGCAGTGATTGCTGCCCTCCATAAGGAGAATCGAGTCATTGCTTTCAAAACTGGCTCTTCATAGAGTCATATCCAGGAATATGAGAACGTTTAATGGTAGGAAAAAATATGGTAGTAAAAAGATGCACAGTCGATAGGAAAACCCTCAACAATGAGAGAACTGTCAAACAATTCCCATTCAACAGGAGATTTACAAGGCGTGGACTGCATCTGGAGTCATTGCTTCCAGAGTCACCACTCACAACGTAGCCAAGACATGGGCCATCTGTAGCACTCCTTGTGTTAAGTCACATGATATTGTCAAGTTTCTCAACTGGATTCGGGAGAAAAGAAGATTGTTCTTCTACTTTCAAATGGGAGTACATTTTACAAGTCCCACGGGGAATCTATGTGGCGTTGTCACGAGCAAGATGCCAGACACCAAACCAATCAATTCAGAGAAGCTAATGGATGTTATTATAGAACTTGGCCTTCCTTAGGTTTTCAACAGAACCACTAACTGATCACGCAAATGCCCCAAAGCACCGCTCCAGTAATTCATCCAAAATGAGTATAGCAATTATTGGGTGCATATACTGTACAGTACATGGGCATATATTTCAGGAGGCAGACATTTCGGTAATAAATTGTTACATTTTAAGAGAAACTGAACCACAAGATTGTCAAAATGAACAGAAATAAATGCTTGAAATATATATCTGCATAATAAGAGTCGATCAGTATTTTAATATGTTTAAGGCAGGAAGCTGTGTGTAGTGATAGTACAGTTTATGGTTGTAAGGAGTGTCTATATTCCCTCACTATCCTTTGCAGAACCTTCTTGTTTTCCGTAGTGTAACTTGAACACCACACTGGGTGATGGCAGTTTTTTTTTACCAGCTATCGGTGTGAAGATAAATGGATCATGTGTGTTTGTGCTGTTTGACATGGGATTATCACACTGCCATTACTACACCTTACTATATATTTACATTAATCACAGCAATAGAGCGGCAGCACTTCTGTAGTCTGTGGGCCTCCGTTCTGTGTTCCTGCTGTGACCATTTATTATAGTTGCTCAGCCAGAGTTTTGGCTCATGAGCATTTGCAAATTTGCACCATGATCAGAAACACCTGTTTCTCCAGTGGCTCTTTCTTTTTTGGTTTCTGCTTAACTCTAAAAGGATGATGGGTTGTTTCCACAATGGAGCACTTTTCATTTTGTTAAATGAAGCCTTCTGTATCCTCTCCTCCATGCTCCACAGGGACATGGCTTGAACTCAACTAGATGGTGAATATTTATATAATAATCAGAACGGGATTATAATGGCTCACCTTAGGCTGCAGACAGTGAAGTATAAATGTTTCATTACAGAGCTGTTTTTGGGTTGAGGAAACTGTCTATGTGACTAGCTTATCGAAGGTTTATTTTAACAGCAAGCAGGAGGATTCAGATAATAGGTTAGGAGAAACATGAATATCATGCTTGGTTTCAAGCTAAACCTTGACAGACGCAGCTCCTTACTTTAAAAAATTTGGTGTGCATAATGTTGCGTTTATCTCTGTGTTTTATTTTTACGTAGGGACTGGATAACTGGATGATAACATGTGACCTAAATTATTTTAAAACTAGATTTGAATGGACAAGCTTACATTATGGATTTATTGTGAATTTTGCCTCATCCACATATGGTCTTAATCAGGGATGCCCAAGTCCAGCCCTGGAGAGCTACTGTCCTGCAACTTTGACGCAACCCTGAAAGTTTGCAACACAACCTCGACACACTTCTGTTACAATTCTGGCAGGATTTTATTTAATTTTTTTTTCAGAATTACTTTCATTCAACAATACTAAAGTTTTTTTTTTTTTCCAACGTCACGGCACAGGATGTCTACCGGATTTAAATTATAATCCTCCTCTAGATCATTTTCCTGTTGAATCCTCCAAGTGAGCTGACCTCAGGTTAACAAACTGATGGTGGACATTCTCCATCAGGTCTTTCTGCTAGAGAATGTCAATTCAGCCAAATGCTGAATCAGCAAATCAGCCTCAGATCATCACAATACCACCAGCATGTTTTGACTGTTGGTATGAATTTTTTTCTGGAATGCTTTGTTAATTTTACACCAAGCCTAACTCTATAACAAGACCCACATCTTCCTAAAAGCTCCACTTTCTTCTCATCACTCCACAGAATATCTTCCCCCAACTCTTAATGAGATAATCAAACTGTTCTCTTTTTTGGTTTGCAGATCTTCGCTAATCAGTATTTTTCCCACACATACTACTTTATCCTCTGTCTTTAATGTTGTTCTGGGTTATTTTGTGACCTCCCAATTGAGGCATTGTTGAGCTCTTGCATTAATTGTGGTGGGGTGACCACCTCTGGGGAGGTTCACCACTGTTCCTTGTTTTCTCTGTTGAGGATAATAGCTCTCATCGTGGTTAACTGGAGTCAACAACACTGAGACGAGGGTAGTGGTTAATATTTTTTAAAACAAGGCTTGGATGCACAAGCTTGCATTGTAGATTTATTGGAAATTTTGCCTCATGCACATATGGTGGACTGATAGATGTTTATACAGTGTGGAACAGACATTAATCAGTTTGCTCCAGACTGATTGACTTTGATTCCCGTCTCCTCTGTTCTCTAATTTCGTTAGATCAGATCACATTATGTGGCCTTTTGAGTTTCTTTTGTGTACTTTATGATGTCACACAGCTTCTATACGTGATTTCTTGATTAATTGGGATAATTAGGTGTAGGTATGGCTACTGAAGTTGATCGCAGCTGTCTAAAAAATGTGGTTAATTAAAGCAAAATCATGATTCAGTTTTGGAGTGATTTACTTTTTCACCAAATCAGGCTAATTGAAAAAATAAAACAACTTTATTTCCATTAATAAACTGCTTTCTGTAGTTACGCAGGTATTCTTCACTTGATAGCAACATTTTGTCGATAATTTGAAACATTTAAGTGTTATTGCAAAGCAAAGTCAGAGGAAAATGGTTTGTACTCTTACAGATTATCACAGGGCAAACCATTTTTCACACCTCTGTAAACACTTGAGCCAGCATGTGTCACTTTAAGTCTCTTCAGATTAGAGAAAATCCACCAAAACTTTAAATGAATCCACCCACCTTCACTTAACTTGGTCATTTTATAGTAATGCCACCTCTCAAAAAGAACTGTATCATCACAAGCTTAATTAGTTAGATATGAATCTATGTGTGAACCATAGGTTCTATAGTGTGAATTAAAGTTATTTATATTCCAACACAGCCAATAAGGACAACTTTCTTGAACTCTAATTACAATGAGGCATACTTAAATTATCTGTCTATTTCAATCTCTGTGCAAAGTAAAATACCCAGCCTCAATATTAGATTCCTCAAAAAAAAAGCACATCGTAAGCGTTTTGCTTGATTTTCTCCTCAAAAATACATAGAATGAACGGGTTTCCTTTAGTCCTGGGAACCATAAAAGAAGTGTTACATAAATCTGGGAAACACTGCCTTAAAGTAGTCTGCACGGTGAGTTTTATGGTTCTTATTCAAGCGTTTTCAGATGAATCATCTGCAGCCGGTTAGCAAAAGTGAATGTGTGACACATTTCCTCTTGGAATTCCCACTCCAATTCTCCTGTTTACTGGATTTCATACTCTGGCAGATCTGGGTACACTTAACTCTTAATCACATCCAAGTTGACTCAGTTGGACTCATGTTTTTTTTTTCTCTCAGCGCACATTACAGATTTCAGGTTGCTTCGGATAGCCCTCCACATCAAGTATGGAATAGGTGTAACTGCCTATACATATTGTTCCGTGGAGCCTAGTAGTATTGTTGCATTAGCGTCTCTATTACATACAGAAATCCCTTGATGGAATTTGAATGTGATGACTGATATCTTTGGCACGGGCTTGGCCTGATGTGCTTGATTAATGACAAAGCTGAGCTTGCCAGAGGGCCCAAACGACTGCATGTTATCCCCGTGACGCCTCAGAAACACTTGCAGCATCTAATAAGCGCAATCCATCTGAGGTCAACGAGTCAATCCCTGTTATCTTCTCAAATCACCATGAGTCAGACATCCACTTACTGTAATATCTTGTGAAAGGATGATGGGGCGCAGATCCATCTCAGCACGTTAACTGCTGCTCTGGAGTTGCTTTTGCGGTCTGGTGCCTTTTTAATCTGCCTTGCTACAAAAATTTGGCCTGGGCTCCAGGTGTGGATTAGAGAGTGCAAAGAATCCAGTTCAGACTGTTTAAAACTTGCCATCTCTTATTTGCTGAGTGATTTATAGAAAATGTGAGGTGTTTTTCATGTCCCGCGTGTCTCAGATAATCCCTGCAAGGTTCAAATAACACTGTTTGTGTTCACTTTGGATTCTCATCTAATAGAACAGGACCTTGTTGGTCCACAGTAAGACAGGGATTTCTGAAAAATTAATTAAAAAAAAGTTTGGTACAGCTTATTCTCAAAAGTGTTATAGCTGCAGGCCAGTCATACCAGAAGGATTAGAAGTACATCATTATTAAAGAGACATTTTTTTTTAGAATCCTCACTAACTCACAGTTATCCTTTGACTCTGTTGCCTCACAGCAAGAAGATCCAGTCTGGGGCCTTCTGCCTGGAGATAGCAATGTTCTTCCTGTGCATGTCTAGATTTCACGGATGTTCAGTTAATTGGAGATACTAAATTGTCCTTAGGTAAGAATTTATGCATGGTTGTTCTACTTGTTTGTCTCTCTTTGATGGACTGGTGACTTCTCTATAGTGTACCCCACCGTTTTTTTCATTTTCTGATGGTGATTGGGACTGCTACCCCAACAATCTTGCACAAAATCAACTTTGCACTAAAGAAAGTAGATGAATTATAAAGTGTGTAAGGGGATATATTTCTTAAGTACTATCAAACTTTTAAGTCACTCTGTTTTTTGTACATGTGCTTTCAGGCCAAATGTCTGTGGAGGTCAGCAGTGCTGCTCTGGTTGGGCAGTGGCTCCTGGAACCAACCGCTGCATAAAACGTAAGTATTATTCACAGTTTTGCACTTTATGGAAACTTTAAAACCTTTAAAGTTTATCACTGTATGAAAGTTGGTTTTCATCCCAGTCTGGGTTGAAAACCACAGTGAGTTGGTAGAATAATGATTATTGTTCAAATTTGTTTGTGAAAGTTTTCACATCAGTATTTTTTCTATTTGAACTTTTTCCCATTTTCTAGTTACAACACTGCACATATTTGTAAAAAGAAACTAAATTACCCCTTTCCAAATGTTTTTACAAATGACAATTTAAAAAGTATCATGCGCAGTTCCTGTTACCCTCTTCGTCCTCAGCTTAGTTATTTGCAGAACCACCTGTTGTTACATTTAGAGCTGCAATCTTTTCTAGAGAGTTTGGTTAATTTTTATTGCCATCTGAGTCAGGTTGGATGGAGAGAGTCTGTGGTAAGCAGTTTAACTCAGGCTGTTTGTTTATAGTCATTCTTCTGTTGGAAGGTGAAATTATGCCTCAGCCCAAAGACTTTACTAAGATCCCCTCTTCAATGATTGCCCCATCTTTAGCTGCATGTAGCTTCTCATCAACTGTGTTCCAGAAGACAAAACCTTCCTCACATGAGAACGTGGGGGCAGCAGCTGTGGACGACTCTGATGATATTTGCAATGACACTCAACAGTGAGGTTGTGGTTCTGATGGACTCAAATAAACCCAGATATTTCATTTTGTCTTATAGACATTTTTTGCTGGCTAAAATATGACAAAGACTCAGATCAGCCGATTATCTTGCTTTACCTATAAATATAATTATATTTCGGCCCTTTATTTTTTTTAAATGTACAACCTTTGAATTTAGGTAATGCAGTCGAAAGATGTAAACCAATACCCATTAATGAACTTAAAAAAATATATATATATGCAAGCAAACAATAAAATGCACATCATACAAAGCTAATATGTATTTTCAGTGTTTCACACCATCCGAGTAAAACTGCAGTTCCAACAGAAAGCTGACCACAGCTGCACTTTTTCTCTCTTCTTCATTGCTGCTCGTTCTGCAGCGAGAGACAGACAGAGACGAGATACTTGCAGGTCTGCTAAGTCACGGTCATTCCGCTCCAAAACACAACGCATGTGTTCCTGGTGCTGCTCATGATTAAACTCATATAATTACACTCCTTCACACTGAACGACTCTCTGATAGCAGTCGGCGTGTCAATGGTCCACTGCTAAACTATATGAGAAATGTTGTTTGGAGTTTGCTGTGTGGTACTCATGAGCCAATCAATAAATGTAATCAGCTGTAAATCAGATCGTTCCCACGTAGTACTCGGATGTACAACAATCTGAAAACAGCCAGGCTGAGCCAGGCTGGTTCTGCTAATGGAAACAAATCTGGCTGGTGCGAACGGAGACCGAACCTCAAGTGGAAAAGCGCCAGTAGTGTTTTGCATGTAGGCCAAAAAGTTCAACATCTAACCAGACTCCATTAACCATGTGTTTGATGTGTCCCTTATATGACTTTTGACAAACTGCAGATGGGACCTCTTATGAATTTATTATTTCTTTCTCTTCCCACTCTTCCATATAGGCCATTTTTTGTGGTATGCATGACTAATAGTTGTCCTATGAAGAGATTCTCCCACCTGAACTGAGAATCTCTGGAGCTACCTTGGGCCTCTTGGCCCCTTCTTTGGTTTATCCTATGGTGTATAGCTATGTGTTACTTTGTGTTGGTCTATTCCCATAAGACGAATTGCATTAAGCGTTGGTTTAGTTCTTCAACATAGGCATTTGTGATTTCACTTTCTAGACCTATCTAAAAAAACTGATTACCCAAGGGTTAGTGTTTGGATGCCATGTTTTAATTTTATGTTAAACGCCGCCATAGTTTTCTGTAGACTGTAATAAGAGGTTGAAATAAGGACATTTTTCTCATTAAAAGTTATCTTTGAATTTTACAAGTGAAGAAAAACACTACACTGCAAGCGACATCTCTGTTGAGCAGCAAGAGAATGTGCCTACTGCTTCTCCGGTCCTTTTCAGATAATTATTTCCTCCTCACACATGCAAACACTTTTCACACACACTTTTTCACTGGTCAATTACACAATAGGCTTGAGTGACCCGGCAGTCTTCCTATTAGGCCTGCTTCTCTCTTTCACAGTCCATATATTGCACAATCTCACATAGACATGCTGCACAAACTGTGTATTGCATCCAACATAAAGACACAGACTGAAAGAGTAAATTTCATCTACCTGGACAAGTTCTGCCTAACGCTTCTGTGTTAAGGAAGAGAGTACACTTTAGTAGGCCAGGGGTCTGTCCAATCATCCGGGCCCCCTTAGAGCTTGGCCGTCACCAGAGTCTGACTGGAGGCTATGTTACTGGCTCCATTTTTGGCAAAGTGCCAGAACGTAGGCCACAGACTGGAATAGAGACTTGCGAATACCCCACTTAGAAGAATTTAGTGGACAGCTTGATTCGGTCCCTCCCCGAGTCCCAGGATACTTTTTAAGGAGATGCCAGTATGGGAAAACATTTTCACAGTGGGGGAAAGAAAAGGAACAAATCTGTCACATCTGAGAATAAGCGAGAACATAAATTTGCTGAGTTATATTTAAGAACTTCCTACTTGAGTGGATGATGTAATGTCTAACGTCCAAAGTGTCAACTGTGGGCTTTATAGCAATGCCTTCCTATCTAAGCAAATATATGTGAGGAACTGATTGCTGTTTTCTACCCAGGAAGCCCGCCGGTGTTTCTATTGAAACACATTTAGTAAAATGGAATACATCCGTGTGCGTGGGCTGATGCTGAAAATGTTGTTGTTGAGAACTTAACCCCCATGTATGTCCTGACAAGCTGAGGATAGATTATTACCAGACGTGTTTGTTTATGAAGTAATTTCTGAAAATAGCCAGTGTTGCCAAATACTATAAGTTTTTATTTACTTTGATTTACTTGACTTTTCTGTCGTTTGGTTAAGTTATGATACTGATTAAGGATTAAAGTTGATACGTTTATGTAATGTCATATATTTTAAGTGGCTGAAAAACAGTTTTTCTTTTGCCTTGTGTCGGTACATGAATGAAGTGTTTTGGCTCAGCCTTAGTGTTTCAGTTTTCTATATTATTTTAGGTTGCTTCAGATGCTTTGCAAAAGTATTCATACCACTTGAACTTTTTCACATTTTTTCACAATATAACTACAATCCTCAATGTGCTCTGACTAAAATTTTACTTTTTAGCCAAAAACACTGTGAGGTGGAAAATAAATACCCTAAATAACTCTGAAAACAAAATCCCATTGTTGAAATTTAGTGTTGGCAGCATCATGCTGTAGGGGTGCTTTACTTCTGCAGTGACAATGAAGTTGTTAGGAAGACAGATGCATCTAAGTACAGGGCAATTATAAACCCTGCTAGAGGCTTCAAAAGAGTTGAGTCTGGATTTCAACCTTTCAGCTGCACAACAATCGTCAACATATAACCAGAGCTACAATGGATCAAATTCAATCAAGTTACAATTGTGTGTTGGAATGAGCCAGGCAAAGTCCAGGCCTAAATCCAACTGAGAATCTGTAAGACTTTAAAATAGATGATCATAGATGCTCTCCATCCAGTCTGCTACAAGCTTTCTCTATTTTGCATAAATAAAACCAGTTGGAGTTTAATATGTTGACGTTTGTGGTTGCAATGTGACCAACTTTTAAAATGTTCAAGTAAAACACATTTAAAATCGCTGTATGTTTACCAAACATTTGGTAGGTTTTATAACATCAGATGGTTCAGAAACGGGGTGTTCTGCTATCTGCGCTAATGTTCATGCCAGTGTCTCAAAGACATGCTTTTCTGGAACACTGCAGATGTCAGTTCATTATTAGTTTAGATAACATTAATCACTAGATACGATTTAAATACATTTTATCCTGCCAGTAATGGTTAGCCATGGGATGTTGTACAGCTGCCAAAACAGTAATTTTCCAAAATGAGGAAGCGGTACGTTGGTTTACTACCAGCACATTTTCTATCAATGGGCAGCTTGTGTTGAGGATGGCTTCTGTTTACAAAATAATAATTTACTTAGATGTGGAATTGGAGTGTAAGTTAAAATTTCTGCCCTGTTTGATGGTAAATACAGTAACCATCAATTATGCGTCTTGTACATCAGTATGTAATTACAAATTGGAGACTCTTAAAACTCCTATTACTCTAGAGAAGATTTAGATTATATATTTCCTCATTTGTATCTGCCTGCAGAAAATTCCTTAAGATGTGTAGACTCTTGAATGAGGCTTTCAGTCACACCAGCATTAGCTACGGGTAATCTCACCAAGGGATCTTGTTTCAGTATCACTATTCATAATCTGAATTACAATTACCCACTGATATAGCTCACTGATCACATGAGTCGTTTTGGATTTGGTTGCCTAGACACAAAGCCTGTGACTTTGACCTAATGGAAAAGGCCCAACTCTCAAATCTTTACATCTGGTTTTTGATCTGATTTTTTTCTGATCAGGAGTTTCGGTTTGTGTTTCTGTTGAATTGGCACATTTTTCAGGTTTCTCTTGTATTTTAAAAAATCTTTCCTTTCTTTAATCTAGAAAATCTATTTACTTTGATTGTCATATTTAATATACTTTGCCTTATTTTTGATGAAGTCTCATGCTCATCTACACCATGTAGAAAGTAAATCAGTGGAATTTAAATCAGAGAGAGACAGAGGGCTGTTAATTGTTCATCTGAGAAACAACCTGGGGTAGTAAACTGTTCCCATGACTGCTGGTTGCTTTGAGATACTTTACTGTGTCATAGCCAAGATTTGTTGGGTCTACGGTGATGATAGCTGATGCTCGAAACCAGACAGTGATTGATTTGCGCAAGACAGACTGAATATAATATGTACCTGTGTATTCACACCCATAGCTTAATATTTTTGGAACATCTTTAGCATTAATAACAGCCTGAATTGCTTTTGAGACTGTAGGTTTCATCATACATATGGCCAATTGATTTCTGTCATCGCTACAAAACCGTTCAGACATAATTTACCTCTACCCCGGTTTTACCCTCTATTTTTGGGTATTTTCTCCCTGCATATCCTCTCAAACTTAATCAGCTTTGATGGGTATTGTTGGTAAACAGCCATTTTCTTTATATTTTTCTGAGGTAGTTTATTAGGCTTTAAGTTAGACAAGTTTGAAATAATCCAGTCCCCATTTGAAGGTCTGAGTTACAAAACCCTGTTTACTGTGCATATTTTTTGGTTTTTGTGCATATCTAAGTGTAAAAGGCCCCACTGGCAAAAAATAAAAGCTATTTGGAAATACTCTGCAATAAAGGTTGCACAAATCAAAACTGTTGTTTAAAAAATCTCTATTTGGTGTAGAAGTATCCAATTCTGGTTCAACTAGTTCATGTGTTTTAGACAATAAACCAGAGGCAATCAAATATGGTCCAGACTCACAGTAGATTCCAACTTTCATCATTAGTGACTAACGAGTAGCCAGTAACAGTATTCTCACAGTGCCGCATATTGTATCTGATGTTTCTTTTTCTTGTTGCATTTTGAATATAGGAACTAACTGTATACCTTAAAAGGTTGTGTATGGTTACATATGATGGAAAAAAGTGAGAAATTTAGAAAATAATTCTATTGGTGTGCAAGTCTTTTGCTTGTAAGTTTAGCATCAGTGCTGAGGAAATGTTGAAACACAGCTTTACGATTTCCTCTCTGCCTTTGGACATCCTAGTGAGTGTTAAAGGGTTAATGCCCACATTTTACTCTTCCATGTGGGAGGCAGCTGCAGAAGTATCATAACATGTGTGAGCATTTTCTGACCTCAAAAACAACCTCCAAATATTTAGGTCCACCATCTTATAGATGGCTCAAACCATTTCAGTTTACTTTTTCTTCCCCATTATGACCACACTATGAAACATAAATATTTTGACGCTATCTTTTGCAGTCTTTACTGTGACCAAATCTCACCAGTCAGCCTTCTAAATTCATATTCACGGTGCAGGGATATTTTCTCCTTCTGCATTTTAACAAAAATCACATGGATTGAGAATATTTGCTGCTGGAGACTTTGACGTGATTTGATAAATTCAAGGAACTGACCTTACGTCAATGCGAACCAAGTCGACATGGCTGCATTCTCTGATTTACGAGAACAGGAGGAGATTTTAAAGAATCTGTTGTTTCTGGTGATGTCATTTAGCCAGAGCTGAAAATCATGCAATGAAGACAGCCGCTGCGTCCTCCTTGGCTTTTAAATGTCCAGTGTGGATTTGTAGGGGTTGCACAGTTTACAGTTTAGAGGTCTTGATACTCCTTTTGAGAGAGTTATAGTTTATTTGGCAGATCCTGTAATCAATACACACTCTATAGTTTAAACCCCATCATTAACACAAAGGTTGGACAGTTCTTTCTGGGTTTTCCTTCCAAAACTAGGAATGCTACTTTCGACGCTCCAGCTGGTGCGTCTGCTTGTAGGTTGCAATTGAGATCTGTTTTGATGTCCTGACCCACATATTTTTCCAATTGCCACTGCTGACAAAGACGCATTGGAAAGGAGGTCTATAATTAATAACAATTAAATGTAAGACCTTTTAAGACCACACAGAATCATGCATATAAGCAAAACTGTTCAACGGCGGTTTTGAAGTTTCAAAATGCAATCATTATTTTGAGAAACCAGCTTATTAATTTAAGAATCCAATGGGTAAATAAAGTGCTACATTTGTACTTGACTAGAAGTATAAAACATTCTTTGATAATGTTTTTTTTATTTTTTATTTATTTTATAAGCTCTTGTCTAGGCAGCAATAATTATGAGCAGAATCATCTCAAAGAATCTCTAGAAGAAGATCAAGCTTGATTGACACTTCCTGTGCAACATAAACAACAAGCAACCTTCTCTTTCTGCAGCACATGCACTCACCCAGGCCTCTGTGTTGTTAGGGTACCATATATCATCACGCCCTTCTTTTTTAAGACCATATGGAAGCTGTTGGGAGGTGACCGCCCTCTTCCAGCAACCTCCCCCCCTCTAGGAGGATGGGATTTGTGGGGTTTTCTGGTGAACACCACTTCTCTCAGAGTTGAGGCTTACAAGTTTGTCGGCGCACTCCCCCGAAAATCCAGATATTATCCATGGAGCGTCCCAGCATGTGGCCCATTAAGAGCCAAATGCTGGAGTTTGTGGGTAGTGGTGGAGGCACGGTATGGAATGCCTGAAAGTAATGTTATGTGTGTCATGGGTCGGATGTGGGTTATCAAAATTCCCTCACAGACATGAGGTGGGTTCAGAGAGTAAAAACTCTGACTACTGTATTGGACCGAAAAGCCTATATTGTTGCTGCTGACAGAGACATCTTAATTTGGTAAAACATCCAATTAAACTTGTGAGATTTTCCACAAAGGGCAAGTGAAAGATCACTCAAGCACTCAAATAGTGCCTCTTTTCTCTCTGGCTCTGATTAGAAAGAAAAGCTGTGTTTGTTGTGGAGTTTTTGTGTGTGTGTGCGTGTGTGTGTGTGTGTGTGTGCGTGCGTGCGTGCGTGTGTGTGTGAAAGCTTGCAGAGTTGCAGACAGTAAAGTTAATATTTTTCTGGCCTGAACTGATAGTTCTTGCGCTGCATGCCATGTGGAAATCACATGTTGGAAAGAGATTTATACTCACTTGAAATGATTAGCATTGAGGAGCAATTGTATTAACTGCTCAATAGACCAATTCTTACTTCCTCAGTGGACAGTGTGCATGGATGAAAGGCAAATTTTCGAGCTAGTCTCTCCGCTTTGCCTCCCACAATCCTGAACACTTGACCTCCTTCTTGAGATCTGTCAGGTTCTTTGGTGACCCCTAAAGAAAAGCTCCTGCTGTCATCGCAGGAGGTCTGCCAGACTTAATATTCTGCCTCAGAACCTTTTGCTCTCTCATGTTATGTTTGACTGTGAAAGTTTGAAAAGCATATTTATGTTTGCTAAGTAAATATATTTACTTAGCACTAGAGTTCCATAATAACCCAGGTCATCCATCCATTTTGAGAAATCAATAATTTGAACAATAAAACCCCAGCTTCATTGATTTTAACGCACTCTTTAGTACAAACAGTCTTAAGATATTCTGTTGCCTTTTGTAATGTCACACTGGAAATTTTAGACAAATGAAAGGTTTTTTATTTTGATCATACGTTTTGTGGAGAATGTCTTTCAGCATTAGAAATATTTTTTGTCACTAGAACAATGGAGCCAACAACTCGTAATCTATAATATCCTGTTTTCTTGTTGCATAGATAGGATTTCTTTTAGCCGCTCTTCGAAATGGGAAAGAACACGATATTCAAGTTATGGGGTTATGCTACTGAAAAAAAATACTTTTGATGGTAATCTTTACCAGTAGTGGCAAGAATTGTGGACTACCACCTGTATAGTTTGTAATGCAGCTCAATCAAAATACCAAAAATCTTATCTTTTACCTGAACTTCCTGTTTTGGTGTCAAGGTTTTGTTGCCATAAATCACACCTTCAGTCATATTCAACTACATTTTAATCTCTAGAAAAGCTTCTAGCTGCTAAATCTCATGAATATGTGCAATGCATTCAGTCAGAGAAGAGATCTTTGTTATACTTTCATGAATAATATAATTTTCAGAACCGCTGAGTTACATTTGGCAGCACTGGTGACATATGGGGTATTTCTGTCCAGGTTTGAATTAAGTCTGGTTTTGGTTTCAGATTGCCCCTTCCTCAATGGTCGGGCTGTAAAGATTTTATGGTTTGTATTACCTCTGACTCAGAAAGCAGGTAAAGGAAACCTCTGGTGGGCTGTAATGAAGTAGAAACAAGTACAAGTACAGAATCAGAATTAGAATCCAGTGGTAGAGGGAAAGATTTGAAATCTTAATTGGATGCAAATACTTCAACTCGGATAACTATAGCCAAATTGAGAAATGTGTAAATATTCCAACAGTAATAAAGCCCAAATCACTGCCGCGAGGTAAACACCCACTTAACAAACATTGCCCAGTATTTATTATTAATATTACCTGTGTTTTGCAGAATGTAGACATATTTGTATCAGTACATCTCAGGGTTGGCCTGAACAATGATACTTAAGCGATAAAGTGTCCCATTTGTATTTTAACACAGACTTAGCTATTAAGACTAAAAGCAAAATTATGTTCATTAGAAAAACATTCACTATAAAATGTATCCAATTTTCCTACAAATGACTAGGTCTACACAAAGTTACATTATTCTCATATAGATCTTAGTCATGCTAAATTAAAACAAAAAAATCTATTCCATTAATTTCAGAATACAGTACATATGTAGAATAAACTGACCACAAATGTCACATCAAGAAAAGACATTGTACTCAAAACTCCAATTCAAGTAATTCACTCCATGCAGTTAATGTGAATCAATATATAAACGTTTAAACAACTGAACAAATTCAGCTCATTGTCTAATGCCGTCTGTATAAAAGATTTATATTAAAGGCAGCACAGCCAATTGCATTGCACTGCTGGCTCTGCAGCAGTTCCTCATATTGAGGAATTGTTGGTAAGAATAGAAAGGGACAATATGAAGAAGCCTCCAACAGAGCAAGGCTTAATGAAAAGGAACAAAACAAAGCAGCTTTAAAGCTGGTTTAATTTGTTTAAACCTGATATCAGCCCAGTTTGTCCTGACATGCTTTGTGTTTCACGTAGGCTCCTGTAGGTGTTTAAAGTTGGATTTAGCAGTGTGCATTTGTCTCGAGATGTGAAAACAGATTGGATGTTAAAAAAAGGATGCAGTGGCTTATTATCCAAAGAGAAGCTGCAAAGTGAAATAACTCAGCGCTGACTCCAGAATGTCTCAGACTTTATTACACTATATTTAAAAAAACCATAAACTTTTATAATGGAGTTTTCCCGCTTGTCAGAATGATGTCATTAGCTAGATTATGCTCTCCTCCGTGTACTGGTTGGCATTTTTAATAACCATCTGTGGGCATAGACATCCTCTATAATGTAGACATGAGCCTTTAAATATATGCATTTTTGTTGAAACAAAATCATAATTATCGTTCTTCTTCTCCACGTTTGTAAAATATTTCCATTTTTACAGCAGAAAATCAAGATGGTAAAAAGGTTGTTAGCATAACAATCATTCACTGAGCTTTCTTCCTTATGGATGATGAAAAGTGTGCTTTTTTCACACAGAGAAGGAAATGCATACTTAAAGCTTCTCTTAGCATATTTATGTTTTCTGAGAAAACGGCGATTCCCTCTACAAGAAGAGGCCAGCATATTCTAATGGGTTTTCTGGAGAAGCCTCACTTCTAACTCTGGATTATTTTGAGAAAATACGCATTGCAATTTTGCGATAATACTGTAGGAAAGACAACTAAACTTATAAAAAGTAATCATCTTCCTTGGTTATGTGAAATTTTATTTAATCTTTAAACAAAACAAGTGTAAGATCTGATATAATTGTGATGTATAATGCATCACACTTAAATGCTGAATTAAATTTTTACAAAAATGTTATCAGTATCAGAATGTTGACAGAATAAGGAAACAGTCAGGAAGTTTGAACTTGTCGGTCTTTAAAAGTTTTATAGAAAGATCACTGTGGTTATTGAGAGGGCACAGGGTCAAAAGCAGGCATGAAACTAAGGCCTAAAATAGAAAACATATTGTCAATGTACATTTAGGTATTTCAAAACAATCTACAACAAATGTTTTGGACATTTGATGTAGAACATGTAAATCATTATGTTGGCAGCATCATTATCTGGGGATGCTGTTCTTCCCATTACACCCCTAAAAGATGATGCCAGCGAAATAAATAATTATTGAAGAATGAAAGATTTAGATATTTTTGTGTAGTTATTGGTCAGTAATGAATTGTTATTGCCACACGCTTATGTGCTGAGACTGAACTCAGAGTTTCAGTCTGATAGTCTCCTCTTTTCAGATGACTGGATGTAGCCTTCTTTCCAGAAAACGTAGCCAATTTGACTCAGTCATAATTAAGGCTGAAGTGGCAATGCCAGGAATGTTTGCCATTTCTCCTCTTTTATTTCTGATGGATTTTCATTTTATGATTACTCTTGCAAAGTAATAATTGCTGCACATATTTCTGAAATGGGTGGAATGTGAGGCAATTAGTTTTAATGATGTGCAAGACAAATCTGCACGACAGCAATTACTGTGACAATGTGTTCAGCAGCCCAGAGGCAGGACCCAGAGACAAACAGAGATAGTCAACGGCAATGTACGCCACTGGCGCACATGCTGCATGTGAGGCCATATGTCAGGCCTTGAGTCACTGACCTGTCTGCTTAGTTATCAGCACAGGCGACATGTTTGTCTCCTGTCATCACCGGGACTCACAGATGAAACAGGTCATTGAACATATACCATCGCCGACCAGTTCTGGATTGTTTCTCACTTCAGTTCGGACAGTTTTATTGGAGGAATTCGTTCTCACACGTTGTCCCCCTTTCACCATAATACCCAAGGAATCTATGACCTTTTTGATCTAATTCTGCATTTAGGGCTTGAGTTTGAGCAGACATCGGGTTCAAGTCGGCAGCGTTTAGACAGCCCATACTTTAGCTAACTAGGGTATTTTACTTCTTGCCAAAACAAAATACAGGCAATCCCTACTTTATCCCATAATGGAAAATTCGGATCACTTACCAAGATGTACAATTCCCAACCACATCTCTCTAAATGTGTACAATTAATAATAATAAAACAAAACAAAAAAAAAACGGTTATGTTTCCAAAAGTGTAGTTAAATGTCATATTTTTAAGACTTAGATGATGTGAATCATGTTTGCTTATTACATTTCTTTTGTCATAGGTTGATGCTGCACAGAAGAAGACTTTAATGTAGTCATAGAAGGGAAACTTATCTGGCCATTGTTTGTAGGATCCATATCATAACAAGCGACCAGAGTCTGAGCAGCAATGCAATAACAGGAAGTGTTGGGCAGGTATGGAGTGCTGTTCTCAACCAGTGCAGTCCCTTTTGGCTGCCAGTTCGAGCCGTGGCAGCGATCCTGCCTGCGATCTGTCAGCGTTCACAGCATCTGTGTCAATAGCATTCCATAGCTGTTGACAGAGCGCCGCTGTTTGCTTTAGCCACCGCAGACCAGTGGCCTAATGTACTGTTTGAGGACAGTGTCGTAAATCCTCAAGTGCTGTACGCTCCAGTCATTGGTGACACTAGGTCAGCTTGCTTGTTTTAAAATGGGTGCCACAGTGTCTTTTCTGATTTAAAGTAAATGGAGTGTAAAGGCAGGCCCCAGTAGAGAGATACTGATTATCTTCCTTTGGCTGTGAGGTACCTTGATCACTCTGTGTTTTCAGACAGGTGGACATATCACACACTAAGTACAAGCTTTGTCTGAGGTGCTTTATAAAGTATTCTTGAAAAATCTTTAGACATTAGGAGTATGGAAAAATGACCATCCTACCAACATATGGCCATTCATTTCAACTAGCAGGCTTGGTAAAGACTGCATAAATCAGAGAAGCAGTCAAGATGCTGATGGCAACTCTGGAGGATAGGAGAACTCTTCTATGTAAGATAATATATTGCCATTATAACTATTAGTTGTGCTCTCCCCAAATCTGGTTTTTATGGAAGAGATATGTTTTTCTTGTCTGGGAAGCTGGTTAGAGCTGAAGGGGGAAACATGAATGGAGTCAATATTGGGATTTGCCAGAAGAAAATCTGCAAAACTCTTGAGAATGGAGCAAAGATTAACTTTCTAGCATAAGGCTACTATTAAATGGTTTAGCTCAAAGCTTATTTGTGTTTTATTATGGTTCAGTGAAAGTCCAGATCCAAAAATCCATTCAAGAATCTGTAGCATCCATCCAACCTGACTGAGCCTCAATTACTTTGCAAAGACAAATGCGAAACCACTCAGTCTCTAAACGTACAAAATTGATTAAGACGCCAAAAGACTAACTGAGGTAACAGCAGTGAAGGGTGATTATACAAAGTATTGTTTCGGGGTTGTTGAATACCAATGCATTCCACACTTTTCAGAGTGTTTTTGTGCATACTTGTAAATCACATCCATTATTTCCCCTTTACTTCACAATTTTGTGCTGTTTTGGATTGGTCCTTCCCATAAAGTCCCATTAAAATTCCTTAGGGTAGTTGGATATTCTGAGTCTGCCTCCAGCAAACAGTGTTACTTTTTTTAACCTATTTATGACCTCTGTATTTTTATGGCCTGTTTTTAAACGGCCATTCATTACAGCGAAAGAACGCGCTTTATTCTTGATTAGAAGCAAAACTGACAGAGTAGACCTGCCAGCAGCAATAAACTAATCCACAAGCTTGTTTTACAGCTGTACCTCCTGCAGAATTAATGTAAGTGATCATTTACATTTAGACTAAACAAGGCTGGCTAAAACCTCAGGACTAACAGAACCAGACAACCCCGCCATGATCTTTACAAAATGGAAAGCATCAAAATGACTCAAAGGTTAAATAAGAGGCCTTTTTATTGAATCACCTCACTATGAGACACCATGCTGCGATCAGGAAAAGCCATTTCTCCTTCATACAAGGGGCCATACGCGCCGATGTGTGCTGCTGAGAACATGATCCCCCTCTGTGCTCTCTCTCCCCCAGCTGACTGCCAGCCCCCCTGTCAGAACCGCGGCTCCTGCAGCCGACCACATACTTGTGTGTGCCGCTCAGGCTTTCAGGGTCCCCGCTGTGAGGAGGTGGCCCCCGAGCAGGTGTACATTCGTGAGCGGGGCACTCTGAGACGCATTCAGCCAGGCACCAAACCCTTCCAGAGAGACCCACCACAAAGAAGACCCTCGGAGAGGAAGGCCGCAGACACCACCAAGCTCCAAACCCCGCGACCTGTGACCACCAAGCAGCCTACCCAGACTGTGTAAGTAGTTCCACAAATGTTTCTCGTCATACCCAGAAGGGCTTTCACACTCGTGTCATATATGTTGGTCTATGTAAGTTGTCACAATCTAAAGTGTATTTACAGAGTACGTAAAGCTTTCTTTTGGTAAATTGCTTTAATTTGCTTCCTAAACATGCTGTATTTGTTAACTCTGCAAGCAAATTCACAGATGGGAGTTATTCCACTGAAATCAACAGATTTTTTTTTTAGCTGTTGAAATTGGCTGAACATTTGTGCTTTCATTTGCTCTTAATGAGAGTTTGGATTAGTTCTGATCCAAAAATATGATGAACAATCCATTTCAACGTGCAGTTTCTTTTTATTTTGCATGATATATTCATTTTTATAGCTACCATAACTTTTCATGAAATGCTGTCATGCTGAAAGAAAACATACCATATGAAACAAAGTTTTTATTAAAAAGTACTGCAGGACACTTACACTCATGATCTGCTTGTGTTTATTCCTTTAAATCATAGATAGATCGATCAGAATTTTGTCTCCCATTTCCATTCCCCGGCCTTTGTACAAAATTTTACCATCCATGTATATTTCTGAAATTATTTTAGTATAATCCTGTTCTTCTGTTGGGCCCAGAACTCCGTGGAAGAAGAAATGTTGAAAACCTCTCGATATGGTTTGAATGTTATGATTCCATACATTTTGCGCTCCAATGTAAAATAAAACATTCCACAAAGCAGGTAATCCTTCGCTGCTTTTAAAAAGTTATACTTAAAAATCTCTTAGTTTTAATCTTCAAAACATTAAAAAATGTTGTGGCTTTCCAGACAGACATACTAATCCATGCTGCTTGATGGAAAAAGTTGTTTTGAAATGCAATTTTTTTTTGGTTTATGACTGCTACAGTTTTTCTTTGATTTTTTGGAGCAATGGTGACTGTTATGTATCCAACTAATAATTGCCCAGACAAAGGTTTCTTTCAGTGCGTTCAGCTTATTCTCCAAAGACTGCTAATCAGACAAGCTTAATAGTTTCTTGGCCTGGATGTCTGATTGTTTAAGATTCAGTCTTGTTGGAAATTGCATTTTTGGTTTGATTAATAACTCTGCCGTGGTCACAACCATATTTCCGATTAAGGAAAAGCCAGGGTAATTGATTTCGGAAGTATTTTGATGGAGATTCTTATTGCTTACAAGCCCTGACTTATCTTGTCAAATAGTTCTCTGTTTTGACCTCGGGCCCAGTGGTTTTCTAGTTGTTTATGTGCTACAATTTATTTATTTATTTACAATTTATATTTCTACCAAACCACAGACACATTTTTAATTATTTCTGACATTTATGATGATTCTCCTGCTAATTAGCAAAAGTCTTATGTCATTTTAAGCTCTTGCTGGTGTTGTGGAATGATGATGGCAAAGGCAACCACGTGCTTGTGGTAGCTCAGTAAAACGCGGCTAAATATCTTGGCACCCGCTTCACAAAAATGCATTTTCTACATCCTCCTTTCCTAAACAATTATCTCGAAGTCATAGTAAATCTTCTAATCAATACAAGATCTCTGGAGAGTGCACAGTTGCTATGCATATGTTTTCTTTGTTCTCGACTCACAGGACATATTTGTGTTCTGAGTCACGGATCTGGGGTAAATAGAAGTAGACTGGACTGCAGGCATAACACTCCGAGGAGCAGACAGTGATTCTGAATCACAAATACCACCACAATGACTCTGTTTGCTGTCATGTTTCTGCTGAAGCTGACTAATCCCGTAGTCCGTCCGATTCAGTCTTTCCAGCTAACTGAAGAATAAACTGCAGTAATCAGTGTACTTAATCATTTTCAGGTCTGAGTAAAAACTTCAGCTCAAATTGTCTGCACTTTAACACTAATCTGATATTTATTTGAACACTTGCCCTGCTCTTTCCAGTAAGGTACTGGAGCCCTTGTGAACTACCGTGGTTTTTTTTTTTTTTTTTTTTTCACATTCCCTCAGTCCATAACGATCTTTCAGGGGTGGAACCGTGCTCCCTCGGGGTACACAGCGGATGCAACCCGTGGTTTCAAATATCAGGTTGAAGATCCACCGCTTCCAAAGCCTGGAAAGCACGAGCGATGTGAGGTCACGGAGACTAAGAGTCAGAAAGCGAGACCAGTGCCAAGACCTAATAAAGGAGTCTGAGTAGGCGATTAGGGAGGTTAGGTGCTCGAGAAAAGATAGATTATACTGGCTTTGCATCCTACTTTTTTTTTTTAATCGACAAGCAAAAGTTGCATAATGTATTCAGCAACTATTTATTTTCTTTTGTTCCAGAGACACTAAGAGGTACAATGCATGTCTTGTTTACAAGAGAATTGGTTTATTATGTCAGCAGCATTTTCAAAATTACTCAGCTTGGCAAGTGGTATCAGGTAGGTCACAATAAATAGTGGAGTGAAGGACAAACCAGAAGGAAGAAAATAGAATGATGACATGTTTTTTTTTTATTTTATTTATTTATTTTTGATCGTGTGGGTTTGTTCTGCTGTTACATCTGAATTTCCTCAGTGTGAGACAATAAAGGACATTTCTTCTCTGTTCTATTGGAACATTTTGAGAAACTATTCTGAATATAGTTTAAACTATCTTTTCACTCTTATTATATCGTAGTTTTAATCTTGACTGTGGAGAGGAAGTCAGGTTTTTTAATCAAGCTTTAGGTTTTTCTTTGTTGATGAAAAGGTTGTCTCAACCTTAAGAAAATTATTCAACATCATTTACTCCTGATGCAACAAAAAGTAAATGTTTTAGTCCTTTTAGTAAGATGTGAGAGAAATTAGCTGAGTGATTTGAGTTTTCTCTAGTTTAATGAAGCATAGTGTGAAACATATTGTTGCCCCTCCTCCATTTGTGGCTCTGCATACAAATCAGCTGACTGAATAAAAAGGCAGCTACACTTTTACCTCAGTTTCAAGAAATACAATTTCGGCTGTTTGGTAATATTTTCAATTAGAGCTGCACAACCTACTGAATCACAATCATCAAAATATATTTTTTGTCAGTATATGAATCGGAGAATACTGACTTGACTCCAATATTTGCCTTGAAGTCATATTTTTTAAGTTTAATGCATTTGCACTTTCCATGCAAACTACATATTTGAATGGTCTCAAACCTCCTTTGCTCACAGTTTACAAAAAAAGTGGAAAATCTGTAATGATGGAAAAGATAGAAAAGCTAAGGAAAATGTAGGTTGGTCATAATCAAGATCATCATCGCGATATTCACCATTATTTTTAGGCTAAATGTTTTTCTAGCATTGTGTCACCCTGTTTTTGGTGATAAAAATAAGGGGCAACAATAATTTAAAGCTAAAGAATTGCCACCTAGAACTGTGGTTCAGAACTACAGCTTGCAAGCTATGAGAGGCATTTCTGTTCATCAGCCAACCCAAGCCGAGAGAATGACTGATTAACTAGTTAATATCAGCTCTTAAAACTTATTTTGTACAGAGCATAACAGTAAAAATTGATTATATTCTGTGCACTTGGAAATGACCTCAAAATTCACATTTGTTCGTTATTTTTACTTTTTACCTCTGTACCAGCATCAAAATGCTAAATAAAATTGTCATAACTAGCAATTAGATCATGGTATACATTTTAAGTGCTGGAAGCTAAACAGTGGTGAATGAGCCAAACTCATTCTGATTCCCTGACACCAAACAAAACCAGGATTCACAAAAAGTAACACAACACCTCAAGTCTTCAAAGAAAAGAAAACAAAAATCGAATTTCTTTTGAGATTTTAAATCAGTTTCTCCTCTGGCTTCTTTTATGTTTTTGTCAGTCGTCCAAATATGCTTGTTTGATCAATGAGGAACAACAGAATGATTTATAAGGAAGTTCCAGGCCGGAGTTTCAAAACCCCAACAAGTGAGGAACAAGTACTATGAAATTCTGAGGCATCGACTTTAACTGTTTTTCCAGTGTCACACGTTGTTTCTGTGATGTCTTTGATGTGATTTAAAAAAAAATCCTTTTGATGATTTACATCTGGCCACCAAAGAGCATTTTTGACCTTCGACTTAAACATCTTGTGATTCCTAAAGCTCAGCAATAAAGGGTTTGTGGTCCCTGTCAACTCCAGATCCTGCAAAATTCAGTGTGAAGGTCGGGGGTTAGTGGTGGACACTCCTGGTTCAGCTGAAACGGTGATAATTCACACAGGATGTACTCGCCACCTGAGCCCCTCATATCATCTCCACTCTCCCCGCTGTTCTCTGACATCAGCTCTCTGCAGGAAACAGAAATGGGCAGAACAGGATGTGTCAGCCTGCTAAGGTCATCACTGGTCTTGCTTACATAACCACTCAGGACGGCTGCCAGCTGGTACCTGAATAACAGAGCCGTGCTTCTGATAGTTGATGTTCAAGTCATTACACTAAACTTTGACTATCTTTACTATTTTCTGTGACCTCTCTTTGAATACTGTTTATTTTATTTGGTTTGATGGAAACAGCATTATTCAGACAGGGAAGCTTGAAATTGTCCTACATATAAAACACCAATCGCTTTCAGTATCAGAGTCAGCATGTTCCAAAATCAGATCAGTGTGTTGGCAGTTGTTTGCAAAGTAGTTCTTTGGACATTTTTAGTGCTACTGCCACATCCTTCACTGCTGATAGTTAAACAACTGATTGAAACTCAGGGTTATAAAAAGTTCATATGAACATGGGAGTCGTGGAAGAAAACCGTTTTTCAAAGTTTCTTACAAATAAAAACCAGAAAAGGATGGCGTGACCTCAGTCCCCCATACAACAATTTGCATTTCTTTGGAGTTACAGCCATTAGTCTGTGACTCTATCAGCTTTACTCATCTGTAAACTGAAATTTCTGCCAAAGTAGTTGGAGTGTGACCATAGGGATCAATATTTAAGTCTTTTCACAGATTAATGAACCTATTTACATCTGGGCTTTGACTAGACATTTCTAAAACATGAATAAGGTTTGATTTAAATCATCCCATTGCAGCTCCGTCTGTATGTTCAGCATTTCTGTCCTTTTGGAAGCGGAACTTCATCTGCAGGTGTTAAGGTTTTCTTTCTTAATTTTCCTGTATTTAGCTTTATCCATCTTCTTGTTAACTTTAATCTGCTTCCTTTTCACTGCTGAAGAAAAGTCTGGTTGAGTCTTTTTAATGATTTGCCAGTGGATTCAGCGTGGGCTGCTCTGTCAGCTATGGATCTCTGGCGTTCCTCCAGAATCACACAGGGCTTCTTGGCTCTTGCCTAATGTTCTCCTTGCTCAGACTTTCAATTTAGGTGGACAGCCAAGTTATTTATACCACAATCTGACCGTTTTCAAAAGATGAGTTGAACAGCGCTTTATGAGATGTCTAAAACTTGGGACATTATTTTAAAGTCGAAGCCTGCTTTAAACGTCCCCATAACTTCCTCCAGGACCAATGTAAAATTACGCTCTAAATTTGCAAAAACAATGGTTGACTTATGCTGATTACATCTGTAAAAAAAATCCTCCATCAGTTTAACATCTGTGACCAGTTTCATTTGTCTCACTTGATCTCTTCTAACACTTAATTTTGAGGCCTACTCTATTCTTTCTACTGACATTGCACTAAAGTGTCTGTGAGCAAACATACACCGAGAACATGCATCTTCATTAAATGGATGCAGTTTGCAACATTATTTAAATAGGCTTCCTAGTTATTTAAAGTGAACTTTAAATAAGGCAGCTTCTGTTTCATCTGTGAACAAGGATGAAACAGAAGTTGTCTTGGCATTATAACCAAAGATGCTTTATTTCCAGCTGAGCTGTCTCTCTTGATACATTCCTTATGTGTTTTTCAAACTGTGTGCTGACACACAGTGGCGCAACTACACATTATTCAGGTGGATGCGAAAACATAGATCGGCGCCCCCCTTCCCCCCGAGGGAAGGAACGTCAGGGTGAAGGAGCGACGCTCACTCAACAACCCCCCCCCCCCCACCCCCCCCGAGGCGACGATACGTGAAAGGTAAAACTCGCTACATTTACCTCGTTATGTGCGCGAGGTAAGGCGCGCTGAAGTGTATGGGAGAACATTGGCGTGCCGCCCCCTCCAGACGGGGTTTTGGCGCCCCCTCTGGTGCTGCGCCCCTATGCGTTGCATTCCCTGCATACCCACTTTTTGCGCCACTGCTGACACATCAGACTGCTGCAGGCATGTTGCTGGTGTATAGAGAGGATGTACATACTGGTGCGTTCGTTGCTCCATAGACCCGGCTTTACTTCAGCTTGTATTTTAAATCAGACGTTTCTTGCTCTTGGTGTGAGTTTGCATATCTCTGGAGAGTTTTTATTTGCGCTGATTTCCAGTTTTACTTGTGTTGTTTCACAAGGAAAATTGCTTCCTTGTGGGTCACTAATAGTTACTAATTACTAAACTATCTAATAATGCCAGCTTGTCAAAAAATTTTACAGCAGGTTTTACTGAGCCAATTAATAGTTGGGAACACTGACTTTTATATAGCACATTATATGTTCGAATGGTAGCAGTTAACAAGGTAAAATCCTACCAATGTTCACTTTCATCTCATCAAGGTCTCAAACTAAATTATGGAGCTTTTAAAGATTCTAATTGCCCCTGACAAATATGAAATTAACCAAGTTCATTTCATATTTGAAAGACTAAAACATTAGTCTACTTTTCCTCCCCATTGAAGAAAAAAATCAAGTGCAGAGAGATTCTGTAAGCCCATTACATTTGTATCACTCAGGGAGGTACACCAATCAGGATTTTGTGAAACATTTCTGAAGCTTAGAGGAAATCTGAAGCAGGAACAAAGCCAAGCTGCAAAAGAATACAGAACTGTCATTTTAAATTGTCTTTGGTACTTTAAGCAGTTAGAACAGTTAGCTGTATTCACCTAATCGGAGATCTTGGTGTGCATTTGTTAGACAAAAATGTTAGTCCTGACTTCAAGACTGAGATTTCCAATTTCCTTTTTTTCCTGCATGCTCAAAAAGATAAAGCGGCAACTTTGCTATATACTCTTGAGCCTTCCCGGAATCTGCTGGAAGTGTTGATCTCTCTCACTTTCCTGCAGCCTGATTGAATCACAGATCTAAACCTGCCATAGAAAAATAATTTCAGTATGTATCTGCAAACGAGTTAACTCAACCTGTTAGTACTAACGCATTGTGGATTCTCCGATTGAAAATGTTTGGATTTATGAGTTTGTGACCAGCTGGTCAGTGGGCAAACTCAAAATGAAAATCATTTGCCAGTTCCTCAACGAATCTCGTCTTTTATTGCTGATCCCAAGTGGCAACAACAATGTGAAATGCATGTCAGAGTTCACACACTGCCATGTTTTTTGCTGGGTACTTTTTCTAAGACTTGAACAACTGTGTCCAAAGTTTGTCACAGAACTCTGGCTTAAAACCACAGCCAGAGAAACGAAAGCATGCAGAGAAATAGGAATAAAAATTGATTGAACCTGGCCACACAAAAAAACAATAAAAAACACCCAGTTAGAACAACAATACACGCAGTTTTCTCTACATCAACTGTTATGCTTGTGTCAGTCCTGCCGCTTTACTGGTGACTAATGCGGCTGGTGGTTCTGCCGCTTGTTGACTCAAGGCTTTGCACATAGCCACCCAGCTGTTTTTCAGAGGAAACTGTGGTCATGGTGGGAGTTCTTGATGTTTATCATGGATCACTAGTCACTTTCAGACAAACCACACCACCGTCTGCCATGGGCTCAAGTCAAAATGTTTGGCAGCAGATGATCTTTGCACCTGCAGGATTTTTGAAGAAGCAGTGATATTACTCTTGGTAGCTTTGATTAAGATCAAATATACATCTTGTACTCTCTAAAATTAAAGTTTTCTTACGGTACTAGCTGGCTGCCTGGTTTTCTACCCAAAAGTGATGTCCAGAATCATCCCCTTTTTTTTCTGTTTGACTGCTACTTAAACAGAGCAGGTCTTTGTTGATGAAGAGGCTGGTAAAGGGGAAAAGGATAAGGTAATTCCCCAGGGTCGTACAGTACTGTATGCTCTTCTCTGAACAGGGCTCTATGCTTTTTATAAACAGTTATAATTAGTATCCTTGCATTGATGGACTGGGAATGAACTGGAACAAGGTCAAGGCCCTAGCTTTGGTCGTACTTGAACCAAAGAGCCTTACTTTTATTTATTTATGTTTTGAGCAGCTTCTTTTGTGACATTAACAAGATTGTGGCTGGAAGTTTTGCGTCCTAAATTTGTAGCAGGGGTGTAATCCGGTACATTTTTTTACCTTGGGCTTACTATCAAACGTCGTGTTGAGGATTTACAAAAGCTTCCCTGTCCTTAAGTGATCTGTATGTTGGACAAGAAAAGGAAATGTTGGGCTTAAGTGTATCACATATCACTGAAAAAGCCAATCAAGTCTGAGTACATTTTGTTTTTAGTGTGAGCCTAGATTTACTATAGAGTTTTGAATATCAGCAAAGTTAATACTGACTGAGCCTGGTATCCTCTTAAATAGATAGAGCCAAATGAGTCCCATGAGTGTTTGGCTTCCTGCGAGACCAGGCGAAACAAAGGAGCATAGACATCTCCGGCCAAAACATTGGACTTATATGTCTGTCTATTGAAACTTTCTTAAAGCCTCAGCACAGTCTGCATCCAAAGCCAAATCCCTCTCACCGCCAAGGATTCTGCAGCTGTTGTACAGTCAAAATACTGCACAATGCTTTTAGACGGTAAGGTAGCTGTCCCAGAATGCACAGCGGTTTTAGTGCTAAGGCAGATGGATATGACATTAATCAAACTCTTGAATGAAGCACGGTGCTGACATGAATCAAAGCATGGCTGTGTGTGGGACCATTTTGTTCATTCTAGTTTTTCAGTGCAGGGTTCCCTGTGAGGATGAACTCAGGAGTGCATTTGAAAAAGGAGTCATCCAACAAGCTTAAGGAACATGCATAAATAATTTAGTATCTCTTCCACTTTTAGTTTACTTAAAATTTTTTTATGCTCCTTTTGGGAAATTGATTTTCTGGCCCGACAGCAAGGCTTCTTACAAATCACTATCACAGACATTCACAATATTTAACACACCTTAGAGAGCCTATTTTGAAAATCATACAGCTTTTTCTTTTTAATTGTGCTTAAGTTTATTGTTTTATACCTACCTCTTTAAGCGAAGTAGTCCAATGTGCTAAAAAAATGACAGAAAAGAGATAACAGGGCAGTTGAGGACTCACGAAAAACGTTGACAAATAATGTTAACAAACGTCAGACTCATACAACATTACATAACACAATGGGCCCCCAAACACAATTTAGAGATTTCAAAGTGCAATTTAATTTTATGATCTGGAAGTGAAGATTTATGGCGATATATGTAGTGAGAAGGAAATAGATCTAACATACTGGCACTCTATAGAAGAATTTAAAAGCTCTGTGGTCTGTTTGTAATTCAACACAGTGATGAATGACTGCTTTATTTCCAAACTCTGCTTGAAAAATATTTTCTAGCAGTTTGTTACATATTGCAATTCTGGCATACTTAGTTCATTATGAAAAAATTTGCATCAACTTGCCAATAAGTGTGGCACCAAAATTATCTACTTTATCTGTGCAAAAATGCAATGACTGTGCAAGCCTAAACTTTGGCCACATAGGGTTAGGGTTAGGGTTACACAGTTTAGCTGTGTAAATGTTGAAATTTAGGGTTCAGCATTTGCACTTGCATGAAATGATGGAACATCTCCTTGGTCTTGACTGTATTTAGCACAAGGTTCACATCATTCTGAAAGCAACTACAGTAGTGTACTTTGTTCTTACTCCTTATCCTTGCATCAGCCTACTCTGTGCCTTCACTCTGAGCCTTATGTTCTTTGTGAAACTCTACTAAAGTTTAAAAATCAGTGCTTTATCCCTCTTCAAAAAAGAAATCCCTCCACCTACTCTCTTGTTGGAAGCTGTTTTTGGCTTGCCGTCAAAGCAGACTGACACATGACGCTGACCAGCAAATAGACATAGCCTCAGTCAGCACTTTGTAATGGCTCTTCCTGCTGACCTGTCTTGTGGCATTTCACTAAGTGAATGATCAGAGCAACTACAATAAACCGGAGAATATTAAATGGCCTCTCTGCTAACCACGTCTCCGGGCATTTTGAATCAAACCCCTGAACCGCAGTTACCACAGTGTGCTGCTTCTATCCAGAATTGAAACTTTCTGGGTTCCTTCAACTTTGAAAACCAAACTTTATAAATACTTAGGTGAAAATAGACATATTAGCAGTATATTTTATCCCTTAGAGATAAGAAATGGCCTGGTTTATTTATATATTTTTTTACAGTTCTTTTGATAGACTAGAATGTTTGGGCATATGTTTTGATCATGTTGTGTCTGCTAAGCTACGGGTGGTTAAATTTACTGCAAATCTGTTTTCATGCTGGTGAGGAAAGCAATACCTTCAAAATTAAAGGAAACATTATCTTGTGTTTTGTCTACGTATCACTCTGCCAGATCCAAATAACAGTCGTTGGTTAGTACATTTCTAAAGAACGTTCTCTGTTTTTCATTTCCATTCACTGTGATTTATTTCATCCATACTTTAGCTGCTACTAGCCAACTCTGAGGGAGAACAGACAGGGAGAACATGATTTAGTCCAGTGTATGTCGTCGGTGCGATAAACCCTTGAACACACCCAGTTTTTCACAAGGGGGAATATTCTGCCAAGACCCACAATTAAACAAGTCGTAATGACTGGAGATTTTATCAGAGGCTTGACCTTAATAGCTCTCTGATGTTTGACCGTACAAGACCAGATGTACAAGGAAAGCTTGTTTTAGTGGAGTCCAGTTTATATAGTTTAATGACTGTTTCTATGACGAGGAAAGTTTGTTTTATTCCAATTAAACTAATTTGAGAAAAGTGACACTAGGTTTGTATGTTATGTCTTTGATTTCTTCAAGTGGCCAAATTTTTCTGCAAAACAAGTGGTGAGAAAAGCTCTGCCAGAGATTACACATTTACCAAAAGTTGTAATTTAGGGTAGGACTTTAATGTGTCAGTGGCTGCTGTGGAGTTATTTTTGAATTTTCAATAAACACAAACTTTACCACTGCCATCCTGTTGCATGATCTTGTTGCCATGAGGAACTCACAACAGTATAGCCTAAGTCTCCCTGCCACTGGATATTATAGTTACCGGTGCATGCTCTGGATCCGTCTTGGGGGTTTTATTGGCAGAAATGCATGATCTATGGATGTGGTTGTACTGCATAGAGCCAGAGGAATGAAATGACCACTTTGGGATTTGACCACAGGTGGTACAGATGGTTGAGTGCCCTGACTGAGTGAAAGGATTTATATTCTTTTTCTTGCTGAGACTTCTTTCACTTACTGAAAACTTCAGTTTCTTTTTCTTTTGGTATAGTAGTAAACAGAAACCTCAGATCTTAATTTTCTTTCACAAGAACGGCTTTTCACTAAGTAATTTCAAAGCATCCTTCAAAGACCACATAATTAGTCTCTGCAGTTCTAGCAGTAAAAAAAAACTTATAAAAGAATCCCTAATTACTTCATAAACAGTTCACTTTAAATGTTGAGGAATGTGTTGACTCTGAGCATGAATTAGTCCATAAATGAGCAACATGTTTGAAACCTTGAACATGAAAACAACTTCTAGTCGAGAGTTTTGTGTACCAGGATAGATTGGTTACTTCTCATGTGTCTCTCTTGTTGTTTCAAGACTGTGGTAAAACACAAACTGGAATATATTTATCTGTGAATGTACAATGCGGTTTAGGCTGGATGTTGTGATGACTTCTCCTGGAAAAGCCCACGGGTCCCAAAACAAGTTCTGAGACTCAGAAAATGGCAAAAGTCAACACTAGAATCAGCAGGAAGTTATTCCCAACTGAGTCAATAACCTAATCAACTTGTCAAGAGTAATATGAGACATGTTTCTGCTTGCATTATATTGAATACCGCTCTATAATTTGATGTAAAAATCCTACAAGATGTCTATGATTTCCTTTGTAACAACTGGTTCTGAATCCAAAGTAGGGAATCTTTAATCAGCTGGACCAGGACCACCAGCAACCAGAGTTAGTATAGTTAACTAAAACTGACAAAATAATGAAACCTGAAATTGAGAAAACATTTTTGTTAATTGAAATAAATAAATGATTATTTATTACCATTTATAAATAATTACAAATGGTAAATTGTAATTACAAATGTTTTCTCAATTTTAAACCTGAAATTGAGAAAAAAAATTAACTGAAATAAATAAATGGAAGTAATGGGAAAAAAAACTGACTGAATCTATATAGTGTGTTTATAAATCTAAAACATACTGAAATTATGGATATTATATCCTTCGTTTTTATGAATTTATTTATTGGCCTTTCAAATTGATGTGAAATAGATTTTTCTACCTATACAAGCAGTTTACATCAGCTGTGAGCAAATTATGGTACTCCATGCTCCTCCTGGCAGCACTTCCACAAAATGGTGACAGCAAACGTTCATTCTGCAAATCTTTCTGCACATTTAAATGATCCAAGGTATATATATAGAAAAACTAGAATTACTATTCCAACTAAGAAAAATGTAACAATATTTAACTAATAACTAATAAAAACTAGCAAGCACACTCTAAAAACAAACTAAAACTAGATAAACAAAGAGTCACAATGAAATAAAACTAAACTACAATGAAAAACCCCAAAACTAATATAACCCTGGCAGCAACCTGTGGGAACATGTCAGTCCTGTAAAGTCCCTTCTCCACGGGTGTGGTTTTTACCGGTTCCACCACAGTCAGCCCCGGCCACATCCATCTCCATTTGGAGATTCTGCGTGGTTCCTCACCCTTTTTCGTGACCACTTCAAGTGTAATAAAACCCTGGCCAAGCCCTGTATTGCGTCCAAGCGTTGTGATTCATAGTAGACTGAATTTGTTGATTGGATTAGGCTGTAATCTTAGATACTTGACAATTTTGGCTGTTAAGACTAAATGAAATATCTAGGTTTTATTTGAGTCAGCCATGATAACACCCAGACAGAAGATGACATGTATCATAATTTTAGGCTTTAATCTTTAATAATATTAATAACTGTCAAATGACTAAATAAAAAAAGAAATATTGCATATGCAGTACAAGTGCGCAAGATAATGCGTCCTGAAGCCTGAAGCCGCCTTTCGGATGCATTTATCCATATTACTACTCGATATAAATACGACCTCAAAGTTCTTCATTATTAAGTGTTGCTACTGCACTCTTATGGCCCGCAAATGTTTCTGCCCATGTTCACACTCACAATAATGAAACACTCAGAATAGAAGTAACATTAGCAGTTAAATTTCCGCCAGAAGCAGAAGTTTCAATTTGGATTGATGCTTTATTAATGTTGATTTAAAAAATACACAGGACCTCTTTTTTAATTCAGTGATACGAAATTCTTTTCAGGATAATTTTTAATTTCTACTAAAACTGACTTATTTGTTTTTATGTAGTCACACTGGTACCACCAAGAAGGAAAACAAGCAAGGTATAGATAAAACATGTTTGGTTTTTAGTGTGTGTGCTGTCTGGCATGTTTTTACTTTTAAAAACTTCACTTTTGTTAATGTCTTGGACATCATAGAGATTCATAACACCACTGGGCTTTTGATAGCATAACATGAACAAGAGTCAAGTGTGTATGCATTTGTTCATGCTCTCAAATAACGCCTGTGGGGAAAAGTTTCAACAGTCTGCACTCCCCCTGCTTGTCTGCGAACCTCGGAGCTCCATCTGTTGCTGAAACGATTACAGAGGAATATCTCTCTTGTCATTCATGAACATTAAATCTTGAGTAATAGATGAACTGCCTCTGCAGATTTCACGTTTCCTGGTTTAACGTTGTCTATCCTGATAAATTCAGGTTTTTTTGGGGGTTTTTTTTGCAAATATGGTTTGTTCTTTCACAATAAACCCTCTGGATCCAAACCTCTTAACTGTTGATCATCCTCTTTGTAGGAAATACCTAAAATCTTTGGAACAGTAAAATATTAATGCATCCAAATTGCTTTGTATCCTGCACATGATGGTCCCTCACTGACTACAAAAGTTTGCGTCCCAAATGCATTCGTAAATCTCGACTCTTCAGTCTTGCCAGTGTTTGCAGTGATTGAGCAGCATAAGGTTTTCATTGTTTCTGCTGCTGTTTGCAAAGTTTTTTTTTTTTTTAGATTTCTACTGTTCACCGCAGTTAGATTGATGATACGCCAATTTAAACAGTCTTTGTAGCAAGCAACATTCTCTTTGAAAAAGAGAAATGTGTGCAAACTTTAATTTGCATTTGGTGTTTGATTGCTATCATTTATGCACCCACAAGCAAGACTTAAATTGCTCCTAATGTGTTCAGTTCTTCTGTAATTTAGAGTTTTGGCTTTATGCTGGAGAGACAATAAAGAAACATTTAAGCATTTTACTAAAAATAAAAAAGTAGGTCTAATGAATCAAAGAGTTAAATGATGGTCACGTTGATTGGTTGTAAACCTTTCAGTGCTTCAAAGTTTTCCATTTGCCATTCTGGAGGTTGTGACCAGTCCAACACAAAGAAAACTGTGATGGATAAAGTGACAAGCTGGGGAGCTATCAGGTGTTACAGTGCGACCCAGACTGGGATGCTTTACGCCAGAAACCTGCCTGCTGTCACAAAGTTCTGTTTAGACAGCTCGTTTGAAGCCACATTGCTCCATCCAGCCACGTCATATTAGTCTATTTTCGGCTTTAGCCACTATAAAGAAACAATCCAAACCTTTGGATGGCTGTTCAAACTTCGCTTTTCTCAAACAAATCCAAATGAAAAATGAGCTCTGTATAGCTGGAACTGTGCTGGGCTTTAGGTGCTGAAAGAGCTGGTTAAAAACCATTTAATATCACTGTAATGACCGTTTTTGTAGGCTTTAAGGTATTCTAAGCCCAGAAGTAGGTTCTCAGCTTGGAATACATCAAATGTCAAGAGTGCTTTATTTCTTTGCGAGATTTACGCACACTGAGAATCATAAACGCACCTCAGAGACAGAACTGTTAGTGAATGAATCAGCTGTGGCCCATACGTCTCTGAGCAATGCTCCACATAAACACCGCTCTGGCCTCGTCATGCAGAGTGGGCTAAGGAGACAGTTTAAGATGTAAACAGTTCCTTAGGATCTGGGTCACTATGTGTGTGTATGCATGTGAGGTTGATCTGATAAATCCAGAATTCCCCTGTCTGTCTGAGAAGTACTAGCTTCCCAGTGGAACGCTTACAGGAACACCTCTTAAACGATTGGAGTTGGTGCTTTCCAAGTCTCCACTACAGGGGTTTATTGGCGGTTAAACGAGGACGCCTTACAAAATTTCACCCAAAACCCTGAAGCTTCAGTGTGCACCTGGCATTTTGCTTGGCAGTGTAATTCAAAGCTCTTAAGATCAACAGGGTTTATGTGCAGCATCAACAGAAGTACAGACATCAGAGGATTTCAATTCCTTTTGACCATCTTCCAGCTTTTTATACTGACTTGTGTTTTTGCACTTCTCGCCTGTGTGCTGTTTGTGCTCCTCAAAAGTCCCCCTCTTCAACTCATCTAGATCAACGTGATGTGAAGTTGGAACTACCGTTCAAGCTGTCTTGTCAGAATTTTTGGAGAATGAATGCTCGCGTGTTGTAATGCAGAAAGGAGTTCATAGATTGCCAGCTAAATGCAAAGTAAAACTTTAGCAATTCTTGGAAGCTTTTTTTTAAAAATAATTTCAGCTTGGTGTCGATTCTTGGCCATGGCTTTTTGTGATTGTAATTTTCTCCATTGTGGTGTGATGAGATCTTTTTCCACATGTATATGTGAAATGAACAATATTAATGGGAGTTGTTTTGTGCCAGTAACTTATGTCTTACTTGGAAGCTTCTATTGCTGATGCTTTGATCAAACATTTGGCCTGAGATTTATCAGAATGTGATTCTTTTGGGAAAAAAAATGTTAACATGTAAATGCTCAGTAGGAAGATTTCTTATATGAAACTAAATCTTTCTTATGCAATAAATATTCCACAGTTTTATTTCTTTTTTTCAGTAGGAGTCCCAGGGCCTATCCGGGCGCAATATATCACAGTCACAAAAATTAATTGGTACTTTTTCATATCTCCTTTGTCTTACACTAGAGTGTTTGTCCTTGAAAATATCAGCCTTAGTCAAACCTGACCAAAACAAACAGTTGCAGTTAAAGCTCACTTGTGTGAGGCAGTTCTTTACTTTTATGTGTGTAACGGTAAGTTGAACAAAACCGGTTGTTTTTGCTCTGGCAAGCCTCCAAAACAATTGGTTGGGGTTTAGATAACATCTGTTTGTTGTTATGGAGACTTCTGATTGGAACTGCGCAGGTTGGTGCAATTCAGTCAGCAATTTTGTCTGTTTTCACAGTAGAAATGGTCCATATAACTGACTCAGACTCCACTATTCCTGGGCCCCTTTCAGTTGTTGGTCCATCAGACAATGAGACTCTACGGTGAAAGTGGTGCTACCGGCGTAACACAACACAGTTCATTGATTGGGGCAGCGAAAAATGTCACGGCTCGCGACAAACAAGATATACTATTATGTTACTTATTTGTACCTGCATGATTCCACATAAAGTGTTAGGGTTCAACCCTGGAATTGGAAACACTTTCTGGAATATGCTAGATAATAAACAAGTGTACCGAATCTGACTGGAAACAAGGCGTGCCACTCTTTACTGCAGTTTTCTAACAGTGAGGGTCTTTTTTTTTTTTTTTTACAATTCTTATCATCCTTTGTCTGCTTGTGCAACTTTATTTTTTACAGTTTTAGTTCATTTAAACTTTTAAACTATCAGTAGCTCTTGGCAAGTAGCAGTTTTCTTAAACCTTATTTTTTAGAGTATTGAAGATAAATTCACATCTGTCTTGATTGACATGTTCTGTTGAGTTTCCCAATTAGGGAAGGCAAATAGAAATGTTAGATTTTGTTAAGACCTCATAGAAATACTAAAGGGGCATTATATATGGCAAACATTCAACTGTGCATAAGCCTGGGTAGGCCTTTGACGCACTGTTCCTCCTCTGAGTTGCAGCCTCGCAGAGTATCCCTCCATCACGACATCCCCACTGAGCTCCTTCAGACTAGCCAGCATCAATTAGCAAACACCTAGTGGAACTGGCCATCAGCTGAGCTCATTATCCAAACTGCTTATCAGTGCAACTCTGGTAAAAATTTTGTTGAAGTGTTGATGGAAGAGCATTGTTGTGATGACTTCAGAAAAAGCTAGAGTTTTAAAAGAGACAGAGGCCCAATTTTAAGGCATTAAATTATAAAGTCAATTTTCTTTTAAGTCATATTTGATAGTAATAACATTTGTGCAGCAGCTGAAGGTAAGATAGTTACTTGATAGTGCTATAAAATTGCACTATGTGCCTGGAAAGTACACGGTACTGCCCTTTTCAGTCATGATTCACTATTTTACGATTCAACCATCAAAAAACATATAAAACACTTGAGTAACTTTTAGTTTAGAGAAATTATCAGTGGCGTCACCAAGTTGGCCAAGGGTGATTTTGTTAAAAACAAGTTCTAACATTCTTTTTTTTCTAATTGGAAAAGTACTCAAGTCAAAGATTGGATTTCTATAAATATTTTCATGATAGATTTAGCTGCTGCAATAAAAGGAGAATGTATTAAAAGACACCTTTTTGTTCTGCCCTGTCCAAACGTTGGACGGAGAGGTAAAATGTCAAGTCAAAAGTATTTTTTTGTGTAGATATAGAAAATAAGCCTGTGTCTCAGCAAGTCTGTCGTTTTCAGTGCAACATCTTCATTTTATTCACTAAACATCTAGCTTCAGTTAGAGGTATATAACATGGTCCATATTCACAAAATACTAAAGCAAAACTTGTTTTAATGATTAGTTTCTGACTAAATTGTTCCTCTCCTTAAAGTGAGCTTTAAATTCTTGTTAAGATAAAAGTAATTATCTACACATTAAAGCCCTCAAGAGAAATCTGAAGCTGAAAAACCATTGGGAGTGGCTATTGGACTTTTATGAGGCTTTCGAGTTTCTCGAGGAAAAGGGAAAATAGGGAAATTGCTTCAAATTAGATCATGCTGCAGGGATCAGGTTTGTGGTTGAGCTCATTAGATATGTTCTCACATCTCCCACCCAGTGTTATAAAGCTTGAAATAAATGTGATCACAGCACTAATACTTTCAGCATATGGAAAACTGCAACACTCCACATGTGGGACTCCCCTCTTACATATATCATCAGTTTTACAACTTCTTTTTAATTGTGTTTAGGCTTGTCGCACGTAATAGGTAAAATCATTTACTTGACAAGAAATGTGTAAAAAAAACACAAAAGAGTAAACATGAACAACGCAGATGAAAACTCAACTATAACACAATTTTTACCTAAGATAAGAGAAAAGTTTTTTAGTTTAAAAGAGTAAAGATTTATATCAAGATTTTTCTTTTGAGAATAAAAGCTTTCTTAGAATAATAGCTTGAAAAACTAGCCAAATAGCACCCCATAAACCTTACATGATGCTCAGTGGTGTGCAGAGTCTGCCTTGAATTAGTCTCTATTGTGCAAGTCTCACTTTTCTCCACATAACCAGTCCCTGTTTTAGTAATTACGTATAGTAATGCAGTTCTCAAAACATTATGATGACACACTCGATCTTACCAGTCACTTCAAGCTAATGAATCTCAAGTTGAAGGGACATTCTAATTTTGACATAAAATCACAATACAGCCCAAGTAAAATGGTCTCCTTTCTTTGGCCTGGACCGAGACAAAAACATTTGCAGCTGAAGCTAATTACATAAATGTAGAAGAATTGTTTGGAATAAGCCATAATTGATTTAATGTGATCTGCAGACATCAGGAGACGTTTTGTACTAACTGAGAACACAAGAAGTGAAAAACAGAGCACCCAACTCAGCTCCTCCAGAAGAGCAGCAGGAGTGGCAATTGAAGGCAGCGAGTCGGAAAGAGCAGAAGCTTCTTAAAGAGACAATGGCTTTAAAGTCAAATGCCTTTGAAGTCATATTTGATATATACAGCATTTTCATAGCAATTGAAGATGACATAGTTACTTGATTGTCCAAGTAACTATGACTTAGGTTGTCCAATTCAAATTGACTTACTTTTTTCTCATCTGAACCCATAGTAGCTCTTTTTGGCAAAGTCATTTGATTATTTAAAGCTGTACATGTACCACTTGACACCACACATGATGTTTTCCATTATACCATAGTATGATGGAAAACATCACCAGAGGACTCCCAAATGCCATCTAAGTAACCCAGAACCATTGAGGGGCTAGATAATCTTTATGAATGTAGGTGGACAACATCATCATATCCCTACTCCTGTTTCCCCTGCTTGCCTTCTGATCAAAAGTCTGGGTGGACAATGATGAGCTCATGCTGTGCGGAAGTGACTTTGCCATTTGAATGCGTCTGCATCGGAAGGAACAACATCTGGCTAAGCCCAGGAAGCCAGGCAGGATGCTTGCAGGCCAGGTGTCAGCATTAGCAATGGAACTGAGCCAACCAAAACTTGGATTGGAAACTGTATCTGGGTTTAGTATATCTGTCCATCCTTTTACCACCATAAACATCAGAGCCTCTTGTTTCCTTGTCATTCTAAACGCTTAGGACCGACCCTTTAGACTCAGCATCTGGGTGAGCAGCTGGCAGCTGTGTGTGCTGCCTGGAGTCTTTTGAAATGATGACGTGACAGACCATTATCAAATGTTTGCCTCCTTTTCCCCCTTTTCATTTGGTGTCCTGTCTTTATTAACAACAGGAATGTTCTCTTTAAAAAAAAGAAAGACTTGCACAGGCTTGTGCACAGCTGGGACGGGGTGTGTGTGCGTGTATGTGTGTGTCTACTTTTGTTTTTGAAAGTGTGTGGGCATGTGGATATTTTTGTCCAATATGCTTATTGCCAGAAAATTGCTTTGTGTCTGTAGTTCAATTGAACGTATTCACTGTGTACATATGTAATTTGTGGCTTCATAACCACATGTAATAAAGTAATGAATGGCTTGTATCCTCACTTGGGCTTTGATTACAACTTTAAGTAGCTTGTAAGATCGCAGGTGTGTTTTGTGGACCGGCTCCTCTGATCTGTCCGGCAGGGTTTGTCTTTGTCTCACTCTGTCTGTCAGGGCAGATCACTGTGATCCAGATGTTTTGGCGTGGGGCGGAACCCCGCATTCCACAATCAATCCCAAACTCCAGGTAGGCCTGTCTGCCTCCTCCTTTCAGGTCACATGAACCCGATCTTCGAAGTTGTGCAACTGACCCAAAATCAAATGCTCACTGGGACACAATATGCCCTTTTCGGCATATTGTGTTTAATATTTCCTCCCCTCCAGTGGAAGTTTCAGGACGTTCCCCTTTAGGTGGCCACAGGAGTTCCTAATCTAGACAAGCATACCCTGGGGGTGATGGAACGATCTAATCCAGACACCTTTTTAGACGCACAAGTACATACACAGACAAAGTGGGAGTAGTAATTCTTTTCCCTTTTGGCTGCCTGTTACGGTGTACTGTCTAGTCTTGCGAAATGTTGTTACTGTCTAGCTGAGTCTCAGTGATTGGTGGGGCTCTTTGCAGCAGATGTCCTGTGAGCTTAAAGAATTTTATGGTGTTATTAAATTCATTAAAACAAAAGAGCCTTAAATTTGTTTTACCTCATCTATAAAATCAGCTTGACAATGCTATGACCTATGCAGCATCTCTCAAGAGTTCATTTAATTTGATTTCACAGAGATCAACATACAATACGTTTTGATGGGTGTGTCTTCCTTCACTGTGTTTATTTGTTGGAAGTTAATCAGAGTTTTTTTTTCTGTTTTGATTATGTGATCTGCAGAACCCAAGCAAGACAAGGACCTGCGTACTCCTCGCCTCAGCAGAGCGGGACTTCCCGTACCGTGAAGCGTTATCCATCGTCCTCTGAGCCCATAACCTCCAATGCTCTGCCCAACGGCAACGGCTTTGCAAATGGCCACGGCAGTGAGAATAGAAACTGGTACTCCCACAGGAACAGACAAAGCAACACCCCGTCCCTTAACGGTCAAAGGTCTCCTAGTGACAGCCATTTGCAGGGACAGTTCAACCATGTGTTGCATCCAGCAGGTAAGATCAAGAAACTAATCATTTCTATACCGTTTCTGTTCTAAGAATATTTCTTTTTAGTCTTCCTATTTTACCAGGTTATTAATGACCAGAAAAAAGAAGCAACATCATAATGTATGTGTAAGACACAGAGGAGATGTTTTAGAAGGAAAAACTAAAAGATTACAGAGTCAACATTTTAAACGGTGTATTCTCTTGATAATGGAGATTCTTACCTCAACTGTGACGTTTGCAAAAGCTTTCAAACATTTCCAAATTCATCAGAATTCCTAGAGACGTGGATCGAAAGCTCCAAAGGATAAATTAGAGCAATTTTGCTGAAATATGTGCCGCCTGAACATTTAGACGTCTCACAGAAAAATCTTTTTAAGAATGCTTCTTCTGATTTCATTTTAGATACCTTACTTAAAATAGTCTTCATCACTCAGCTACAGAGTCCACAGGGAAGAGTGTTACTGTCAACAGCTCTTAATAGATTTGTTTTTCTAAGTTTAGAACAGGCTAGAGCAAAGAGAGCTAAAAATCATCTTATACTGGTCTCCAGACAACTTTTATAAGACAAACACACTCTCATAAACTGGAAGCCCATTAGCCTCTGTGGTCTGCAGGACTCAGGCAGATGTTTTGTATCATTGCTGCATTCATTGTATATCTTTGCACTAACCTCTCTGTAATAACAAGCAATGATCTCTGGTGCTTCTTCTTGCAGCAGAAACAATTTGACCTTTTTATTTCTACTTTTTACTCTCAAATATGTTATCCAGTGCAAACAGCTGTCTGAAGATCTGGCTTCTGTTCTTTTTCTTGTTTTGTGCCAGGTCTGCGGCTGTTGAGCATATTCCCACCATTACACCATGTTCACATGCACTTACTCTCTCTTTGTCTCCATGACACATACACACATCCACAACACCTTCTACTAAAGATAAAGTGCTCTGGAGCCTCGCCCAACACCTAGCAGTTCTCTCCTCCAGCCCCTTTCCCCGGCTTGTGCCACATTGCTCATTCGCCTGTAGCGTGCCACTGGCCGACCGTCAGCACACACCCTTTCGCTCTTAAAAACCGTCTGTTTGCCTGGATGAAGAGTGTGTCTCTGTGAGGCTGGAGTGGAGGAAAGATGCAGCTCTTCTTAAGCCCATTTCATCTCCTGTCGCTGCTTTTTCTCAAGCAGATGTGCTGGTGTCTTCCAGGGGCTAATCTCACCTCCAACCTCGACCGGATTAAGATCGTCTTCACACCTATGCTCTGCCGAAGGGTGTGCAATGGCGGGCGCTGCTACAACAGCTGCGAGAAGGGAGATGTTACCACTGTATACAGCGACAACTCGCAGCAGCAGCAGCAGCAGCAGCACCAGCACCAGCAGCAGCACCAGCAGCAGCACCAGCAGCAGCACCAGCAGCAGCAGCAGCAGCAACAACAGCCAAAGAACCAAGGCTTCAGACTCTGTAAGTTTTGAATCCCGGGCCTCAACTCCTGCGTCTCTTCTCTCTCATATACGTGTTTTGTTTTTGGGGGTTTTTGGGGTTTTTTGTTTCTTTTTTCTTTTGCCTGTCTCTTTCCATTACACACACACTTTACATGTGTCTCCATTCTGATATCTCATTCCTCTTTTATGAGGTGGGTTTGACAAAATGGATTCGCAGTAGCATGCTGTCTGTTCCGAACACTAAGCGCAAAGAACAAGGAGAGTGGCGTAGATTAAACTTGAGCTCTAAATTAAAAACTTACTTTAAAGGAGAAAAAAACTGAGAAAGCAGTAGAAAAGCACTGTAAAATGGGGCTAATCTCTCTTCATAGACACACACGTGGAGTTGGTGGTCCCACGCTCCCAGCACTTAGCCCCATCTCTCTGTGGTTTGCACCTTGTGGTTGGCCCTGCTGTTAACCATTTAACGTGCTCCCTGGGAGAGCAGAAGCGAGTGAAAGAATCAACGGAGAGGCAGAAGGAGAGAAAGAGTAGCAGCATGAACAGGATTTTATGGGGATTACATTAAACCTGCCATTTATCCAGAGGGCTTTGTTCCAAATTCACACAGAACGGTGTCCATGGGAAGGGAGGGGGTGGTCAGTGCCAGCAGGGCAAGGGAGACCCAAACCCTGCAAGCTTCTTGTTTTTTTTCATCAGTTTTAGGGATCTTGCTAAGAATAATTTAGGAGGAGATTAGTTGAAAAAGCTGTTTGTGTCTCAGACAAGTGGTATTTTTATTTGTGCCACGTCTTAAGTTTCTGAGTTCAATTGATTTTTTTTCTTTGTTTTATGAGTATGCAGTCATCTGGGAGTTGGTACACCCATGTGTTGACTAGGTGTCCCCTGATTGATCTTGATAATAGTGAGAGTATCTTATGTGCTTTGTGCAACACTGCCCAGCATTTAATCTCTCGATTTGTTTTTTATTTTAATTGGTTGGAGGAGGAAGGCAGCACATACTTTATGTTTTACTCACCAATTTCAATGTATTTAATCAAGATTTTGTGTGATGGATCAACACACAGTTGTGTATTATTGTGAAATCTGAAAAGTGAGGCTTCATAGGTTTATTGTATGTCTTTAGTCTATTAGGTTTGCACATTATTTTGCTCATTTTTGTTTGCAAAAATGGCTTAATCCCAGTCAGATTAAATGGAGCACACCTCTAAACATTAGATTTCAAGTCTTTCCATGGATTCATTATTATATTTAAGCATGTACGTGGCATTCTGATATTTATGGTGCATTTATTGGGGCCATTGTCTTGCTGGAAGGTGAACCTTCACCCCAGTTTCAAGTTTCTAGCATCCTCGACCAAGGTTTCTTCTAATACTGGTATTTATATCCATCCCCGTCTTTTCTGTATTGATCAGTTTACCTGATCCCTAGCTGAAGAACACGCAGGATCCTGTTGCCCCGTTTTTTTATGATAGTGATTGCTTGGTCAGGAGGATGTGTGATTAGTTTTAGTCTCATCTGACAAGATCACCTTCTTCCACATGTTTACTGTGTCCTCTAAGTGGCTCATTGCAAATTTCCAATGGCTTTTGTTAAACAATAGCTTTTTTTCTTTCCACTCTTCCATGGAATCCAGATGTACTGTGTTTGGGTCGCAGCCAATGGTTCTACTATGAACTGATTTGTCTGCCTGAACTGTGAATCTCTGCAGTTCCTCCAGACCCAACATGAGCCTCTTGACAGCTTTGCATATCGATGATTTTCTCTCCTTTCCCATCCTGTCAGTTCAGGTCGATGGGCTTATCTTGGTATGCTTACAGAGGTGTCACACTCATATTCCATTATCAGATGATGGATTAAACAGTGCTATTTTATAGACGAGCTTCCCTTTAATCTTCTCCACAACTTCATTCCTGACCTTTCTGGGTGGTTCGTTGGTCTTCATGAGTTACTTATTCACTAGTGTTCTCTAGACCTTTGACTTTTGAGGTCTTCACAGAACAGCTTTAATTATAATAAGGTGAAATTACACACAGGTGGACTGTGAAAGCAATTGGTTACACTTTTGTTCATGGGTGTCATTGTCAAAGGGACTGAATACAAATGCACATAGCAGCTTTTTAAAAACGTATTTTCAGTTGTTCAAAAATAAAAAAGAAAGAAAACCATCAATATTTTTCCATTCATTTCACAATTATGGACTACCTTGTGCTGGACTAACATACAACTGGAAAGAAGGATTTTTATTTGAGAAAAATAATAAATAGATCAATGTTTATTAAGGGTTTCGCAATGTGTTTAATTTATGCAAACAGGTAGTAAACCAGTCCTCAATTTAAGATCTTAACTGCAAATCTTGCTGGCTTATGAAGTACAAACAGCCTGTTGCTGTAGATTTACAGTCCCATTAAAAGGATTATAGTATAAGGCATTGATATTCCAAATACTTTTAACAGAAGCCTCCCAAAATATTACATTCCCCACGCCTCAGCAACCTCCCTCAACAGTGTGCTTATATCCGCCCCTGCCGAATTTCCAGAAATCTCCTTTGATTACATAAAGGCACGTGTTAAAAGAGCATAAGCTCAAATGCTGTAATTACTTGGGGTGTGCATGGATGTCCAGGAATGTCAACTATTTCATCTTGTTGTTATGTTTGATGCATGGTGCAATAAACTCTGCTTGCACAATTACAACAGGCTAACAGGCTTTCTTGATTCATTCCCTCTTCCTTTAAGAGATAGACTCTCTGGAAATCTGGTTGAAAAGTGAAAAGTGTTTTTGTTTAGAGACTCCTGAATGGTCAGACAGAGTCGTCAGCACTATGTTGGTCCAAAAATAGTTAATGCCAGGCTGGAACTGGTCTGGCACAGAACAGAGCAGCACAAACACATTGCCTTTTAATGGCCTCCTTCAGCTGATAATTTAGCCAGCATGTTGAATCGCAGGAGGCCTTCCTGTGTGTCTGACCTGCGTTAGCCTTGACGTCTGGCTCTCTTTTTGACTGTTGTGAATTTCCTAACGCAATGTTCTTTTTTCTGTTTAAACATTCCATTCTAAGCCCTGATATTTGTTGATATTTTTCTATTTTTATGCCATTGCCCGCTCTTGGATACCCCTGCAGTGTCACTGCTGTTAATCTTGGTTGACAGGGAGCTCATTTCCCTGCATGCCATCAAGACTGTCCAGACTCTCTATAGTCCCTGTTTACACCTTGTTAATGTGGGACTGGCTGCCTCAAAGAGACAGAGAGGATGCGGTTCACAGCAGGATTCTGCTGCAATGAGACTCTTTCATCTCGTAATATGTGGATACAGTCCTTAAAGGCGACCCACAGATTTCCTTACTGTAGAACTGAAAAATGTCCCTTTTACACTTATTTATATCCTAGTTTGTTCTTTGTTCATTATGGATGAATGGATTTTTAAATTTTGACTTTCTTTGATGTTTTGAGGTTGTGTCAGAGCAAATCTGTAGGTGGGAGCAGGTCCGGGTAAGCAGAGGGTTTACAAGGCTCTCATCCCTTAAGCCAAAAGACAAAAGGGTTTGAGAAAGAAGCACATCTGGCAAGGGCTGGATTTTTTTTCTCTTCATGAAGAATTGCAACCAATAAATCAAACTGCAGACAGAGTATTATTCAGGATCCTATACGAAAGGAGAGGCATGAGGGACAAAGTTGAGATTTTATAAATGTCACCTGAAATGAGGCGCCTGGTGGGAAACAGCATGACTACTGCCTACTGTTTGCAAACAAATCCTACCAAGTGGAAACCTTAGGAACATGCCCTTCCTATTAGTGCTGCCCCTTCCCTTTCCTATTACCTAATCTTTGTGGTTGAAAATCATCCAATTAAAATTTAGAGTGTTGTAATTTCTTGTCATTCACTTTGTGCTCCTTCTCCGCAGTCTTCTGTCAAATCCCCTGCATGAACGGAGGCCGATGCATTGGCAGGAACCTGTGTTGGTGCCCATCAAATTCAACGGGGAAGTTTTGCCACCTACCAGCACCGCCGCCTCCCAGACCCTCTCCTCACAGCCGCAAGGATGCGAGCCGCCAGGCAGCGAAATCACCTTCCCATTCCACGTACACTTTGCCACTCTCCAATCAGCATGGTAAACATACTTTCAAAAAGATGACATTGTGTTCTGTTTGAATTCATTTTAAGATGGACTTCAAAGAGATAGTTTTGAATCTTTTAAGCAAGAGTCTGTTTAAAGATTATGACCAGTTGATATGTAGTAGTAGACTAGTCTCTTGGCATCTCTGTTTAGTGCGATTACAGTTTATCTCAGCGGCTTTATTGTGAACTCTATGTAATGAACATTTAATCCAATATCACATCTGCATTGGTTGGTATTTTGAGATCATCTAATGGTTCTTTCCATCGGAGTTGAAAGAGGATAACAGTGAGATACCTACTGTGAACAGAAAATATTAAATATTTCTAGTCAAAGTAACGCTTGATAAATGGAGATACAAAGCAAAACTTTGATAGCAGTTGAAGACAATTATATTTCTAACGCTGCCTCACTTTTAATTAGAACTGTTAATCTGACTTAAAACACTTTCTTGTTTATAATTGTCCAGTTCAAATCAAATTGTGGCTAAAATAAAAACTTTTCTTGGTGATTTTCACCAGCAGCACTGAGAGGAAAACTAACTGTAACATCAGGAAGCGACTGAGTAAGATACTGTCAAATAGCTCAAAGGGAATTTGCTATTTCAGTGTAAAGAAAGTCAAGTCAAGAAATACCTTTTATTTTACATTTTCCAACAGATAAAGTCAACAAAATATTATAGCTGTATTTTTAAAAACTGTTTTAACTACTTTTATTGACAATTATTGCTCTTATTGAGGTTAAGAGCTATATAGTATCCAACTCTTGCTGAATTTTCTATTTTGCAAACATTCGTTACCTTAGAGCCATTCAACATTTTGTGATGTCACTGCAAACGCCCAGCCACACAGGGCTATGGCATCTGGACCAGTCGCCTTCAACCCAATATCTGATCCAGGAATGACATCAGTCTGGGGTGCAATATAATATTGGATCAAATCGGTCGTATCTCGGCTATCATCACTAAGTTTGACGCAAACACTTCTCTTTTAAATTCTCGGAGGGCTCATTTTTGATTTTCAGCACTGCTTACAGTGTGGAGCTCTGCTTCTGTGGGACAGCTGTGGAGGCCAGACTCTATTTTAAGCAAATGAACTAATGGATGACTCAGTGGAAGTCCTCACATAGTTTGGATAAGGCTTCTTTTATCATAACAGCAGTGGTTATCAGTAACAGAGCTGAGACATTGTGATCTTTTAAATATATAAATAAAGATTTGCTTCTTCACTATCCCCTCTTTGGAGTTAGGAGGGTTTTTTTTCTCCCCCATTTAATAATGTTATCTCTGTTGGTATCTCAATCTGCTGAACAGTAAATAGAAGCATATTAAGTTAATTAAAGAGACAAATGTCCATGTTGTTTTGTCACTGCACATAAATTTTCCATTTTGTGTGTGCGCTTATTCAAACAGAGGCAGAGGCTTGTTAAGGACGCTTGATAAAATCTGCGTCTTTTACTTGGACGTTGCACTCTGTCTGGAAGATTATGATTTATGAGAGTGGGTCAGGATTCTGGGAAAAAACCCTGGCACTCCCTGAAGATAGATGCTTCCCCTTCTGTCAGAAAGACAAAAGGGCTCGTTCTAGACATTGCAACGTCTTCTAAGCTCTACAGTAAATCTGTTTTTGGTATTTAAATTGATTTGATTTAAACCAGAAAATCCCAAACTCTTTGTGTTCTCCTTGTTGCGTAGTTGTTCACTGCCAGAAATTCTCGGTCTACTCTAGATCTCATAATTTGCAGATGAAGCAAGTGTTTGTTGAACAAGTTTGTGGTCGATGTTAGCTTATAGCTCAAAAATTGGAGAATGTAAATACAAGTGGTATGCTTTGGATGTTTATGCTTCTACTTATAATATTGTACATTTTAAAATGTAAACTATCCAATCTTTTGTGTAAACTCTGGGAATCTCTGTCCCAAGTGTCTCTCCACCCGTCGCTGGTGAACGTCCACATACAACACCCGCCAGAGGCCGAGGTCCAGGTTCACCAAGTAGCTCGAGTCCAGCCTGGACAGAGACCAGCCACCACAGATGGAGCTCACTCTGTCCAGCAGCGCTCCCAGCCTGGAAACGGACACGAACACACGAGTGAACATAACGGCAGACTCGCCCACGGCAATGGCCACTGGAATGGCCACAGTACAACGTCCATCCTCCAGAATGGACACGTTGGCAGATGCTTTCAGGAAACAGTAGATGGACAGGTATTATGTTAAACCTTAGAAAAGCAGTGTTTAAACTGTCATCACTTGGGCATCTTGGAGCATTACCCTCTTGTTGCAGAGGTCAGAAGGGAAAAATTATTTTATTTTCACATTTTTTTGCATTCTCTGAGATCTGTGGAATGAAAAAGACAGACAACCCATGAGAAGGATTTATTTTGGTTATCAAGGTCTTATGTACACTGGCCAATAACTTGGTAGACAGGAGATGGCTTGAACTTTGTCCTTCTCATTCTTCTCTTTGGTCCTCCTCTGCATCCATGAAACCTTCGTTAGCTAAGAATGAGAACAGCTAATGGTTGAACAACCTTTTGCAAAAATGGAAATCATTTTGGTGGGAATTGTTACCATCAAACATAGCCGATGTTATTAGAATTGAACAATTATTGAATTTTATGTTAACCATCTAATAAGCCTAAAGTAAGAAATAAAGAAAAAAGCCTGAAAAGCCTAGAGCCTAAATAAGAATAAAGTATGGAAGTTGCAAATGTAACCCAGATAAGAAAAGTAGATGCATTACTATCACTATCTAATGTGATGGCTAGTATAGCATTTATTCACTTTGATGCACTTTGCTTTGTAGCTATGCAGTTGCAACAAAGTATTGGTCCATAATGAAGTCTTTTCTTTTTCTTTTTTTTTTTCCCAGTATTAGATCCCATTTTCTCTAATTGGGTTTAATGGGAGCTTGAAATTGAACTTTCGAGTCATAATGTCAAAAAAGAAGCAGAATCTGGGCATAAAAGAAGCACAAGAAAGCATTTGAATAAAGTTTTCCCCTTCTTTCTGCCAGAAAGAAATCATGTTTCCCAAAGGAAATCTTCCGTGTTACATCACAGGTATTAGCTAAAAATCTAATAACTACACTTTGGGAGTCTCTCTCTCTTTTTTTTTTTTTACCAAATACCTTAATGAGGCACACAAAGAGGTTCATAGATGGCTTATGTATCCAGTTCACTATGAACTTGGAGAAATGTTTTCATCAAGCACATTCTGAATCAGATACACATATAACCTTGCCAGTGCACAAACACGCAGGCATAAACAATCACGCATGCTCAAACGTGATCCTATCAAACTTGCTTCACAGATCTAACACAGCTGTATGTCATTGCAGTGTGGCAAACCTCTGCCAGGCCTAACCAAACAGGATGATTGCTGTGGAAGTGTGGGGGCGTCATGGGGTTTGAACAAGTGCCAAAAGTGCCCAACCAAACCAGGTAATCCTTTAGTTTCAAATAAGTCCAAATGACAGTGTTTTCATTTTTAGAGCTTGGTTGTATAACATGTTAAAATCTGATGCATAACCTGTTTTCTATACACTTTCTATACTCCTGTTTGTCTTGCTTGTTTCTCTAGTTTTCAGAAATTAACTAACAACTATTTTTAATAAACTTTTCGATGCCAATGTCTATCCTTCAAAAATCGTTTATCAAAACCCTTAATTTAATATAATATAAATTAATGATAATTGAGTTTAAGTCTCTTAAATAACTTGACTTTGATTCTAAGCTTGAACTTCTCCCTCAAGGACTAAAAACTTGTGTTGGATTTGTAGTTTAAAGACTTGGCACATGACTTGGGCAAGATTAGAAACCAGATTTGGACTTTCCACTAAAGACTGAAGAATTGACCGCTAATGGACTTGGTGTTACCCTTTAGAATTGAGACCATTTGAACTTAGCCATCAAAAAATTGAGACTTTACTTGGACTTGCGCCTCAGAGACTGGAGACCTTACTTTGACTTGGCTTTTAAAGACTCATAACTTGACTTGGACTTGCCTCTTAAAAACCCGAGATTTAATTTGGACTTGTTCATTGAAGAATTAAGTTTTGAAATCAACCTGCTCTTCAAAGATGTGAGATAACTTGGAGTTACCCCTTCATAACTTGGGACTCAACTTTTAACCTTAGACTCTACATGTATTTGCTCTTTAAAAATCAATTTTCAACTTTGATTTACCCTTCCTCATCAGACTTAAGACTTGACCTGGACTTCCCAGACTTGTGCTCCACATACTTGAAATTTGAGTTGGTCTTCACCCTGAACAGGCTGTAACTTGATTTTGACTTATTCTTGAAAGACTTAATTTGGACTTAGCCTCTTAGAGTTGAGATTTGACATGGACTCGCCCCACAAAATCATGAGTCTTAATTTGGACTTACCCTTTATATACTTTAGATTTGACTTGGACTTATACCTCGAAGATTTGAGACTCAAATTAACTTTGATGATCATACATAGAAAACAATCTTTCTGAGAACGGTTCTCACTCTTGCATCCAGGGGTTCAAACTGAAATGGTTTTCACTTTCATAAAACCAAACCCTGGCTGCAAATAAAAACACATTTAGCATACTGATGAGGTCCTGGCAGGCACACCACCCATCTTGTGGGCAGAAAGATCCAGTGTGGCCTTTAACAGTGAGGAAATGAAGGACTCTCCAACTCGAGTTGTGGTAGGTTTGAGGAAAAGCAGCTGGGTGGCTGCATGCCGGCACACTGGGTGGGTGGCAACTCTGTCCACATTAGACGATTGCTGGCCACTCGATCTGACAGCTCCAAACGGCATTGGGATTCACTATTTGTCCTTGCACTGGAGATTCATTTGTCTTACAGTAGTCTTAATCATATGGCAATGCCCACATATGCACCATGCTTGAACCGTGTTTGACTGGACCTTAATCAGAAGCAGATACACACTCTCTCAGTCTCCTCCATCAATAATAGATGTCTATCCGTTCCTTTTTGGCTCCCCCTCAGCCTGCCTCATTCCCGCTCTTTCTGTGTCTTCAGTGTGATCTCTTTTGGCTCCCAGATGTTTTCCTCTCCCTCTTTCTTTGATGTTTTGGGGGTGAAGAAAGAGCGAATACCCTGATTGCTCCTTTTTGTGGCTGTTTTTGGGGAGGTAACATGCTGTAGGCTGAAGGGTCACACGCAGGAAGACACAAAAAGAATAAAGGGAATGTTAGAAAGGAAAACATTTAAGTCAAGATGAAGTCATGTACCGTGTCCCAAAGACCTTAAAGGAAAATTAACATGATAAATACTTTGAATTTCCTCTGTGTTATTGCTCTCAGTTTAGTGCTTGGATTTATTATTAAGCTCTGGTGCATTGTTCTCGAACCAATCAGGGTTTTTCAGAAATTGTGTAGTTTGGACACTAGAGCAGCCTCTGAAAAATGATCATATTCCTTTGTTTTTTTTTTTTACTCTGAATGTGTCAGCTGAGCTGTGAGCTTTTAGCATTGAGAGAAGTCTTATAGCCTTATACAAGCCTCATGCGTCTCCCATTGAGTATGTGATAATTATGCCATAAAAGCCCAGCTTGTGTCTAGGCGTGCAATGCTGCCATTGACCAGTTTATTGCCAGTCGCAAAATGTACCACTGACTGAGGGCACATCATCTTTTTATACGCAAAGAAGATGCCGGTGTAAGCACAGTTTAATAGAGTTTGGGGATTTAGTTCTTCTTTCCTGTCTCCATATTAAAGTCTGTATATTTACGTGGGTTTCATTTGACCCACTGTTAGAAACTCATTGCTTCTGTTGCAGTCTGGGTGTGTCTGGGAAGTTTTGTACAGGCATTTCACTGCTCTTTGTTACGAAGCAGGACATTTTTCACCATTACAGAACAAGGATTTTATGTTGTATTTGTGGCAATTGCTGTGGGTTTGTGTACGTGAAGGAGAGTGGCCATTCTGGAGGTAAGAATGCCAGTCTGTCCCGTCTTACTGGGAGACGAAGCCTTCAGGAGCCAGGACCTTTAAAAGTCACATGCTGAGGATTCCTGCAGTAATGAGATCCAGATCAAGCAGAACAAGCTGTAGTTAAAGCCATCCTTCTGGCTGACATGAAGAGGTGGAGTAACAAAACAGGCCTGCACTTAGTTCCAAGCTAGTTGTATAATTGCAATTTATGAAACTAGTGTAGAGATTCTTGGACTTGGATACTAATAAAACATTTTTAGCAGTACCATCAAATTGCTTTGGCCCAAGTCTGACCGAGCCTGACTTCCTGTAAGCACACTGGCAACCCCTCCCTTACTGTACGTTATTGGAGCTTCACAAGCTATTTGTTTCTGCATCTGTCAGTGATGAGTAGCATCCTCCCTGTGACTCTCCCTGGAGGAGAGTCACAGCATTAGTGGGAGGTTTCACATCAGATGTATTCAAGGCAAAAGGTAGCGTAACCTACCCACAGGAGCGCTCGATTTTTCTAGCTCTGTAACTGAGAGTCATGGGGTTTATATTTTGCTCTCTTCTTTTTGTGCCTTTTTGCAGTGAGGATGAAGTAAATTGGCTCTTTTCCAATTTGTACACTTCTGTCATACTCACCCATTGTTGTTTTGCACCTAAAAATAAAGATTCTTATTGTTTCTTGTTCTTATGTAAGAAAATATCTGTCAATATGAAACTTTCTGTCAACATTTCAGAGGAAAAATCTGTAGTGGGGACTCTGTTCACTATGAGGTTCAGTTGTGATCAGTCAGATGAAGCTGATGTAAGGGTCAAAGGAGTGCCGCCACTTCCAGATTTTCCCCATGAACTTATCCTTATGAGATGTTCCATCAATTCCCAAAACATCCAATTTACCTCCACAGAGGGCCAGAGCTTGTGCTTCCTAATTCTATTAGCTATGATCAAACATGAATACTTGTTAACAGCCAAATAAGCTAAAAAAAAAAAGAAGAAGGGATTACTTGGCCTCTGAAACAGAACACATGCGTTGGAACAACTCCACGACAGCTTCTCATTGTAATTTGATAGAGACGTCACATGCCTCTGACAATATTTTATCCACTGATGTTGACATAGTGACATTCCTTCACAGCTCGAATGATGAGGCTATTAGCTGGGCAGCAGCATGGCTAATCACGGTTGAGGAGACCTAATCGAGATGAGAAATTAATCCCAGTTGGAGGAAGATGAATATGAAATTTGCAAGCCATATCTTAATTGGAGCCAAGCTAAGTTAAGGAACAGGAATGCACTGTGGTATGCTTTCTCCTGGAAGGATCCCAGGTGGTTAATATTCCACAGTGAGTTGGAGATTATAAAGGAATGTGTGTCTGGTTCAAATGTGTTTGATGTGGCTCACACTGTCATCAGTATCTCTGATGCTCTTAAACTAAATTGTCAAACTATGTGCAAAAGGTGACAATGCATAACTTAATAAAAAGAAAAATAGCATGTTTTAGGTAAAGAGTTGTGTTGCTTATCAAAGACCGTTTGCTTATGTCGTACATGTGTTGTAGGTTGACTCCACTGAATATGTTAGTATTGAAATGATCAAACTAAAGTGGCCTTTTGTAGGTTTTAGATTGTCAGTGTCATCAAGGTTGTTAATGTTAACTCCGTGTGTTTATTCAACAGATGAACCTCAATTAGTTTCATTAGCAGGGACTCATTAAACACATTTCATATTATGTGGCTCCACCTGTTTGGTAAGTGCTGCCTGTGTCAGTAATTTCTGTTTTTGGAGTAAAAAACTTTCTCCTGCACTTTTTTGTTCTAAAGAAAGTTCTGGCTAAAACTCCAAGAAACGAAACATTTTCTAGACGAGCTGTATTTGACCTTCATTCTGTAATAGCTTGTTGGAGATCAAATCTTTGGATTGGATTCTAAGTATGTCTTGGCTTTGGGGGTTGATGACTTTCCTACAAAGTTGCCCCCGCTAGGATGGGTAAACGAGTATCTCCTGTTTCTGTCCTGTGTTTTTATCCCGTCTCCTTCCTTCTTCTACACATTCTCAAGTTTTCCATCCTGCTAAGTGAGAAAGTGTGGTTGTCTGCAAGCAAGTCTCCTGAAAAGCTGGCAAAAAGCCCTCAGGCCTCTGATTGATGGACCAAGGCGCTCCGTCGTCTTAGAAGAACAGCCTAAAATCTGGGAGGTCTACAGATACATTGCAATAAATTCAACTATTAACGATTTCTGGACCGCTCGGGAGCACAAATTACCTGAATTCCCATCTCCCGTCTCAGTTTTCTGGTTTTCCCACCCATATATTTCTTCTTTCAGTGTGTATAGGCTGTCTTTTCATTCATAATAAGGTTCAGGGCCATTTATTGAAAAAAAAAAATTCATATCAAAGCAAGAAATAAAGGATTTCTCCTCATTCAAGTTAGTACATCACATGCAATCCTGACACATGCCCCTGAAGGAATTTATAACACTTTCAGGTCAGAGAATTTAAGCAAATATTATTGAATATTCTCCAGTGGAATGCACAACACAATTGAATGGAGACGAGAAATTAGTGAGGGGTGACAACATCTTTTGTTGGGCAAGGCTAAATGGATAGACAAGAATTGGTAGATTTTTGTCTGTCCTCTAAGTGACAGACACAAATGAGCGACCCTAATGATGCACAGCTTGAGCTCACTCTTGCAAACCACTGCCCGAGCAGCTCTACATTTTCTACACAAATGATTTTAGATTGAAGCATGGGAACCATCGTCAGGCTCAAGACTCAGCAACAGGTTTTTATTTGGTTTAAAGCAGCGCTTGTCAAACTATGGTGGAAGTGCCACTTGTGGCATTTTGTTTACCATTGGTGGTATTCATGGGCCCAATTTAGCATAATTGTTTTTAAAATAAATGTGCCATGTGTGTGCTGGCCATAAAGAAACCACAACGATTAGTTTTTCGATCATGTAGATCTTTGCTTCTCAAAAGTATGTTGTGGCATTTTGAAAACTCCCTGTATTTACTGTAGTCTTTACGTAGATCTGGGAATGACATCAAGCCCAGTTCAACAGTAGTCCAGTTCCAAATTCAGAAAGGTGTTGTAATTTGCCAATTTGTTATTGCCAGAGACCCAGCTAGATGACATATCTTTCTGCATTTGTAGACAATAGCAGCATTAGGTCTTAAAGGTGATGGACATGGTCAGCAAACTATTTCAGTAGGTTGTAGCATTTGAAACAATGCCCATTGTATTCCATGAAAGAAAATATCCCCCTCAACATTATACTACCACAACCAGCTTAAAATGTTGGTGCAATGTGGAATTGGGCCGTACTTTTGTGTTGTTTATGTCAAACTCTGACCGTACCATCTGAATGTTACAGCTGCCATCGAGATGCATTGAAGCAGGAAAGGTTTTTGCAATTTGATATTGTCCAATTTTGGTAAGCCTGTCTACTGTAGTTGACGGGATGAGCTCCTTTGTCTTCATGCATTTAAAGAGGGTCTTCTACATATGTAGACTAACAGGTAATCATTTGACCTACTGTTGGCTTTCTATCATCACCATCCAGTCTGCCCATTTGTCCTCTAAACTCTGACATGAACAAGGGATATTTGTCTTTAACAAATGTCATTCATTGGATATTTCTCTCTCTATACCAGTAGATCTGCCGGTGCTAAATCAATCAGGCCAGCCCATCTGGCACCAACAGCCATGCCACAGTGAAAGTCAATTTCAATTTCTTCTCCATGCTGAAGTTCGCTTGAACTTCTTCATTACAATTTGCTATTTGTGTTAATAATCAGTTGAATAGATATACCTTATAAACTGGCCAGAGAGTGTATGTTATAATTTGATTACTGAAAAAAAAATTCCTCAGCACCACAATTAAGTTATACCTGTGGGTACATAATGCAGCCATATTGGATTTTAATGTTAGGTTTGGCAAGAAACCTCAGGGTCTCCCTCTTGGTTTTCGACTTCATGGGGCCTTTCTTTTGTTTCCCTCAAGTTGAAATTGGGAAATTTTAGCTTCTCAGTAAAATGGTTTACATGACTCATGCAGTTCATGCAGTTCAATTTTTTTACTCTCATACTGCAACAGAGCAAACTGAGAAAGGCCAAGTCCTACTATGCCAGTATGGTGGTACTTGGAGAACCTAGTTTTTACTGCGGGGATTTGCCATATAAGTTTGAGAACCATTGCTTTAAAGCACTTGTGTAATTGAAAACAGCAAGAACCCTGTATGTTTTAGTAAAAAAAAGAAAGGCAGCCAGTTTGAAGTCAGGTCATTGATGGCATCTGTGTGCTGAAGCTCAGCAGCTGGTTTTTGACACTCTGCAAACAAATTGCCCCCGGGGAGCAATAAATATGTACCAAACTGAACTCCAGTAACAGCCACTCTTAGGGCACACATGAGGAAATGTTAAGCTCATCTGCCAAATAATATATGGAAAGAAATTTTAGGAAGCCTCTTGCTTCCTAAAAATTAGGATCAAGTTTTTCTCTTAAAACATTGAAGTTCCCACTGCCTGCAAAGGTCTTTTTCTGCTTGCTAATAAGCTTTATTGAGACACAGCGGCCTCCCCTACTGGGCTTCCCTTGGCACATGCATATTTCTGTCACTCAGGTCTGAATTTCCCTGATCCCATCGCTGCAGGAAGACATGCCCGTCGCTCCAACACAACAACTAATTACTCTGAATCCTCTGAGTAGGATTATCAGGGTGTTGAGGATGATGAGGGGATGGACGGACAGGATGAGAGGCATTACTTTGACACATCCGCCCCCACCTCTCACTCGCTTTTCAGGCTGCCTCCCTCATCCTGACCCATTTCTGCTCCGTCAGTCCTCAGGTACACTGACCCTGCTTGGTCGACCGGGTCACAGCAGGACCATAACACAACTTCCAGGACCCTATTTCCAAAGAGCCTCCGTGTGCCAGACATTCCAGTAAGCCCTGGTAAAATGAGACAGCATTGTGACAGATTGCAGGGTGTTATTTTACTCAAACGTGTTTGAAAAGGCTCAAAAAGCACTGATTGTTTGCTGTAAACAGTGTTTCTTTTAATGTGTAATGATGAAAGAGAATATGCCATTCTGTCTGGACTTGTTAAGGATCCAGATGGCCCTTTACATCATTTAGATCCACCTTTCTGTCAACATGTAGTCACAAACGCCGTCTAACTCTCCCTGAAGACTCCAAAAGGGAAGAGTTGCGTTCTTTTTGCTGGTAAATCAGTGATTGCGTCGTTTATGGCATACGTCAAGTTTGTTTTCTCACTTTCGTTGCCCTGGCATCAGATTCAAAGCAAGGCATTATTTTTGGTCCAGTCTGTCATGGATGGGTGTGGTGGATACTGAGGGTGGGCTTTCAGAAAAAAAGCAGGAATGTGAGGACTAAGAAAACCACATGACGTAGCCAGCCTAAAACTAAATAGTACATGCAGAATAAAGCGGACAAAAACCAAAAGGAGAACATAAAATCTGTGTTATATAAGATTGGATTATAGATACATTTACTGTAATTTTCATTTAGGAAATTAAAGGAAATGTATTGACTTGATGCAATTCCTCAGAAGCATAGATGTTCACTTTTGTCCACAGTATAAATACCAATTCATATTCATGCTATGTAACAGATTAGAAATGTTCACATAAATTTTGTGTTTCTGCAGACTAAATGCATGTAAAGTATGAGGAAAGTTTGATTTTCAGACTTTTTTACAAATGAAAATCTTAAAAAAAAGTAATTAGTTCATAATTTTGAGGTAAAAGAAAGGGGATTAAAAGTTTTCGAGTTTTGAATAAAAGACTAAAAATTGTGACTTGTCTTTGTTTTCAGCCCCCTTTACTCTAACCCTCACAAATAAAATTCAGTGCAATTAGTTGCCTTTAGAAATCAACTAATTGGACTCTAATTAGCAAAATATAAATTACAACATACTGCAAATCATGGTGTTCTATAAAAGCCTAAGACGTTTTTATAGAGCATTAGTGAACAAACATCTTCAGGAAGACTAAGGAAAACAGCAGACATGTCAGGGTAAAGTTGCAGAAGATTTTAAAGTAGTGTTACGTTACATGTAATGGCCTTTCACCTGGCCCATTGTAACTTTTGAGAATCTACTGAGGTTAACAGTTTAGGATACAACTATTAGTTGCGCACACCATAAATTTAGTCTTTCTGCAAAGGAAAATTGTTGCATGAAAATCATAAGAAGAAGAGTTTAAATTTTTCCACAAGCTATGCAGGAGCCGGCAAACGTGGAAAAATGTGCTCTGGTTTACATGACACCAACCAGAAACTGGGGCAGAGGTTCACCTTTCAGCAGGATAAACATGTTGAAAACAATGCATTTGTGTCTTTTTTATATTACCATTTATTTTACTTTTGCTGCTTTTTCTTGGCTTGCCATAGAAAAAGGGTAGAGGTACCGTCCCAAGGCAAAGTCAATACCTGAACTGATCAACAGGAAATCTATGGGTTGCTATGTAAATGTGAACCTTGAGAAACCTTGAGAGAGTAATTATATTAAAACTGATTCTCGTGGTAATATTTTATAAAACAGTGCAGCTAAGCAGCAAACAGATTTAACAATGGTTGACATCATCTACTGGAAAATATCCATTAGTCTTCTTTCGTCAGGAAATATGAAGTTAATGTTTAAGTCAGAAATGTGTTGAGGAAGTCCTGACCTTTATCATCGACCACACTGATGATATACATTAAAATAGTGCTCTAACTCTGAACAGAAAGAATGATGATTGACCTACAGTTTTCTGTAAATTGATTGGCCAGAGCTTATTTTTACTTTTTTTTTGTTTTGTTTTTTGGCCAGAACAGTAAAAATCTAATGGTGTGTGTCATTCTGATGTGTACATTAGAAGTTCACGGAGATGCCAGAGTAAACAACCCAGAGTGCCTGTTGATGCCTCGATGGGGTCGGCTGTCAATGTCAGAGGTCTGAAAACATGTTGTCATGGCTCGCCTGGCGGGCAGTCAAGCCTTGGCACGCTTCATTTAGCTCACAGACCGGTCAATGCGGCTATCATATGGCAAAAACTGACTGTGTTTCAGCAAGAGTGTGTGTGTTTGTGGGGGTGTGCGTGCGTGTGTGCACTTACACTGCGTGTGTGTGTGTGCGTGTGCGTGTGTCTGCATGTTTGACGGGGATTGGTGAATGTGCAGAGTTTTGTGTATCTGTGCAGAAACAGAATCAATATTGGTAGCAGAACCTTCTGTGACATAAACTGAGATGACAGGTTTGTCTGCATTTCATGATAAAATATCCAATGCCTGATTTCTGAGAGGAAAATGTGCACATGGTTGAAGAGTTGAAAGGATTGATGATGGGTTTGTTAGCAAGACAGAAAAGTTTCTCACTGTTATTGTCCATTGATATTACCGTCACAAACTCAGGAGGCTTGAAGATGCTAGTGCTACTCTTGATAGTCGTTTTTATTATTATTTACACCCCCACAAAAGTATTTCTTCTGTATAAAGTAGAACACTCACTGAGAAAGTAGAAAACTAGAAAAGTAGTTTTCCATTTTAGGAAACAATTTTGACAACAGAGTCAAAAGTTGGCACAGGCACTTGAACTCATTAAAATAAAACTTTTCCAGCAGGGGAACGATCAGAAACACAAACACAAAACCAGAACCATAACTTAATGGTTTGGATAAGTGCAATTCATGTGTTAAAATGACCAAGTCAAAGTTCAGGCCTCAATCTAATTGAGAATTTGCGGTGAGACTTAAAATTTTACTATCTCCATCAAGTCTTGCAGTTGTTATTGCAGAAAAAGATGCTTCTGTAGAGTAGATACAAGGGGAGACTGAATACATGTGCATATTTATCTTAGTCTCACATTAAATCACTGTGAAATACACTCTCAAATATAAGGTTGTAATGTGAAATGTGGAAAAGTTCAATGGACTTGAACACTTGTGAAAAGCAGCTGACTGGTACATTATATGTATATATATTATTTTCACTGTGAAGTTTTTACTTTGCTAAGCAATGCGTTTTTTCCTGTATGCAGCATATGCAGTGATTGCTAACGGACAAGTGGAGTGTCCCAAAGGTTTTAAGCGAATGAACATCACACACTGTCAAGGTAAGTCAAAAAATACATTGAAAAAGTTGTTTTGTGAGTGTCGATAGCCATAATTCTAATTGCAATGCCATAGAAAGAATAGGAGCTTCTTAAAGAGACAGAGGCCCAATTTCAAGGTACCAAATTACAAACTCAAATTTCTTTTAAGTCGTGTTTGACATAAACAGCATTTTTATAACATCTGAAGGACATACTTGATTATGTTATAAAAGGACACTATGTGCCTGGAAAATACATACCACCCCTTTAGTAGAGTTTTTGTTGCGTTTGGTTGATCTGCCGTTTATAAATGTTCCAAGAGAATAAAACCAGCGTGAAAGCCAGCAAAGCAATCCATCTGTATGCGGCAACAAACTTCAAAGATCCCTCATGCAGGGTTCTCTCTGAGCATCATGGGGATGGCAAATTATCAGCTGGCTTTATGGTCCGAGAAGCAGTAACCATCCACAGTGTCAGCTCTGTGGATGGTCCCTGGCTGAAGTATTCAGAGCATTTCTGTTTGTTCATTGTCTTAGTAAATAAGCGATGTCCGAAAATCAAAGGAAAAACTGCACAGCCTGATCTAAGGGCCAACTATGACAACTGATGTCGATGTGTAGAATAACAAAAACGGTCTGCTTAGAGCTGTGCCACTGACTTGATTAACAGTGTCATAATCCAAGGGGCAGTGCTTACTGAAGCCTATGGAGTATAATAACATAATGCTTCAGTGGGCAGATTTGGACACCTCCATGACAGATCTCACCATCTGGTTCAGCAAGTTCAACATGCTTCCTCGTCTACCCAGATTTAGGGATGTTTTCTTTGATATCCTGAGCACAGACAACACTCCACATTGCAAGGCCTTGCTTGTACAAGTGCAGATTTATTTTCCAGTAGTTCGTTGTCCAGCCAACATTTGGTGAAATGTGTTTTTGTATTTTTAATACTTTTCTTTTATGATCGTTTCAAGCTGTTTCTTTCTCCCAGTCACTTCTGTTCCAAACAACCCATCGCTGACAGTTAGCCATAATATTTACTGAATTGCTTTAAAGTTTCTATCCTGCATAGCTGTTGTTGTGTTTCAGTTTCTTGTCACCCCCACCAGCCAAAAGGACAGAAAAAATGCTTCATGTGAGAGGTTTTCATTGCTCTCAGAATGGCGTCGAGCATGCCCCAGTGTGGCTTCTATTTTCAGCTGCTTCTTGTGTGTTTTATTGGAACACAATATGTCTCATATTGAATATTAGGCCTCATCTACTGTTGCTACAGGGGCTTGCAAAAGTATTCATGCCTCTTAAAATGTTTCACTTCGTTTCATGTTGGAACCACAAACTTAGTGTTTTTTTTGTTGTTTTTTTACAACCACCTTTTGCTGAAATCACAGCTGCATATCTGCATATACCTAATTTTATTTGCAAAACGACTCAGACTGGATGAAAGGCATCCAGTCTGAAGCAAAACTTCTGGTTGTAATGTGACAAAAATCTGGGAGAATTGATGGGTATGGATTCTTTTTTTAAACAATCTGTATGTGTGCAAATGCTCCAGTCACTGACATCCTGCCTGGAGACGTCCTTCGGGGCCTGTGTGAGCATTCTGACTTCAGAGATGATTCCTTATCCTCAGATGCTGCTATGGGGAAACTTGTCCAGCTGAATTGGCCATTTGTAGCTGTGCTTGTTGGATGAAAGGCCCACAGAAATGCAAGCACAGGCTTTGTTGTGGGTAGTAAACTTGCACTGGTAGATGGTCGTATTACTCATATGCCACATCAAAGGACAGTTTATAGGAGTCTTACATAATTCTTTTGACGTTTTGGATAATCTAAATAAAAGCTAGCAGCAAATTTAAAACACTCACATTTGACATTCATCATCGTAACTACTGCCTGATGTATCAATATTAATTTGCCTGTTATGTTTCCCAACGATGGCTGTTTGTTAACCACTGTTGACAGTCTTTAAATAGATGTCATTTTTGGATCCAGTTGTTTTGTCTGGTTTGAAGCCTGGTCTGGTTCCCTCTTTTCATCTTTTATTCCTTCGCTGATTAATTTCTGCCTTCTACCATCGTAGCCATAGACTCCTTCTGTTTTCCTCTTATCCATCTTCCTTCTTCCCTTCCTTATATATATTGAAGTCCTATAAAGACTTCTATATATAGAAATTTATATATATTCAACTTGCCTAATATTGGACAAGTTCAATATTTAAAACTTGTCCATAGAAATTTATTGCATGATTTTATATGAACCATTTTATATGCATCTTAAAACAGGCGTGAAGAATTGAGACATCTAAAAATTGCTTTCTGGAGTTGTTTTTGTTTTTTTCTTTTATAAAATATGTGCAAGAACCCTGATTACACCTGATACTAGGAAAAAAAGGAGCCTGATGTCAAAAACTTTCCTGCTGCTGTTCTTAAATAATCCTACAAGTGACTGCATTTCCCAAATGTCAAGAGGAGGCGAGATGAAACAAGGTCACAGAAACTGTTTGACACTTGGTGAACATGCCTCTTCACTCGCAATTAGACTGTAAAAACAATCATGTTAAAAGCTACTTACACCAAGCCTGAGCTACCATGCGTGAACTCAAAACACATCTTGAAATTAGTTCTGGCCATGACAGGTTGTCATGAAAGTCAGTTTCAATCCCAGTCTTCCCAGCAGCAGACTGTAACAATAACGCTAATCTGAGACCCGGCTGAACGGCGCATTAAAGACCTCATGTGACGACGGCTGACCTGAACTCTGACCGGATGCTGCTTAAACTTAAAGTCACTGCAGCACCTGCACTCACAACACTGACCAAAGATATTTGTAGATGAAGGGAGGCCATCTCCCTTCTTTAATTGTCTTTACAGCATGTTCTCCATCTGGACTCATCCAAATAGATATCTTATACAATGGTATATTTATGCTGTGATAAAATAGATGCTGGAGGCTCAGGAAGAATAAGGTCACCCTTTGATTGAAAGCTCGGATCTCTGTGGAGATATAAAAAAACAACAACAAAAAAAACAGCGTAAAAGGAAAAGATAGAAAAGAAGAAACCACAAGAAACAAAACGAACTTTGTGGCATTCCTTGGATTTGCTCATTCCTCAGAATTTATCAGCTTCTAATCCCTTATAAGCTCACATTTTCCAGCAGGAAGCAAAACAACCAAACAAGAGCAGATTAATTAGAATTGGGGAAAATCTGCGGTGGCAGGCTGTCGGGTTGCAGTCAGTCATCAGAGCCATGGGAAAAGACCTAATGATATAGTCTTTGTTTAACACAGCAAAACAACAAACTTTGCCTGGTCCCAGTGGGACAGCATGACTAAGCACCTCAAATATGTCCCCCATGCTCCTGCCTGGCATATCAACTGGACTGCATGCATTTCATTTAGTGACTCAAGAACAGACAAGCTCCTCCTTCAACTTTCAATAGTAAATGTAAACTTCAGAAGCTGTTAAAATACTAGACACTTTATTTAAAATGGCCGCCAGACATTAGGTAAAGCTTAGCGCCGATGCAATTTTTTGTGATTAAATTTCTTATATTTTTATCAAACTACATTCAAAAGGGAGTATGGAACATTATTGTACCTCTGATGGCATCAGAAAACGCTGAGGTAAACTTATTAGAGTTATTAGAAATACCTCCATTTTTTGCATGTTTTTACTCGTGATTTGACAGTTTTATATTAAAACGTATCCTTCAGTTGTGTTCTACAGTACACCATCGAAGCTGTATGTGATTTAGGTATAATTTAGTAAGTAAATGCCTATATGTAATTTGTGAGTGGGTTTATAGCTGATTTTATTATCTCCAGACATAATTTTGTCATTACAGCAAAACATGTAGAAAAGAATATATCTTGCCAGTACCAACTACAGGTAAAATCTCAGTAAATCCTAATATTGGCAAAAGGGTATTTTGCCTTAGAAATCCAATCACTCTCTGAAACTCATATACTACTTGGATTCATTACAGACATTGTTTTGTATTTATTTTTGTGCATTTTTTGATTATGATTTACAGTGAAAACTCCAAATTCATTTCTCTGTGGGATGCCTACATAGTATGCATCATTTAACTCACTCCTTGGTCCTTTTGCTGAATCGCTACACCTGGAGTGATAAACTCAGGTTTCAGCTCAGCTTGCTTTAATAATGGTCTTCAGCTCAACTTAATGTTGGCTCCGATGTTTGTCGTCTTCTTTTACATGACTTTGTAGATACAGGGTATTGTTACAGGTGCAGGTGCAGAAAAGGTCACTTTACACCACAAAGCTACAGTCCAGTCCCTTTTTTTTTCCAATACAGCTAAGACACTTGTCAAAATGTCTCCAGGGAGAGAACAAGCATTTGGGAAAGTTCAATTCAGAATTGATCAGAATTTAAATGTTCATTTGTCATTTTAGATACTGGATGTATGACAGTTCCCCTCTAGTAGCATGTCGTGAAGGTAGGTGAAGTGACTCACAGTGTAGCACTTACTAGTGTTATATGGAAACCTATCTAAACAAAATTGTGTTGACTGAATCCTGAAAACCATTCATGTCCTTGTGTGGCCTGGGGAAAAATCAGAGTCAAACTCAACAATTAGCTTGAACTCTCACATCATCAGATCTTCATCATCATCATCTGATTGCTATTGCTCCAAGGATTCATCTCAACCAAAGCTGCCTAGCTCTGATTCTTGCAGGTATCAATGTGGACAACATTTTTTTTTTTATAAATTCCAACAGCATCCATTAATTTTTATTATCCTTGTGCAGCTGTTGATAAAAAGAAATAGACCATAAGTCTGTAATTGTGTTTGAATGTCTCCTCAGATATTCTTTAGAAGAGGTTTTTTTTATTATTATTTTGCTCGTCTCCACCTCATCATCACTCCTTTTTTGATTATAAACAACTGCATAACCTTAATGCTTCCAAGTTTCATCGGCTCTCAACAGACTCAAGATCTGTTGTGAATGTTTTAATGCCTTCAAATGAAGTCTTTTCTTTTACTTTCATCATCTCTGCTGATCTGCAGGCACAAAACTTTGTGTACTCCCAGTGAAGTACAGAGCTCTAAATCTGATGTATAAAGTTTATTTAGGAAGTTCAGTTTGAGTTCAGAAGTGACTTCATGGTTTTTCCAGAATTAGAGCGTGCTCCTTGCTGGATGACTAACGAACTGTGTTTTTCTTTTTGCAGACATCAATGAGTGCTTGTTGCCAGGGATATGTAAGAATGCTGAATGTCTCAACACCAAAGGAAGCTACAGGTGCACTTGTAAGCCAGGTTACATGTTAGATGCTGCCAGAAGCCACTGTGTCTGTAAGCATTGCTTTTTTTTTGTCTTCAATCATTTTTCTGAGTCTAAACGCAAAAAATAAATGTTTCCTGATATGAGTTAGTGGAACCTAACAGATCTTCTGACGTCTCCTCAGCTGACAAGGCAGTGTCTGACCACAGGGCCTCGTGCTACCGGTCAGTGTCATCAGGAACATGCTCTCTGCCTCTTGTCAATCACATCACTAAGCAGATTTGCTGCTGCAGCCGTGTGGGTAAAGCCTGGGGAAATGGATGTGATCGGTGTCCTTTGCCAGGTTCAGGTGAATATGTTTCACGAGATTTTGCTGCACAACTTTCTGCCGTCTGAACATTTTTGGTTTGAACCATTTTTGGTTTTACTGTTCTGACCATAAAACTCTATGCAATGTTGAATTTTTTTTTTCGTAGATATAAAACTTCACATGTAATATTATGCAACGGTTGGTGGAGCACAAGCTAAGAATATTTACCTCTCAGTCACCATTCTTCTGTCTGCCAGGCATGCAAAGTATTTCAAAATAACTAAATGTGTTTGGAGTGGAAAAGGACCAGAAACATAACAGCTTTCATATTTTGGAGGCTACATAATGGTGGGAGTCTGCCATGTGTTATCGCTCCAGCCCTCAAGAGAAACCCCGCTAATGTTGCAAAAGCAAAGCTACTCAGCAGAAATCCACTGATTTGCCAAGTGAAACATGGCAAGTAGTTGTCATCTGCCTCTCCTTCCAGATCTAATCTTCAAAGTCACAGAGAGAAACTGAAGTGGTTTTATGAAGTGTCTGCTCTGCCAAGTGATTCCTGGGGATTGTCGTAGATGAGTTTTTGCACACAGGCCTCCATGCTGCTCATAGTCGGATTATTTTAGGCAATGTCTTCGTGGCCGGACAAGCTGTTAAAGTCATGTTTTGAGCAAAGCACTCGACTTAGTAACAGGAGATCTTTCATATTTACTCTACACTTTAAAGCTGATCTTCATAATATATTTCCTAATTTCCCTCCATTTTAACTTCGTCAGTCAGTAGCCCATCATGTCCACATTTCCTGCATCTACATCGACCGCATATCTGTCATTACTCATATCTCTATTCCAGACTCTTCTGGCACAGAGTTGCCGGTTTCAGGTCAGGTAGGGGACACAGAGTTTCTCACTTGTAATGGATTCACCATTGCTGAGTTTTGTTGGACTCAGACACAAAGAGGTGCAATTTGCCTCCTTTTATCTCGCTCGCCAATCCCCATTAGCCACTCACTCGTCTACCTCTAAACCAGCTCAGTTCAAGGGTCAGTCAGTGTCATATGATCTGCTACCTGCTTCACAATCATGGCTGTGTGCATCAGACTTAGAGTGCAGATTTTACCCCCAATTTTCTAATATAGTTTAAAACCTTTTAGAAGCAACAAACAACTGGGCCTGGGTTGAATTTTCACCTTCCAGTAGGACAGCATCACCTATCATATCGCCAGAGCCAGACCAAAAGCATATTAATGTGTTAAATAATCAAAATCCAGACCTAAATCTAATGGAGAATATGTCACAAGACTACAGTCGTCCTATAAAAATTGTACCGTTGGCGAGAATTTTAAATACACACATCATGGGCTTGAATATTACATTCATCTTTGAATTGATTAAGACTATTTTGAACATATGGCTCCTTTTAACCCTGAAAAGGATTTAGAACAAACTTAGAATTGTGGAGTACTCACTTAAACTCAGAAAAGGAAGTAGATCAGTCACTCTCTAGCTTATTTTATCAGAAACTGTAGAGGACTCACTATTTAGAAATGGAATTAGATACTTAGCAACCCTGAATATGAGCACTTAATTTAGATACTTTAGAACAACACTAGATTAGTTTTCTTTCCTCTTTTTTCCTTTTGGTTTGTTATTTTGTTTGTATTTCCTTTTAATTCATGTAAAGCACTTTGAATTTCCTTGTTGCTGAAATTGTGCTATATAAATAAAATCACCTTACCTTACCTTGTACAAAAATATGAAGAATGTTTGCGCAGCACTGCAGTGAAATACAATTTCATCACATAGGGAGGCCATAAAATATAGAGATGAGTAAAAAAGTATTACCGTCTCTGTTTGGTGAAAGGCTCTTTAATTGACTGTCAGCCAGTTTCTGAGTTTTATTAGTACTAGCTGTTACTGCGGAGATGATGGTTTTTATTGCTTTTTGTTTGTGCTTGTGCTTCCTGTCCTGCAGACCACTTCAAGGAGATCTGCCCAGCTGGTCATGGATACACGTACTCACGCTCAGATGTGCAGATTTCTCTCAGGCAGCTGGAAGATGATGAGCTGCAGAGCACAGGAGTGACTCTGGAGGAGCAGGAGCCCGAGTTCCCATCCTCCCAGCCGTCACGACACAACAACTACCCTCAAATATCCCAGTACCCCGAGTACTCCGAGACACCACGAGTACCTCAGTACACTTTGACTTCACAATATCCCTCAGAATCAGGACAAGAAACGGCTAAACTGCAAGACGGTAACTATTAGTTTGTTTTTTTTTTATGATTGGGCAAAGATCAACACAATGTTTTGATTTTCCCATGTTAATTCTTTTTATACAACCCAGAACATTTTTCGAAGTTGTTTTTATTCTTCCCCATTCATTAAGATGAAAACCTTATGGGCTTCACAGCACCTCACAAATATTATGGACCAAATATTGGATTTTCAGTGAATATATCTTCTTGGCTGAATACTAGAGACTTAGTTTTATTGGCAGTATCAAGATTTTTTTATTTATTTCATGACACAGCTCTATAAGTATTCATGTATTTGTCCTCTTTATCAAGGATCTTCCCTTCCCAACTGTGTTTGCATTTCTTTAACATCTACTCTCTGAAGTATTGCTTAAATCAGACGTTTTTTTATGGCTTGAACAGAAAATATGCAGTCACTGATACCCCCTGAACCTTTTCACTTCGTAACCATAAACTCCATTGTATTTTATTGGAGTTTTATGATCCAGACCAACAAAAGTCAATGTGAAGTGGAAGGAAAATGTTACATATTTTCAGGATGTTTCAAATACTTAACTGTTATGCAATGCTGCTGTTTTGGTCCGTCACATATAAACCAAACAAAAACAATAAAGTTTATAGTTGTAACAAGATAAAATCAAAATATTTACAATTATGCCTGCTTTTACTAGATATTTTGTATGTTGCTCACGTGTTTTAAACAGTAATTAGACATTCAGGAATGTTCCTGTTTAGTCACGATTTGAGACTGATAAACCTGTTTTTCTTTCTTTCTCTATTTTTTTTTATTTTTATTTTTTGCAGATCTGGAAATTCTGATGCCGGTAATTTTTTCCTCTCTTTCAACCCTCTAGCACATAGTTTTGAAATGCTTTTCTGAGGACAATATGCGTATGCTGTGTAAGCTTGTTATGATTATGTAACATATTCGGACCACATTTTGGTAGCTACAGACACACCAACTTAGCAGAGACGGGCATGAATTTGAACACACTCACTTGTCTTCAACTTTTAATATTTGTTTGTTCTCTAGCCGCCCATTGTGACGGAATCGCCACCAAATTATCCAGGTATTTTTTTTCCCCCCTTTTTCGTTTTAATCACTCCAACATAATGGTGAAACCAAACCAAGCTGTTGTTTCAGGCCTCTCCTGGTTTGATTTAGTATTTGAGTCAGGTGCAGACATGTTATGTGCTTGATATAAATTTCCCCTGCTCAGCGGTGGCAGACTCAGTCTTTGCCTCCATGCCAGTGAAAACATTGACATTAGTCTGGAGTTTACCTAAATAGAAGGCGTCATCTTGATTCATTTTAGTTTATTGTTTTTATACATTAAAAATAATAAGCAACTTTTTTACCATCAAGAAATAAGTAGCAACCTGATATTGTAAGAGACAGAAAGTAACACTTTATAATAAAGGTACATATCATAGCATTGATATGTACCTTATGTGGTGGCTTTATGTTTGGTATATAACTTGGCATCTTATCGTTTCTTTGTTTTGATATGACTTGTTGATAATTAAGCACAATGTCTACTTTCAGACCGGAAGCTGCATTAGACAATACTGTCCTTTGTGTAAAAATGTAAATTTTGTAAAATGTGAAAATATTGCCTCTGATTTCTAGTGTGATTTTATAACGTAGCTTCATAATTTTTTTTAAGAATCATTATTATGTTGATAAAACATGGATGATGTGAGGTCACAGATATCTTGTAATGGTGGATGCAATAAAAGACAAAATGTCAGCCTAATTTGACATTTTATCAGTTATTTCTCCTTCAGTAAAGCTATTACTTTATTAATTTATGTTGCGACGCAAGAATGATCTTGTAGATATTTTCTACATTTATCATACAATGGTATCCAGTTATAGTTATGTTGTACAACCTTTTGACTCTCCTCTTATTTTTTGTAGAGAGCTCTCCAGACTCCCCTGATTTCAACATGAGGCCAGATTTAAATGAAACAAGCCCTGGAGTTTCCGTCACTGGTAAGACATGAAGTAAAAAAAATAAAAATACAGAAAGCAGTAAAAAAAAAAAAGCTCTGTCTTACAACAGTACATACATCTTAAATCTAAATATGCTGATGGGAGGAGGGCTGCAGTGCTACCATTTAAAAAAAGAGCCCAATTCTTCATTTTTTATGTTTTATGTCAACAGCTGGCAGACAGCGGGACATCTTATAAGGCATTTTTGTAAGCTTACCCAAAGTAAAGCCGGAGAGAGCTTTATTTGACCCGTATTTCAGAGCCAAGTTGGCTTTGAGCTGATGTGCTGCACAGAGGGTAGGGGAGCAAGAAACCAAGAGAGATTGTGCCTCTTGGAAGGGTCTGTCATCACGAGCAGACAGAGGCCAAATTTATTAAAAGTGGAGGAAGAGACAAGAAAGTGGGAAGAAGTTTATTTTGCGGAAGAAAAATTGTGATCGACAGACCGATTACAGGAGTAAGAAGAATTACAGATGTCATGCAGAGATAGTGCTTTTCTCCTCTGCCAGGAGACAAGTTATGTCTTGGTTTTATCTTGCTCGTTTTGGATGAAAAGAATGAAGCTAACGTCAGGCTCGGTCGTGCATGTTTCTTTGCTCTTAACTCTTTGTAAAAGCTTCACACCACCTGTTAGAACACTACACCGTTGTAAAACCACTCTTCTCATCCAAGACTCCACTTATAAACTAGCAAAATAGTTACCCGCAGAGCACGGCATCTGTTTCTGGAATGCGCTTTTTAATTTTTTACAACCCCATTAATGTCGGGTCAGAAATGTTCTTGTCTGTTTTCTGGGTAACGACCATGTACATCTTTTGTTTTTTTCATAGGCCTTAACAAGTGTGCTACTTCACCAAATATATGTGGGCATGGAAAATGTGTTCCTGTGCAGAATGGATACACTTGCGACTGTGATCCAGGGTTCAAGCTCAGTGTATTGCAGAACAGTTGCATTGGTGAGTAACAGAGAGAGAGGTACGGCTACATCGCTATAGATCTGAATATTTGGATACGTTACTCAGTTATTACAGATTCACAACACAAAATAATATCCAGTCATAGTCAATAAATTAGTTCTGATGAAGCTTGCTGCTCAGATTAAAAGCACCTTTTGAAAATAACAATCTTTAAGCAGGTATTTTCATAAAAGCCACAGTCCCCCAATACGCAGTTTTCTTTTCAATTCTTTCAAAGCAGCAGTTATGTGTGTTGCTTGCTCACATTTGTTCTAGCATTCCTTTTCCTTCCTCCCAACTGTCTTGAATACAACCCTCGTTGAAAAACCAGCTTGTTAAGGAATTATCTTTGTTGGTGCGCCAATAACTTTTGACTGGACAACTGTGAAATCAGCATGATTGTGTTTCCAATAATAAAAAAGCCTTTTAGAAAATCGTTATTACTCCTCTGTAATAATCTAATTTCCTGAGAAATTGGATTTTAAGTTTCATTTCCCCAAATCATAAAAATTGTGCAGAAATAAAAACTTAAGATACATAACTTTTTCTGTCACGAATCTAAATGATACCTGAGCTTAACTTTTTGAATTGAATTACTGAAATAAAGTAACATTTCTATTCAACTATAAATGGTGCTGGGTAGGATTTAAAATGTTTGATTTTTACCAGCATAAAGCCTTGTTGGCTTTGTCCACCAAAATTACAATGAGAGTAAATTCTACAAAACAGTCATGATTTGTAGAAGCCTCGAGAATGCAAGCAAGCCAAAAATGAAAGGAATTTGTTTGTTTATGTTGACGCGTTTCATGATGCCTGTCAACAGCCGACTGAGGTATTGGTCGTTTTTCTGACAAAGGGCTTGGCTGCAGCCCTGGATTCATTGTTGAAGCGCTCCAGTTACAGGGCGCAATGTGTTCACTGCCTCCCACTGTAATCTAATGACCCCTTCACTTTTTCTCTTCATAGACGTGAACGAGTGTGAAATGGACCCATGTGAGGGTAAGGGCCACTGCATAAACAGCTATGGCTCCTACACATGTCAGTGCCACAGCGGCTACAGCCAGGTGATTACCCAGAACAGGAAATTCTGTCAAGGTGAGACACAGTCCAGTCTAGAGTCTTATATAAGGCTTCCAGTCATCATACCCAAGTCAGCTGTTAACTCCCACTTCAGTTTTTCTGTCAGCACTGTTCATTTTTAAAACATCCTCTCATAATGAATGCCCTGGAACATGACAGCCACTTTCTTTTCCGCTCTACTTGATTTGGCAGACATCAACGAGTGCAGCATGCCCAACAAGTGCCAGAACGGCCAGTGCGTCAACACTGAGGGATCTTTCACCTGCGAATGCAACGACGGCTACTCCAAATCATGGCGAGGCCTGTGTGAAGGTGATTTTCATGGATCAGCACAAACTCACGCACGCAAAGTCGAGTTAATTCGTCAACACAAGCAAATCCTTTTCGTGCAACAAAACACGTCTTGTATTTTCCTCTGCTCGAAGCCAGGAGAGCCATTCAGCTCCCTCCGTTTCTGGGGGATTATGTGTGTACTTATTTGTCTTTCTGACCTTACTACCGTTTTCTTCCGTTGATGCCATGCGTTGTTTGAGGAAGCTTGTTGTAGTAACAGCTAAAACGAACAATGTTATGGTTCTTTCCCTGTGCAGACGTAGATGAGTGCAGAGATCACAGCTCCTGTCCCAACGGCATCTGCGTCAACACTCTTGGCTCCTTCCAGTGCCAGACCTGTGGCCCGGGCTTCAGGCCCATCGGTGGGAGATGTGTAGGTAAGGCAACCTAACACCCCATCAAACCAGCAGGACCACCACCAGCCCCCTCCCTCCAGGTTCCTCAGGGCATTTCAAACTGCTTTGTGGAAATAAACCAGGTTTCCCTCTGGTGCAGTAATTCCTTTCCATGTTGGTTTACGATGACGTAACTCCTGGTCTTTGTTGGCATTGACAAAAGCGAAAAAGATCTTAAAAAGCTCTCGACTCCTTGTAACACAGTGCAGTTGACCAAGTAGCGCGAGCTGAATTGAATTTGCAGCTTTGCCGTTTATTGCTCAGAGGGATCCTCTCACTACAGATGTGCATGAAAATTTGAAATTAAATTAAATCTTATGCTTCAGCTGAGTTTATATTGGATATTTTCAGTCCTGTGTGGAACATTCCTGAGCTCATATAACAGCCCGAAACCACAGTGAATGATGGTTATATTGCACGGACTGATCGCAATCCCCCACTTTCCTAGCTCGTTTAGTGATTCCATGCATCCTCCTAGCCTCTGTGTATGCCTGTTATTGCTTAAACTCATTCAGCATGTTATTGCTGATCCTTTTCATATCACCCGTTCCATAAAAAGATTGTTTATAATACTTCAATTTGGGAGAGTCCAAATATTTTCTCTTGGCCAGAACCTTAAATAAACAGCATATTATTGTTGGAGAGCTTTGACCAGTGTAAATGTGAAGCCCAGCAGAGGCAAGCGGTGCTTTGTTACCGCCGTCGGGGTAGGTGAGAGAAGCGAGTAGTCACAGGAGATGTACGAGTGGGCCAGGAGGTCAGGTCCCTACTGCAAAGAGGTCATGGCACGTAAACAAACTTTCCCTCTCACTCACGATGCTGTCTGCGATCCGGTTTAAGGCTCCTACCAGGGATTAGAACGAACGCCAGGCTACACATGGAGCGTGTTTTCTCAAAACTAACACGCTTCGAGCTTCCAACCTGAAAGCGGCGTTATTACATAACAGTCTGACTGGCGTTACTGGTGTTGGCGTTCCCCTCCCAATGACCTTCCACACCTCTAATTTGCTTAGAAACCTAAGCTCCAACTATGTTCCAGAAATATGAAAATATAGACCAAATGAATGATGGAAAATATGAAAGGTAAAAACTATTCCTTGTCATGCATTTATCAGTAGATGTTGCTCATGTTTAAAAGAAAACAACACCTAAGCTGTTTTATTGGGCTAGTTTATTAACATCATTCATTTTGTGTAAGAAATAATGCATATGTAGTCCCACATAGCACATGTAGTTCCTTTGTTACATTACGTAGTTAATATGGATGAAAGAAAAAGGAAACATATCTGAAAAGTGTGCACTTCTAGATGCTTCGATTTTGCAAAACAGCTCAGACATATTTTAAGGTGAACATCTATAAGATGATTATTTTTCCCAACAAATCAGAGTCTTAACAGAAACGTATATTCATCATAAGATAAATTATACACAGGTCTACTCTAGTTACTATATTTAGGTCACTTTTGATGGTAACTGGTTGTACTCCATTTTAATTAGGTGTGGCAGAGCAAAATAAATATCGAAACCACAAATTCCAGATTTATATTTGTAAGAAAAAGTCAACTTGACTATTAAGTCTTTCTTTGCGTTGATCTATAATATAAAACACACTAAAGCTTGTAGTTGTAATATAGCAAAAAAAAAGAAACGGTTCAAAAGTGTGAATATTTTTTCAGTCGCTGTTTATTGTAATTGATAGGAAATCTGTAGATGATTGTTAAATGAAGGCCTGTTGCAATAAACAATAAATCAGCTAATCACATGATAAATTAAAATGAGCTCAATAATATCCATGTGCAAGATTATTTAGTGGTTTTCTCTTTTCTCCCTCTTTCTGCTAAAACTGGTCTTCAGTCTGGTGCATTGGTCTCAACTAGCTCTTTTTTTTTGAAGGGCAATTTTGTTTACAGAGACTTTGGAATTCATTTTACTTGTTGTTTTTCTCATTTTGTTTCTTTATTTTGGATATTTAAAATGTTTTCCAGATCCAGTGTTAAGTGTTTATTAGCTTTTAAAGTTTATTGATCTTTAGGAATGTGTTCTTTCATTGTTATGCCATTACCATTATATTACTTGAAAATGGTCTCAAAACAACAACATTATAATTTATTGTGACAGGCCTAGTTAAGTATAAACATTTTAACTCTGAACATTGACAGGGACAGTGCAAACAGGGCCTTTAGTGCATGTGTGAGCCTGTGGGAGTCACATAAACCAGCCAACCCCAGCACCCAGTTAACAGTATTTGCTTCAGTCAATTGACGACAGCACAAAGCAGCAGTTTAGGCCCAATTGGCCGAATCGAGGATAAACCTAATTGTTGGTGTGATAGGGAAAACAGCTCCCTTCCCTTGTTGGGGCTTATCAGGGGGGTCTGAGTGATGCTGGATGATTGCAGGGAAAAGTGGTGGGTCACAGTGACAGACGTCTGGCACTGCCTGTGGTTGGGGCAACAATACCAGCTTTGTGACTCTTTTACTTTGTCTTCATTGCATTTCAAGGTTTGTATCAGATCTCAGGAACATCCTTCCTTCTCTTTCTTTGCAGGGAAATTACTTGATTTGTCTTCCTCTTTGGACCCTTTTTCCATCTCTCAGCATAGCATAATATAATCCAAAAAAATTTATCTTTTAACACTTTATAAATATTGCTATTAAATAATATGTTTACAACATTAAGGTGTTACACAGATGCATTTTCTGAAGTGGTACAATCGTAAAAAGTTCTTATAATGAGGTCGGTGTGCTGATGTAATTTAATGAGTGCAGCTTGCAGTTATTCTGCAGGGTAGTTACGTTTTTATTGTTTCCCTTTTCCTCTTGAACCATCCACAAACTTCTTTTGAAAAACAAATGTTCAGTCTTGGACAGACCTGTTTTAGCTGATGGAAACCCAAATTATGCATTCTGACCTGGCAGTAACAACAGCTCTTAAGGGTTGGCAAAAACTAGTAGTAAGTCTTTCAGAAATAGCAAGAAATTCTGGCCCACTCTTCTTTGAAGAACTGCTTATCCCAGTAGGAGTATGTTTAAGGTCATACCACATCTTCTTGATCAGGTTTAAGCCCAGGTCTTACCCAGGCAACCTACCATTCTCCAGCAGGATTCACTGACAGGGAGCAGAATTTGTGGTTCTGTAGCAGTAAAACAGCCCCAGATCATCATGCTTCCACCACCATGTTTGGCTGTCAGTGTGAAGTTCTTCTGAATTGCTGTGTTCCAAGTTTGTCTCCTCATATTACAGATTATTTTCCCGTAAGCCTTAGAGATCATTAAATAGGCTTTTCTGGAAGAAGAAAAAAAGGTCTTTGTGTTCTTATTGAACACAACAACAACAACAACACAAAGATGCTTTTCTTGGGTTTGTTGGTATCCTGGAAAAGTTGATTCACTCTTGGAGTAAATCTGATTGGTTAGCCATTCCTAGGAATGTTCATTATTGCTCCATGCTTTCTCTATTTGTAGGCAATAGTTTTCACTGTGATTCACTGGAGTCCCAAAGCTTTACAAATGACTTTGTAACCATTCCCAGACTAAGAGATGTTAATGACTTTGTTTTTCATTTGTTCTTTTACTTCTTTAGCTTGGTGCATGATGCTTTGCATTTTGTGATCTTAGAGGTTTCTTAAGGTTATCAAAAAGATGTCATTTAGATGATTTCTTGATTTTATATGTTTTATAGGGTGTGTGTAATAAATAAAGCTGAACCAAACAATGTGGATAATCACAGCCAATTAATTATTTAATAAATGTGAGTATATTTACGAGTTAATCTCATGTGTTTTACTGAGCAATAACACTGGTGGTTTATAGTCTCTTTAAAAAAATCAAAACAGTTCAAAACAGATCTGTTTACATGTTTGTTTTATTAGTTTGGGAATTGACACTTGAATCACAATGTGTAATTTTGGTGAAATGAACAGATTTATTTATTTATTAAATGTATTTATTTATTAATTTAATTTATTTTATTAATTTATTTATTTCATTTATTAATCCTCTGTTTTCAGATACGAATGAATGCTTGAACCAAACCACGTGCGGTCGTGGTCGGTGTGTCAACACAGAGGGCTCCTATACATGCAACTGTTTCCAAGGCTACATGCTCTCATCAAACAATTTTTGCCAAGGTAACTGTCTGTCAGGAGGTATTTAAACCTCCAAGTTGGAGCTCTGTGACAGTGCTACTACAGAAGCCCTCAGGCACAACTGTAGGCTTATAAAAGTGCTACAAAAGAGTTTGCAGCTGTTTTCTAAGGGACTCTGTATTTTTCCTCCAGATGTGGATGAATGCATGCTTCCGGGGATCTGTCTCCATGGCCGCTGTGTCAATCTGGACGGCACCCACAAGTGCACCTGTAACCTTGGTTACCAAGTCTCGTCAGACAGCAAGTCGTGTGAAGGTCTGTTAGAAATCTTTTGGAGCTATTGAGTGTAAATCACCGATGCATGAGCCTCTCCTAGCGAAGTGCTGCTAGCAGCAACGTAATGTCTGCACATTATTACTTTCCTCTAGACATCAACGAGTGTGAGAGTGGTACAGCGTGCCCAGTGGGGATTTGTATCAACACAGCAGGTTCCTACAGTTGCCAGAACTGCGGGCCTGGTTTTGGACCATCCGCTAATGGGCTGAGATGTGAAGGTAAGGAAATAGCCGCCTAACGATTTACACTAATTTGCAGTGTTGGAGGAACACTGCAGTGTTTTGATGATATATTGGCTTACTTGTGAATTTGTTCTTTCCGTTTCCAGACATTGATGAGTGTGCACAGGAAAGCTTTTGCTTTGGAGGGGTGTGTGCCAACACAGAGGGATCCTTCATTTGCACTCGATGCAAAGCTGGCTATAGAGTGTCTGAGGACAGGCAGAGGTGTGAAGGTAAGTCCAATCTCCAGCTTGTCTTTCAGTGAAACCATTAGTGTTGTTAGAGTTTTTCTCACCCCATCTGTTCACTGTGTAATCATAAATGTTTTGTTGCTATTCAACTGGTTTTACTACAGATATTATTCAATCTCCCTGTAAGCATGAATGCATGTCTATGCGTCGCTCCTCCTCAGATATCGATGAGTGCCAGTACCTGACTACCTGTTCCAATGGGATCTGTCTAAACTCAGAAGGGTCTTATACATGTGAGAACTGCCCTGCAGGGTATCAAGTGTCTTTTGATGGGGAACTCTGTCAAGGTTAGTTTATTTAGCAATTCTTGTTAAAAAATTACTTCTGTGTAATGTACTCTTGATTATAGAGCTAATCTTGGCGGTGAAAAAGTTTATATTCCTTCATGCGTTCGTAATTATATTGTTCTCAACTCTGAAGACAAAAAGTATTTACACCCATAGAAAGGGTTCTGATTATACCAGAATAACTCTTGTTGGTATTTTATGTGACAGATCAATACTAAGTGGTATATATATGTGAAGTGGAAGTAAAATGCTACATGCTTGACAAACAATGTTTGATTTTAGACTTTCTGAATCAATACTTTGTAGAATCATAATCCCTCAATAATATCTGCATGTCCTCTGGTGTTATGGAGTTTGAGCATCTAGAAACTGAAAGGTTTGGCAATTTACCGTTGTAAACTAACTGAAGCTCAGTCACATTGGATAAAGAGTGTTCATAGCAATATCAATTTCGAAGCCCACCCACATGTCTCAACTGGATTTATGTCTAAGCTTTGACTTGTCCATTCTAATACAGGAATCCATCTACCCATAAATCCAATCACTACGTTACTCACTCTTTTCATTTAATAGGCATCCAAAACAACATAAATTAGATTTTTCTCTTCTATGTTTTAGAAATTTTAAATGTGTGAATTATCTCACAACAGATATCAATGAGTGTGCAGTGGCAACCACCTGTCCCCAGGGAAAATGTACAAACACGGAGGGTTCGTTCACGTGTGTCACCTGCCAACCTGGTTTCACAGTTTCTGACAATGGACAAAACTGTGAAAGCAGAGTTGAAGTTGTTACTGTTTGCTTCTGCTGTTTTTATTCAAACATTCCTTTGGGTTTCAGCAAAGGACAAGTTTGTCAAAATCTGTTCCTATTTTGGGACCTGAGTTAGGTTATGTTTATGAAGCATCAGGTGTGACAGCAAGGTGCCAAAATACCATCATTTTAAACCAGTAACTCCCATGCATAACATCATTGCTGGAGACTGGACTTTTTCATCGTTTGGCATCCCTCATCTGATCTCTGCTCAGTGGACTAAACCTCAAATAGAACAAGATGATGTAAGGCTTCTTGCAGATAGCGCCGCTCAAAAGAAATCCACGTTATAATTGATTACAACTGGCAGTCTTCATTTAATTGAAGCCAAAGATGGTCATCTTGTCCTATGGTGTGTATTTGTGTCCAGATGTGGATGAATGCTCAGAGGGTAACTTGTGTCCTGGCCAACTGTGCGTTAACACCCCAGGATTTTACACCTGCAGGAGCTGCAGAGCTGGTTTCCAACTGTCTGAAGACAGACACACACCTGTGAAGGCAAAACACAGTCAACCCAATCAGGTTTCAGCCATGGAAAATGATTAGAGATACTTACAGCACTCTGTGATTTGTCTTGACATAATTTGTAAGATCAATGCGACGCAATGGCAGCTCTGACAAATCCTGTGAGGTTAGATGTGTCATGACTTCATTGGGAGGAAAAGAGGAATGATTATATAAACGAGGTTCAAACACGCTCCGAGTTACTCATATATACCAGAGTGTGGATGTAGCCTGAGAGGAAGATCCCCCACTGATATGTGTCTTTGCAAGGGAAATGATTTCACTAAACAAAGTCCAAGTGAGTCTTTTATGGGATTTTAATGGATGTGTCTGGTGCCATGGAAAATATTAAAGGTTTAATTTAACATGAATTCCACCACCTCCCCCTTTTATTGCAATGCTTTGAGGTACCCTGTTATGGGCAAGCAGAACCATCTCAGTGACAAAAAGGGCACATGCTGTCATCTGTTGTGTGTTTTTCTTTTCAGTCCTTTTGTTTCCACGAGTAAAATCGAGAGATGTTTAATTTGGAATGTCTGAACATAGTTCATCAGTGCATACGGGAAAGTTTAAGACAAAAGGAGGAATAGAAATGTCTCCAACTCAAAATATAGTTTATAAAATGTTGATTTGTTTGGCGATTTATCTAGTGAGGTGGACAAAGTTAGGAGAAATTCCTGAAGGCAGTAGCTTAGATACCTAAAATACCAGCATGCTAAAGAGATATTATAAAGCTCTCTGTGGCAAGCTCAGTCTGCCTGTACATAAACACAGCTTGGAATACCCATGTAAGACATAAACCCATTTGAAACATTATGTTTCTGGCAGCAATCACATAGATGTTGTCATTTTTGCTCTAGTCCAGCCAACTCTGGAAATTCATTTCACTGATTTATGTCCAAGATGTCTTAATCTTGGTTTTATTCCTCAAAGCAAACTGCCCTTTTTCTATGTTGCCAACAAGTGGCTAAGCATCTGTTCTCCTTGAAAAAGTTTTTTTTTTGTTGTTTTTTTTGTGTCCTATTTACCACCATTTCCCATCAGACATCAAGGATCTGAATGTCACATCCTCATCCATATCCACTGCTCACTTCCTGTAGAAAAGATTGCCTACAATGTCTTTTTGTTATGCTTTTAAAACTAGCGATATGCTTTGAAATTGAGATTTTGATTTATCTATGTTTTATTCATTATTCGTTGGTTTTAATGTCTAAACAATCTAATGATATTTGCCCTTTATCAATGGTCCATGCTACTTTAAAGAAATACAGCCTGTTTCTCTACAGAGACTCGAGTGGTCACATATCAGCAAGCTGGTGACTGTTTGTGCTTTTAGTAATTATGTGTCACCTGTAATAACTTGGTACTTCAAATTTAATGACCATTCCACATACTCATCTGTCCACTCTTTTTCATAAACCCACTGTCAGTGCAATCTAATAAAGAAGACTGTGCTTACTGTATGGCAGCATTTTAAGCTGAGTCACACGTATTCAGTAATATTCTTTAAGGAGATAAGACAAAAACCAGACTCTTTGGGGAATTTTCTTCTGATGATAACCTATGTCTAACCCTTTCTTCTCTTACTTTCTCTAAGATATCGACGAGTGCCAGGCTGCAGGTGTTTGCCTCGCAGGTGTTTGTGTTAATACGGAGGGCTCCTTCTCCTGCATGTCCTGCGATCCGGGCTTCAGCGTAGCGCCCAACGGCCTCTCGTGTGAAGGTACAAAACAGTGGGGTTTCTCACTGTGGTCATTGAAATTTATGATTCCCATGAAGTCATTTTCACAGTCATCTGTTCCGACACTGCATGTGACCCCTCCTCTGGTAAGGCGCTGCTGAAGACGATGATGGATGATTTGTTCTCTGTGGTCTGGAAGTTCTTTCTCTAACACGAAAAAGCAAATTTGTAGTGTGATCACATGATTCATAGCTTGTGTAACTGTTGCACTGATCATGTTTCTGCGTATGTAAATGCAGATGTGGATGAATGTGAGGATGCAAGCCTGTGTCTGGGAGGCCAGTGCACCAACACCATCGGCTCCTATAGCTGCTTGTGCCCATCTGGACTGGAGTTGGGAGATGGGACATCTTGCAGGGGTATTTATACATTTGACATATACCATTAGTGGTTTGTTCTTCCTCCTGGGCTACCACAAGCTGGCATGTTGACACAGCTGTGTGAGTCGACTTGTGCTTGTTTGTGACAGACATCAACGAGTGTTTAACCATGGCGGGAATTTGTGGAGAAGGAAACTGTTTGAATACGGAGGGTTCCTACAGATGTATGTGTCCTGATGGATTTACCACTACCGATGAACGCCCTGGCTGCCAAGGTAACGGGACATCATCATTCAAATTTTATTAGCTTTATGTAACAGGGTGAGGCAGATTAACAGATGACCTGAGATGGTTATATGTTTATATTTTTTAGGAGATTTAGCTTAATTCAGTTTTTAACATGCAGTTCCTTTTTAAAAGTAAGTATTGAGTAATGTAAAGATAATTTTTTTTCATATTGTATCCACAGCCCTACATGAATTTCAGTGGAATTTTCTGTGAGAGATCAGCACATGTTAGTGCGTAATTGTGAAACGGAATGACAATGATGCATGTTTTTTAAAGTATTTTAGCTATGCTTGAAGTGCAAAGCTAAAATGTATCTGGCATGCAGTTTAGTTATTGTTTTCTACCTCGTGTTGGAATGTCACATAAAATGTCAGTAAAATGCCTTGAAGTTTGTTTTATGACAAAATGTTTGAAGGTTTGTATAGTTCGTAAAGGCATTATGCAAACTCGCATGTGTTTTCTGATTAAGTGCAGACTGGTTCTTCTCACCAAATAGCTCTGGGTGCAGAGGCTGAGTGTAATGGGCCATGGCTTCATCAACTGTCCCCGTTTGGACATCAGTTTGATGTTTTTCCAGCCGCACCCAGTAACCCACTGGTCATAAGATAGGAAACAAATGGAGCCTGATTGTCAACTGAAAATAAATTTTCAGCAAATTGAAGCTTTTGCTGTAAAAAGACCATGAAATTAATGGACAGGATGTTAGAATTGGATCAATATTTTTTCTGGTGGGTCTTGCAAGAAACAAGTGGAGTTAACTAAATGTAAAATTATCTAGCCTTGCAACATCCAGACATGACCTGAGGCATGTACCTCCCTAAAAACACAGGCGAGGTCCAGCATGATATTTTCCAAGATTTACTTACAGTGGAGATCTATAGTTGGTCCTAAAATGCGGACATCTTTCTACCAAAGTGTTTGCCACACAGCAGCTTCGGTATCCTCTAAACACTGTGAGCAAATTGCCCAGACTGTGTCAGGTACTTTGGCTTGCTGCCACAGCAAATACTGGGGCCTAATTATCCTATAAATCAGCGGGTGTCGTATATTTTCTTGCAGTCTGCCACGGTGTGTACAGTGCTGACACAATGAAAGCCAGACCCCTCTGACATGAACCTACAGGGGGAGGAAAAGGGGAGGACAAGGGTTTGTGAGGTCATTTGAATGAAAGATAGGCTTTGGAATGTAATACCAATATGATTCTTGGTCCCAAAATGGAAAATGTATAATAAAAAGCTGACAACAGACTGAAACCCATTTTAATTTGATCCAGATTAGCAAGTTGCACCATAAACGTTTGAAAAATTTGAAGCCAAATAAATAACTCTATTCCCATGGAGTTACAGCATGTTTGTTTTAACGGTTTATTTTATTTGTTTTTCCTTATTTCTGCTTTAGATGTTTACCTTTTCATTTCTGTAGTCATAATATACCAACCGTTAAGATTTAAAAAAATTTTTACCCAGATGATTAATTCTCTCTATTCATTATTCTCACCCCAAGTGCTTTACTCAATATGTCATTATGCGGCATCCATCTATAGCTAAAGGGGCAGTATTATGTAAAATCTGCTTTTTTGAGGTTTGCATAATGTTATTCCCTCAACAAAATATACCTGGAGTGTTGCTTGATCATGCATGTTTGAGAAATCCTTAAATCTCTCATGGCAACCATTAAGCTGTGCAAAGCATGTGGGGGGACCAAGCGACAAAGCTCCTGCTCAGAGTTGCAGTTTCCAAGCTTCTGAACTTTTGCTTCACAGAGCACTCCTCCCCCACGACTTCCCCATTCAGCTCCTTCAGACTAGCCAGCAGCAATTAGCAAACACCTGGTGAAACCACACATCTGCTGAGCTCATCATACGAGGCACTTCTCAGTGCAACGCTGGTAAAAAGGGATAATAGAGAGGTGATGTTGTGATGACTTCCTGAAGAATCAATTCTTGATTCTTCCTGAAGAGCAGGACTTTGTTAAAGACACAGAGGCCCATTTTCAAGGCATTAAATTACCAAGTCTAATTCCTTTTAAGTCATATTTGATATATTCATAAATATATCAAAGTTTATATAAATTTGTATAACAACTGAACATAGTTACTAGATTGCGCTATAAAATGGCACGATGTGCCTGGAAAATACATAATGCTTCTCTTTTTAGTCTTGATTTTCTATTTTTGATACAACCTCCAAAAAAACACAGATTAAATACCTAAGTAACTTTTAGTTTATAGAAATTCTCAGTCGTGCCACTGACTTGGCCAAGGGTGATTTTGTTTAAAAAACGTAATAACATTAGATTTTTTTTCTCCTATGAGGTAGTTACTTGATTGCACTATAAAGTTTTTCTATGTACCTGGAAAACACATAATATTGCCCCTTTAAGTGTGTACCACTCTTTTTTAGTCTGAGAGAAATGTTCTCTCGGCAGTGGTAAAATAGGTTGGCACCAGACACAGAGGTTCCTGGTTCAAATCCTGCTTGCTCTCTCCCTGGGAATAATCTTGGGCACTGTGTAAGGAAGGGCATTTATCTTAAATTGATAACAAAATGACAAAATTGTTCTCAGCCTGTAAAGTGCCAGTCAGAAGTTTACATACACTCAACATCAAAGTGCATGCCGTATTCATTTAAGCTTTTAAACAATTGGTTATGGGGAGGTATTTCAGGGTAGCTGAATTGAACTTAATGCACTTGTACTCCTGGCAGAAAAACAGACCGTTAGTATGATGCTACTGCAGAAATGCTCGACAGTTGGCACAATGTTCTTAAGATTAAGTACAAACACATGTTTTACTATCCAAATAGCTCATTGTTTTTCATGTCTGAGCAATAAACTTTTCCCCTGAATGCATTTGGCTTGCTTCTATGAGCAGCTGCCAATTTCCGTTGAGGCTGAAGGTGTCAATTTTAAAGCAGTCCTTCGCTCTTGCTCAGCACACTCTGTCCATGGCAAACTTTAATTCATTTCACTATGGATGGACTATGAGATGTTCCTCTTGTTTTTATTGAGGACAAATGATCATAACTCTGTAAAGTGTCTCTACAAAGTATTCACAGTGGTTAACTTTTTTCAAATTTCTTTAGAAAGGAATGTCTTGAGGCACAAATTTGGAGAAGGCTACAGAAAAGTTTCTGCTGCTTTGAAAGTCCCAATTAGCTTTGTAGCCTTCATCATTTATAAATGGAAAACTCTGCCTAGAGCTGGCTGGCTGTCTAAACTGAGCAATCAGGGAAGAAGGACCTTAGTTGTACGTGATTAAGAACCCAATGGTTATTCTGTCATGGTTCCAGCATTCCTCTGTTGACAGAGGACAACCTTCCACAAGGACAGCCATCTCTGCAGCAATCCACAAATCAAGCATCTATAGTAGATTGACTAGATGAAAGCTGGTCCATAGTAAATGCACATGGCAGCCCATCTGAAGTTTGCCAAAAGACATCTAAAGGACTCTCACACCATGAGAAACTAAAGTCTTCTGGTCTGATAATTTTTAAAGGAAACCAGACATGGCTCATCACTAAGCCAATACCTGCTGCTGAGCCCACTTGACCTCAGACTGGGGTGACGGGTAATTTCTCAGCAGGACAAGGAGGCACATGACCAATATCTCAAAGTAGCAGCTTCAGAACTACTCTATGAATGTCCTGGAGTGGCCAAGTCGGAGTCCAGATCTGGATCTGAATCTGATTGAACATTTAGGGAGTGACCTGATTGTCTATATATGAATCCTATCCAACCTGATGGACCTTGAGAAGAACTGCAAAAAAGAATGGAATAAACTGCCTAAAGTTTTGTTAAGCTTTTGGCACCATATTCAAAAACACTTTTGAGGCTGTGTCTGCTGCCAGAGATCAACAAAGTGTTGAGCAAAGTCTCTGACAATGTCATAATAGGGTGTTTGTGTGTTTTGACCAAAGAGATTCATGTAATGGAATATGGAATGAAAAGGTGAAGCAATGTGAACACTTTACGGATGCACTTTATCTCAGTCCACCCTTCCTGCTATTATCTCTCATAATTATTTTCCTTTCTTTTTCCTTTATTCCTATCACAGATGTTGATGAGTGCAGCAGAGATGACGTGTGCATTCGAGGAGAGTGTCTGAACATTGAGGGTTCTTTCTTATGCTTGTGCGAAGCCGGCTTCAAGTACAACACTGATTCAGCTGACTGTGAAGGTACGATGGGCTTAAGCCCAACAGCGTTGGTGTCCAGTTCTGGTGGTCTCATCGTGGTGTTTGTTGACCCCCAGCTCTGCCATGAACTTTGCTCTCCATGTGTAAACCAGCGTGTCAGAGCTGGCCGTTTGATCGTCATGCTACATTAGGGCTTAAGCGTAGTGCTGTTGGCTATGATTGATTATCTATAGCACATGAGGACCTTGTTCCAGTGAAAGTGTCCAAGCCTGGCTTAGAGGCTTCCCTCTATGATCCCCAAGCTGAGAGGTTTGTGTGGCTGGAGCCCTGAACTCCCATTCCCTTGAGGAAAGCATGAATGACCCCATTGTGAGCAAGAGGTGTTTTTTCCCTCTGGAACGTCTCCCTTTTGCTCCTTCACAAGTTCTTTGGTTGCTGTAATAATATTGTTTTTGGCCATTTTTGTTGCCTGCTTCGTTTACTGAGGACAGCTTCACCACAGGCCTCTTGGCCAACTCCTATTGGACAGACATTACATTTTACGCACTAGAGCAGTGGAGGGAATACAAGTTTGCGTGTGGGGTGAATGTAGCTAATTTTAGACCCTTTTTGTGAGATTCCAACAAACATTGTTCTTTTTTTTGTTCTTACAGACCAGGATGAGTGTAAGGAGTTTGGAAGCTCGGTGTGTGGTACATGGAGCTGCAAGAACACCATTGGCTCCTATCAGTGCTTCATGGAGTGCCAGCCTGACATGCTTAGCGGAGACTGTGGTGAGTGATTAAATGACTTCAGGGCATTGTATTGGAATCTTATGTGCCATACCATACCTTAAAGCAGACATAATTGTGAAAGGGAATGAAAGTGAGATGTCCATTTTCATTCCGTCCCTCCTAAGCATTTGTTTACTTTTTCCCCATTCTTCTTGGCAAAATAGCTCATGATCAGTAAGATTGGATGAAGAGTGTCTGTCCACCTCTAAACTGAACAGACACAAAGACCAAAGTACCCTTTGGCCTTTGTAACATTGTAGGAATGTGCAATGTTAATCTTCCTTCATTAACAGTGTTTTGCATGTAGGTATGTTTTGATCTCAAGAGTAATGAACCTTCTTCCATACCAACACACATGGATTACATTGACATATTCATGGTTGAGAAAATCTTATCTATGTAGTCGTCCCATACATAAAGTGCAAGGCAAAATTCCCTTTGGAATCAGGTGCTTTAACTTGCAGAAGAGTCCCATCATTGAAACCTTAGAGTCAAGCTAGAGAGGGATAACAGTCTCTTCTCTTTGACAGTAGAGTTACTGAGCATCTCTGGTAAGCAGAGACAGGAGCTGAAACTTGATCATTTCTGTGGCCTTTTTGGGAAAGAACTGTGAAACCAGAGCTTGTTATCCTCTTTAGTGCCCCCTGTAGAGAGATTTAGCTTTTGCAATATATGAATGAAGAATGCATGAAGAATTGTCTGAGGTTACGGAATTAAACACCTGTTGCACAGAATGATCTTACAATTAGTGAATCCTGCATAGACTCACACATTTTTGATACCAAAGTAATTTAGAATAAGCTGTGACTGCATGATTTTCTGCTTCTCTTCATTACCATCCTAACCATGTTTGGCTGCCTTTCATTTCATTTGTTCACCATGTTGTCTGACTTACACAAGCTGGTAACAGCAGAGACCTTTAGAAGAATAAGAACTACCTGAAACCACGAGCTAACCTCCAGGTCATTAAAATGCATTTTTAGTTTGACTATTTGGAACATCAGTGTCTCACTGTTGCAGAATTTCCTTTTACAAGTGTTCACACTCCTTGAAACAGAAAGGATGACATTTTATGTAATTTATTGGTATTATATGGTACAAATCAACACAAAGTGGTGAATGTTTATGAATGGATGGAAAAATGCATGGTTTATAAAATTGCTTACGAATAAAAATCTTAAAATAATTATGCATGTTTGTCTTCATGTCCATATTTAGCTGCAGGTGTTTTGGGGCATATCCTAACCAGCTTTGCATTGTGCTTTTCAAAATAATAGTAACTTATGTAAGATGGGATTGAGCATTTAAACAGGAAGAGCAATTTCCAGCTCTTCCTGTTTACTCTCAAACGGACATCGGCCTGGGCTTTGATCGGACTATTCTTGCACATTAATATGCTTTGATTTAAACTGTTTCCTTAAAGTTCTGGTTGTATGTCTTGTATCTTTATCCTGCTGGATTATGAACCATGTCTCATTTGATTTGCAACCTCTAACATGATTTCTTCCAGAAATCAAGAATATGATCCAGAATATGATCCAGAATCTGACTAGCGTCCTTTTCATTTATTGTGTGTATTTTTTATTTTTTTGCAGCTTTCTGCTCATCATAATATTTTGCATGTAGATCAAACATTTCCATTTTGGTGTCACTAGACCAAAACAGACTCTTATAGTTCTGTCTTTCTTCTCACCAGTTGTCCTTTAAGATTTTCCTTTTGAGAGACTCTTCCAGCTTAACTGTAGATCTCTGCAGCTTCTTCCAGACTTACCACAGACTTCCAAGCAGCTTTTCTCGTTAATGCTCTCCTTGTTCTGCTCGTCATTTTAAAAAGATGACCTTGGGTTTGCAGTTGAGTGACACACTCTGGGGACTGAATGAGATTCTTGGCAGGATACACGGTGGAGCATCAGGACATTTAGTTTTCTTGCAATGAGGGGTAAAAAAATGGTGTCCAACTCTTTAATATTTTCTGAATGCTACTTGTGTTTTCGTGAGACCTGACACCAAACACTCCCAGTTCAGCACTGACTTGGCGCTCCAGTTAAAGAACTTGACCTCTTACCCCAACACCAAACACAACAGCAGCTTGTTTCACCTCACAACGAGAATATGTGGGAGATGCTGCCGTCACTTCAATAAAAATCCAAGGAGGGGAGCTCACTTACTTCATGGCCTTTTTTGACTGCTTGTAAAAATCAGCCGATATTTAAAATGGGAGCAGACGCTGTAATTTGCTGTTTCTGCAAGGGCCGGTGTTATGCCTTCGGAGGGGACAGCGGTTGTCGTTGGCGCTGCTCCCTGTTCTCATTTAGATTTAGGCGCCATGACATAAAAAAGGAAAAACAAATTTTTTTTCCCCCCACAGCAAACGTCACCCACAATTGTGCTATAATGAGTGCACGCAAGCCCTCCTTGATGCTGTGGTTATTGTTTTTAGTTTTTAGTCACACTCATAGTCATAACTTCCCTGAAGCTATGCCATGTCTTTAATAAGGCTTTCCTTAAATAGGAAATTGTCTGCGGTTACTCTCTTGCCTCGTATAAATGTATAGGACTTGGATGACTTTAACCTATTTCTTACACTTTGATAGCAATTTTTGTCATAGAGGTATGACCACAATATGCCAGATGAGTTTGTTTGTTGTTACCTTAGACAGGTTGTGGCTATTACAGTGAACCTCAGAGATTTACAAATCTCTGTACTTATGAGGTTCAGTAATCTGGTTGCACCTCTATTAAGTTGTCCTTTGTAGGAGTCCTTTTCAAAAGTTATTCAACTCTCTCTTATTAGGACTTTTTTTGCTCACAAGCTTTTAGATAACATTTACTCAGTGTGTTGTCAGGTGTTGCAGAACCTGTTAATCACTCATTCATCTAAGTCAGGTGGGTGGCAGTAGGAAATACTTTAGACATGTAAGAGAGTTGGAAGCCACTGGTCTACAGGATATGTCCCCCATTAAATGTGGAAAAGGTTTTGAAATATTTGATCATGTACTCAGTTTTTACATTATGCTCTGGCACATTATATTCATATGGGCGTGAACAAATTTCCGAGCAACTATTGCCCAGAATATATGGGAAAGTATGGAAAGTGTAGGGTGCATATATGATGACATGTAAGATACATCTCAGTATAATCCCTTTTTATACAGAGATCAGAGCACATCCTGTTCCAGAAACAGGTTTTCCTTGGTCAGATTATAAGGATACATGGTTGTTAATAACATGAGCTTCTCCCATTCCATTAAACTCTTTATTCTATTCTCTTATTTAGTTATTTTTTCCCCTATCAGGCAGTTTACAGCACCAGTAGTATCCTTACATAAGTCATTATTACATAGAAAAATTATTTTAAAAATCATCCCATTTCTGGTGTAAGGTTAGCTCTTGGTGTAGTTATCACATTTTCTTTAAATTTTTCATTTTATTTGCCAAAAAACCATTAGTGCTGTGATTAGCACGCCAAATTCTCCTTAGATGACACATGCAGATGGCCTGTCGAGTGTTCCTGTCACTCAAATATCCAGATACACAAAAGAATAAAGGCTATCATATTTGCTTTGTTCCTGATGCGCGCATTCCTCCAAGTGCAATAACTTGATTGCATCTTGTTGCAGCATATGGTTTGCAGCAGATTCTTTGCTCCGTTTTACACATGAATGAAATGCTGACTTCAGACGCTGATGATTTTGTTTATTAGCCTTCCCTCTCAGACCTCCCAGCTGGCTGCCGGTTTCATTCCAACATTCACAACTCCACTTGAGTTCTGCACAATTTATAAAAATGCTCCACAAACTCTTTACTAATTATTCTATCCTTGACTCAGCCCCAGAAATATTTCTCTGAATTTTCTTTCAGCATCTTCCCCAGTTTAAGTCTCAAGCAAGAATGAAAACCGAGTGGGCTGGCGGTTTTCAGTACAGAATGCATCTGTTCATCGTTCATCTTCTCATCTTGCAGCCAGTCAAGCCCACAAGTATATTCTAGCAATTTTGGTTCTTTAGCATTTCCTGACAAAAGTTCTGCGAACAACAAAGACAATTTTGTCTGTGTGGGTTTATTAGCTTGTGGGAGCCCCTGTCTCTGACCCCGGAGGTATGTTAGAAGCATTTCCAAGTCAGAACAGAAACTGACTCAGGATTACTGTTCCCAAGAGCTCTGAAAAGGCAGTTGTCTGTTCTGCAGGAGAAAACAGAACTCTGGCTGTGTGCACTTTTCATATCAAGCATGTTGTGGTTTCTCTAAACCGCTTTCTATTTTTTCTCAACTCACACAGCAGTTGTAGAGCAAAATAAAAGACCCCCAGCCCTTACCCTTCACTTATGTTTTTGTCCTGCTCTTGTAAAATGTTTTAAACCTATGAATCCCTCTTTCATCGCATAATTAAGCACTGTATCACACAAAATCCCAATAAACTGCACTGTTTATAACGTGAAAAATTCAAACCATGAATACTTTTCCAAGGCTCCACATATAATGAACATTCCATCATTCATTCTATAAATTGTTTCCTTTAAATGTCTGAAATGTTTTGTTGTCATTGTATTTATCATCAGATGTACATGTCTGCTAGTAAACTTGCTCAAATGGCATTTCTTTTCTCATCGTTTTGATGTAATTGTGTTTTTTTCTCGACTTGAGACGAGTTACTAAAACTGGAAACTGACAGAGTTTGCGTCAGCAGGCTTGGCAACTAGTGGGACATCAGACAGAAACCAGTGGCATGCCTAACTGACCAGAGGACAAAATCATGTGACAAAAGTGTGAACAATAAACTCTCTGATTGTTTTTTAAACAATTATAATCAACCTCATGCTTCTGCCGTTTCGATCTTTGGCCTCTCTACTTTTGCAGGAGATGCCAAGAAATACTAAATCATGTATGTAAGAAATTGCTAACAAATGTTGCCGTCAAACAACACTTGGTGGGGAATCACCAGAGCTGTGAGAAGGTCCAATGTTAACAGCCTCAACAAGCCTCCTTTTTACTGACAAACAGCATGTTGTTCTTCACATTTATCAAACTTGCTTTATGATTTACTACTGTACATGTGTTTGATATCTACCAGGTTCTCTAAAAAGCACCTTAAAATCATTAAAGGCTTTTTTGTTGTTTAAAAAGTTGATTGTACCATATTTATTAAAAAGACTGGCTTTGATATTTGACAGGAATATGTAAAAAAAAAAATGTCTTCATGCCAGATCTGAAGTCTGCTTTTCCCAAACAGCATGTAAAGTATCAGCACACTTGGCTGCAGCTTCTTACTTCTTTGCTACAGCGAAGAGGTTGTGGCAGATCCACGCCGCATTCACTGGCTGCAAAGCGAATATTTGAAGTTGAAGGATGACCAGCAGAGTTTGAAAACCTCTGTAAAAAATTACGCCATCCATATACTGTTTCTGACATGTTATGATGGCAGTGATCTGTTGTTAAATAATGGTCCAAGTGGTAGTCTGCATGTGGTACAGCTATTTAGGACAAGCGAGGCATGTGTTTACCGATTCAGTTTGAATGTCTGTTGTGCAGATTGAAAGTGTAAATATTCACGTTGCGCTCACTCTCCTTGCAGATATCGATGAATGCAACAATGAGACCATCTGTGGGAGCCACGGCTTCTGCGAGAACACAGCCGGTTCCTTCCGATGCCACTGTTACCAAGGCTACACCAACCCACCTGGAGATATTACCAGATGTGTTGGTATGTAACTGCTGTCACCTGAATTATTGAGTGGCTAGAAACTGAGATTTTATGTTTGTGCAGTTGTGAGTTCGTGCATTGTTCTACATTTGAATTTAAATGCAAAAGCAGATCTGCTCCTGAAACGGCATTGCTGTTCTGCCTATTTAAACAAGGCATTTTGCATCCTTAGGGGGAAAGTCTGCACATATTTATGTCAGTTTATGTACATCACAACCAAAAAAAGCAATGCATTCTCAAAGAATGAGTGAGCCATGTTGTTACACTGATTGTGATGTAAAAATGACCATCTGCGGAAAGCTGGTGGTAATTTTGGCTCGGATTGTAAAGATGAAAATGTGATTTTCTGCAGTCCTGGTTTTACAAAAACTGGTCAGAAATGTCACAAAAACTAGAACTCATCCTCTCAACTGAGCTTTATTCAATATTTTTGCAAATCAGGCTTGCCACACTAACATCCTTCAGACATTGCCTACTTTCTAGACTAATTTTTTTTTTTTTTAAAGTCCTTTAGATTCATTTTATAATATAAATTCGCAATTAATTCATGGCAGACATTTCTAATTGAGTGGAGAAGAAAGAACAGAAGGAAAAGAGATAAGAGGAGGACTGTAGAAAACCATGTGAAATATTTTTTAATCAAATGAGTAATCTAAATTGTATTTAGTTATTTTTTTTAAGTATATAATAAACTTTTTAGGATTGTGAAAAATGCTAATACTTCCATGTCCACACCCAAGCATTGTAGCTAAAGCTGCTTAAAAGCTCCCACAAACTCAGGCATACAGTGCGTGTTCTGTGAGCTGCTCACACTGTCTGCAAATGGTTACGATTTCATATTCGAGCGTACCCATTGCCTAGATTTCTCGTGAAGGTTTGATGAGCTAGATGGGTTCTCCTCAGACACTGCACACCTATTAGTGCGGCACAGAGTGGCAGTCTGACTGCTGTGCCTCCATTGGACTGTTTGCACATTTCTCTTTATTTCTTAAATAATTTACTGCATCTGGTTTTTGTGGTTGATGAACTGTAACATGATAGGCACAAACAAGTGAAAATCATTAACTTCTGCTGGACTTACCATGTGTGTTTGAATCTGCATATACTTAGTGCAGCCTGTTATTGAATCTGATACATGTGCAATGAAGTTGTAGAACATTTAGGAGCTTTGTGTTCTCTAAAGCTGTGGTTTTCAACCCTCATCATGTTTTAGATGTTTCTCTGCCTCATCTGAATCAAAGACATTAAATGCATTACCGCCTCAGCATGCGATTAAGTGCTGCAAAAACCTGGCAATTACCCAATTATTTTCCTGTGGAGGCAGAGAAACACCTAAAATATGCAGGTATCATGCTGGATTCTAGTTTATTGACCCAAATGCAGACTCACAAGAAACTGAGGACCAGATGCTGGGAAGATGTATGTACAGTGAATCTGGACAATGAGACATATATATACAATGATGCGCTCTGGGTTTCAGGGGGTTTGCCCAGCTCAGATTCTGAGGAGAAGCAAGAGGTTAATTAGGAACCAGTATATAGGGAATCTGCAGGATGAATGCAGTGAGGGGCTTACAGTATGGCTTATGGTTGAGGTGAGCTCTGAAGGAGAGGCGTGGCTCTGGGTAAGCTCAGAAATGAGCTCAAGACAAGATGTGGAAAAAGTCAAAACAACATGCATAAACAGTAATCTGACCAACAAGTGGGACCAAATGATTGATCCACCTCTCCTTAACGCTCCTGCAGCCGATTGCTGGAATCAGCTGCCTAAACTCTCCCACATAGATCCTCTCAACAAGAAGAGCACTCACATTGAATACAAATCTGAATCCTAACAGCAGGACAATTTTTCCAGAGAACCAGGATTAAAAACCATCAATTTGTGTTCATTCATTTCAACAGCAGGGGTTGTTGTGTTTTAGCTAGAAATGATTCTTAACAAACAAAATCCAATTTAAGTCTTTGGAAGCAAAGACATAATTAGGTGTCATTCACACTTTTTGCACACTGTATACAAATGTATATATATTTTCTAAAAAAATGTTACAAAATGTTGTGCTTATTTTGAATTGTCTTTATTTCTGTGTAAATGTGAGCTAAAATGCCATACACTGTTTCCCAAATCCTGAAAGTTGAAATAAATAGGCAAAACAATCTTCTATCCAGTCATTTATTCTCTATGGAAAATGGTTCAGTATTCCATTAGTGAGTGCCAAGAGCATGCTGGCAGCATGTTGTGTGACACCTTGCAGCAATTACTGAAAATAAAGATTTCCAGTAACTGTTGATCAGCCATGCCAGTCATTTGAAAGAGCTTTAAACAAACACTCAAACAAAATATCTTCAGCGCTGGAATTCTGACATATTTCTTCCGATATTACATAGTAGAGGACATGATTTGCGCTGTGTCCTTTTCTAATCAGTTTTAACTGATTGCATTGTCCAATCAAGATTGTTGTGTGACTGCTGGATGCTAGATACTGAGTAAATATACATTTATATGTCAACAAGAATCACATCTAGTCCCAGGGTAGGATATTAAGGCATGTTCTGTACTTGTTGGTGGAGCAAGACTTGGATCTGGGGAGAAGAGAGTGTATGTATGTAGGCAAATATGGTAGAGAATTTTTCTTAGGCTGTCAAGTGTACAAAAAAATTTACATCTAGCAAAGAGAATCCCTGGCAACTATTCTCTGAATATGAGGAGTATGAGTAAGAGAAGTTTGAGTCTCTTTATGGCCTAGTCAAAGTCCAGAAATGATTCCATTAAAAAAAACCACCTCAGCAAGTTTTGAAGATTGATTTTTACAGACACTGTATCCTCTGTGATGGTCAAAAACCTGCTCCTCCACATATGCAAAGCTAATAAAGATACTCTATAATTTGCAGCTGGAATTGCTTTATTTTCACATAGTATGGGTGGTTGTATTGAGACAAAAGTTGAAAAAGGTGAAGAAATCTGAATATTTTTGTAGCTGACTGATTAGACTGGACCAGTGTTGCAGAGGTTGATGGGACATAGACTGTTCTTGAGAAAAAAGTAATTCAGTGGTTGTAGTAAGGTTAAGCTGATATTCAATTCAGGATTTTTCTAAATTTCTCAACCTACTAATGTGTTTTGTAACACTTCCAATTGGCCAGACTTCATTATAATTTCTCAATGTGGCCTTGAGGATTATCTAAATGCTTTCAAAGTTTCTCTGTAGACTTCTGCCATCTTTATTTGTTCCACCATCCTTGTATCTGACCAAGATTGCGCCTTGCTCACTCCATACTTTCTCTAAGGCCAATTTGTTGCTAAGTTGTCTGCTTCAATTAGACAGATCGCCACAGTTATTTGTACTGTGATTGTGTGCCAGTCATGCCTACAGCATGCTTAACTCTCTTACTCTGCGTTTTCAGACCTGAACGAGTGTGAGATGAGCTCGGCGCTGTGCGGAGAGACCCTGTGTGAGAACGTTGACGGAAGCTTCCTGTGCATCTGCCCCAATGACAATGAGGAATTTGATCCTGAAACCAACCAGTGCCGCTCCATGGGTATGAGTAGTCAGAGGACTTAATTCTCTATCCTATCGTCGGGAGACGGAGTTTTCCCTGGTTTAATGAGCCGTCTCTTATTATGCAAACAAGGGTGACAAGGAGGACATAGCCTCCTCTGTAAATGTTTTTTTTAAATCTGTCTGTATCCATTCGTTTTAAAGGCTGCGACTGACTTTGGGTGGTTCACCTCCAAAAAATCTGCATTAGCCTAATCCCTGAGATAGATAATGATGCAAGTCCTACACAAAGCTCAAAGAAGACCTAATTCCTTTATTTAGAAGACAAACAAAGATAGCGTTCTTCTTACTTTCTTCTTCTTTTACATAAATTGACCTTAAGTAACCTTAAGAAACAGATGAGGCCTTTTGAACAATTCAAATACAGTGGGTATACACAAAATTGAACACATTTACGGTACATTATTGAGTGGCGCGCCCTCATTCGGGATGTTTTTTCTTCTTCTTGGCCACTAAATCCCGGTTATGCCTCTGTATAGCCTTTTGCCACATTCCTCTGTTTGCTTTTGACGTGTGTGAATCAATCATGTGAGTCTGAATTGGTGTGTTGACTCACATGCCAGTGTTTCCATTTGGCTAAGCCAGCAGCTTAGGAGTGAAATGCCTGAGCCCATCACAGTGGACAAATGAGCAGGCGACGGTAACACACGGCCTGCTGATGGATGCAGGGTGAAAGCAGAAGCAGTTTACAGTTATTACAGTGTGATGATGTGCCAATAAAGTGGCGCTTGATCACAATTGGATGTTTTAAGTTCTGCTAATTAGTGTAATTTCAGACAAAAATAAGCTTAGTAAATCCAAAATGATGAAGTAATTCAAACCAATACCCATTGGGTAAAAAGTAATTGGATAAACCTAATAAGTGGCTTTTGTAACATGGTGAATAACTCATTGATTCGCTCCTGGGGGAATTTTGGTAGACCAAACGTTTGTGGGGTTCACCACATGTTTTGTTCACCCGTGGATAATTTGCTTTCGATGTGATTCACTGGAGTCCCAAAGCCTATAAAACAACTCGCATCGCATTTGCAGCACCTTGTCAGCAGCCAAAGCTCGGAAGCATCAGTCTCTAATCAGTCCAGTAATCCTTGAATATTAGTGACTTTGTTTCTCACTTTTCTTAAGTTTTTTTGGATCAGCGTGTGATGTGTTGAATTTTTTAGCCCTTATGTTGTTGGACAGGATTTATTTAGGGGCTTCCTTGATTCTGAATGTCAGCTTTGCAATAAACATGTTCAATCAGACTTTATTCACAATTTAAAAAGGAATCAGTTATTATTAAAATATCTAAATATGGGTATCTGCTCAGGTTATCATTTCCTAATATTAAAATTTGTTTGGTCTGAAATATGTAGTTTGTGACAGAACTGCAGCAGCAGAAGAAATCTGCAAGAGTATGAACAGTGTTGTTTGGCACCATGTCTGTGTAACTGGTTATTTTTCTTACAGTAGTTCTTGTGATGTACTTTGTATACTAATGAAATGCTTTCTTTTTGTCTTCAGCTGCTCCTGACACTAAGCCGATGTCTACATCCACTCACATCACTGAAGAGAGGAAAGATTGCTATTATAACCTAAATGATGTCAACTTGTGCAACAACGTCTTGTCTCATAACACCACCATGCAGGAGTGCTGCTGCACAGCCGGCGCCGGCTGGGGCGACAACTGTGAGATTCACCCCTGTCCACCTGTCGGAAGAGGTACAGCATGAGGTCAACTCTCTGGAAAATTGATGTTTTCCTAATTTCAGCTCTTAGATTGTAACTTTTATGCGTTTTACAGACGATTACAACCAGTTGTGTCCCCATGGCAACGGATTATTAACTTTAACTGGGTCTTCTTTACTGGGTCATAGAGAAGACCTGCGCTACAAAGGTGAGCATATTTACTCGTAACGGGTCAAACTGGTTCAGAAAGGTGAAATATGATCATTGTATTTTTAGATTTATTTTATTTTATTATTTTTTTTTTTTTTTATATTGAGCAGTAACGAGTGAATTTGTCTTTCCTTCAGATGCAAATGAATGTGAAATGTTTGGAAGCGAGATATGCAAGAATGGGCAATGTTCCAATTTCTTTTCTGGGTATACCTGCTACTGTCAGTCTGGATATTTCTACGACAAAATCAGGCTTGAGTGTGTGGGTAAGAATTTACGTTATCTCACTTAGGTAGACTGCATTTCTTATTTATCTCATTCCTTCTATTATCTCATATTATTATCTACAGCTTTTTATCAAGAATTCAGATTTTTTTCCCCACAACTAGAATATCTCTCAAACATCCTAAACAAAAAAATAAGAATTAAGAAAATAAGAAGTGACAGCTAATCTTTTCATGACACATATGCAGGTGCTTGCACGAGATTTTAACACTATGATAACCTCGATTAAAACAGTCGGTGTTATTCAAAGCAAAAATATATAACAATTTAATTTCAGAAATTATTCCTACTGTTGGTTAACAAAAATATGAATTACTACACATGTAATGCAGTCTGTACGAATGTTTGCCAAGGTTCGAAACAGCTGCAGTTTCAAATCCGCTTACACCCGTCATCATTTCTACAGTTTGAGTAATAACAGATCAGACGAAGTGCTGAGGTGACTAAACATTTTCTCCAGCTATAAAACCCACTTGTTGTCTTTATCAGCCGGTGGAGGTCCACCGGCTGATAAAACACTCTGACATTTTTCTCTCATTTACAAAACAAATTTTACTGTTTAGAAATATTTCCCTGTTACTAAAAACATGGGCAGTCACGGTGTGAAAATGAAAAAAGAGCACCACCCACTGGTAGCATTAGTGGGCAACATAGCTTGACATTGTAGTAAATGTTAGCTAGTAACCTGTAAGCATATTAATTAACAAGCCGAGTGCAGCAGGTAGCTTGAACTCTTCATATTGACTGTTATGCTTGTTTTATGCTAAAAAGAATAGAACATTATTAAACAAATCCATTTTTTTCCTATGTTTAAAATCAAACAAGTAAAGGTCATACATCAGATTATTCTAACTGTAATAATAAAGGTGTTATATTATTATTTTTTAGCATCAGCAGTAGAAATTACTGGTTCTTTACAGTTATAAATGAAAGCAAATAGTAAATAGCAACAAGTTTCATTTTTGTGCAAAGACATCCACACCAGCTTAGTTTGTATTTTAAATCTCATTTTTATATATATATGTAAAAATCCCACAATATCACAGCATTCAAACAAAGGTTTAAAATAAAAGTGTGTAAGATAATAAATATAATTAATCTAAAACAGAATGCCAGACCTCTGAGTCTCTTTTCTGTAGCCACTTTATTTTAGACAGCTGAATGGAACTATGAAGAAACATGTAGTAAAGGGACATATTTATTTTTGACTATATTTCCTCTTTCATTGTTCTAACACTGCATCCTTCCTTCTTGGCTTCCTTTTTGTGGTGTTTCCTCATTCTCTCTTCCTTTCCTTCCTGCTGTATGGTGTGATGCCAACCATCTTTCTTTCTTTGTCCATGTTTTTTGCAACTGGAAATATTTCAAGACTGTCAATTTTCCCTTTTTTGTAAATGAGGGAAAAACAATGACAATGTCAAAGCTAATACAATAATATTTTCACTTATTCCGAATCTTCTCTGATGGATTCGTTCCATTCTTGTTCATATGTGGCCAGATTATGATGAGTGTGGATTTGGAAACCCTTGTGAAAACGGAGCGTGTGTGAACACGGCAGGATCGTTCAACTGCTTCTGCAGTCCTCCGCTAGTCCTGGACGGCACACAAAGTCGCTGCGTCAGTCTCAACACAACAGAAGGTCTGACACTCACTAATGCGCAGTATTTCTTTTAGCCCTGGTTCTTTAGGTGTGAAATGTTGTGCCGCTCTGATCTAATCTTTATTTAAACACTTCCTCTACTAATTTTTTGTAAAACCTTCTTCTTTCTCTCCAAGGCATCATAGATTCTGATCAGGATGTGCACGTAGATATTTGCTGGCGCCGACTCGAGGGGGACAACATGTGTGCAGAACCAATTCAGGAGCGCAGGACGACATACACTGAATGCTGCTGCCTGTACGGCGTCGCCTGGAGTGGTCAGTGTGCCTTCTGCCCCAGGAAAGACTCTGGTGAGGAGCAGGACGCGCATTGGACTCTGGTTCTCTCGTAAACCTTTGGTTACTGTAACAAACTAACGTTTTGCTTTGATCCGTCGTGCAGTTGATTATGCTTCGATGTGCAACCTGCCTCGGACGGAAGGCGCAGACAGCCTTCGAGAGCGGATAGGATACGAGTACGGAGTTGAAGAGCCAGAGCTTCCCCCGTACTGGGATAACTATGGCGGTGGCATTCCTGAAAGTGTTCCCATATTTACTGATGGCGACTACAGCAACCCGCAACCACCCTTTCGTGTCCCAGTCCTACGTCCAGGTGGGAGCCAACCCCAACCACTGGATCGCTATACAGGTAAGACATACTTCATCTCCTCCAGATCAACCCTGCTCCTCAAGACCCACTGCCCTTTATGTGCTATATGTTACCCTGCTTCAACACAGATGATTCGCGTGAAGGAACTTCAGCAATGGCCTGTTAATCAGCTGTCAATTGAAATTAAGTGTGCCAAAGCAGGGAAGCATCTAAAACTTGCCAGGAAGTGCTGATCTAGAGTAGAAACCGAAAAGATACTCTAAACATTAAAGTAACTCGTGCTCGCAAATAATTTGCATGCAATGAGCAGAAAGCAAATTACTTTTAGGTAGCTGTTTCTGAAATCTGATGTGATCTATTACTAACAGCCTGTCCGTCCGTCTGTCTGTCTGATCAGAGCGGCGCTACGACAGCTTTGAGGGTCTCCGAGCGGAAGAGTGTGGGATCCTGAACGGATGTGAAAACGGACGCTGCGTTCGTGTTCGAGAAGGCTACACCTGCGACTGCTTCGACGGCTACGAACTTAACCTGGATAAGATGGCCTGCATAGGTGGGTTCTTTCCCTCAGCATCTCATACATTCAGAATTTGAAGGACTGCGTCATAAGAATCTCTTCATCAATGCAGTAAGAAATCACTTTAATTGGGTTACTGTGAAGTTTTCCTGTCGAAGCTGAAAGCAAAATCTGATACTCGGCCTTCGAGCATAAGCTGTTCAGAGTCGTATCTTTTAGATGATTTCAGCATCCTTTACATCATCTAGCTTAAGGAGAAGCTTTGAGCTCAACAACCTTGCATGAGATTAGGTTTTATGTGAAAGTAATGAAAGCAGTGCACTCCTTAAAACATCGCTCACTAGCCTTTTGGTCTTAAATTTGTATGTTGCTCTCTGCCAAGAATGAGGAGACCTTGAATTTTAGCCACACGTATATCACATGAGATATTATATCTCTTTGGAGATATTTTGTTTGTCTTAGAAGAAAGTGAGGCTGTTTAGCAGTCCAGAGGTGCTATGATTGGAGCCTTCTGTTTCTGTATGGGCGTTTTGCCTCCAAGGCCAGTTGTCTTCCCATGCAAAGTGACTGAACTCTGAGGAAACACGTGCAACTTGTGCCATGCGTCCTCTTATAAATACCGCCTCTCGAATTTCCCCAGCAGGACATGACGTAAACAGAACGAGGGTCATTTGAGACCGAATGCTCGGAAAAAGATACTCAGACCTCCCGAGATGAAAAAAGGAAACAGCTGAAGGCCAAAAGGAAACGCTGTCGGATGCATTTTTAATGTAATTTCTAAGCATCCAGCGTTTAACAGTTAAAGCTCAACTGACACACACTTGAGTGTTTTTTTTTTCCTGTGTTTCAGATAAAGTATTGGGCAACACGTAAGAGACGTATTTTTTTCTTAGATAAACATTATTTTAATTGAACCTGGTAAGCCAGAAAGACATTGTCGCTTTAATTTTATGTTTTTTTTTCTTAATTTCTTTATTTTGTGATAAAAATGTTCCCTATATTTATTCGAAAACTTTGTGTTACCTATTGTTCATGCTGTAGTTAAAGGGGAAACTATACCAGTCAGTATATGTCCTGGTAAACAGAGTATCTTGCAAAAGTATTTTACCCCTTCAAGTGTTTTTTTTATAATTGTATCATCTTTAGTTCCATTTTATTTAATGTGAGACCAGCACAATGTAGTGCATAATTGTGATACATCGTTTTAAAAAATTTGGGTAAAGTAAAAATTAGAATTTTATGATGTGTATTTGTATTCCAGTCCCTAGGTCAACACGTTAGAGCCACATTTTTCTGCCTTAGCAGCTGCATTTAAAGAAATCTCTGCCAGTTTTGCATATCTAGAGACTGAAATTTTCTGTAAAAATAAGTTCAGATTGATTTACCTTCATCCATTCTCCCATCAACTCTGCAGCTCTTCTCTGTCCCTATTGAAAAAGAAAGCATCCCCAGAGCATGATGCTGCCTTTCCCAAATTTCAACTCTTTCTGCCTTAACGGAGCTGGTATTAGCAGAATATGCAGGGGTAGGATCTGCAGAAGTACAATTAGTACCCCAGTTTTTTTGTTGTGTTTGGTTTGTTTGCAAGCTGCTATTTAGGTCAACAAAAACTCAGTGGTCAACATCTGCTTGAGTCCTTTGCTTTCGAGAAATTCAGACTAACAGAAAATGCTGGAATTACAGGAAAAGGGAAGGAAGGAAGGGAGGAATTAAAGAAAGCAGGCCAAGGAGTAGGAAATATAAATTATGTTAGCTTTAACACCCACGAGGCCACTCAGCAACAGATGTGCTGCTGGCGGCTGTTGAATCACCCTGCTCACTGGCTTGTTGCGTCTCCCTCTTCCCTGCAGACATAAACGAATGTGAGGACATCAGTGACAAGGTCCCCCTGTGTCAGAACGGCCAGTGCATCAACACGGAGGGGTCCTACCAGTGCACCTGCCTGCCCGGCTTCGTGGCCTCCGCCAAGCCACACAAATGCATCTCAGCAATCCCAGAGTCCACACTCAGGGGGGCAGAAAACTGAAAGAGAAACAAACTTTTCCTGCTTCTTAAAACCATCATCATCCCTGTGCTCTGTCCCCCAGAGAGCCCGGCCGGCACTAAACCTCCAACAGTAACACTGTTCGTCCAAGTTTTCCCCCCCCATATGTTCCTGACAGACACAATCATACACAAGCTTTCTCTAATCCCTTCCCCTATTACACATTCAAGAGGACCAGGAACTGTGCATTGAATGTATTACACAGGATTTATTGTTCACCACATTTCTGTTTGCCTTAAAGGGACTGTTTTTGAGACTGATTCTTTCATATATTCAGTGACCCCAGGCAAATTGATCTGCTCATATATTTTCCACGGTATTTTATCTGTCAATTCACTTTTTTTTCGAAGTTTGTTATTTATTTCAGTGACATGACGGGCCTCTGAACGTTTAGAAAGCATCCAGTTTCAGAGGTTAGACTCGATTCCTCTCGTTTCTCACAGAGACTCCGTGAGGAGATGAATAATGTATTTTTTAAAGAGAAGGAATTTCTAAAGAATTTCTGTCATATATCATCTTATATCTATCTGGGTCAACAAACAGAATTTTTCCCACAGCTGCCTTTCTTCAGGATTTCTGGACCAAGCAGCCAAACTTTCATGTTAAACGCTCCAGCACCGCACAAGCTTTGACAGACTGTACGTGTATATGAGGTTCTGTGAGATGTTCAGAAAATGGTGCTCCGAGTAGACTGTTTAGGACCATTTAAAAAAAAAAAGAAATGTAATACTAACCCCCATTTCTTTCTTTTATAATAGTATTGATCTATTTCACGGTTTTATTTTTTTTTAATTTAAAGAAAAAACAAGCCTTGTTTGCATTTTCTGCAAGAAATTCTGAAATAACAACAAGAAATTGATTTTATTTGCCATTGAATTTATTGACCATTGTCACCGAGAAAAAGGAATACTTCTTCAGACCATGCCCAAGTGTCCTCCGCACTTATTGGCACCCCTTGTAAAGATGTGTAAAAATGCATTTGTATTTTATTCTGCAAGAATTATTTTGGAAATAATTTCTAAAATAAAATACCCTCTCTAATTTGATTGAATACTATTAAAAAGTAATTTTTTAACAAAAATACTAGTGCCACACAAAGTGGTAGCTCTTGTATTTCCTTAAAATAAACATAAATTACTTGTTTTAGCATTTGTACTTTAGTCTACAAAGTTGCTAAGAATGTTTAAGAACTTTTCATATTTTTGAGTAATGACTTTCAGTCAAATGAAGTCTTTGTTATACCCATCAATCCATTTTCTTTACACTCTTGTCCCTTAGTGGGGTCAGGAGGGTTGCTGGTGCCTATCTCCAGCTAACGTTCCGGGCGAGAGGCGGGGTCACCCTGGACAGGTCGCCAGTCTGTCAAAGGGCAACACAGAGACACACAGGACAAACAACCATGCACACACACACTCCCCTTAATTGGAGAGGCCAATTAACCTGACACTCATGTTTTTGGTCTGTGGGAGGAAACCGGAGTACCAGAGAAAACCCACGCATGCACAGGGAGAACATGCAAACTCCATGCAGAAAGACCGGGTCCAGGAATCAAACCCAGAATCTTCTTGCTGCAAGGCAACAGCTCTACCAACTGCGCCACTGTGCAGCCCGTCTTTGTAATACCTTGTTTGAAATTTTTTTTTGTAAATTATGTCATTTACATGTGCCCAAATCAACACAAAAATAGTTCACCTGACAAAAAAAAAATCGTCAACCTCTTTTCATTTTTATTTAGTGAAATTTCAGAGTAGACAGCTGTCGATTGGTGAACCTAAGTCGGGTCCGGATCCAGACATTCGGATACGAGTAGTTTTAGGAGTGATCATCATGGTTCTCTTCTCAAGCTGCCCTTCAACCACTGCACACAAATTTTTCCCTGAACAAATTTTATGTTCCTTATCTGTCAGCAAGATAAGCAACTCTCTTGTTGCTTTGTGGAAGATTGGGTAAAGTAAAGGGCTCTGTAATGCATATTTAAGGAATTTGATCTACCTTTTTATCATTACTAGGTCAGATTTTTAACAGTGTGACTGGTCAGCTCTAATTCTAGACCAAACAGATTTGTGAAAATACATTTTTAATTTTAGTAACCTTTATGCTGACATAAAAAAAATCGAATGTTCCATTATTTTTTCTAAGCAGAACTCACTGTACATTATCCCCACTGAATAAATGTTTTTAAATTAAAGGTTGTATTGTCTAAATGAAATACTGTAACGTCATGCACCCTCAATAAAATATGAATTCATTTGAATATGTTTTACACATCTTTACCAGGCGTTTGTTTGAAAGGTGCTGTATGTAAACTCAAAGGCCTTGTTGGAGAACTTTGGTATATTTTATGCAGATCAGGAGTTACATATACTTTTTTTTTTTTTTTTTTACATATTCTCTCTTTATGCTATCTAGCAAAATCAATACTATATTTGACATCAAATGAAAGAAAAAAAAAGCCACCATTTCTAGCTTTTGTAGATTTATACCTGTTTGTAAAAATGTCGTTAAAGCATTTCTTTTTCTGTATGAGAAGAGTGACACTGTACCATAGGAACTCTGTGTATACCCTGCCCTGTGGAGCAGACTACGAGTTATATAAATATATATATTTTTTGCAAGTGGCACCACTGTTAAGAAATAACAATTTTGTAATGCAAGCACCTGCTTATGTCAATCACAACATTGCAGCATTTTTTGTTATAACAGTAAACATGATTTATTCCCGTTTCTTTTGAATGACTGTGTAATTTATGGTTTATAGACAACATCGTCAGACATAAATGGCTTGTCTGTAATCATTAGCAGGTATTCTCTGTAGCACATTTAGACCTGATAACACCTGGACATGATGATTAAAGCTGATAATTTATGCCACTGGCCATCTTCCTAGATTTCCAATCTGCAGTTTTACAAATGTTTTTTATATGAAGCCAACTGTTCTTTGCTCTGTTGTTCAGATATTTGCCTGAATTGGACTGGAGACTATAAATGTGGTTAACGCTGAGCTATTTAAAGTCTTTCAAACAATATTAACTACAGACAAATTAAATATTGTAAAGCTGTGGTCAGTATCTTGACTGTTCATTTTGTTTACCTCCTGACTGTAATCTGCATCAGTCATCAAAATAAATAACAAAAAACGAACGGTGATGATTTCTTCTGTATGCTGTCATGAACATTCAGACAATTGCTTATGAAGCAGTAACAGTAGTTCACCGTACTCTGCAGTAAGCTATGAGTTTAAATGATCAGAATTCAGTGGTGAAATTATGTCCACTAAATAAAGGCACTAAAGATACAAATTGGGAACAGACGGTGCCATTCAAAGCTTTCTGTATTATGTCACACTACAACCACAAACTTTCACATATTTTATTATGAAACATGGTTTTCATAGATAGATAGATTATGTGATGCTGCCCTCTAGTGGTTGGATTTTAATAATGCGTCTATAACGTTTTCCTGCTGATGTTTATTATTATTGGGGGTTTTTTTTGTTTTGTTTTTTTCAGCCATCAGAATTTATCTCCTTCCTGTCAAATTTAGATTTGTAGATTCGTATAATTAAAAATTTTGGTTTTATTGAGAGCTGGACAGAACCAGTACGGCGAGGGTCTGACAAGGAGCTCCAGAGTTATTCCAACTCTTCCCGCCCCCTTTCGAAATTATCCTCCCGGCTTTCCGTACTGGGAAGAGCGAAGAGGGATTTTGGGAATTAGCGTTTTCTGTTGTGAAACACCGTCAACAAGTAATTTGTTCGCCTCGTTGTTTCAATACATTTCCCAGAAGGCAACGCATTCCATACGCGTTTGTATTTGTAACGTTCCACTGTAGCATTTAGCTCCCTATAACGGTACATTACGGCTATTTGCACCAGCTAACTTGGATTTAATCGCTAGTGATCGAGAAGGACATTTTGCTGGAAAACTAGTTTTCCACACAAAATGTTTTGAAGCTCGGGGATATCATATCTGATGATCATGTCTGCTAATTTGTTGAGTGAGAGAGGTAACATTAAATGCACTGATAGTGTTTACAATAATGAGAGCTGATATTTTCTATTACATTTATTTTTATAGCTGCTATAAGTTGTTTGCCTCTGTTAGCAGGGCATAATAAGAGCCGTATGAGTCTGTAGCTACACATTTGGTGGTCATTTAAAAAGGTGCTATCCGCTAATGGAAAAAGAAGAATGCATTTCTCAGTGGCACAAAACGAGGGACAGTTCAATAGTGCGAAACCGGAAAGTCTTCCCATCTCCAGAGCAGACCCATCAGTCTCCAATCATTCCAGAATCAAAGATCAAACAAGATGACACCCCCTGCTCAAATGGATCATCTGGTGATTTTTCAGCCAGAGGAAGTGCTGATTCCCCAAACCAATTGCTTCTCATTGTAGTAACAGGACTATCTTTCGCTACACGGCTCTATAAGATAACTGAACCCCCTCATGTGTGGTGAGTAAAGGTCTTAACCTCCTCCATGTTAGTACACCACTTCAGCATGTTTGAGTAATGTGCGCTTTGTGTTTTAGTTGGGATGAAACTCACTTTGGAAAGATGGGAAGCTACTACATTAACAGAACTTTCTTTTTTGATGTGCATCCTCCTCTTGGAAAGGTGAGCTGGTTGAGAATTAGTTTTCTAAAGATTTCAGAGATCCCACTTCACCACTTCTCCTTTATTCTTAGCTCTTAGTCCTATATTTGTAAGGACCTGGGTCTCCTAGTTTCTATAGAGCAGCAGGAGAGTAAAAAAAATCAGAGCATTCTTGCATTTAAAAATGGAGATTGTTTTCTGAGGTTAATTCATCCAGTCAGGATTTAGATAGACCAACTCAAGGTGACACGTAATTGTGGAGTGGAAGAAAAACGATTTGAGTCAATATTTTGAAGTACCACCGTTAACTGCGCCTAAAGGTTTGAATCTTTAAAGGCATGTTTCTACCATCTTTGCACATCTAGAAAGTGAACTTTATATCAACTTTTGTTCTCAAAGTATTTGATTTGATGTATTTGTCAGTTGTTCTCCATTAGTAAAGGAAAACGTATATCTTTCTTTAAAATGCGTTGGAGTAAAAAACAAACATAATTTGTCACTGTCACGGAAGGGGGTGATGTATTAGCTTCTTGTAAGGATCTCCTGTTTCTCAGTAGAAGATCTTAACCACAACCTATAGTAAAAATAAGGTGAAGGAAAGTGATTTGGGTAACCCTCAGAAATGGGTTTGGGTCTCCTTGTGAACCTGCTGTGCTAATGTGTCAGTCTGTCTTGCAGATGCTGATTGCTCTTGCTGGTTATATGACTGGCTACGATGGCACCTTTCCTTTTGTAAAGCCGGGAGACAAATATGAACACCACAACTACTGGGGAATGAGAGGGGTATGCCGCCTTTCACATATGCACATATTTAATAAGAAATACGTGTATATTAAAGGTTTGTTTGGTGACATTATGCCTGGTTTTGTACAGTTTTGCGCCATGCTGGGGTCCTTCCTGCCGATCTTTGCTTACCTCATAGTGCAGGAGCTGTCTCGGTCTCACACTGCTGCTCTCATCACAGCCGCCCTGCTCATATTTGGTGAGTGATCATGGTTTGCACCGAACATTGAATGAAATTAACTACACTTTTAAGTTTCCACTTATTTCTTCCCAAATAAAATAAAAACTGAAATGTGATGGTGGGAAAGACAAACGACGTGATTTTAATTATGATCCAAATCTATAACTTAATGAATGAATGTTTATTTGTAATAAACTGAAGACATTCTTCGTCTAATCCCCTTGCTGCCACAGACACAGGCTGCATCACCATCTCTCAGTACATCCTGTTAGACCCCATCCTCATGTTCTTCATCATGGCGGCCGTGCTCGGCATGGTCAAGTTCAACCAGCAGAGCTCCAGGCCTTTTACTGCCCCCTGGTGGCTGTGGCTCGTACTGTGCGGCGCTGCTCTTGCCGGTGCTCTCGGGGTGAAGTTTGTGGGTCTGTTTGTTATCCTCCTGGTGGGTCTGAACACAGCCGGAGATCTCTGGAGGATTTTAGGCGACCTGAGTCTCTCACTGGTAAACTGCAGCATTTCCTTTAGGGAAAATCTGTTTGCACTGATGAAATGAACTGGCGACTTTACTGCCTCATAATCTTGTTCGACCCACAGGTGGATGTTGCAAAGCACTTCCTGGCCCGTGTTGTCGGCCTCATCTTGCTTCCACTATTCCTATACGTGTTAGTATTTGCAGTTCACTTTGCTCTGTTGAATAAAAGGTAAGGGAGAGAGTTCAACACAGTCTGATCACCGTATAACGACGTCTTCCTGATTGAGTCACAACTTTTTTTTTTCTCTTTCGGTAGTGGGCCAGGCGATGGTTTCTTTAGTTCGACTTTCCAGTCGCGTCTCATTGGGAACAACCTGTACAACGTGTCCATGCCAGAGTGTGAGTCCTGAACATAACTGGGAATGAAAGCAAATGTGATTGTACGAAAAAACGGACAAAAATGTTGATATTCCTCTGATTTGTCTGCAAGATGAACTTGGATCAACTTGTTTGAAAACTTGAGCAACGAGGACAAAATTGTTGGTACCCTGCTGTTAAAGAGGCACAAAACTACAATCGTCACCCAAACAGGTTTTCTGCAGAAATTTGAAAATACTGGAATATTCTTTAACAATTTTCCAGGTCCTTATAATTATAGGAAAGATAAAAAATGAGCCATTATTTTTTCTTTACTTTTCTTTGCTTAATAATTACATTGATTTTTTTTTTTTCATTGATGTGTTTTATCTTTAATTTGCCACATCATTGCTTGATTTTAATATTTTACCCAGCAGAATTTCCTTCTTTAACATCGTTGTCAACAATTACAGAACACACTGTAATGCCCCCATGGTTACATTATTTGTGCTCTTTTCTTTACGTACTACTTTCTTATAGAGGCAAGTTACATTAGTTTGTTTTTTTAAGCAACTATTTTTATTACATAGTTGATCCGTTTTCTTTGACAGAGGCGTACCAACATTTTTTTCAAAACCTTTGGTAAAGTTTATCAGAAAGCCTAATTTTTATTTTATTTTTCGAATGGAGAGACACAATCTTGTATTCTATCTATAAGTGCATTTATCCAGAGGAGAAAATGAATAAAAACAAAATATTAATATTTTTGACAGAATCAGCAGAGCTATAATTTTTGGCTCTGCAAATCCTAAAAACCTCTTATAGAAAAAGTCTTACTTTCTGCTCAGTAGATGTTTGTATTTATGTGTTTTTCATAATTTCCTGAGCATGTTGTTTCTCCGACGCAGACCTGGCATATGGCTCCACCGTTACTGTGAAAAATCTCCGTATTGCTGGAGGTTATCTGCACTCCCACTGGCACTTATACCCCGAGGGAGTCGGAGCGAAGCAGCAGCAGGTCAGGCTACAAGTTGAATGTTTCACTTATGTCTGATTGATTTACTTTGATTTAAGCTTTGTTTTCATCAACAGGTGACAGCTTACCTCCACAAAGACTACAACAACATGTGGCTGGTTCACAAACCAGATAATGATAGTAAGAGAATTGTGCTTATTGACTGATTTGTTGTGGACTTCAATGCTCAGTTAGATCCTTCTTTGAGATTTTTATCTGCATTCTCACGATAGTGTCAGTTATATGAGGCAGAAGCAGCTTGTTCATGATGTTTTATAGTTACTTGGGTGTTTCTGTGTATTGTCTATCTTTAATTAGCCCAGTCAGAGACTCCTGATTTGGTTCGTCATGGTGACATCATTCGGCTGGAGCACAAAGAGTGAGTGCCAACCCTGACGTTTGCCAACAGAAGTCCAAACTCTGTGCGGAGCTTTGACTGAACCGTTTCTTTCAGAACAACCCGTAACCTTCACAGCCACCTCCATCAAGCTCCTCTGACCAAGAAGCACTTCCAAGTTACAGGTTATGGAATTGTGAGTGTATCTTTAACGTATGCCTAATAAAAGCATTTATGCACACGATTTGCCATGTTAAGTTCACCAGCTTCATTGTAGTTTATTTTGTGACAGGGCGATTCAGTTTTTTTTGAATGCTTGTAAAGCGACGCCACGGTCTTCCAAAGACTTTACAAATAAAGCTCTGAAAAGCAGAGAATGTTTGTATTCGGCCCCCTTTCTTCTGATATCACCTTATAATGTTGAGTGTGATCAACTGCCTCCACATTTTAGCTATCCAGTAAAAAGAGTCCATCTGCGTGCTTTTCTGTGAAAGCCATAGAGGTTTGTTAGAGAACATCATGGGACAAAAACAGGATTACGAAGACAAAGCAACACAGCAGAAATGTCGGGGATGAAGTTGTGGAGAGGTTTAAAGCAGGATTTGGAGAGCAATGTCTCATCCAACATTTAAATGTGAGGCGTATTGCACATCTGCAAACTCACTAAGACATGGCCATCCACTTAAACTCATAAGCCAACAAGCACACTTTTCTGATTTACATTTTTTTTTTAAATGCGTTAAAAACATGCCTCCTTTTTATCCCAGACTGAAATTAAGAGCTACTATGTATTTATGCCATGATGTAACAGAATGTTGAAAAAGATTCCAGGAATATAAAGTTTTCTACAGATACAGCATTGTAGAACTATTACTTTATTGTATGCAGCTAATAAAAACAACACATTAGATTTGGACTTTTGCATGTCTCCTTAAGCACACTTGTCCCTCTCTTAGAACGGAACAGGCGACACTAACGACCTGTGGCAGGTGGAGGTTTGTGGAGGCCGCAGGGGCGACCTGGTGAAGGTGCTGCGCAGCAAAGTTCGCTTTCTGCACAAAGCCACGGGCTGCGTGCTGTACTCATCTGGCAAGACTCTCCCGAAGTGGTGAATCTTCTCGTATTTTCAGCTCTGATGTGGCCCTGTTTTTCACGAATGACCGACATGCCCATCGAGTTTTGTTTTTCTGCAGGGGCTGGGAGCAGGTGGAGGTGACCTGCAGTCCGTACCTGAAGGAGACTCCAAGCTCTCAGTGGAACATCGAGGATCACATCAATCCCAGACGTACGAGGCACATTTTTCCTACCATACCTAAGCTTTTCTTATTTTTCTTAATAAGGCACACTTTTGAATAATCTTCTAATTTAACTTTATTTGGTTTGTTTTGGCAGTGCCCAACATTAGTCTTTCGCTACTGAAGCCTAATTTTCTGGAAATCTTGCTGGAGTCTCATATAGTCATGATAAGGGTGAGTAACGGTGAGAAGATGATGAACATGATCTAAATGTGCTACTTTCATTTTTTTTTTTTAAAAACCATTTTACTTTAGGGTAATAGTGGCTTGAAACCTAAAGACAATGAAATGAACTCCAAACCTTGGCACTGGCCCATCAACTACCAGGTGTGTACACTTATTTTGCTTTATTTTCATGAAATTCAGTTTGCATTACTCTATGTCAAATGTTTTTTGTTTTTTTTGTGTGAAGGGATTGAGGTTTTCAGGTGTAAATGAGACGGAATATCGTGTTTACTTACTGGGAAACCCTGTAAGTGCTTTAAACTTAGTTTATTTTCCTGCCTTTCTGCTCTTCTGGCTAACATTCCATTCGCTCGTCTTTTTCAGGTGGTCTGGTGGATAAATCTGGCCAGCTTGGGGTTGTATCTCATCATGGTGGCAGTGTCATCTATAGCTATTCAAAGAGGAATATCGCTGCAGCAGAAAAGATTAGGTAAATTTCAAGTATGGGGACGACTTGACGTTTTAAACCTTGACATTTTAAATAAAAAGAAATTGTGCATGTTTTAGAGCATTCCGATATTCTCACGGGAGGAGGGGGACTCCTGCTGCTTGGCTGGCTGCTGCACTACGCCCCCTTCTACGTCATGGGCCGCGTCCTCTACTATCATCACTACTTTCCTGCAATGCTCTTCAGTAGCATGCTGACAGGTGCTAAATTCTCATGTATTTTACCTTATTACCATAGTTAATTATCAGACTGTAAGTGAGAGTTAGAGGAGAGGGCGGAACTGAGTGTTTAGGGTGAGAATGAGCATTGACATCTAGAATTACACAAAGTCTCTGAATCCTAACAGAGTCATTAATGTGGGAATTTTAACGATTTATTTAACAACAAACAGTAAAACTGCTTTTAGAATTAATTATGCAGTATTCCAGAATGGTTCTGACCTTAATGCACAAAAATAGTCTGGATTGGCGCTAGTTGCCAGGAAACCTGCTGATTTGAATGAACTCTGCCGTTTCAAGTGGGCAAATACTCAGGGGGATTTGACCAAATACTTGTGGCGGTGTAAGACTCCATGACTAAAAATCCCATTTTTAATCATTTATCTTATTTAGGTAACCGTTATCAATTGTTTTTCATAAGGAATTTATTTTTAAAATACAAGCAAACTAAAGAGTTATAATTAAGTCAGACCTAAGCATTTATGAAAAAGACTTTTATCCATACCTTATGTTTGAAAAGCATTGTGAGAGTTTTAGTCTCAGAAATTGAATATTTGTGAAGGTGCTACACTGATTGGACAGTGATGTTATGATGTCATGATGGTGGTTGTTTGGTGTTTTGAACTATTTTTTGTTTCACAGGAGTTACATTAGACACTCTGCTGAGAAATGCCGATCTGTTGCTATGCCAACCCTATTCTGATTGGCTGCAGAGAGGAGGGCAGATGGTACTTTTATTTACTGTTCTACACAGGTGAGCTAAGTGAAGCTCTATCTTGTTTGTGTGTGATGTCCACTTTTGAGAGGATGTTTGTGGTTATCCATCTTTGATTTACAGTACCTTGCAAAACTATTCATACCCATTGAATTTTTACACATTTTTTACCATCAGAAGAACTAGTGAATTCTCCTGAAAGGTCAGAGCTACTTGAAAAGTTCAAAGTGTATGCATACTTTTGCAACACACAGTAGCTTGTTCCATTTGATGCTCCTTATATTCCTAAACTTTTTATGTGTAATGGTAAGATTGAAATAAACGGACTTTTTAATTGGCTAGAAGTTATGGTCAATCATTGACGCTTTCCTCTCTACTTTGTTCTGTGATCAGACCAAAATCAAGTTTTAAAATATGGCAGTTCTATTGAGTGTTGCATGGGCTTCTTTTATTATGATTTATTTTGGATATCCCTGCATTTAAATCCCTCTGCTTCTTCTTTTCTCAGTTTCTACATGTTTCATCCACTGTCCTACGGCATGACGGGTCCTCTTGCACACGAGCCGGGCAGCGCCATGGCTGGCCTTAAGTGGATGGACTCCTGGGAGTTTTAGTCACTTTTATAAGATCTTGACTCTAATGTTGTATAGTGTAGGTCAGAAGTTTACATACACTTATTACTGGCATGAATACCATATTAATTAGGGACTACAGTGAGAATTGGATGCTCAGTTTTCAATTTAATTTGGATTTTCCCCTATCTATATGTGTAGATTTTACTATTTGTCCATTAGAAAAGATTCACGTTTAGATTAGAACTTTTGTGTCCAATTCTTGACTGTTATATTTAGACAAATTATTGAAGTTGTTTGTTGTATTGTCTGCTTAAAGGAACAACTCAAATGCATCAATAAAACACCCTTATTATTGTGGCAGTCATCCCCATCAAGAGCGTATGTAAACATTTGATCTGAACTGTTTGCTGCTTTCTAACAAAAATATTTTCTTACGGTACTGACTGAAAACGTACGTGTCCTAGTATTTGTGTCATAGCATTTCTTGTATTGCAGGCTGTGTGTAGATGAAGAACTGTGTGTTGATGTGTGTGAGAATAAAAACTAGAGGCCATTCATCAACAAGAAACCCTTTCTCACACTATGTGTTCCATCTTTATTGAGCTTAGGTACTTATTAACTGATTATGGAAAAGCTGAGTAGCTTAATTTTGCATTGTGTGATTTTTCAGGCGTTTTTTTTTTTTTTTTTCTCCTGATTTTAGAGTTGGCAGTTTGGTAATGAGTGCTTTTGTGAACAACTTCTGAAAGTTTTTTACATTTCTGTGTGACAAATAAACTGTGATATTCTTTTATTCTCTGGTATCTTTATGCTCTCAATTCATCAAGGCATACAAAAATACTAAAGCAAAATGTACCATGAATTGCTGAAAAAACCAAAAGTGGGATTAGATGATTAAAAAATAAAGTTAAGATTATATGTAGCTCATTGGAGATGTAAAGGGATTTACAAAAAAAGCAAACCGGCTCCAATTTTTAAAAAAACCCCAAAATACTTAAATGTAGATTTTATTATCAATAAGAGTCCTTGACATAAACTACAAATTACCATTATTTTAAGATGTGCAGTTAAAAAGTACGTTGCCTTGGCAAAGTATTCACTCTCACTTTTTTCACATTACAGCCAAAGTGTTTGTGAACTTTACTGGGATTTAATGTGACTGATTAAACAAAGTGGTGGATAATTGTAAAGTTGGCAGGAAATTTTTACCTGCTTGACTAAATATTTTACAGATAAAAATGTGAAAATTGTGACATGTACTCAGCCACACCTGAAGTACTACTTGACAGAAACAGATTTTGCTGCAGTAACAACTGCAAGTCTTGGGGGTAAAATCTGTCTATCTGTAAAATCTTTTCACATTTAGAGACCTATTTTAGTTCTGTCTGTTTAGGGTTATTCTATTGCTGGAAGGTCAGATTCTGCATCAGGCTGAATATTGGATGGGGTATAAGATCTCTAATTTTTTTTAAATTATAAATAAATACATAGTTCTAAGTGTCATTTGAAAAAAATCTGTTAAAGACGATGTGAACTTTCACTTACTTTCTAAAAAAACGCTCAAAAGCGTCAGTGTGGTTTAGAAGTGAAAGTGCGACCCCCGGTGGTGTGTTTATAAAATGCTTTGCTACCAGAGTGAATCCCGTTGCAGCCATTGGTTGTAATTCGTCACGGGACTATTCTGAAAATGGCGTCTCCGAATGGAGGTAAATTCTAATTCCTTACACAGATACGTTGCGAATAATTTGTATAATTGGCTTTTCTACGCTCACTAAAAAGCTCATGAATATAATTGTGTTATAGTTCGACGCTCGGAGATGAGAACGGACGGGTATTAGCGGGGTATTCTTGCTGTTTCGAGGGGTTATTCCGTTGGCCAAAGGCTCCACTCACCCCAGAGGTGTTTGTGTCCAGTTTCAAGGAAGCACATAGCTGGTTTAAACCTGCCGGAGAAAAACAACGTTTCAGCTCATATTTTAAGTGCTAGCATATTTCATTATATTTTATTCATCAAACGTTACTGGCTTTAACTACGTTAAACTTTAGAGTTTTTTAAAAACATACGTTATACTCAGTTTTGTTTGACAGTCAAACAAGGCTGGTATAATGACTGTCTCATATAAATGTTCTTTTTAAAAATCTGTAAGATAAAATCTTACAGATAAAAAATAGGAATTTCCAGATTTAGCCGTTAAAACTAAAATTGTTATGCAGTTTATAATAAATGTAAACACAAGGCACTACAAGAAAACAGGTGTAATTGTTTTCTTACAATTACAGACAATTTAATTATGTATTTTCTTCTATACAGAAATACATGATTAAATTGATACAATAACATTCCTATAATAACATATTAAATTCAGTGGCACAGTCCAGTCTTGTCCTAAATGTGGTAAACAAACCAGCCTAATTCAGATTATGTGAATTGGTCAAAAGCTAAGGAAACCCAGACCTTTCCAAGTTGTATATCCTTCCTCTTAAGAAAGTAAGTGGTCACAGTAGAAAGGAACAACTGTGGGAAACAAATGCCTTGAGCTTGGAGGGCAATTTTTTGGTATTTACTGTGAGGTTATTTGGCCTTATTGTCCATAATAGTTCACATACATGTAGTTGAGAGATCTCATAACAATGTTAATGTTATGTACATGTACTGTAAAAGTTTTAAGTTAAATAATGAATGTGTATATGTCATTTTTTGTTTTAGATTTCATTTATTGAATGAAATCTTCCTAGATAACAAAAGAAAAAGGACAAAAGGAAAGAACGAAACAAAGAAAAATTGTGTGAATAATGTTCTTCTGTTGTGGAAATGTTATGCTGTGAGCAAGTTTCTAAGCCACAGTAAAGTTTAACAAACATTTTTGAATGTTTTCTGACCTGTGTGTGTAATGTAACCAATTGAGAGTTTTTTTGTCTTCTCAGGAGATGATTTTGAATCTTCTTTGCTAAGCTTTGAGAATTTGGACAGAGCATCACCAGACTTGTGGCCAGAGCAGTGTAAGTCGTTCTTTTGCTTTTTCCTTTTCTTTATTTGGTCAGAATTTTTGCATTATGCTTAACCACCTCATAACTTCTCACACAGTGCCTGGAGTTGCAGAATTTGCTGCATCTTACAAAAATGTGGGTTACTTCTGCTACTTCTATTGGTGATATAATAAATTAAATGTATGCATAAAATATGATATAAGTAGCAAGGTTTGTTTCCTGCTTAATTCTGTTTCATCGTTTCACTGTAGCCCATTACAAACTCACCTCCTAAGTGGATGGCTGAACTAGAGAGTGAGGACATTGAAATGTTGAAAGGTAAGACAAATATCAAATCCTGTCAAGCAGAATCTGAATTAGTTACATGTTTCTAAGAGCTTCTAATGTCCTGCCATCTCACTGCAGAGCTGGGCAGTCTGACCACAGCCAACCTGATGGAGAAGGTCAAAGGACTTCAGAATCTCGCTTATCAGCTGGGTCTAGAAGAGTGTAAGTGCAGGAATAACTCAAAAAACACCAGAGCCTTAACATAACTTTGAAAAAATATATCAAAGTTGTGTAAACTGTTCAAATAAGCTTGATTTCCTCTCTTTTTTTAATGCAGTATCACCACTAGGTGGTGCTAAAAGCTTTCACATGTATTGACTTCTTTAATTTCTCCTGAACTCCTTTAGATCAGAGGTTGAGCTCACACATCCATGCTTGTCATCCAAAAACAAGTTATTCAGACTTTGCATTTCAGAATTTGCAATTCTGACAAATGACTGAAAAAAGTCAAAGACAGGGCTTTTAAACAGTGAATGTAGGTCAATCTTGTTAGAAGCAAAAAGTAAGGAAACAGGAGCTGAACGGGAAAAAAGGTTGAAGAATTTGATAGATGCTAAATCTATTTAATCTAGTCCCTCCCACCTCTATTGCCATAATCCTTATGGAGTATGGATTAGAGAGATGTAGCTAAGTGCTCATCTGATGATCCAAAGAGGGGGGAAAACATCAGTATGAGTTTTGCCTGCGAAAGAGCACTTGTAGAAAATTGTATTGCTCTTCGCGCTTACTTTGATGAGGCATATACAGGATATTAATACCATTTTTCACATTTTGTCGTATTACAGCTACAAACTTTAATGTATTTAGTGGGGATTTATGTGATAGAGCTACACAAAGTTGTGCAATGTAGCACGAAGTGGGAGGGAAATGTGATTTTCCAAATGTTTCCCAAATAAAAATGTGGAAATTGCTAAGTGCATTTATCAGGGATACCTCAAAATGAATAAATAAATACTCAAAGCTTTAAATATCTGACTCAGAATCACGGTAGTGGCACCAGCATGCTACGGGGAGGCTTTTCTTTAGCTGGGTCAGGAGATCTCAGAGCTGTTAGGAAATACAAATGGAGATAAATGCAGTGCGGTCCTGGAACAAAATCTGTTGGAGGCTGCAGAAGGTTGTAAGGCGGGATGATGGTTCACCTTCCAGAGGGTTCTAGAAATGCAGCCACGATCTACAGTGGTACAATTTAGATCGCATCACATTCATGTGGTAGAATGCCCCAATCAAATTCCTGAGCTTAATTAAGTTGAGAGCCTAACAAGACATGTAAATTGTTGTTGATGCTGCTTTTCAGAAAGTTCAGATCGGCACAGCTGATAGAAATAATCTGTAGCTGAAGTGAAAAAGCATTAAAAGTGGTTGTTCAAAGTATTGACTCAGATACTGTCTGATGCAAATACAAACCACACTTTTCAGATTTTGATTTGTAAATAATTTCCCTTTCGCTTCTCAAATATTAATTACTTTGTAAACAAAAACCCATTTACATATGTTCAACTTTGTGAATTAAATGTGAAAAACGGTGGATAAAAGATCCATTGTGAGGTACTGGAAGCACACTCGCATGTTTGTACTTTGTACGAGGTGACCTGTTGCAGTAAGAGTGATCATTAACATTTACAGAGAATTATAGATACTATATAAAACCCTCAGAGCTTGCATCATATATATTTGTGGTCTTTTGTGAAATCCATGACTACCTACATGGTACTAATCAGTTCAGAGATGCTTTATAAGTGGTGGAAATGTGTATCCGATTGTAATCCGGAAGGTTTGCGGCAATAGCATAGGATGGGGTCCATCATTTATGTTGCACATGTCGTGGCTGCACGGATCCTTTTTTTTTTTACAAATTCATTTAGTTGAAAAATTATTTAATCTCTTTGACTTTCCTCAACCAGAAGCAGCTTGTAATCTTTCTGGTATAAATATGTTAGCTGTCATGAGTGCAGGGCTGCAGGCTCTGCAATCATGTCATGTTCTTCAGGACGGCGGGACACAATGATAGTTATTATTGGTGTCAGAGCAGCCCTGTAATCGGTGTCTGTTTAATGCTCTCTGGTTTAATTTTCTCCTTTTCCTGGCTGTCAGGGGAGGCCCTGTAAATCTCAGCCACTTTTTCATCATGTTTGTGCACTCTTCACCGCCCGTAAACACACTCGCTCCGGCGAGGCACAGCAGAGGGAGGATAGAGGACAGGATTTACTGCCCCTCCCCCCCTTCAACATGTGGATCATTAAAGAGAAAGCTGGTTAATGGGCAGAGCACAATCAAGCAGGAAAAACTCATCCACCCCACTGCAGAGATGAAAGAGTCCTGAACTGTTCTGCTTTCACTTTCTCTTGCCGTCAGCTGTGTATGTGTAGCGGTACCACGAATGAAGGGCTGAGAAAGCCCATAACCTTTCATTCACCGCCACTTCCTAGACGTGGTGGACCAACGCTGCCCCAGTTTGTCCCTGAGGAGCCTGACGCGTGCCTCGTCCTCAGGCCCCAGCTGTTACTCCACCCCTTGATGAATGCCCCAGCTGTGGACCGCTGAGCGTGGGCATCAAGCCCCGAGTCTCTGGGGAAGACGTAGCGTCCTGATAAGTGCCGCTACTGGAGGTAATTCAAAGCTGACTGATCCCCTGGGACGTGCTGAAGGGCCTCAGCCACTGAGCCGACTGGTTAGGTGCCTGCTGAGTTACTGGGTTCAGGCATTTCCCCACTTGCCAGCTCAGGGCCACCGACTACCATTTAATACTTGTTTCATGTGCTTCTATTTTATGCCAAAAAAACAGAAGAGAAATAACATTTGTCATAGTACAACTGCAGTAAATATGATTTACATTTAATTTGTGTATTGGTAACTATGGATTCCATAAGCCACAAAAAATGCTGCTATATTATATGCAAAAATCATTATTGTATTTCTTTTTCATGTAAAAAATTAATTCAGTAATTATTTATGAATATCAGGGCTTCTCTCCAGTTGGGAAACTATATGATTTCCCAGATCTGGGTGATCAGTAAACGAATAGTTAGTTGAGAAATATTTGTATTTTCTGTTAAATTTGGTTATCCACCCAAATTTTGTGCTTTATGGCAAAACTAAAAATAAATTACTGCCCCAAATTTCATAATGAACTACTTTTTTTCTTTAAAAAATGACATAGAAATGAATGGAGAATACTGTAAATAAAAGTCTGTAAAACATTGGTGGTAATGAATGAAAAATGTGTAATATTCCTAGTTCTGGATTTTGGTATTTTGCCAAAATTGATGCATTTATCAGAAATCGTTTGAGGGTTTCCTGTACATTGCACGAGAAGCCTTCAAATTAAATGTTATTATTGTAAAATGATTTTTTTTCTAAAAACTTTCAGCTCAACATTTAATCAAAAATGTTGACTCAGAAATGATATATTTGTTCAGTGTTTTTTTTCACTAACAAAATAGCTGTTGCCAAATCAAACAATTCCTATAAAAATGTATCATAAAACATTTTTAGTAATTTCTAATTTAATTGTTAAATTTTGTTTAAATGAGCAATGTATACCTTTTTGGTTCTTTGGGATTTAAATATGCATCACAGAAATCAATTTCTCTTTTCAGCTCTTCAAAATAGAAAAGGCAAGAAAACATGCAAAAGTGTCTTTATTTGTTCATTTACTTCAGAACTTGTTTTATATTCTAAAATTTGCGTCAACACCATACCACTGAACATTTACGTGTTGTTGTATTACAACCACTGACTCCAGTGCATGTCCTATCTTAGACCAACATAAAGTAGAAAAAGGACATCTAATTTTTTACAAATAAAAGCCCAGCCCTTCATTTGAATATCTTTCAGCATTGTTGTTGCACCTTTACTCTTTGTGTCCTGGTGTATTATTTTTAAATTTGATGTTCAAAAATAACATCAAAGCGAGGTAGTTTTTAACTATAAATATTAGGAGGAAGAATGATAAATTGTATTCATAAAAAAAAAAAAATCTCTTATTGGTCTTGAAAGTCAACATAATATAGAAAAACTGTCCCTGCAGTTACAGCTGCGAGTCTTTTGGGATATTTCTCTGCCAGTTCTATAGAGACGTTGGGTAAAAATTTTTATCCCTCCATTTTTGCAACAGATTGTGAATTGCATTAGGATCTTGACTTTGACTAGGCCATTCTAAGACATGACTGTACTTTGATTTAAACAGACCCACTGTAGTTCTTGCTGTATGTTCACTGTGGTGCTGCAGGAAGATGAAACTCAGCTTGAACTTTTTCACAGTCTCTAACAAGTTTTCTTCCTGGATTTCTCTGTTCATCAAATTTGATGAGCTTTTCTGTTCCTTATGAAAAGGAGCATGATGATGATGCTGCTACCACCTTGTTTCACTCTTGTGATGGTGCGTTTAGGGTGATGTGAAGTGTCGCATTGCATTTGAATGTTGTCCAAAAGGCTCCGTTTTGGTCTCATCTGACCAGAGCATCTTCTTCTACAGTGGAGTTTGTTGTTGCAGCCCATGAAGAAGTTCAGTGGGTGTAAAAACTTTTGCAAGGTACTGTAGTTATCTTCTAAAAGTTTGATAACGGTTTCAACTTATCTGAGATCTCCTGCCTGTTTTCTTATTGTGAGAAGCTTAGTGTGAAGTGATTCAGTGCATCCAGAGAGCACCTGTTGGGGCTCCAGCCTGCCTCTCCTCTAATCAACTGTACTCTGGTTCCACCCAGCATCCATCCAGTGTGACCCATGCTGCGTCTCCCTGTGTGAAGGGGAGACTGAAGGGCACCCTGCCTTGACAGCTCCTAATGGGCCCGCGTTCTCCATCACCTCCTCCTCACCCTCAGGATCAATCTCCAACCTATTAGGAGTCATGCCGCTGCTGAATATGATTGCATTCACAGGGCCCCATTCGTGCTAATGTGCCTCCATCAATCCATCAGGGCGGGCTGACTGCAGGCCGGCCGGTTATGAAGTGCCTGAGCTGACAGCCGCTGAATGAGAAACAGGGTGTTGCCTCCCTGCCAACGCCGTCCCTTCTCCTCTCTACTTTTCCATGCACTCGTCTCCTTTTTGTCTCTTTGGGCTCAAACGTGGCCTGATCGGACTTGTACTATTGTAATTGTTTTAAAACTATAGATTGCGGTTTCTATTTGTCGTCTCAATCACATCGGATAAACTGAAACGGCTTCACCGACTTTCTGCAGCTGGATCAGAAGAGTTGGATAGAGCGTAACACACACGCGCGCACACACTTCTCCTGAGTCCCGCCTGCCTGCCGCCTCCCTGAGCAGATCGGAAATGACATCTCATTTCCATAAAGGCATTAGGAATTCATTGGATTTTCTTTCCCAGCTAATCATAGCGCGGGTGTAAAACCTTTTAGGCTTTTTAATGAATGATTTTTGACTGATTGCCTATTAATAAGGACACCTCTTGAACAGGCGCCGGCATGGGCAGGGGTTGGGCGGTGCAGATGTGTTTGTTTTGGTGTGTGGATGTGTGTGTGAGCGTGTCAGCCAGGCGAAAACGCATCGGAGGAGGAGAAGGGGGAGGAGGAGGGGTGGGCCTTCTCGGTTGGGACATAAAGAGGAACCAGTGGCTCCCCTGGGAAATCACAGCTCGTGTCTGCATCTTAAATATCCCCGTGAAGTATCAATAAGTGGGTAATTGAATTTTGAACACAAACATGAGCGTCAGGTGTATGTGTTGCGAGGCGGGGGAAGGAGGGGGAATGGGGGGGTGCCGGATGAATATGTGTGCCTTCAAGTGTTTCCACGCTCGAGTGTTTGTGCGTGCCATCTCCTCCGTGTCCCCGGGGACGAGGGTGGTGAAAGAGGATGTTAAATCCATTAAATAAAGCTTACATCCCATAATAGCTGAGCAGCACTCAGAGATGGGCAGTGGGGGTCAGATATGTCCTCTTTACGCTTAATGAAAGTGAATTGGAGCAGTCGGGGCTGGGGCCGGGACTCCACTTAACCCGGTTGGTCATCTGTCTGAGCAGCTGACGGCGAGGGGCAGGGGTGGTGGGGGGTCCGGCAGCTCAGCAGGAGCGTGCCAGAGCGGCAGGGTGGGGCGGTTTTTGGAGACTGCAATGATTACTCTCATTTTATACACAGGGGAGCAGCGGTGGGGGCTGCGAGAGCAACACCCAGATCACTCGGCATAAAAGAGGGGAAAGTAAGATGTTACACAACTGTGTTCCCTCTGCATTTGCATTTTATCCACCTGGGATTTGCTAAATGAAAACGATTCGGCAGCGAGGAGCAGAAAACTCCAGATACATCTGAGCAGCAGCATGAGGCTTCTGGTGATTTCTGTTCAGATTAGGGGAGACGGGCAACATTCGGAACATCCTCCTGGCACCGTCTAGCTGCTGCAGATATAGGTTAATCTTTATTGTTGCTCTACGCCAAGCACCGCCTGAAATCCTCTGCCATGGAGAAATTACTGTGGGAAATTAGGAGTTATCTTGAGCGATTATAAGACATACTTTGTGTTGTTGCTTGGAATTTAACCAGTTAGAGCTAAATGATTATTAGACGGCAACAAATCAGCAGGACAAGGCGATGGCCGGCAGAATCCATGAGGTGTAATTTAGTATGGATGGCAGTCGTTACAAGATGCTGATTAACTTAGTGCAAAATTACTAATTGACCTTTCTAATCAACTAAACAAATCTCTAAGTCCCTCTAATCAGTATTGATCCCTCTGAGTGTATGACAGAATCGGTGTGTTTGTATTTGTGTGTGCCGTTTTAGCGTGGGCGTCTAATTTTAAACCTCTGCATGTGAAACATTTGCTCAAAGAAATCAAACTAACGAAATTTATTTGTAAGATTTTCTCATTTAGTAAAAAACTATATCTTTTTTTAACTTTCATTTTCTCTAGAAATAACAACTCTGACAAAAAGAAACAAAAGAAATATGTACAATAATTTGACTGGACACCAAGCATTGTGTCTCTGGAGAGCAAAAAATGTGTGCATGGTCAAAAATAGGTCAAGCAGAATTAGAATAAGAATTATGCGGTCAGAAATTTATAACTCATAAAAGCAAACAAGCTTCTTATCTGCATTATTGAGTTTACACTGGAGTCATATAAATATTTCTAGCATGTGGGCTTTAGGGCCCAAACCTTTTGTCACATGGGTCAAATTAGTCATTTTTAAAAGCACAGTGTTATTTATTTATTTTTTTTTTACCTATCTGAAAGATAAAAAGGCTGTCAAACATTTGCCTGTTTAAAACAAAAGCATGCTGTTCCTCAATTTATTAGCTAAACTACAAACCGAGTTTCAATTGAGAATCTTTTGCATGGCTTGAAAATTGTCACCATTCCAGTTTAGAATTGTGAAGAATTGAAGGTGGTCTCTCATACTTTTCAGATTGTATTTGATCAAAACTATTAAAAGCCATACTTCCTTTTTAGTTCGCAATTGTGCACAACTTTGTGTAGGTGTATCACATGAAATCCAAGCAAAATGCATTAAAGTTTGTGATTGTAATATGATGTGGAAAACAGGTGTGAATACTTCGTCAAGATACTACATGAGCCCATATTTATTTTAACAATCACTCTTAACAATATTTTGCAGAAATAAATGCACATCGAGTGAGTCAGTTGAGAGTTTGTTTTTTACTTGTGGGATTATAACCTGAACTATCTTTAATGAGCAGCTCAGTTGGGTGACACATCTCAGGAGGTGTGACACAGCTTTGATCTATTTTACAGTTTGGACCCATCAATAGATGGAAAAAGCACCAACAAAAGAGAAGTCATGACCCCCTGGAAATCAAAAATATTGCCCTGCTAATGTTTACGTTTTCTGATTTTAGCACATAAAAAGCTAAGTGACACCGTCGCGCTGACAGTTTTAGGGTCACCCCAGTATAATTGCTTTCCCTCACCTATTTTTAATGACTTCATTTCAATCTAAACCACCTCCTGGATGTCCAGAAGTTGGTAATGAGTTTGTTTAGGGTGATTTGAAGAGACAGCATAGAGCAAAATGAATTCATCCCATTCCAATTAGCATCATCTTTAACCTCATGATGGACACCTCAAGGTGACAAACCCCCACGCCCAGATGCACCATTACCATTCCACCTTGACCGGCTCATCTAAATTAGTAAAAGCTCCGACTTTTTCATCAGCCGCCGTGGGCAGAGCAGGCTGGCAGCGGCCAGTGGAGATCTAATTACAATCCTTGCAGGTTTTATAAAGGTGATTGTTGCTCCAGCTTTAAAGAAATACTCTTAAAAGTTTTTGTGGCAAACAAGAACTGCAAATTGCTAAGAAAAATCCCGTTTTGAAGCCCAATAAAACTGGAAGCGCCTAAATGCTGATCCTCATACGTTTGTTTCTTAAATAAATGCTTAACCCAGATGATGGTTCTCGAAGGTTTATGATGCAGATGCCTTCTAAGCCCCTTCAGTCCCAGTAGACGCAAACGGATTTGTCTTTGCCAGGAAGACATCGATTGCACTTACAAAACGAGACTCATGATGGACGATTCCTTCCATCTGCAACACAGACCTAACTCATTTGTATTAAACCTAAAAATGTTAGATTTCACTGCATTTTTGCTATTTTAACATGACAGTTATCGTTTAAGCTCATAAGTAGAATTTACAGGGTGAGTATCCTTATTAAATAGACATATTTGGAAAAATTAAATATATTTAAACTCATTCAGTGGGTATCTACATGAAACATGAATAAATGTATGCCTCAAAGTTTTCTTCTACTTTTGTCACTCTTGGTGAGAGCAACTCAAGTACGACCTGTTTTAGGTCAAGCTACGGCACCCTAGTAGCTTTTAAGACTGGCTGATGATGAGACTTGTTTAAAAACCCTTTATTGTATTGGTTTTCCAACTTCAAATTTGTACATTTGCACTTCTGATTAAAATTTATTTAATTAAACCATATTCTTTAATCTGTTAATCACACAGTTCCAGCTGATTTTTTTATTTTTGTGTAAATTTTTATGTCAGAACTGCAAACTGAAAGATCTCAAGACCTTAAGACCTTTTGGGACATTGCCTATTTGGGACCCTAACCCTTTCAATAGATTAGAAAACTATTGAAAAGTTAATTTATTTCTATAACTTTATTTCTTTTATGATCATTTTTCACTGGCGCTAAACTGAAACTGCAATCGCAGTATCTAACTACGTCCAATTTTATGTTTTTTATTCCTGAATGAACAGATGTTTGTATTAATTGCATTCCTGTGTGACAGTGCAGACATGAGAAACGTGCTTTGCGTGACTAAACAGCTCTACCGATGTTGGAATTGTAACTAAAAGTTTTAGATTCAATTCAAGCTTTATTAAAGACACAATATTCTGATTCAGAGATTAAAAAATTGAAAAGGAAAATGAAAAAACATTTTCTGTACAAGAATGTCAAGAAATGGTCACATAAATAGTGGTTATATGAAACCTGTTCATCAGTATTATTAATCTCATTGTTGATAATTGATCTTTTGCTTTTTTTCTCCAGCCAGGGAAATGACCAGAGGAAAGTTCCTGAACATACTGGAAAGACCCAAGAAGTGACAATGCATTTTTCAAGCAACAGGACTGACATTTAAGATGACAAAGCACCTCAGATATCTGTGCATTAATATTTTCAGAAAGATATTTGAAAGCCTTTACTGCGTTCAGTTTAACCGGTTAAACCCTCAAACATTTTGTCATCTAGATGTCGTCCCTTTTCACTAATCTTTTTTCTGTCTTAGAAAGTTTGATCAAATCAGATGTTCATTATTTATTCTTCTCTTTTTAAATATTAATTTCATTTTTGTAACTCTTTAACTTGTAAAATAAAGTTTTAAAATGAAAAGGGAATATCTTTTGATCTGTACTTGTTTAACTAGAGCTTCAAAGTTTAATAAATGCAGGGTTTTCGGGATTTTAATTGGAACAATAACGGCGTACGTCAAAGTGCAGCACCTTCCTCCTGTCCTCATTGAAGAGACCCAGATATTGGAGTTCTACCCAGCCCACAAGGCCTTGCTTTCAGTTTAATGAGCATTGGAAGCTGGGTCCTCTACACAAAACATTGCGTAAAAATAATATTACTCATTGTGGCCGTGGTTAATAAGAGTTGACATAATTACGAGGACCATTTCTTTTCTAATTAGCACACTTCAGCGTTGTCTGAGCCTGCGGCCGGGCAAAAAAAGGGAACCAGACAGGCATGGCGAATGGGAAACAAAAAGAAGTCCATCCACTGTAATTAGGTGAGACAATCGCTCGGATTGTTCTCGGCTGGAGATGTCGCCGGTGCTCTGCCTGCTCCCTCCCCAACAACTTACACTTCTCCCTGGGCCGCTAATAAGCCCCTAATCGTCCTTCCGATTCACACGGACAGGAGCCGCTCCGTCCTCTGCAGCTTCACTCCCTGCCTCTCACAATCACCCTGGCTCACCTCTCTGGAAAAACAAATACTTTGAAAAGAAGCTTTATGGATATTTCACATTTTGTCACGTACAAGCAAGAAATTCCAGTGCACTTATTTGGGATCTTTCTTTAAAATAAGTAGTGAAAGTCATGAATATCCACCTAAATAAAGTGCCAGGAGAGAGCAAAGTGACTCTAGGAGCTGCAGAGATCCACAGTTCAAGCGGGACAATCAGTTAAGACAGTTGGTAGTTGTGTATTCCACAATCTGACGTTTTTCATGATTGAAGCCATAGATGCCCCATTTAAAGTTTTCTATCATGATCTAGACGTAGCAAACATGGAAAGTGTTTAGTCAGATGAAACTAAAACTTTTTGGACCCTGTGTGGAGGAAAACTAACACTAGACCTCAACATGAAGAACACAAAACTAAACTTTTAATTTTTATTATCCCAGGCTTGGAAAATATTAATACATAAGAGGCAGTATGGAGGAAGACTAACCCTGCATGTCAGCTTGTATGCACTTTGGTGTGTTTAACATGGTGGTGGTAGTATCATGCTGTGGGGAGCCTTTTCTTCAGTTGGAACAAGGGGAAACTTATAAGTGATGATTGGAAGGTGGATGGAGGATGTTGTGGAAGAGGCTGGGAAAGACCTGATGGGTTGGATTTACCTTCCAGAGCTGCAGTGGAGCGCTTTAGGTAAATGTTGAACGGCCCAGTCAAAGTCTGGACCTAAATCCAACTGATAATTTGGGTTATGATTGGAAAACAAATGTTTTTAGAAGAAAGAATAGGCAATAATTTAATCATCTATGAGCTATGTCTAAATATTATAATGCACTCCAAATGTTCGTTTTTCTGCATAATCCACATACATCTACCTCAAGTACTGGAAGACAGAATTTTCACAAAGGGTCTGTTAATTCAAATAAAACTCTTAGTATTTAGTATATTAAGTCTGCATTAATATACACTGCTCAAAAAAATAAAGGGAACACTTAAACAACACAATATAACTCCAAGTAAATCAAACTTCTGTGAAATTAAACTGTCCACTTAGGAAGCAACACTGATTGACAACGGGGACCCTCGTCGGGTCAATCAGTGTTGCTTCCTAAGTGGACAGTTTGATTTCACAGAAGTTTGATTTACTTGGAGTTATATTGTGTTGTTTAAGTGTTCCCTTTATTTTTTTGAGCAGTATTAAGTCTGCGTGTAAATTATAAACACGCAGTAATTTACGAATCGCTAAAAAAAAATGGTCTTGCTGTCGCCGGAAACCGGTTGAATGTTGACACTTGTTGGCGCTGACTGAGGCGCATTGATCCGTCTGCTTTCTGACATCCCCAATACGTCGCAGGCACCGATTGCTTGTCTGTCACCCGCAGCCAAGCGGCCCCCTTCAGGAAAACGGGTCAGCCCCCGCAGAGCTGGTCATCCATACTGGAGAGAGAAGGAGGGGGGGGGATTAGTCCATCCATCCATATGCAGAGCGTCTGGCCTGACCTCACATGCCACTGTGCCCCGACAAACGTCAATCCGATGTGCCCCGGGCCCTTAAATTAGCTGTCAATTAGTGCAAATTAATCAACTCCTCGCCTAATTAAGCAATGCCAACGGGCAGCTACCAAACATGCCGTTGTCGGGGGACCATGAGAAAGCTGCGGGGCTTGCAAACTCTCTGTAAGTTGTGGAGAGAGGAGAGGAGAGGGGAGGGGAGGGGAGGGGAGGGGAGGGGTCGCATCACATCACGCCCAGCTCATGCTTAGGTTCTTTTCCGCCTGACTCGGCGCTACATGTTGGCTGTCATCAGGTTTCCTGGACACTGTCTCCACACCCAGGGGTTTGACTCAGCGTTCACGTCTTAGCGGAGAGTTTTCTGTTGTTTTTCCGAGCCAGAACGGTGGTATTGTGATCTGCTTAAAATGTGCAGATCTGTGCAGCTTTAACGCGTGACCTTCCCTTGATATATGAAGTTTATTTTCAACGACTCATCAGGCGCTTTCGGCACAGTAAGATACTTGATATGCATTGAAGTGGGCGGCTTTACTCCATGTAGATGACACCTTTTTTTTTTAAAATTATGTTAAAGTTTTCAGGATTCTTTCCCTACTATTCCATCATAACAGGACAGCAGGATGGAGCTGGGAGGAAAAAAAAAAAAAAGTAGCGAAGTTCAAAAGGGGAAGTGGCTTTGGTTCATGGGAGTTAAAAAAAAAAGAAATCAGCAGATGTTTGCTTTTTAATCTGCAGCCGTCCATCAGATCTTACAGATCTTTGATGGGCAACCCAATCTACACGAATGACTGAACTAAATCTCCCCTTAATCTAGAGCCTTATTAGGAAGCCTCTTTTCTGCATGTAAATCAGGCTGCATCCATTTCACAGAAGACGGATTAATAGAAAAGAAAACGGAGGAGAAAGCGTTCCGCCATAAACAAACAAAACAAACAAACAAATAAGCTGTATGGATTGCAGGAAGAGTGATGATGGAGTGAGAGGCCTTCCATTGCACACCCTTCCGTGTTAATAAATGACTCCATCCCAACAGGCTGATGTGTCATTAGCATATCCTAATAACATTGATTTCTTCATTAATAGAATTTCCACTAAATAGGCCCTAATTACTTTCAACTGGCCAAACACTAATTGCAGCAGCAATATTTTTTTCTTCTTGTTAATCAGTTGCTTCTCTCTCACTGAAAATATGACTTTGCCAGGTGAATCAGCTCTGCGTTTGGGCAAAAGCCCTTTTTACAGGCCATTTTAGTGGATTAACAGCTCAAACTGTGTGTGGCGGGGTGAAAGGCTGACTTACGCTAGAAACTGTATGATGCGCATGCGTTGGTTTATCTTTTGCCTTGTGGTATGATTTAACAGCACGACTGTTGTGAGATCTAAATTGTGTGCAGTAACTTAAATTAGTGAGCGTACACAAGGTATGCGGTACATTTTTGTTTAAAAAAAAATAGAAACGTTTATGTTTTATGGTTATTCCATTTTTCAAATCAATGAAAAATACTAACTTTACACCAAGCCGACAATGACGATAATTGTAATTAATTATTATAAGCTAATTAATTATTAGTTTATTATTTTCAGTAGACATGAATGTTTTTGTTTTTATGTTTTTTTATTGGTTTAGATTTTATTTCAGATTTATTTACCATTGTTGCTGAGTTGTTTCCTATTATTATTATTATTATTATTATTATTATTATTATTATTATTATTATAGTAGCAGAATACATTTATATTATTTGATAATTTATTGATATAAATATTATATATATTACTACTATTATGGCTGTGGTTGTGGGCTAACAAATATTTTGGCTTTAGAATTTTGTTTCATTATTGTATATTTAGTGTCTGTTAGTTTATTATTATTATTATTATTATTATTATTATTATTATTATTATTATTATTATTATTATTATTATTATTATTATTATTACTGCTGCAGCTGGTGCTGTGGGATTAGCACTGTGCAGAACCGCGTCCATCTCCACACCAGCTGTCGGTTTCTTTCTTTCTTTTTTTTTTTTTTTTCTTTTTTTGGGGTGGGCCTTTGATTCGCGTGTGATGAGTTTCCCGGAGCATCTGGAGATCAATTATCCATCCGTGTGAGCCGGTGGTTGGGCACATAGATCATAGTAGGCTCTGTCTGTGTGTTTACATGTGTGCGTAATGCATTCCGCGAAAGGCAGATTTAGAGATTGAGGTAATTTTCTATAAACCTGCACCATTTCAAAGACACTGGGTATCGGGAGGAGGGGGGGAAATAGGTTTCATTTGCTCTCATTCACTCACGAGCTTTCAAAGAGTGTCCAATCTATTTAATCTGATGCTGTTTGTTTGTTTGGGTTTATAGTAAGAGTAAGGGTTACTTCAATTTATTTTGCGTTTATATATATTTATTAAACCTTTTTAAAAAAAAATACATTTATCTAGATAATTTAACTGAAGCTGCTCCACGCAGTCCTCAGAAAAAGGCAGCGATGTGTTGGAGAGGGCGTAATACATCCATGATCCACTGGAATCCTGAATCCTGGCAGCTGATTGGCTGCAGGGTGCAGCCTCCAGTTGGGATGGACCTGTTGGATAAAAGGACCATTTTCTAAACGACGGTGTGGGACGCAGAAGATCATGAACAAGGAACCCTCCTGTGAGACGACATAATAAAGAAATATATTTTTCAAGGGCCATCCAAAGCACCATGACGGGGAAAGAGGGCGCAGTGCTGACGGAAAGTTTAAATCACTCAGAGAAAACCTCTCTGGGTGCAAATGGAGGGAGCAACAGCCACCAGCCGAAAAGCAGCGTCAACCACCCACCGACCAGGTGCACCGGCTTCGGCATCCAGGAGATCCTGGGGCTGAATAAAGAGCCGCCCTCCATTCCGAGGAGCCCGCTGAGCTCGCTGCCGGCCGGGGCGCACCTGATCGCCGCCAGGTCTGTGCTGGGCCCCGCAGCCGTCGGTATGGGTGTCGGGATGGGATTAATTGGCCCCGGTGGAATTCCGTCGTTTTACAGCCAACCCGCTTTCCTGGAGACGGTGCTGTCAGACGGTCAGGACGTCCACCTGCAGCACCACAGCAGGAGCGTGAGGCCGCTGGACCCCAGTCAGTCTGCCAGCTCAGGTGATCCACGGACACTCGTGATAAATCCTGCAATTATGCTGCGACACGGATGACAGCTGTATTAGTTATTAAAGGAAAATATCTATTATTATTATTATTATTATTATTATTATTATTATTATTATTATTATTATTATTATTAATAATAATAATAATAATAATAATGGTTTTTTTAAAAGTGTGGTGCAACAATTGATCACAGTTCTCGAAGCTATCCTTAAATACACCTCCCACTGTTTCTAATCCAGACTCCGAGGATTTATCTTCAAATGAACGAAGACACACGAAGTCATCTATAAGCCAGAACAAGAAACGCAAGAAAAGACGCCACCGGTTGGTGTTTTTTTTTTATTTTAAATTTAAATTAAACTATTTATTTATGTTTTCAAATATATATTTTTAAGGCAGACAAGACTGATTTCTGGCTAATTATTCGATTAGGTCAGTTTTATTGTGAATTTACCAAATTAAAGAGAAATTGGTTATAATTTTATGTTAAGCATTATAATAGTTTATTTAAACCATTTCCCAAATAATCTGGCTTTTAAAAAAATCTGGAAGTACCTGGAATCTCTAAACTGCTCTTCTCATATCGAGTTTTATCAAAGTACCTTTTTTTTTTTTACTGTAATTTACAAAGTTTAAAAATAATAATAAAGGAAAACTACAATTTCATGACGTAGACTAACGAAAGATTGGATTTTGCAGAACACAAATGCAATTGCAGCGTATACTGACAAGCATAACGCGTTTCCACAGAACCATATTCACTTCCTATCAGCTGGAGGAGCTGGAAAAGGCCTTTAACGAAGCGCACTACCCGGATGTTTATGCCCGAGAGATGCTGGCCATGAAAACAGAGCTGCCTGAAGACAGAATACAGGTAATAATGTCAGCTATTTCATGGCAGTGTTTATGAATGTTTTTAACAAAAAACAACCTTTATACTTGCTATTTAAACTGTTTTTGTTTTGTCAATAATTAAAAAAAAAAAGGATTTATTTTTATTTCACTGGGGGGGATGAACAAAAAAGCTATTAGAATTGATTGCGAATGTTATTAGACGTGTTAATTTATAATTGAGCTAATAAGTGACAAAAATACATGATCCTTAATACACTTACATGGTGATTTTGTAACTCAGACAATTTTGGCAGAAAAATGTTTATGGTAAAGAAGTAATTTGTAGGCACCTGGAAAATTAGGTACAGAATTCATTAGTTCAAATCACAGTCAATAAAAATAAAATACAGGAGTGGATGTTATATTACATCCAGTACTGAGATGTTATCACTGTGAAAAATTAATTACAGTCATTTTTTCTGTGGAAAAAAAAAATCCAAACCTTACTGTATTTTCTTTACCATTAAATTGTAAATACCTGCTCTAATTTATAAACACATCCTCTTTAAATTCAGGGGAACATATTTATTTGAAACGGATATAGAAATGTGTTCATGTTAAGTCTATGAAAATAAAATTATTTTGTATTTTGAAATTATATGTATCGAGTAAAGTATAATGTAACTTTTTCTCTAGTGATATCACTCAATTTGCTATATTAGTTTGTTATAGTTACAAGCAAAGCATGTCCAGAACTTTGTTATCTATGAATAAAATGTCATTCATAGTCCCAAACCCTATGTCTTTGATGTCTCAATTGCTTCTGAGAAGTCATGAGAGGACAAAGGGTTTGTTGCAATTAAAAAGAAATTCCACAGATTTTCATTGACACACTTTCAAATATGCTCAAAGTGTAAAAAATTTACTTTGTTACCACATTTATATCACATTTGTTCCAGTATATTATTGTCACTGTTCTTGTTAAAAGCAAGCGCATGTAGAAACAATCAAATTTTTCTTAATCCAGCTATTTCTCCAAGAGAACAAACTTTGTAAATTTTAGCTTAACGCACAATTGTCAGTTTTTCTCAATAATTAAAAGCAAATAATGTCAAATTGTATGTCTTTTTAAAATATTGTCACAAGAACTAAATTACTAAAATTGATGTAATTTCTAGTTTGATGTTTTGATACATAATCATAGAGAGAGAAAAAATGTAAGGTTATATAAAATGTGCACACACAATATTTCACTGTATTTAAAGTTTAGTATTCTTAAAGTCATCTGTTTTGAAGGGAACATTTACAATTTGGAACATATTTTTTACAAGAATCTGAATTAAGTTAAATACATTAAAGTAGATATATTTATTAACCAGAAAAACTATAATCATGGTTAGACATCTGCTGTAGGGTCTTAACATGTTTACATACTAGGATTTTAATTCATTAATAAGAGACTTTTAATATAAAGTGATATTGCTCTCCACCCAGGGCGTCACTACCATGTGGATGCCCTGAGCATCTGGAAAGGCAGAAATCATGTAATTTGTTTGCCAAGTGACTTTTCTGTTGCTTTTTTACATGACTTTATGAAGTGTTTTTTTTTTTTTCTTCTATTTGTGAAAAGACCTAAAATACATTTTAAGGCTTCCTTGGTATTAAGAGCACCTCAGATTAAGACAAGGATGACAAACAGTGAAGTTCTACTTTAATTACAGATGCAAATCAGTTTTTGATCTACTAAACATTTTCCTGAAACATGGAACTCTTTATCAAAATTACTGTTGAAATCTCTCTCTTTACCTTTATCTATACATCTCTCTATCCTTAACTATATAACCAGAACAATATCAGATCAATGCTTTTTAGTGGTCAATGTTTCTGATAAGTTACACTGTAACATGTTTGTCTTTCAAGAATGGGCTGCATCAGGAGACTGGGTGTGTGTTTGGTTGTGTCTTGGATTGCAGGAGATGTTTTCCACTTCCACTATTCACATAGAAATGGCTACTGTGTTTGTCTACATGTAATCTGCAAGATCAGATAATGTATCAGGATGTAAAGAAAAGTCCCTTATGCAGTGGACAAGTGGAGGGGCAGCATTGGCTCCTGTGTTAATGCTACCCTGGGTGAGAACCTCAAATTCTACCACCCCACGTACAGCCAGGCACACCACCAACAGCCCTGGCAAAGTCCCTTCTGCAAAGACAAATATATTATATTTACAGAAATGTACAATGTACCTGAGGCACCAAGAGAATCATTTCATCCAAATTTGGCCATTCTGCTTTATATATTTGTACTTAACTGCTTTTCTAAATCTAAAGTGGTCACAGTTATTAAAAAGAAATGATTAAAATTAGGGTGCATACAACAATTAACAATCTAAAAACATGTTTTTTTCAGTGTTTAAGTATCCAGGTCTGATTGGTCAACAGTCTAGGCAATAATGTTTCAATAAAAGAGATTATTAGATATATTCAAAATTCCCTATAAAGACTAGCATTACTCTTTATTCTAGTTTGTATTACAATTTTTGATCAGGCAACTTCAGGGTCATTTGCCATCTTTGCTGATGGGGCTGTTTTTAATAAAGTGCTTGTACTGCACACAACACAATTTAGGCACACATTTCCCTCTGATTGGATAGGAAACCGTTTAGCATGCAACTCACAAAGCTTTGTGTAAAAAGCGCCCCTTGGGCCTTGCCTCCCTGAGTGGTGAGCCATACTGGGCAATATTAACACAGAAAAATGGGACCCAGCCTGTAACATAACCATATTATCTGACATTATTATTTGTAATAATGACTGCGCATACAACACTGCATTAACGTGAAAATGTAAATGCGGAGTTAATTTTTCAATCTTCCTCCTTTAAATCAGTGTTTACGGCATGCTGTTACATTTGTGGAGGGGCACAGGTTCCCTCTCATGCTGCTCTGGTGTTTGAGGGAAAATGGTTCCCCATACAAATCGATCACTTTCGCCCCCTTCCTGCCTGAACAAAGGAGGCTCTCCACCTCCTCCCCCTGCAGCAGCAGCAGCAGCAGCATCTTCGCCAGGACAGATAATCTCTCATCAGGCGCAGTTGGATGTGAAACAATTTGTTCTCGGAGAAGGAGCCGCTAACGACCTAATCAAGCTATCAAGGCGGAAGAAGATTGCGGTGTGACCTGGACCCATCCATCTGCCGGGGCGCCTTTTTTAATCTCATTCTCATTAGGGGGCTGCAACAGTATGGCCGCGAATAAATAATAAAAGGGAAATAAATAAATAAGTCCGGGCCTGCTTCTCTCCTGGATAAAATTAACACCCAATTTTCCTCATTGAGTGTAATTAGTTAAATCAGACCAGCTCGGGAGGCTGGCTCTGCTTCTGCTGCTGTCGATGGAGAGGCGCAGGGAGTTCAAATGAAATAACTACATTGAATTTATTAGCGTGGGTCAATAGCGCTGCTCCCCGGAGTCCCGGTAGTTTAATTTCCCGTGATATTTGCCCGCCTGCCCGCCATCGATTGGGCCTGAAATTAACTTATTTTTCAATCAGCCTCGGCGCGCCCCTGGGTCGCTCCTCCTCGACGCTTTTACGCACTGGCTTCTTTTGAGGAGCAGAGAAGCAATTTCTCAGAGAGAGAGAGAGAGAGAGAAAAAAAATCTTGTATGAAATAAGAGTTATCATCAGAGGTGCTTGGGGAGAAAAAGCTTAGACACGGTTTGATCTGTTTGCAGTTTAATATTAAATGCATGCCCCCTTCTCTGCTTCTTTTCTCGCCTCCTTCCTCTTTTCACAAGAACCATCAAAAGTATATATCGATGTTCAACACATGTGTATTGTCACAGTCCACTCAGGCTCTTTGTCAGCTGACACAGAGCCTGGAGAGCCTTCACCACATGTTGACTGGAGCTGCTAGTGAAGTGTCCAAAACAGGGGTGCCTCCAGAAAGCTTTCAAAGGGCAGCCAGATTGGGACTACTAATAATCTTTGGGTGGCATGAATCACTGTTGTTGCTCTTCAGAGGCTCATCTCATTATAGATGTAAAAGTTTTATGTCACCACTAGTGAGAATGACTTCTCCCTAAGACTTCATTTGTGTGGCATAATGTGGTGTGCCTCAGGGGTCAATACCTGGATCTCTCCTGTTCAGGTATCCAAAAGAGTTTTTTAAGGGACGACCAGATATGGTCCATTTGAGATCTTGAAGTGACTCAGAATCAAACCAAACCAAATGTAATAACAGACGTTTTGCTTTATGGGAGAATTTGAAATTTGTATTCAAATTCGATCAAAAAATTTTGATCCACCTAGGATGTTTCAAATGTAGATTATTTAAAAAATACTTATGAGTTTGGCATAAATATGTGACCCTGTGTCATCTGACACCAGAACCAAATTACAATTAATCTCTTATTGCATTATTATATCATACTAAGAAATTTAGAAGGTAATATTATTAACATAAGTAATTCTTTTTCATGAGGGAAATAAAATCCCATGTTTAGAAATTCTTTTTAGTAATAACACGGTAAACCGGCTGTTAGTTTACACACCCTTTCTGTCAGAAGAACAATCTTCTTCTGTGACAAATCATAAGGATGGAAGACATCGTCCTGTTTTCAAAATCTCTCTAGATTGTACAAATTCCTGGGTCATCTTTTACGTTACCCTCTCTTCAGTTCAACCACACCAGCTTTCTTTAAGATTGAAGTTTGACTCGTGAATCGTTTAGGTGTTGATTTGACAATATGTCTTGGGCCACTGTTCCTATGAAAAATGAATTTTTTTGTTAGATTTTAAATCTTCTTGTCTACACACTCTAGAAAACTTTCCAGAGCCTTTGGAAGAGAAAAATAACCTTCAGATGTACAGGGATGGTAAATATTTATCCACTTGCTACCTTTTCTCTTGTAGGTATGGTTTCAAAACCGCAGAGCTAAGTGGAGGAAGAGGGAGAAATGTTGGGGTCGCAGCACGGTGATGGCTGAGTATGGCCTGTATGGAGCCATGGTGAGGCATTCCATCCCTCTGCCAGAGTCCATCCTCAAGTCTGCTAAGGATGGCATCATGGAGTCCTGTGCTCCCTGGCTTCTGGGTAAAAATCTTCTCTCAAAGTTTCTGATACACCCTTCTCACTACCCTCATCCTGAACTGGAGGTTGTGCTAATTTGAGGCACATTTAATGCACCTCTTTGTTATTTCCACATTACACACAAGCATGACCCCAACTCCAACACCCCAGTAATTCATTGCTGTTATTATATTCTAAACCAGAACTATTTTTGCTTGCTGTTTTCAGTCCAAGATGGCTTACCAGTGAGCAGACGTTATTCTAAATCTGAATACCCGCAACTCTTTACAGGGATGCACAAAAAGTCCATAGAGGGCGCAACTCCCCCGCCAACAGGAAAGTGCGATGCCCCGCAGCAGGCGAACGCTCAGATCCCTGAGGACGCTGAAGTGGAGGAGAAAAGGTCAGAGGGCAAGCCCGTCATTTCTAAAGAGGAACTGAGAGAGAACAGCATTGCTGCACTCAGGGCCAAGGCTCAGGAGCACAGTGCCAAAGTTCTGGGGACAGTTTCTCATGACAGACTGCTGGAGGGCAAACAGGAGATCCAGGTGGCTGAAGAAAAGGCCAGTGATCTGACCAGTCCAGAAAAGGAGCAGAGAAGTCCCTAGAACCGATCCAGAACCTGGAGACTGTTGTGGTCAAAAGTGACTGCAGTGGATAAGCTGCGTTTAGTTTAAATCTGGATTAACGGACTTGGATTTCCGTCCTTCTCTGACTTCTCCAAACTGACCCTCATCTGGACTTGAGACACGAACTTGTTGGTTGCTACCAAGAAGATTCAAATGCACTTTTTTAAAAATGTATTTTCAAACTTACTCCTGTTTCTTCAAGTACTAGAGGATTTGACAGAGTAGCAGCAATAGACAATAATGTAAATAGACGTCAAAGTTAGAAACAGCCAGATGAGCAAAGACTTCTCAACATTAATTGCAACCAGTGACCTGTAATTTATTTCCTGTCTTTTATTCTGACTATGCTTATACAATTATTAAATTGAAGCATTTTAGAGGAACCGTCCCATCGGCAGTAAGAGAAAATTGTTGTCCTATATCATGATGTATATAACTGATATATAAATCTTTAAAATATTGTTCATGTAGTCTTTAAATGTCAGTGTTTTTCCATTTCATTATGTACAAGTCAAAATTGAAGACATAAAATAGAAATTGCTTTATTAAATCTGTTTCTGATGTCTGTTTTATTTCCCTCTTGAAAAATTGTATTTTTCAGTAAAAGACATATTTGCGTCTCTCTTCGCTGACGTGAAGTTATCGCAAGTGTGGAGTAGCTATTTGTTGCCTGCTGCTCTGCTTGCTGTAGTCATTAGGAGACGGTCCACGGCTGCATGCTTGGGTTAGCCCCCTATAATCTGTCGCAGTTGAAAGCCCTCGATTTCAGATTAAATGAGGGGAGCAGTGCTTTTGGGAGATGGGAAAGAGAATAAACGCCTCAAAGCAGGGTCAACATCTGCTTAAATTCAAATGACTTTTTTTTAGATGCTGAAGCACAAGCTGTTCATCCTCTTATCACAATACTTAACCCAAACAGCTTTATTTGTTGGCAGTCTTTACTGTCTTCTGGGTGTTGATAACATTTTGAAGAGGGACTTCTAGGACATGTTTAATTCATAATTGTAGCTAATAGGGCTTCTTAATAGCTCAAAACTGATTTTCTTTTCAATTAAGCAACTGGAAAGGGAGAGATGCTATTAGAGTGTTTCTTCATGTCTCAGGAATTAATCATGCTTAAAGAAAAGAAACATGAAGTTGGCAAATAAGTAACATTTTGGTTTATAATTAATGTTATGAAGGTGCATGGCGCCTGTCTACTCCTGGACAGGTTATCTTATAGATCTCATAAGATCTCATCTGATTAAATGTAATCTCTCCTCATTTTATCATGTCATCTCATTTATTATTGTCTCATGTCACCTTACTCCAAGTCATCTAGACTTATCTCGATCTCATCTTAATCCACTCAGCTCCACTCTTCATTGCATCTAGTCTCTTCTCATTTCATCGCGCCTCATCGTCTCATTGCATCTAATATAATATAATTTTACCTCAGCTCACCTCAAGTTGTTAAATTGTATCTCATTTCATTAAATATTTTCTCATCTCCTCTAAATTCAGTAAATTTTGATCAAGTCTCATCTAATTTCATCTCACCAAGTTGCATCTAATATTATTTAATTTCACTTCAGCTCACCGTTAGTTGTTAAATTGCATTTCATTTCATTCACTCAACTCATTACAGCTAGTCTCAGCTAGCTTTGTCTAATTTTTATCTCACCTCACCCCATTGCATTTAATATCGTCTAATTTCACCTTATGCTACTTGTTAAATTTGATCTCATTTAATCTCATCTCAATTCAGAGCACTGAGTTTTACTATGTTATGTAATTTATTCTCGTCTTGTCTCATCTCGTTACATCTGTTCAGTTCTCATTCGAGCCTCATTTTTTCTCACCACACCTATTCTTTGCTGATCTCACCTCATCTCATCTCATTACATCTAGTTTCATTTTGTCGTATCTCGTCTCCGCTGATCTCACTGCGCCCCATTTCATCTTGTCTCATTGTTTGTATATTGTAAGCACGGCAGTTGTCAGCAGAGCTCTGCTTGTAGATAATGGTTACGTCAGTGTGGTTGTGTATGTGTACCAGAGAAATGCACTTCTCTGGAAGTGCATGGAAACAGACATGACACAGATAGAGCCAAGATGATTGACTCTGTGTAAGAAAAACTAACGCATCCTTTCAGAAAAAGAATATTGTGTGATGGTCTAGGGGAACTTCGTTGCTAGGGAACCTGGATGAATTGCCGTAATTGATGGATTGATGGAATTAGGAGTTCTGTTTCGAACCAGAAAATCCTGAACTTGAATGTTCATCTGTTCATGACCTCTAGAGCAAACAGATTTGGGTTGTACAATGGAACGATGATCAAAAGCAGGTTCAACTCTGAGAGTCTCCAAAAAACACACAAGATTTTGAAGTATTCTAGTCCGAGGCTGGACTTACTAAAATCCAGTTGAGTTTCCATGGTTTGACCTTAAACAGGACTTCCATGCTTAAAAATCATTCAGTGCGACTAAATTAAACAATTTTTAAAATAAGATAATTTTTTTCCCACTGTGATGTTTGGAAAGTATTACAAATTTCAAATTCCAATTGGTAGCAGTTATTGGCTCCAAGGGTGGCGCAACTAGTTATAAGGCTTAATTAAGGGGCAATTATTTTTAACCGAGGGAATTGTTCAAATAATTAATAATTGCAGTGGATATTTAAAATCCACTTCAACCAGTTGTCTCCTGGTTTGCAAAAGAGTGCATCTTTCAGATGTGTTTGTTCATATTCTGTCTTCTGTCCTCCCTTAAGAAATGAAATGATCATTTAAACTTAAGTTTACATTGATATCAATATTTATTTGATGTTTCTGAACATGCAAGTACGATGAAAAACGGTAAAATGCTTTATTGGAGCACTGTAGATATTTAAGCTTTAGCTTTCGCAAGAATTACAAGGAAATAATCTGAAGGTGCACAAACAGCACACAGAGGGCAGAAATCAAGTATTCCCTCACTGGGACCAAGACACATGCAGAGCGAGGATTAAACTCCTAAAAGTGCAAAAGAGCTATTTAATCCTGTGAAAGTGGAATTGAATGCTATGACAGATCAGATTTGCAGAAGATCAAGCTGTTTATACTGAATATGATGAGAAGGTAATTCACAATATCCCTCATTATGGGCAGTCTGCAGCTTCAAGACCACCATAAGATTATCTCAATCTGTGCAAAGTGACTGATGAGCTTTAGGGAAAATTTCGTCTAATGCATTATAAATATTTGGTTTATTTTGAGAAATATGGGTGCATTGATAGTCGTATTCAGATAATAATTTTAAGTCTTTTTTTAAGCTCCAGTCTCACGCTGATTTGAAATCGGCTAGAAGCCCCTGATGTGGAAATATGGTTTTGTTCTGCCCCCTGCTGCACAAATTTATTATTACAACTGAATCCATTTTTCTGCACCTATTTCCACTGATAACCCCATTAATTTAAGATAAAGACTGTGAGAAAAAACAAAAATCAGGAGCCATCGGGGTCTCAGATACTTGAATACTTGAATACTTGTGAGTAATTTGCAATTTTTACTTTCAATGGACTTTGTGTGCTGTTTTTATACCTTTTAAATATGATGTGTGTTTTGCAGACACAAAACACAAATGTTCTGTGGATAGACGACAACATCACCCCTTTTATATTGCATAGAGGTTTAGAGAAAGTCTTTAAATGACTTTAAGTGATGCTGGTAATATCTACAATATTTGACCACGTAAAAGTGATCATCTTCTAAAACTGAACATTTTTCAAAACAGATTATGAAGATAAACATATATTCTTCCCCATCAAGTTTTGCATATGCAGATGAAGTCTTTTCCCCACTAAAAGAACGTAGAAACACCAGAGGATCTTCAAAAGTTCCCAAACACTTTTGGAACAATTCCAGTTGCAGTCTATTACGGAATTTGATGAAGAATCTGAGGAACAGAACAATTGGAAGGATATTTCTCAACCTTAAATGTATGAAATTTGAAGAAGACAAGAACAGAGACAGTGTGTGGTGATACATTTGTCCCTGGAAGCAAAAATTTTTTTATGAAACTTCAAAAGAGAAAAATTGCAAGCTATTTAAAGCACACATTTTAACTCTTTTACAATACCTGGCAGATGAAGTCTGTGTTCAGCTGTTTTTAAAAAATATATTTTGTCTGTTGTGTTTGCTTTATTATTGTGCTTCAGTCACTGTTAGTGTTACATGACAGCTGTATGGATTTGCTCTCCTTTTCAATCTTTCCAGAGTTTAATTAATTTATTAAATTTTTATTAGTCCAACTTTACACTAATACTTCTAAATAAAATCCCCTGTATCCAGTTGTCTCGTGGTTAGTAATAGAGTCCATCATTTAGAGATTTGTTTGAGAACATTATGTGTGTTCTGCCTTTCCGTCTGTTTGGTTTCTGTTATTTATTTTGATCTCCAGCTTTTCTCTCTATGTTGGTTAGTCTCCCACCTGTATCTGGTTCCAACAATCACCTCTGTATTCACGCCCCTCTGGTTCAGGCTGTCCTCATCGGTTCCCATTTGTTTTCATTTGTCTCTGAACTCAGTTTTCTCAGGTTTGTTTCACATTTTTTAAATTGGACGTCAGAGAGTTTTTTTAAAATTTTTTTTACTTTCATAATTTTTTTTCATTTTAATCTACCTGTATTTTGTCTGTATTTGGCTCCTCAAACAAAAACAGCAACACAGACTAACATCCTTGTAGATGCAGCACCATAGAAACCAAGGAACACACCAGACTGGTCACATTTAAAGAGGTGGAGAGGTTTAAAGCAGAATTAGGTAGGAAATCTATTCGGTCAGTAACTGACCAACTTTAGGCTTTGTCTTCTTAGGTTTACAGCTGTGTTATATTCATGGATTCAATGTGTATGACACAACTGTAAACCTAACAAGGCATTGGGTATCCACCACAACTAACATGCAGAGAAAGGAGAAGAATGTAGCAGAAAATGCTTTAAAATGTTTCTGTCTTACATGTGAAACTCTACTGCAGCAAAAAGTAGCTCATCACATCACCCTGACTACAACCTGACTACAACGGGACTTAACAGATTAACCTGTAGATTGTAGAGATATTCTCCACAAACTACAGGTTAATCTGTTAACTCCCCTTTTCTGTATCAAGCAGAAAGCTTTCACCCGTTTGCATTCATCAGCTTTGAATTCTGCCAGAGAACAGCATACTGATCATCCCATTACTATCAGAATAACCTCATGTTGTTTTATTTATCGTAGCAGCCAGGTTTATATTTATAAAATAAATATATCGCTGGTTAACAAGTTGAGAATTATTTTCTTGCACAAGTTTAGTTTATCACCTTCTCATTGTGCATTGGGCATATAGTAAGGATATTTACTTGAAACCATCAAAACATTGACAATTAGATCATAACCACTAGAATGCCAATTACACTTGTGTGTTTATCTGTCAATTTAAATTCATTTATTTGCAAAATACCAAACTACATCAGTGGCAAAGGAAGTTAAATAATACTTAATTTTAAAAGTATTCTTTTAATGGAGAGAAAGCTATATTATTTAATGAGTTTGCTAGTTTAATTCATCCATCCATCCGTTTTCTTACACCCTTGTCCCTTTGTGGGGTCGGGAGGGTTGCTGGTGCCTATCTCCAGAAAACGTTCCGGGCGAGAGGCGGGGTCACCCTGGACAGGTCACCAGTCTTTTGCAGTGTTAGTTTAATAGGTTTATCAATATCTTCTGCTACAACTGGCCCTTTGAGGACGTTCATAATCTTAATGTGGCCCAAAATGTAAATTAATTTGACACCTCTGATGATGTATCATTATGCATAAAAGTGATGGCAGCTCTGTTATTAACTGTTATTGATGAAATATTGATGAACATTTTCCCCTCACATTTCTAAAGGTGAAACAGAGACTGACTTTGATTTCCTACTGTCAACCCACACTTCACGATTGCAGCCACATGGTGGCAGTGTTGTTGTTGTTTTTGTTTGTAATCCTCTGAAAACAAAAGCTTTGTGAATGTTGGTTAGATGTGAAATGAAAACTGTTCCTCAATTCCACATGTGGCATAAATCAGGTTAACTATGACAAAAAAAAGAAAAATGCATCTAGAACGAGATTTTGCAGCTGAACACTGATCACATCATGTTTGAAAATGTGGCTGCCTCCCAAGTTTGAGAGCAGACATAATCTGCTGATCAATACTCAATAATTCCTTCTCACTCAACTACTTCTCTTAATGATCAGACTTTAACTCTACATCGTCCTTTTTCCAAAATCCAAAAATCACTGTTTGCAGGTCACTGTTTGCATTTGCAAAGTTTTTTTTTTGTTGATCAGTACTAATATTAAACATCTGAAAATGTTAGTGGTTTATTGAAAACCTGCCACTACTAAGCAGATCTTAGCTGTGTGAAAGTATCTGCCTCTTCACAGGTTTCTACTGTTTATTGTCCCACACTGTGAAGATGAGTTGTGAGGATTTCTTATTTTTAAAGAAAAAGAATATTCAAAGCAGCCTGACCCTGTGTAGAAATGGAATTACCCCTTTTTAAATCATGAAATGGTGTCAATTAACCACTTTTCTTTTTTTCATTTCACCTGGCCACTCAGGTCTGTTTAATGCCTGACCTGTAAAATAATGAGAAACCTGTCTGGCAATATGAATTAGGGTAAAATATTTCAGTAAAGCAACACATCATGTCCTGATCTAAAGGAATTCAAGGACAGATAAGAAGCAAAGTCACTTGCATCTATCAGTCTGGAAAGAGTAAAAAAACAACAAAAAAAAACATTTGTACAGCTTTAGGACTCACTGTGAGAGCCATTATCCCCAAATGGAGAAAACATAGAACAGTAGTGAACCTCCCCAGGAGTGGCCAGCCGACCAAATTACTCCAAGAACTCATCAGTAACTCATTTCAGAGGTCACAGAAGAGCCAGGAGCTTCAGCTACATCACTGCAGGTCTCACTCACCTCAGTTAAATTTCATGATCCAACAATAGGAAAGAGACTGAGCAAAGTGGCAGCTCAGAGAAAGTTGCAAAGTGAAAACCTCGTTTAACCAAAAAGAAGACACAGACTTGTCTCACATTTAACAAAAACAACAACAAAAAAAACAGTTATACAAGCAAGACAAAGATGACAAATTTGGTGTAAAATTTTATTCATCAGTTTATCAACAGTAACCACTTTGCATCGGGACCTGAATGACTTGCTGTAATTGACGGATTGTTTGTTGATTGATCATGAAGCTCTGTAACAAACGACCCTGAAGGAAAATGTCTTGAGACAAAAGATGTGTGTTGATTTACTTGGGCAAGGACTTGATGACAAGTTTAATCATTTAAATTTTTCATGTTTCCTCACCCCTTGCTCCCCTTGCTCCTTCTCCTTGAGATAATGTGGCATGACCTCAAATATGCTTGAAAGACTTAATTAAAAATAAGTCTGCAAAGAGAGGATCAGCTCTCCACAGCGATGTAAAAACACTCGTTGCCAGTTAACACCAGTGCTTGATTGCAGTCATTTCCAGCAAATCTGGAACAATTATGTTTTCATATAGGCCCAATAGATTTGAATAGCTTTTCCCCTATGAAATGAAACCAGTTACTGAAAACTGTGTTTTGTATTTTCTCAGGTTATCTTTTTCTGATAACTGAAAGTTGTTGAAGTCAAAACAATGATGTGCGGGGGAAAAACAAAAGAAGCAAAAACAGATAAAATAGGGGAACGTTTTTTTATTTAATTTCTTTTTTTTACCAACACTGAAAGCATGTGGTTGATTAAAATCACATGACAGTGGGAGCTAATCTCTTACAGCCTGCTTGTAATGCACCAGTTATCTCTTAAAGTTGTACCTGACAACATGTCCTGGAGAGATTTATGATGGGTGGCATGGCCCCAGCAGCTGTCCACTCAGCAGGCCATCTGCAGGCATGCATGCCTGCTCCACCAATATGTGTCGGAGTGTTTACATTAACCCTATAATACCAACTTTAATTGCTTCCTGTTTCATATTTCTTCAGAAATTGCATCACTCGTCTCCGGGAAGTGTCAGGTACTGCAATTAAAAACCATCACATCTCACTGGGTCTTATCTTTCTGCGGCGTTAAAGGCGTCTGCTGTTGGCATAAGACTAGATTTGAAACAGCGCTGGGAGCCCAGGAGCAATAAAAAAAAAAAAAAAAGACCAGTTTGTTATCAAGAGAAGTGAAACATGAACAGAGAGGCAGTGCTCCCTTGTTGCTAAAGAATGATAAGTGAAGCCACAGGCCAGAAGATGAGGCTGGGAGGACCTTATCAGTGCAGAGTGCTTCCTAGCAAAAGCCTGGCGCCACAGAAGAGTGAGTCTTGTTGATTCAACAAAGGTGTGGGGCAGATAAGGATGTATGTGTGAAATGCTTCGAAGATGAGCTTTACTGTGATGTGAATGACAGGGAGAATAAAGTGGAGAGGGAGGGACAAAGAGAGGTATGTTACCGTAAAGGGACGCAGGTATTTGTTGTGGTGAGAGTGGCTGAGGGAATGTCTTCATTTCTGGAAAGTGCCGCAGGAATCCAGGTGGGAATCCGACTTTAACCCACTGAACGTAAGCAGTGATGGAAGAGGCTTTCAGACCATTTCCCACAACCCAGGGCTGAGGAGCAGCGACAAAACACTCGAAATCAAAAAGTACTTCATGTTCAGGAATCCAGCGTCTAGCAGAAGCAGTCATACCTGTTTATCTTTAACATTTTGTACAGCCACAAGTATTTCATTGCCACTGAAAAAATAACGTAATGTTGTACCAAATTTTGGATATGAAAAAAAAAGATAGTTTTAACAAAGATTTTGCAAGGAAAACAGCTGCAATAAAATAACAAACTTTATTTTAGACATGAATTTACTGTGTTGATATGACGTCCTGGACATTGTTTGGGTAATCATACCTTCCATTTATGTTAGCGCTGTGTGCTAACCCTTAGCTCTTTGAGGACATAACAGTACTGTATTTATTGAATAATGTTAGTACACAAGGGCGTAGGAACAAGTTTATCATTGGGGGGGACACATATCGGAAACTTGAAAGATTCGTAAATAGCTTGAGCAAAAAAGTCAAACAATGGTGTCATCAATGTGTTACTCTAATCTGACCCCTTGTAACGAGTAATCTAACGTGTTACTATTTACAATCCAATAATCAGATTAAAATTACGTATCCAAGTTAAGTATTTGTGATTATCTTTAGAAAACACATATTGTTACTTTCTTCTTTTTCCTTGGGGAGATACGTTTCATATGTAACACCAGCGACACAAACGTAAACGATGGAGGGAAAAGAGATGCACATTTTCTAGCTGATGGATGAATTTTTCATTGAGTGATCAAATTACTCTTTCAAAGTAACTATGCCATCCATGGCAATAAACTAACTACACTATAAATCATATGTGTGTAGACCTGTCACAATAACAAATTTAGATTTTTGATAAACAATATTATTGTTGTTTTTAGACCATTTTTAAGTAATAAATGTTAATGGCAAAATTATAATGCAAGAACACACTCTGAAAGATCAGTAAACTTAAAATTATAATGAACATTTAACACACAACTGGAAGGCATTTCAAATATCCAAAATAAATAAACAAAACGACAAATAGAATTAATTTTTTAAGTCTTTGTAAATAAAATTTTCCTTCAAAAAAAAGGTTTAGCTGAGACCAAAGCACCAACCTGAAAGCTTTTATCATACAGTCTTTTGTAGAAAGAAAGAGAAATAAAAATAAGTGATAAATCATGCCAATGGAAATTATTGAATTTGTTTTAATTTATCATGAGCATGGAGCTCGGTTCATTGTGCGCGTTGAAGCACAATGACTTCCCTCTCTGTCACAAAACATTTTCTGTATATTGGGTGGAAGTTGCTGATTTCTGACCTTAAACATGAATTGTACAGTTTTAATATTTCAGTATTCTGGGACCTTGTTGCTCTGCTTGGGTTCCCCAAGGTTCAGTTTTGGGCCCACTCCTCTTTTTACTGTACATACGCCCAATAGGTTTTATTTTAAATCGCCACAGTAAAGGATTCCAAAAAGGTTTGGTTCCCTCGATTTAGAAAACTCAAGAAATCACCTGCCTTATTTACCTTCCCTGTTCCTCGTTTAGTCAGAATGCTGGATTTGGGGTGGAGCCCTCCATGCATGGTTAGTTGTTTCAGAGTCTTAACATCCGTGGTGTTTATCTCCTCCTTTTGCCAACTAGCTATTCCCGGCAGGATCTCTGATTACTGGTAAGGCATAGCTGTTTATTGCACTGATCTTGTTCTTGCCATTGAGCTGGCTTCTCGGGACTTGCTTTATTCGTTGGAGGTATTTGGCTGCGACTCCTTTCCTTGTGACCTCATCGAGGTTGCCATTTGCTTGTGGTATTCCCAGGTACTTGTAACTGTCCTCAATGTCTGCTATTGTTCCTTCTGGGAGTGAGACCCCTTCTGTGTGGACGACCTTCCCTCCATCCGACCACACTTCTCTAGTCCGAATGACATCCCAATGTCAGTGCTGTAGATCCTGGTGGTGTGTATTAGTGAGTCGATGTCTCGCTCGCTCTTGGCGTACAGCTTAATGTCATCCATGTAGAGGAGGGTTAGGGTAACATTAATGGTGGCCCCATTCTTGAGTCGGTATCCGTAGCCAGTCTTTGTTGGTGATTTGGCTGAGGGGGTTCAGATGCAGAACAGCAGTGGACACTTGTGCAAGTGGTTTGTTTGCAGTTTGCATTATATATAAATAAAAAAATAAAATAAAAAAACAAAACTGCAACTGCAAACCAACTGTGCAAGTGGTTTGCAGTATATATTAAAAAAATAAAAAATAAATAAATAAATACAAAACTGCCCTGCGACAGACTGGCGACCTGTCCAGGGTGACCCCACCTCTCGCCCGGAACGTTAGCTGGAGATAGGCACCAGCACCCCTTCCCAACCCCACTAAGGGACAAGGGTGTAAGAAAATGGATGGATGGATAAAAAACTGCAACTGCAAACCAATTGTGCAGTTTGCAGTATATATATTAAAAAAATAAATAAATTAAAAATTAAAAATTAAAAAAACCCTGCAACTGCAAGCCACCACTTGCACAAGTGTTAATCAAATGGGGCAGAAATCAAAAACTCTGGAAAGAATCATAATTCTTTCCAGGAAACTTTCTGCCCCCACTGCTGTTCTGCATAAGTCTGAATCCCTTCAGCCAAATCTTCAATGCGAGCCATCCCGTCCTTCCAACCAGACTCCAGGATGGTGGCTCATGGGATCCTCCCGGTCAGAGCCGTCATGCACTCCCGCGACATCTGCCCCCGACCCGGAATCGGTTAGGCACCTTCTGTGGGAGTGTAGCGCTGCCGTGGACCTGTGGGCAAAGGCCCGCTCCTTGCAATTCCCATACTTGCCAGCAAGGGAGGTCCTCGACACGCAGCTAGTGCTGCACAGGGTGAGCCACCGGAAAACATAAAAAAAGGGCATCATGGAGATGTGGCTCACCCTAGCCACCATATGGACCTCCAGAAACCTGCTGGTAAGCAGGCGCAGGCAGATGCCCACCCACGTTTCTGTGATCCGAATGGTGGCAAAAAAAAAAGAAAAACATACAGAGCTACAGGTGGCGCGCCTGTAGCTCAAGGACACAGGCACAAAGAAGAATCGCCTCCGCCTCTTTGGACGAAGGAGCCGGCGCTCCACGGACAGAGGTCCCAGCAGCAGCGGCCTGGCTCTCCGGGTGAGGCAGGTGGGAAGGAGCAATGGGGGAGGAAAGCCCCTCTGAGCACCATCGCTGTTTGGAAGAACGGGATGGCTCCAAACTTCAACCAGACTGGCCACGGATACCGACTCAAGAATGCAGCCACCAAAAGTCTCCTCCTCTACATGGATGGCATCAAGCTGTACGCCAAGAGCGAGTGAGACATCGACTCACTAATACACACCACCAGGACCTACAGCACTGACATTGGGATGTCATTCGGACTAGAGAAGTGTGGCAGATGATTACAAAGAGAGGGAAGGTCATCCACACAGAAGGGGTCTCACTCCCAGAAGGAACAATAGCAGACATTGAGGACAGTTATAAGTACCTGGGAATACCACAAGCAAATGGCAACCTTGATGAGGTCACAAGGAAAGGAGTCACAGCCAAATACGAGGGGGTACCCAAAAGTTTCCAGAATGACGCTGCTGCACGCGCAGTTTTCGTAGTACACGATTCTGCCGCTAGGTATTTGTTCAACCACGCCTTCTCAATCAGTGTGCCAAGCTGCGTTGATGTGGAAGGTTTCATCTACCCGCAGTGAATTTTCTTGTAAGAGCTGTTTTGTCCAGCCGTCGTTTTTCTTCATGGAGAAGTTCTATGAGCAGCCCGCGGCTGAAGCTTTGCTTCCTGCTCGGGGAAAAAAGCATTGGAAACCGTTCAAATGTTAAAGACCGCTTACAAGGATGACGTTATGTGTCAAGCTCAAGTTTACTCGTGGTTTACCCGCTTTAAAAATGGTGAAATGTCAATTGATGATCAACCGCTTTTTTCCGGAGCAGGAAGCAAAACTTCACAGCCGCGCTTGTGAAGCCGGAAAAAAGCGGCTGATCATCAATTGACATTTCACCATTTTTTCACCATTTACTTGTGGAGGGATGATGTCCCTCCACGAGTAAACTTGTGGTTCACCCACAAGTTTACTCGTGGGTGAACCATGAGTAAACTTGAGCTTGACACATAGCGTCATCCTTGTAAGCGGTCTTTAACATTTGAACGGTTTCCGATGCTTTTTCCCGAGCAGGAAGCAAAGCTTCAGCCGCGCGCTGCTCATAGAACTTCTCCATGAAGAAAAACGACGGCTGGACAAAACAGCTCTTACAAGAAAATTCACTGCGGGTAGATGAAACCTTCCACATCAATGCCGCTCAGTGTTCCTGCTTCTACGCTTTACCTACTTTCCAGATGGAAAATCTGCGCTTTCTTGTTGGGTTTTGAACGGACACTTATCTATACCTTCACTGCACTAATGTAATCTTTTTGTTTTGTTGGGTTTTCTAGAAAACACATGAAATTGGGTAGCTTAATTATGATCATTCTTAGTTGTTTGACTCCTAAGGATGTTTAAGAGTTTAGAAATTCATTCTTCTAGACATAAGAGAAGTCAATTTAAAATTAACTTTAATGTGTGTAAAAGACTCATGTGTCGTATCTGCCTGGTAGAGTTTTCCATCCAGAATTGCTTCATGATTGATTGTCCTACAAGCTCTCTGTATTGTGCATAATTCATCAATAAACCTGATTGAGTGATTTTACCTGAACAGTGCTTGGTAAGTTTTTTTTTCACAACAATGGACAAAAACATTAAAGGCTCTCAAGTAAAAGGCGTGGCAGTTTTAGCTAATGTTGGACCCATGAGCCAATGCTAACATTAGCATATTAGCCTGCAAAGACTTTTATTTGTCATCTTTTCAAAGAAAAATTAACCTGTAACCAAATATGCGAGTAGTAAAGGCATACATGGCACATGAAAATATACTGAAGACGAATAACTCACCTTTAAAGAAGCTCTGTTTCTTCCAATGGAAGCTTCCCGCACTTTATTGCGCGCCGCTGAGCTGAAGCATTCACTCCAGTGACAAAAAATCCAGTTTACTCAAAATAATGTAGCCTTGTACTTTTCTCAGGCCAAACATGTCCATTTACTTGACATTACTTGAGTTGAATAAACAATTTAGTGAGACTTGAGTAAAGCATACAAACCTAATTTAAGTAAGAATAGGTATTGCCTTTTAGATTTTCTAGGCAAGGGCGTAGGAACGAGTCTGTCATTGGGGGTGTGACAGCTGACCCTACTGTCACACAGACCTGAATGGTAACTGTTTGTTTTGTTCATCCTTAATATTAATTTAGACATTAATTAGTGAATAGTTTAGATTTTTATTTTTGAAAATTATTTTCATTAGCTTGACTCTTTAGTTAACTATTTGAAGTGCACACATTTAGTTATCTTTATTTGTCAGTTCTTTATATTTTTGTTAAAAGCAACAAATTAATTTATTTGTTTTGAGTTACCAGTTTCCTTTGCAGCTGCTGCTGGAGGGTCACAGAAGAGCTCCAGCTAATTGACATCCGTATATGGCTGGCAAACCTCCTCAGCGGGCCGTTCCATTTGTTTGCCAGGGGACGGGGAAATTTGGTTTTCTTTAATTTAATTTGACCATTTCTTTAATGTTTCTTCTATTTGGTAATTTCAGTATATGTTTGTTTAATTTAAAGATTTGGTGTTGTATTGATTAGTATTTGTTTACGTTTTTGTGTGTTTAATAAAAAAATTTTTTTATTCTCCTGTCATTTTTAGCCACAAACATTTAATAAAAAATATCTACAGATATGTGTTTCTGTCTCTGCAGCCTGGTGTTCCTGCATGGATTCATGGATTTACAACAGACACTACAGTAATTTACAGGATCAGAATGTGAACTAAATATAAAAAGTATGTTTTTATCATACAGAATGAGAATTTAAAGGACTTCATTTTCAGATGTATACATTATTATACATCTCAACTCTATTTACTTTGTAGCAAAAATGTTCACTAATTTATTTTTAAACCTCTCCTCAAGCACTTTTCTTATTGTCTTATGTAATTAATATAATTTTTGATATAATTAATATAATTAATTAATATAATTTTTATATCTTCACACTCTGAAACTCCACCTGGCTCTCCTATGCCTGATCTGCTCCTCTCATAATAAAATAATTTAGCTTATTTAATCAAACACTGCTTTAAGCGTCTTCAGAACTTGATTTCTGTTTCTTGGTTGTGATGATGCTGACCAGAACAGCTGAAATTCAACTACGAACGTTTTTTTGACTCTACTTTTTTACTAAATTGAAAACTTCTGGAGACATTTTAACCTTCTGCTAAAGGCAGCATTTTTGCCTATATCAGGATTTCCTATATGCAATTCTGTTTTTTGTCATAGTTTACTAAGGACACGTTTCAGGTATATTGGTGCATTTTAAGCTTTCATCAGCACCAAGACTTTCGTTATGGCGCTGGGCCGTATGCATAAAGTTGCAGACTCCATTACAACTTCTTCAGGAATTTTTCTAGTTTCATTTTTAGTGTCTGTTTAACAAGCTGCTGAAATCTCAAAGGACAGCAGTCACGAGCTTTGTTCCATCTATTGCCAGAGAGACATCACTCATGCTGCTGATGACCTAGAAAGTGTCCCTGGGATAATCAAATATACATAAAATTTATCAGCTTGCTTCAAAAAAAATATATCTCTGCATAAATTTCAAACAGCATGCAAGAGTCTTTAATCTGCCAAATAAATTATAAGGTTTTGATCTGGCGCACAACGAGAGGTTTATCTACTTCTACAAGATAAACATTCGCAATCCAATTTATGTAAATTACCGGGATGCTTCCCCCCCCTTTTTTTAAAATATCTCACTAAAAGTCTGATTTTAAAGGGAAGCTTTAAATATTTTTAGAAAATGTAAATATTGCAGCCACTTCAAAAACAGAAAGCCACAGCACAGATATTGTTCACGTGTCAGTTGTCCTTGAGCAGAGTGACAAGTATGTTATTGCGGTGGCGATAAAAATCTAAACGAGCTCTTCAGTTCTATGAAAAGCATCAAGCTCTTTATTAATGCAGCTCTCAGCTTTTATGCGTTTCCATCTTTCTGTTCTATTCCTGACTCTTATCGGTGTCGTTTCAAGGTGTTCATCATTATAAAGTATCTTTCATACTTTTATTTAGTTTGTGAGATTTCTTTTTTTATTTACTAAGTGGGTTGAGAAGACTAATGACCTTCTCCAGCTGGATAAAGAGATTTTTCAGTAATTCTTTTCTCTAATGACATGCAATAAACATTTATCTGTTTGCTCTTGGTTTATTGCAAATGTGTTATTCGTTCTTATCTCTCTTGGTCAAGCAGCTCGTCGAATTAAGAGTCTGAGAATCAGAGAATCATTCTGAGATTATTCCGCTTTAGACGCTTTTCCTTCAGTTTCTATAAAGCAGTATTTTATCTTTTGACAAACTGCCATGTTATAGGTGATCCACCCTAATGCTGGAAGGAGAAAGGGGTCATCTCATGGTGTTGGAGTAATTTAGTAAAAAAAAAACTTAAGTCTAGAACTCAGAAAAAACAAGTGTCCAACCTGAAATAGAGTCAATAAGTCTAGTCAAGTCAGAGCTCACTGATGTAGCAGATTTAATGAACAAAACACAATGTCTTTCATTCAAAAAGACAAAAACACCCGTTTCTCTTATTTTTTTTGAATATATATCAAATTTACTAACAAGATACACAAAACACCTGCAGCAGCTACAATAAGATGCTTATCAAATACAAATATTTCCTGTAGAAGTCTAATTTTCATATACAAAGCTTATCCATAGAATTGAGAGAAAAGTTGAGTTTTAAATCTAATCAAGTTTTGCCAACAAGAACATCAATGTTGTTTGGTCAGGCAACTTTCATGTTTTTGGTATTAGGATGCCAACCCCAATTTAAGCTTAAAACTAAAGATGACAAAGCTTTAGCAGATGTGGCCATCACACAATCTGGAAATCCTTTTTTTATGCTATTTTGAAGTGAAACACCTTTTGATTTTCCAGTTGAAAGCTATATTTACTGTTTTACTCATTCTATATTAACGTGATACATTTAGAAACTTGGTGTAATGCTGATTTCAAGACAATACCCCAGCTACTTGCACTGAAACTGCACTGGCACACACATTTATAATATATACATTTTACATTCAACCTGCCGCTGCCTCTTGGAAGGTTTTAGTTCACATGGGGGTGGATGACTAATAAAATCGGTTTGCTTCTGGTGGTCTGAGCCAGCGATGGATGCTGTGAGTGCTAGCAAGCGTGGGAGATGCTTCCTATCTACCGAGGGAGAGAAAACACATGCGGGGCCCTGCGCTTTCTTGCAGAGCAAGCCCACTCCAGCACCCCATACAGCTCCCATTGATGAGAGTGGCACTTTCGCCCCCGTCTCCCCCCTCATCGACCCACATTTGGTGCATTAGAGCTTTGCTTGGAGGAACATTACGAAAGAGAAAACGTACAAATTTAGGAGACCATCTTCTTTCCCACCTCTCCATCTCCATCATAGTTTTTATTTTTATTTTCTGATATCAAATGAAGTTCAGTGTATCTTTATGCATTTTTTTTATCGTATAGGAGTCATTGTTTTTCACAGTGAGTTTTTCTCTCAATTACCTAGGAACAGTTTCCTAGGTAATACTGAATGGACACTGAAGGCTCACTGAGTTGTTTAGGAAATTCTACCGTCGGAGGTGAATGCTTTGATTGGATAGCAGGTGGAACAAGAGAACTGGAAATGCATGACAGCTTTCCCCCTGTTGCTGGAGTCCTAAAGTGCTGCTTTCATTTCGTTCTGACATCCTGACTTCTGAGAGCTTGCTTTGTTTCCGCTGCTGGCAGCAAAAGTCACCTCGAGGCTCAGCAATGAGTGATGCCAAAAGACAATAAAGAGGCATGCCAGTTACAAGCTTCTAGATGCGACAGCAAATACCCAATATATTGGTCTGTGGCTGTTCCAACACTGATATTAAACCACATGATTTGTGTCTTTTAGTGGTTTTCAGCATCTGCTGTCTAATACAATTAGAAATGTATTTTAAATGAGTTCTTGCATACTTTTGTCAGCCGTGGGTTGCAGAATAACAACTCGTTTTATAAATAATTTCTGACTTTTGCTCAGCTTGAAAAATTTCAAGTTGATTAAAAGCTTGAAGCCCAGGCCATCAGTCTGTGGTTTTTTCCAGTGAAAATCATAGAATGGGTTTTATTTAATCATTCTGGATGCTGAAGTACGCCTTAAAAATTTTATAAAGTGTTAAAGATGTGATGGATGGTTTTGAAATTATATGAAGATTTGTAATCAGTCCCTTTTAGTACGATACCCCCAAATAAAATTCAGTGCAAAGCAACTGCCTTAAGAAACATGAGATCAAAACCGAACTTTAGGCTAACATGGAAATCTCTACATGTATTGTACGTCACGGCAAACAGACAATCTGCACTGTTGAAACATGGTGTTGGCAGCATCATGCATGGATAGGGAAACGGGCTGAAGCTTGAAAGGAAGATAACTGCAGGGCAATCTTATTCAAATCCATCGGAAAATGTAAAAAGTATTTATGGCGTAGCTGCAAGCCTGCCAAGACATGACTGTTCAAGCCAGGCAGGGACCAAAACATTGCAATGATTATTTACACCATATGTGAAGGTACACCAGCTTACTGGAGTTTACTTTTCTTCGGAGCGAACAGAGAAACTGGTCAGAATTAATATGGAGATTGAAGGAGAAAAGCACAGTGCATTTTGGGAAGAAAAAACTGGTAGTGGTTGCAAAACACTTGATACTGAGATGGGAGTATTTAGGGTTGTTTTCACCTTCCAGCATGAAAACAACCCTAAACATACAGCCTGGGCTACAATGGAAAAACTTAGAATGAAGTCTATTAATGTGCCAGAAATGTCCTGATCTAAATTCAACCAACAATCTGGGTTGAAACTTGATAGTTTTTTCAAAGAAAACCCAAAACACCTGCATCTACCCTGCAATTAAAGTTAATACTAGAAAGTACTGACTCGCAAATGTGAAAAGTGAGAATGAGTACACGGCATTTGAAGACTTTTGAAAGGAAGAATAAGCTCAAGACATTTATTCAGTATGTGTTTTTGACCACCAAAGTTTTGCTGCTCTTTTATATTTAATGTGCAATTTGCCTGGAGCTCAACTATATAAATGAAAACGAGTTCGTTCAGATTTCCCCTCCCAAAGTCTTCCACTTGGATTTTGTGACAGGAAACCCACAATAATATAGTTAATAAAAACCTCTAAGTTATTAAATTACAATTAGATTTATGAGAGTAAGATTAATTCAGTCAGATGGATGTTCACTCCATCCATAAATGTCTAAAAATTTCAAACATTACCAAAGGCTAAGAATTTTTATGATGTGCAGGAGAAATGGGGCATAACATATTCATCAAACCTTTCAGTGATCCATTGTGCCATTAAAAGTGAATGAAGGCCCTTTTATTTGAGGAAAGATCACCCCCCCCCAGGACAGAAATGCTCCATCAAGTAAGTTGATGATCGTTCAGAATGTCTTGATCTGAATTTTAAGTGTCTTGTTCTTCTAAGAAAGAAAATTAGTTCTAATAATTAACAAGAGTAAAATCCTCAACACAAAGGGAGAAATGGTACTTCTCCGGATAAGGTTCCAACTTTTATTACTCTGTAGGTTCACTCCACGCATGTACTCTCACACATTCACTCATTTGCATCTATCTAGTCATCATGGGCATTAGATGCTGAACACCTGACATGTTCTAACTGGAGGTTTTTCTTGAATAATCCCACTAGCGAACCACCACAGGCTCTTTTAGCTGCCATGATGCAGTGAGTTGAGGAGCCTCTCATCAAACGCTACTACAACTAAAGTCTTAGCATTTAAGGCTGTCCAAAAACTGCTTAAATTGTGGTAGCACTTGAAATATTAAGTAGAGGCTCTTAGTGTCTGATGCAGCCACCCAGAGGAAAGTTTCACGCACAACTTCCTGCCTTCTTTCTCTGCTCGTTTTTTAAGTTTGATTATTGTAAAAGAAGCATCCAAGAGCATAACAAAACCCTCTTAAAAGGATTGCTTAGATTTTGTTGAAAAATATAATCTGGAATAATCTGGATTCCACTTTTATAAACTTAATTTTTCATTTCTAGGATGTAAACCCGCAGAGCTGCTCCAGTGAAAATAAGTGACAGCGAGACACGGAAGGTGTTTCATTATTCATGCCAAATGCATTTATTGACTAAATGTACAGCACACAACAGACACAAATTACCATCATGTCCTTTCTGTCTGGTGTCGTCTTCTCACTTTTCCTGTGATGTGATCTGTTTCTGGTCTATTCCCCAAGAAAGGAAAAAACAATCCCATAAAATCTGACTTTCTTACCACTTAACAATAAATCTATTTACAGAGTTGCTAAGACACTGATAAACAGATGAAACACCTTTTCTAAAGTTCACATTAAGTTGTTGTGAAAGCCTAAGAGGATAAAGAGGGGTCGTTTTTTTTTTTCTGAGTTCAGTTTTCAGACAGTTTTCTTTTTCCAACAGTGTTTATTGTTCATATTCCTTTGGTGGAAATGCTGCATACCAGAAATAAAGACTCAGTTGGATCAATACGTGGTTGAAGTAATGCTCCATCCACACATGGAGTATTTTCATCCTCTGCTCTCTCTGTTTTAGACATATTTCTCTGTACAGTTTTCCTTTTCTTCATCACACAGGTTTATCAAAGGCAACAGAGATCTGCCCAGCTTTTCCCCTCCTCTCATGCCGCCTCCTCCTACTAATCTCACCCCTCCAGCAGTTGGGCCCAGTGCTATACATGTCCAGGTTTGGACAGGTAGGCTATGAGGGCAACAACCACCCCCACGTACATCCCTGTTCCAACCGTAATGGACAGGGCGGCCAGGAACAGGGCTCTTCTGGAGCTCATCCCCGCTCTGGAGAAGTCTCCCTTAGCAATGGCCTTGCCTGTCTAAAAAAGCAAAGCAGAGAGTGATATGAGCTGCTGTGTTACTCATCAGCATAGAGTGTATGAGTAGGTGTTAAGCCACAGTTAAAAGAGAAAAAAACAAGAAATGCTCTCAGGGAGCCATTAGTTACCATGGCAATTAGGTCATTATGCCTCTGACAGTGACAAATGTGTTGTTTGGTTGTTTTGGTCATTGAGGGGGGAAAAAAGCAAGACCTCTATTTATTCTTCTGACGCATTAATTTTAGCTCCGGTATTTCTTTTTTCTCCCAATAACTGCAGAAGATGTTGCAAAGCACCAAATGCAGGCAAGCCATACTTTATAATGTCAAAATTCCTACCTTTTCCAGACTCAAATTTCAGAAGTCAGTCTCTCAAAAAAAGGAAGGAAGGAGGGGATTGATGGGTAAACAGACAAATATACTTACAAACTGATGTCAGAGAAATGGATGGATGGCTTTTTATATGAAATAAAAGTGACATTTTCTAATTTTCACAGTATATGCCCAGAAACCTAAACATATACTGGGTTTGCTTTGGGTCCTTTGGAACTGAAAGATAAAGACTAGTCCAATCTAGGATATTGTTTATAACCAAAAAAGGGGGGCCAAACTGACACATACACATAAACATATATGATATATGTTTATGAAGCCCACTGCTCATACCAAGCTCACAGGCGATAAAAAAAATCTGAGTGTTAATGCTTTCTCTGCCTGGTGCATTTCTGAATTTATGTACTCAATCATCCAAAACAATTGCAAACAGGATCACAGGGTGGTAAATGGGTTGCGGCAGACACTTGTTTGAGAGCTTGTGCTTGCTGACCTTAAGAGTGGTGCAATCAGAATTAATGACCCGCTCGAGGTCTCTGGGCCCTGTACCTTGTGAGAGTAATAAAAGGCAACGATGCCCAGTGGCCAGAAGCAGCAGAGCATAGAGAAGATGGCCAGGCCCAAGTAGTCCCGAGGGGGAAGTACGATGAAGTTGTCCTCACTTTCACTATCGCTGGAGCTGTCACTCTGGAAAACAGCACATTTACAAGGATCAATAAAAACAGTAATCAGATTTTATTATGCTTTCAAGTTTACATTTTGAGTTGGCAAAAAAGAAAAAAGCAAAAAAGAAAATGAGGCTTTGATCTTGACTGAGACACCTACAAAATGTATGAGTAAGTTAGACTGACACGCAATAGTCAGATGTACTTTGAACTTCTTCAAAGTGATGTTTCTTGACAAGACGCACCCTCCCACTCCTGAGCTTTCCCACTCCTCCTCTCCCTCCTCAGGACGGGGTCTCTGTCCTTGTTTCCCAAAACCAGCCGTGACAGTCTGAGTTCGGTCAGCTGAAACAGATTTGGTGCTTCTGTCAACACCCATGAGCAGGGTGACAGATAACTCAAGATTAACGGATTGTTCCATCATCACGAGGTGACAGAAGAAACAGCGAGACGACAGTGTCATTTATGTACTAAATTGCTTCTCCAGCCTGAGAGACCTCTACAATCCTCCCCTAATGTGCCAAACATCTTACAAGGCATGGCGCGTTCCGCAGTCAGCAGATACTGTCCCTTAATGCTCAAATTCAAAGCCACAGGCTCTGAGCGGGCTAATGAATGAGGGATCTGACTGACACGAGCCCATCAGGCCTGCAGCAACAATAACAGTGTGACATGTGAGTGACCTTTAAGAGGGGGATGCTACACTTCTTACTGCTGTACCAGAGACTGAGAGGACGGTTTTGTAAATGAATAGCCTCCATAAGGAGCAGGTTTCATTTGTTAGGCGTGTTGTCTGCCTTCAGGGATCCAATGAAACAGGAAGAAGGAAAAAAAGAGAGAGGAAAATAAAAATCAATGCAAGAGGCAGAACTTCTAGCAACCGTTTTACAGGTAATTAAAGCCTGGAAAGCAAGAAGTGAAGCGGCATTCAGGCATGTAAAGTGAAGCTTGTTGTATACATTTTCTCTTGTGTCTTCTGATTTAAACAGGCAGCATCATTTTTGTATTCGGAGCAATTTAGCAAAAAGCCATTGCAGGTGTAGCCCAATACATTTGAATATTTTAGAAATTTGTAAGGTAAAACATTATTTACAGCCTCATTACATAAAGGAGACATTTCAAAATATTTCAGATAGGTTTTACTTTAGTAATTTCTTCCTTTTGTTAATGAAATCTCAAAATTCTGTTTCTCAGGATTTTGCAAAACGGCAATAAAAACTATTTGTAATGCAGAAATATTTTATTTTGGTTATTTTATGGCCAACACAATCCCAGGGAAGACTGCTGCCCAACAACCAGTCACTCGTACTCCACACAAATGTTAAAGAAGATGATTTCTTTTGCATAGTGCTATATCCAAGCATATGAATGGAAATCTGGGTGAAAGGAAAAAAATCTTTTCAAAAAGATGAAAATACACAAGAGCAAGACAAAAAATAATTATCAACACAGAAACGTTGGCCTACTGAAAAATGTCATACGAACGAGATGTGTGGTCGGGATTTTGTTTTCAGCTGATGAAGCGGTGGGTTGGTTGTTACAGAATACCGAAGTTGCCATCATTGGTCTTTTTTAGAATACCCAGTTTGGTGACCAATCAAGTGCAGTGATGTCATGATCACTATACCACATACTGGTACTTTTGGCAGTGTGGGTCGGTGCCAGGTTTTTCTGTGAAAGGAAAATTTTAATTTCGATGAAGCTTGTTCTCTTACACTTGACGACAGATGGCTGATCTGTCTTTGGACGAACACGAGCAGCTGGCCTGACTCCCCAAATGATCACTGACTGTGAAAATCTAACACTGGACCTTAAGCAACTTGGATTCTGTGCCTTTGCTTCATATTACTCTCAAGGATTAGGGCTTGTGCACCTTTCCTTGAACCACACTTTTTTCTTGCGTTCAATTTTCCATAAATATTCATAGATTCACCACTCTGTAAACTTAATATTAATTGTTAATATTACTGATGTTTATGGAGCCTTCTATTGGTCTTAGATAATTTTTTTTTTTTTTTTATAACCAGATTTCAAAGTTTTCATTAGTTGTAAGATATAATCAACATTCACAAGAGATGTATAAACTCTTATATCCCTTTCTCATTACTGAGATGCACCTGTATTTTGAGAAAATCATGAGACGGACGCACAAGATTAACAAGCATTTAACAAATAGCAAGCTTCTCCAAGATAAAATTTAAAAATTCCCTGTTATTTGATTTATGAACACAGCCCACCTGGACAGCCAGGTGTATCCATCAGAACAGCAGCTGGTCATTACCGCATAACTAAACTACAAGCGCGTGTAATCTCCCGTTATCTCTGTGGCAACACTTGATAACAGTCCAGAGTGACCAGAGTGTTCAGTCGAACTGACAGCCTCTTTGATGCCGACTCCTGTCGGCTGGGTTCGCTGCTCCTCCCCAGTCTGCTCTGTCTGGATAACTGATGGAGGCTCCACCGAGACACACTGCCTCTAACAACCCTGTCACTGCTCTCTCCGAGGCCTCGTTAGCCTCAGGAGGGGACAGTCGCCTCAGCACACAGAGACCCTGCTGGCTGGGGCAGTCACAGCGGCATCGTGGAAGGAGGACTTGCTGGTATTTTATTTCTCCCCCGTCACACACATGTCAAACATCTGCCAGTTCAGTTTTCCCTTTCGTTATACAGTACGGCTTCTTCTCCAGGTAAATAAAAATGTACATATGAACATTTTTCTTTTTTTTTTCCCCCATTTTTATTCCCGAAGCTCCGAAACTCTTCCCGTTTGCTGCCGTTTCTCGACACGGCGCAGCTCTGCATTAAGTCTGCTTTCATGATTTATAAAACACATAAATCATGGGTGCACAAGCAGAGAGGCGAGTAAAGAAACACAGCTGCTCGTAATGCAGCTCGAAATCCAGCTTTTCATCAAACATCTATTCGTCAGATTTATTTGCCCTTTTTGAATTGAAATAGAAAAACTTCAGCTGGAGGCTCACCTGCTACGAGGGCCATGCATCAGCCGAGTCCCGCCTAATTCCCTCAAAGCAGGACATTACTTATAGCATTAATGGAGCTTGCTTCAGTGTCTCTATCCATCTGCCAGGCCTCCGAGTGACAGGAGCTGGCGCGATCATCAGCTCGGTTAGGGTGCTATACTTCTTCCTCTGCCAGCTCAGAGCCCTGGGTATTTCATAAGTGTCCTTGCTTAAAATTAGATTTTCTACACTTCTGAAAAGAGTTTCTCTCCATGCTCCTTTTTCTCTTCTCTCTGTCTTTTTTTTTAAGCCGTTATAGCCCTTAGACAAAAAAAAAAGTCTGGACTAATAAGGTCAGATATGAAATTTTCTTTGAAATTAATAAAACAAAAGCCGACTTATATACCGCATAAATTTTTTAGGACCCTGAGTACATAGACCGTTTGGAAAGAAATTTTAATCACATTAAATCACGCCGGCACTCCATAAGAATAGCAAACTAAAAAGGTATTACTGCAGTCTGTGCACCATGACTCATGTTTTTACAAGACGTCATTCTGTGCTGGATAAAAGATCATCTTTAATCACCGAGAACAAATCAGCATCAGAATCAGCCTGTCAAACACTCAAAAAAACCTGTAGTAATAAGATATATACCTAAAACTAACACTGCATCACCAGTGTGGCAAAGTGGTGGCAGCATCATGCTGTGGGGACGCTATCCTTCAGCAGAGACAGGGAAGTCAGTCAGTGTTAATAGGTGATAAATACTAAGTAATGCTAGAAGAAAAACTGTTTTTGGCTGCGAGACTTCAGATCAAGGCAGAGATTCATGTCTAAATAGTCAGAGCTACAATGATCAGAGCATATTCATATGTTAGAATCATAGATGTCAAAGTCCAGATCTGAACTGGGAAGAGTTCATGCCCAAAAACAGTTTCCCCCCCAACATGACTGAACTGGGCAGAACTTCATTCCGTGCACTAGCAAAGAGAGAAATACTACAAAGATCTGTTGCTGTAATTCAAGTTTTACAAACTACTGCCTCAGGGAAAATTAATAAAAATCCACACTTTCAGCTCTTTGTTTAAAAAAAAAAAAAAAATTAAAATCATGTATGCTTGTAGACTGCAGTTGGTGGCACTACTGCCTTAAAGCAAGATCTCCTATTATCTCCCAGCATATCTGATCCTTCCACTTCACAATTACACTCTACTTTTCTTGGTTTATCACATGAAAATCGCTGTGAGAGACATTAAAGTTTGTGGTTGTGATGCAACACAACGTCAAAAACATAAAAGTTTATGACAGCTGTTCAGTGGCACAAAAAGTGGGTATGCAGGGTATGCAACGCATAGGGGCGCAGCACCAGGGGGGTGCCAAAACCCCGTCTGGAGGGGGCGGCGCGCCAATGATGTTCCCCCATACACTTCAGCGCGCCTTACGCTCCTTCACCTCGCGCACATAACGAGGTAAATGTAGCGAGTTTTACACTTCACGTATCGTCGCCTGGGGGGGCGAGTGAGCGTCGCTCCTCTCCTTCACCCTGACCTTCCTTCCCTGGGGGGGAGGAGGGGGCGCCGATCTATGTTTTCGTGGCGAGAGTTGTTATAGTTGCGTGGAAATATATAGTTGCGTCTTATAGTTGCGTGCAAATCTATGTATTTTCATAAAGTTTAGTTGCGCCACTAACATTTATTAGTTTAAATGACTGAATGTGAGAGAAAGCTATGAAGGCAATTAGCAAGTGAGATCTCAACCTATTAACTTTGGCAATCTAAAACATCTATAATTCATATCCTGTGGAAAAAAACCAACATGTTTCACATTCAAATACAAAGATTTACTCCAGTTTAAAAAAGTAGAACCTTAGGCAGTGGTTTTATTGATATGCGTACTCTCTAAGAAACTCGCCTCAGTTTGGATTTTGAAGCCAGGCACCATCTTCACTTCTAAAATTTGAATTAAAACTTTTGGTTTTGGTTAAAAAAATGCAAACCTGGGGGAGCATGACCCATCACTTTAGTCATTATGCTGGACTGCTGGGCTGCCACTGGGACTTTTTCCTCATTCAGCCAAACTTATCTTTAGTTTGGATATAAATTGTTGCTGGCAGTAACTTTGTTGATATTCCTCTTTTTATCTGCCTCGCTGTTCCAAATCAAAATGCTTTTAGACACATTCTTTTCTCTGCCCCTGAGGCAGATGTCCATCTGACTTGAATTTGGTCCTGCTTTTTCTCCATTCCTGTTTCAAGTGCGGTTTTTATATTTTATGAGCTAGAGTTATAGAACGGGTCCTACTGAACTGAAAAGTTTTTCACTACACTCGAATTAACTCGACTTTTGACTTTGAGCAGGAATGAGTTTGATTACAACTTGAACTGGGTTGCATTTAGGTGAATTTAAATGTTTCATTTTTTTTCATTTCCGTGCTTTTTGATCAATTTATGTTGTGGTAACTGCTGAAATAATAACCAAATCAAGCTAATACATGAGGAAAACCTTTGTAGGGATGCAAAGAGGATTTTCTTTGGTGTGATCCCAGACCTCGTACTCGGGACACTGCTCCTCCTCCACCTCGTATGACACCGTCTGGATCTTCAGGTCCTTCTCTCCCTGCAGGCTGATGTCCACAGTGTTTTCTGAGGAAACCCCACATGAAACAGTATCTTTACTCTCTGTGAAAGTGGTCTCAAAGCTCTCGTTTTTAGAGTCCTTGCTGTGAAGGCTGACGTCGTCCTTGAACAGGATGAAGTTGGGCCTGTAAAAAGCCTCCACGGCCAGATGGAGAGACGTGGCGTCCAAGAATTGTGGAGTCTTGTGCTTCCCGCTGGTCCCAGTGTAGTAATAATCGATCAGGCTGTCCTGGTATGGCTGGTTTGAGTAGTCACACTGGTAGCCCTGGTAGTCGTTCTGAACCGCATGCCTGCTGGTTTTGTCCAGCAGGGGGTTTTGAAGCTCGCTGAGGCTCTCCATGATTGATGGGCTGCTTTAAAATCTCGAGGTTGGAGTCCAAAGAATCTCTGTCAGTGTTGTAGCTGTGAAAAGAAAAAAAAGAAAACATAACAAACACATCAAGCAAATATAGTTTCTAAGAAAAATGACAACGGTAGCTTTTCACTGTGGCACATTCTTTTTAAATTAGGCGCAGCATTGCAGGGTAGTTCAAGCCACACATTCTGGTTTAGGTATTTTAAAGGAATTCAGTGCAGGAAATGTTTCATTCTATTGGCAACTGACAGTCCTCTCACAAGCTTGCAGCAGGCAGAGCCATGAAATCACCATCTGCTGTATGTTCTACTGTTGCATCACTTACCCACAGTTTCATACAAACATGTCAGAAAAAAAAAAATCCTTCAAATGTGTCACGCTTGGTTTTACTGAAAACTGGGGGGAAGTGAGGCAGGTGCTTCTGAATTTGGTCTCGTGATTCAATTTATCTTTCTGATATTTCACAATCCCATGGGTTAAATGAGGAAAAAATGGCTAAAGGGACAATTCGAGATTTTTTTCTTCTGTTTTGTTAAAAGAAGCTAAATCTCTCTTGGCATAAATCCATATTAGCTCGTTCAAAAAAATGGACTTAACCGCTAGACCAAAGATGACCTCTAATATCTTAAAACGACTCCAACAATCACCATCTTGTTTGCAGTGGGAGGTTAATTACACAGAAGCCACAGATTATTCACAAGAAAAATTGAGGTATGAGACAATGAGCCACCAATTATCTTTCTGTTGAAGCAGAATAACCTGTTTACTGTCAGATGTCTGAGAAAATGATCTAATGTTTAATAAAACTGTTCAAATCGTTCAGAATTCTTGTACAAAAAACTCAGATGTCGAACCAGAAAAAAAAAAACAAATACTGTCTTTCTTGCCAACATGTGCACATCACATTTGCAAAGTCTGCACTACTTGGTGTGATATGAAGGTAGTTTGCACTTTAAAGTCTCATCTCACTGCTGTTTCACTCGTGAGTTCAACTTCCAATCCAACTTCATCCTCCTCACTCTGTACAGTTACTGGCTGTGAAACATTTCTGACCAAATGGTGTTTCAGGGGAAGATCAGTTACGGTTTTTTTGCATAACAAAATTTGCAATAAATACAGTAGTAGCACTTTCTTCTTGTCAGATTACAGGAAATAAGATTCTGAGTACTGAAACACGTTGTTGAAAATATGCGAATGGAGGATAAGCAATTTCATTGCACATTTGTGATTTTTACATAACTTCACAGTTACTTTATCAGGAAATAGTCCTTCCGTTCTGGAAGATTATTGATGATGCACAGCCTCCAATCTCTACCCCCCATGTAAATGATTGTCAGTCCACTGCAGACAGGAAGATAATTAAAAGATTCTCACTGTAGTGTTTACAAAAACCACTGTGAAGTCTTTAGGAGTGTTTTAAAACAGCAGATCTCCACTTTCAGTCTCGTCCCTTCACGTCTCACACTGGCTGTTTGACTAATGGAGACGGCAAAAGATAATCTGCTGCATGCAATACAGTAAACGGATTCCGCCTTCACATGGTGCCGTTAAACTCATGGTAATAGACTTACTCTGAGTTTAATGACACCATGTAAATGTGAAATCTGTCTCGCAAAACACTCTCCAGTTGATGCCAGCTCAGACGTGAATACGTCTGAGCTTTTGTTATGAGTCCAGAAAATAAAAGTATGTGCTTGAAACTGAACACTTGTATTTATGTTTAAAGTTCTCATTTTGTACTACGAAAGGAAGTAGTTATTGAATTATGTTAACACATTCAGCAATGAAGGATTTTCTGACCCCTGGTGCTTTCAGATTGTTTATAAAGGATTATTTTGGGGGATTTTGAGTGAAAATAAATGGGTAAGGACAAGACAGAAAAAAATAAAACCATTGTGAGAATACCTCAAGTGACTAACTGTTAGCTGCTAATGAGGCTTCTGAGCTTTCCATTGGTGTTAAATGAAAGTGCTATTTTAACGTTTTAGTCATTCTGTATCATATTAGTGAAAATAAAACAGGAGGATTTTTTTATATGTTTTTGGGAAAACAAAGACTTGGATGAATTAAACTTGCATTTGAACTGCAATATAAAAACTCGTTAATCTTGGATAATTCTAAGGTCATTACAGATTATATGTCTTAGATTTGTGAAACGTTTAATCTATTTCTGGAAACCACAAACTGAGGATTAAAATCCAAATCATGTCACGTAACCCAATGCTGGGCAACTCAAACAAACAAACAAAAAAGAGCCTTAAATCCTGAACTAAAAACAGAATTGCATCTAGAGAACAAAACAAAAAGAGTGAGAAAAGGCAGTCACTAAGGCAACAAGTCTGTCAGTAAGATGGTGGGCAATCTGGGCATGTCCTGATTTGAGTACGCAAATGTTGTGCTTTGTGTAGCAAGTGCAGCGCCAATGTGCCAGATCGTCCTAAATCTAGCAAATCCATCTCTCATGGTTTGATTAATAATAAAATTAGATCACATCCAGTGAGGCGGCTGCTGCACTGAATTAGCTGAAAACTGGAAAACAAGGTCCCTCTGACAAAAAAAAAAGAAAAAGAAAACTGTACAAGGCTTGATTTATGAGACAGACGTAGAGGGGCGGAGATGACCTGCAGATCTGCAGGAGACCTTTGAAACCTCTGACCCCAAGAGAGCCAAAGCTCAGGCTGCCACGCTGGATTTCACAGCTGTTTGCTGTGGAGATGCATGACTAATGTAAACTGAATCTGAGCCTAGAGTCACACAAACACAAGCACACAGAAGCCTCAGAATCAATATCTACAACAATGTGTCCATCCTCACACGCCTCCGAGGATGAGCCACAGTCCAGATAAGGGATTCCATTACACACTACATTAGACAAGGAAAACCACATCACACATCCAGGAATAAGTGCACTTGAGTGAGGGCTCCGACTTCAGAATTACTGATGATGCCTGTTTTTGTTTGACCACAGCAGTTTCCCTCCTCTCCTCGAAATGCACGCAACTATAAATATACACTTCCCCACTATTACGTGACATTGCGTAGCTTCACTTAAAAGTGCCGAACTGAATGTATTGAGCAAAAATTTAATGTTTTCACATTTTCTTTGTTCATTTTTTTGTGCGGATTCATGTCTTTCTGTAAAAATCACATGCACATAAAAGCATAGGAACATTGTTGGTATACCAAACATGCCCGATCGCATCGTTATCTTACCTGTCGGAGAAAATCCCGCCGCTGATTTTCTCAGCATCGTTCTTCGGCGCAGCTGAACCGATGGAGAGGGATGGACGAACCCACCATCCTCTACTTCAGATTACGGTCAGTTTCGGAGGAAATGATCATTCCGGTGCTATACATCCGTGCGGACGAGGAGGCTTTTCCGTGGAGTTGGCGCGCGGTGTCCTGCATGTCATGGCACCACTGCTGCGTCTGGTTGGTAGATTTTACGCACGGTCTATCTGTCTGAGCTCCAAGCAACTCCGACGGAGGGCGATCCGACTCCGGCTGAGTGACCGGCTGTGGGCGGCGCGGTGTAAACTCTACTGTCGACTTCACGTTTTCCAAACTTGCTCGCTTGGGCGTCTTCCTCGGTTTATGCGTCTGGCATGCCTGCTGGGGGATTTTTACGCACCCCCGCGCCCAATGGTTCCGGTTGCATAAGCTGAAAGTCCTTTATTGGCTCCTGAGATAGCCACTTGTGCCTGTTTTTGATCATATGAGCCACTTGTGCTGATTTCTTTCACAATCTGCTTGAGTGTTATCCATCCCCACTGAGAACGCCCACTATGTGAAAGAGCCACACAAAACATAAAGCTCCATCACTCCTCTGCATCGTTCTCTTTCTTCACACGTAAGACTTCTTTGGAGTCGATTCTAAACATAGTGAGGCATTAAACCATTGTTATAGTGATTGCATATTTGTATGTGATTAAAGTTTTCTAAACATCTTGTTAATTTATTGTGAGGCTGCCACTATGAATGTATTCTTTTCTCTTGAGCTTTTAATAACATGCAATTTATCATGGCGAACACTGTTTACATAACATACAGTGCTATACATATGCATACATACAAACATGTTTATGTCCCTTGAATGTCTTAACATGTATTACCACTAACTTCAATTAGTGCATAACTGTTAAACTAAAGGACAACGCTTTATGGGTTTAAATATTTTTACAAATAAAAATCTAAACTGGCGACCTGTCCAGGGTGAACCCTGCCCTCTCGCCTGTTGACAGCTGGAGATGGGCACCAGCACCCTGACCCCATGATGAGGGTGTAAGAAAATGGATGAATAAAAATGTAAAAAGTGTGACATAAATTTGTAATTAATATATTTGAGTCAATATACCAAGTTTAATCTATGAATGCTTATACTAAGATTAAATTCATCTGGATCTAGTGACAATATGATGTCAGTTATAAAAATGATTCCAAACTGATTTGTGACAGTGCCCCATAAGCAATTAAATGTCATAGATTTTCCTCCCACTTTTAGAGTTTGTAATGACACAGAAAGGTAACATACTTTATATATTGAATGGTGAACCTCCGTGAACATAATTTTTATGTATTGCTGCAAATTCCTGATTGGATTTAGACAAACAATGGCAAACCCACAGCATGATGCTTCCAAAACCATGTTTCACAGTGAGGATGGTCTGTGCAGAGTGAAAATATGTGTCTACCAACAATGTCACAGTTGCATAGAGGTCTAAAATGTACATTTTAGTGTCATTTTACCAGTTCCCTCTTCCTTCATCTGCATGTCTTTTGGTTCCTACTGTGGTTTCTCATGCTACATGCTAAAAAAACCCCCTGAAATAACGATACAGAAAAACAAACACATGGGCGTATCTTATTCAGAAGAAGGACTGTGTTCCACAGGCTCATAAAAATGCCAGGAGTTAATAATGTGGAAGCCCAGGCTCTGTCACATTCACTGGGCGATGCATTAGGGTGCTGATGGACACTTTATGGGGGAAACATGGGGCTGCATTTATAAGACGCGGCTCACACGAGCCGTGCCGCTCTCTGAGTCACCTTGTGTTCACATGCACACGGCGACGTGGCAAAACATCCCAGCCGTCTTCAATGATGGATACCTCTCCCTGGGGAGATGAGTGTATTAGAAAAGAGAGTGAGGGTGGGAAGTGTGGAGGCAGGAGGGGAACTTGTGACTATTTACCCTCTTGGTACAGCTCCTTCTTTCTCAACTGTCAGTTATTAAAATTACAAAGGATTTTCTTTTATTTGAATTTGCACTAAAATGTCAACATGACCCACAAATGCGATGCAAACCCGGCACCACATTGAGCACAGATCAAATCTTTTAATAAGAACAAACTGTTTTCTGTGCTACTGTAGATGGTCTGTGAATATTCATGGTTCTCCCTGTGCCCCTTTCTTCTGCTCTATTTTCTACTCTATATTTAGGCACCGTGTCACCACATAGTAGATGCACTATTCATCAGCAGTGTTTTCCTCAAAGGTTTGTGATCTAAAGAAACAAAAACATTGCTGGAGCTAACCAGGCAGGCATTAACAGACTTCCTATTAGCTAAAGCAAAGTCAGAGGAGAGTTACCGACAGTTACCTTTTCGCGTTTTTTTTCTTTTTTCTCTCTGACTCTGTGATATTGCGGCCAACTCTGATTCCATGAACCTTCCCCGGGCCCATTAACCGGCTTTAATCATTTGAACACTTTTGGGAATTAATCGGTCTAATCGGATTGGCAGGGAAAGTATCAAACCACTTAATTTGATCTGGCCTGGTTGGGTTTTACACAGAAACAGGAGGGGTGGGGCGAGGGCACTATAAGCAGCTTTTCCCATGTGTCCATCAGTTGTGTTACTTCCTGTTTGACTGAACGCTTCAGCAGTTTGCCAATAGAGACTATTTGATGGGTGAAACAGTCCAACAAACGTCAGTTTAAACAAGGAGTTTAAATCTGACGCACTTACAAAGACCCTACACTTCCACATATCTGATATTTTGGTTTCTTTTGTCTTCTGGTTCTTATCGCCTGCAGCATCCTCAGCTCCACCGCCACTACGTCCACCAGTCACTGCTCTCCTTTCTCCTTTTTCTGAGAGACATTCATAGGGACTGTCACTATCTTCATTGTATAAATATTATACGGTATGCATAAATATATACAGTGACTGTGTCAAGAGTCACACATTTCATCAGTCCATAAAACCTTTGAAAAATTTTGATATACAAAGAAAAAAATATGCCACAAAAATGCCTTAAGTCTGCGTTTTTATTGATTTTGTCACGAACTCAACAAACTGAAGTCTTTCCTTTTGTGATTTATTTTTATCAAGTATGCATGGTCTGCAGTAAAACATTTACCATTTGATGTTTTAATATCGCAAGATGTTATACAGTAATTACCCTTAATTACCAACTGCAGTGCTATTGATTAATTCATAATATTAATACACCTCAAACATGAATGTAAGTAAGGTTTTGTCTTTCTTAGGAGGAAATCTGCTCTATATTTGCATAATCACTGTGGAGCTTCTATAGTGTAGAATTGTCATTACATTTTCTCATCTATTTTCATTTTTATTTTTATTTGTTTAAGTGAGAATTACGATGACACAATTCAAAACCTTCCAATAAACTTTCTAACATTAAATAAAATCAGTGATGAATATAGCAGATGTTGTGCAGCAGCAACCGCAGCCTCCTGTTCAGAGAGGTGGATTGTTTTACTTCACTGTAAATCCTCAGTTTAATAAATGCACACGATTTCTCAATTGACGTCTGATTCGAAGTGGAGCTCTCTGTCCATTTTTGATCCACACGCGTACGGGTCCAATCATCTGGTCCGTCATTCATTTCATGAGTCCATAAGACCTTTGAAAAATTCTGACTTCAGCTATTTCTTGGCTCAGTTTAGATGATTCAGCTTATCTGTCAGATTTCAGCCTTCCTTTCCTCGGCCATGTCTCTGGGCTCTGAACATTTTGTACTTCTCGATTCTCCGGGTTGGTTGCAGTTATGGAATATTTCAGTACCATAAGATAATGGATTCTTGTCAGCTTGACGCTTATTCTTCATAAATCCGTGGCAGTTCATTTGTGTCTTTACTTTCTCACGATCACACCCCAACAAATTAGCAATTTCAAGAGTGCTGCATTCCTCTGGGAGATTTTTGGGAATTTTCAGAGTAAATTAAATCTCTTTTTGACCAATTTTGCCTAAAGAAAGCACATATTGATTTAGGGTGTTGACCATCTTAGGCCACACCCTCTCTCATTACACATCACCTCCTGCTAAATCCATTTAGCATCCAAGTTTATCCAACTTGGAGTTAGAACATATGTCATTTAAAACATGTGTTGTGAACTGTCAGCCCAGCAGGCGACATTGTACACAGAGTGACATACCAGAGATTAATAATACACTAATATACCCTTTACAGAGACCAATATGTAAAAAATACTTCTCAGTAGGTGTCCCTTGTATGCAAGTCTGCAATCAATTAAACTATACATGAAATGGTTAGATTGGCAGCATGGCTCACATACCAAAAATAAAGTGTGACACATTGGGACTCTGGTCAAAATGTGTCTTATTGACGGTTATGTTTAAAATGAAAATTTCACATTTTTAGCTTAGGCAGGGCTGCTGTTTCTCCAGTTTCTGTTTTTCACAAATATTATGATAGTTCCTTGAATCTTATGCTATTTAATTGGATCCATTCTTCACTCTAACAGCGATTTGTTGCCAATGCCATTGGTAGCAGCAAAAACCAATAACATGATTAATTCGTTCCTTTCTCTCACCATCTTGGAGGTGTTTCATTAAATTCTGCACCTTCTTTTTCCTCCATATTCAATAAAAATGCTTTAAGCATCGATGTTATTTTAACGTTAGCCAGTCCAGATAAGACTTATTTCTAATACAAAAACCATTAGTTTTAGTTTTTTTTTGTTCTAACTCTGTATTTTATGTTAGGCATTTAGAGAAAGTTTTGTTTGGATGACTCCTACCTGAGACCTATAACTGTGTAGGCGTTCCTGCACAGAAATGAGCACCACATCTCTAGAGTCCACTAAATCTCTTGTGAAGGACTTGTGCAGTGAAACATAGGGCTTCGATTTGCTTTTCCACTGATCACTTACGTCAAAACACTTTCGTATCCTTATTGATCCTTCTCATGCTTTGTGGGAACCCATTACATACATTTTCCAAGAGCTGGGCAGCTTCCTACTTCCTGCATGCAGATTCAAATCTCAGTTATTCGGATTTTCACAATGCATGTATCTCTACTAAGCCTTGATTTATTAATAATTTGAGCATTCATTGAGCAAAAGTATTAACACCTCTTAAAATTCACATTCTGTCCTTGCCAATACAAAGCAGTCCATTTATTATATAATGCAAGTTTTTTGGAGAACCATACATTCCTTGTTTACCTTTTATTACTAGTATGAGCCATTTTTTTGTTGCTGGTGTAATCTGCAGAGAGCAGACACCAGGTGTTGTGAAAGAAACTCATCCATTTGGTCAAACAGGTCAGTCTGAAGAAAACAGTGGGACTTCAGCCCCCGCAGTGCGAGGCTCAGGTGCAGGAACCGGAGGAAGCTCAACATATGGTGAAGGTTTTTCCTTGAACAGAGGTCAAAAACTCCTCCAGACCCAAAGGCATACTTAAAATTTCACACCAAAACTAAAATAATTGAACGCAAATTCATATTCACTACCTGAAAAAAAAATGCAAAAAGACCTGAATGGTAAGTGAATTTTTTTTTTTTTTCAGTAATGCAGAGGAAGTGATGGTGGGTGAGAGAAGAAAAGATACAGTTCACCTTCACACAGAGACTGTTTCTTTCACAGAAGAACCAAAGAGCATGCAACAGAATCTCTTTTTATATGATTTTCTTTTACCATAAAATGATACAGTGAGCTACCCACAGGAGTAATTTCCTCTGGAAGACTGAGCAGAACTTATTATTCAGTTCTTTCCAAAGGTCTAGCGCTAAATAAAAGCCTTGTACAATGTTAAAGGAAATGGATTTATTGCTCTCTTGCATGTAGAGAAAATGAAAACGAGCTTGAGTCTCACCAAGGGTTGTCATCATGAGAAACATAATAGCAGGTGGAATGCCAGCATTATGCGAGTCAATTTCATTAAAGTGCTCGAAAGTTGCACAGTACGTGACTTTTCAAGGTCCCTCAACAAACGTTCACTTAGTCTATTAGCCCTGTGTGACTGGATGCCCCATGCCAGCGAGGGGTAGGATGGGATCTGCTTGGAGTCCCGAGAGATTCGCATTGGCTTTTGGATCTGCAATTATCCAACAGGCAATTTCAATGTGGACCAAATTAGCTGAAAATGCTCCATCAGTCGGGGGGAAAGGTCAGAATCTGTCATCTGTGTTATCAGACAGAATACCACTTTGTCGTGCTACCTAGGAAGCCTGCAACCTGGGAAGGATCCTCTGTGGAAGCTGTTTCCTATCTTCAGATAAGGATGGGCAATCTGATGATAACGGAGCGTGAAGGATTAGAATGTGTTAAGAGTTGGGCCAAAGCAGAGAAACTCTTATGTCATCAATAGAAACATTTCTCAGACATTTTTTAACAGTCTCTCCACCTTAGTAAATATCAAGTTTTTTTTATAGCTTGCCTAACAACTGGACTTGGACTTATATATAAATCCAAAACAATGGAACATTTTTATCGACTGGCATTGCTGAATCAGCTCACTCATTTAGTTAAATTGTAGATTTTATTATTTGTGGCTATAAGAGTTAAAAGAATGTGTCATAAAGTCTTTATTTCATGGATTTTATTCTAGCTAATTAGCTTTGTAGTAATTGGTTACTGGTTCCAGTATCACAGCACAGTTGGTAATAATATTTAGTAATTTTTATTTTAAAAACGACAAAATGACAAAACTCTACTTTGCTAAATATTTGGTTATTGATCTTTGGAAAACTATCAGTTCAAGGTTTCATCAAATGCCTCACTGCAGAAGGCAGTTAAAGTAAATCTTTGATATTTCTATACGAAGTGTACTAAATGTTTGCGATGTATGTATTTTGAACTTGATAACTCCGCAAGGAAGGCTTTTCGAAAATATTTTTTATGCTCACAATGCAAAAGAAACAGCATGAGTCGTCTTCTGCCTCCAGCAGCTGTTATTGCTGGTGAGTTGTTAATGCTAAGTAAGCACATTTTAAACTGGTTGTAGGCTGCCTTTGCAATATTCTGGTTTGTTTTATAGTATTAAGACAGCAGATGAACTGTGACATCACTTTCTTTTCTAAGAACCTTCGCAATGAAACTTTGCAGGTCATCCACTGTCCATTTTATTAAGTACACCCTTCGAGGCATTGTGATCATGTGATATTTTTCCCATATTCACCGCCCCTGCCTACAGATACTGCTGTCCATGGAAAAATAATCACTTCAGTCAGACTCTGGGGTCTAAATTAATGACATTCTCAATGGCGTAATTTGAAACCTTACATTAATGAAATACCAATGATAATTTGTCTGGACAGGAGAGCTGCCTCTCTGTGAATAATGAAGCAGTTGCAAGATATTTAACATGATGGATTTTCTCTACTACGGGGTGTTGTGCCAAAAGGAAGTAAAGGGGCGGGAAAAGGACTAGGATTGTTAAAGCTACATGAATTGGTGGTGTTACAGTTTTTACTGTCACAATGTCTGTTGTTTCATAGATTTCTTTTTTTTTTTCTGTCAAGAACAACTCAGAGTTAATCCCTAGGAGTGTGTTTGCAGGTAAGCCAGGTGACGAATCATGACTGTGTGCTGTACGTCTTGCAGGGACGTGGTCTTATTCATTCTCCATCCTATCAGCCAAATAAGAAGAATTACCCATCAAGTTCACCAAAATGTGCTGCTAAGCTGCTGTCTCCGGCATGTCATGGGCGCAGCCTGCATATGTTGAGGCTTTGCTCTTTAAGACAGTCATATTAAACCTATTAAGCCACTTATTAGGCGTCAGAGAATTTAGCATTATGCCTCCAATGTGCTTCTGAGCCAAAAGGAGCTCAGTTGAAGACAGATATCTCTGTCTGTCAGTGGTTGTGGGCCTGCTGTGGAAGGTTATAAATAGATAATTGCTCCGGAGCCACTGCTGCAGGTTAAAGCGAGGGAGCTTGCTCAGGGCTCGGGTGACTCATTGCCCTGTCTCCCTGCATCATGTCAGTTACCTGGAGTTTGCACCTGCCAAGGCGCCTTCTAGCACCAGCTCCAAACCCATGTTCTGCACGTCGAAACTTGAAATTGCTGACTTTTCAAATGTAATTTTTTGGTGTCAAAGAGTTCATTACAAGAAAAATATTTGTCCTGTGTAATTTTTTTTAAACTCAAAAATAATTTTGTGATTTTAAAGAAACGTTTTCTGGACACACCTGTTTAGGCCAACCTTCACCAGTTTTATGATGATGGCTTATGCAGATAACTGTTTTCAGCCTATAAAGGCCCCCACCACTAGCACAGACCATACCAACTTTGGTTTCCCACACTGTAGTACAAAATACATTATTTACCACACCTTACAAATAATTTATAATTGTAACTGTAACCAAGAATAGATTTTATTCAGAAACAGACTAATATCCGTCTATTTGATGACTCCCTCTCAGGGATGCTATCAAATTTAAAGGGGAACAGATAAATGGGAGCACATCCTCTGTGAAACCAATGTGAAAAAAATGGTCATATATTGCTGAAAGATGTGAGGATACATTTTGTCAACTCAGTAGCAAGGTCTTGTTCAGGGCAAAATTAATTGGGGGGTCCTTAGGTATGAGTGTGTGTGTGCATGTGTGCGTGTGTGTGTGTGTGCGTGCGTGTGCGTGTGCGTGTGTGTGTGTGTGTGTGCATGACCGTCTCTCTGTGTTGCTCTGTAATGGACTTGTGACCTTTCTAGTGTGTTCCTCAAATGATGACCGCCGGATATAGGAACCGGCCCGAGCGACCCTGCAGGGATGAGTGGATACCATAACTAGCAGACTATTGAGTGTACCTGAATGTAAGTCACACCCACAGGAAAATGTTTTGAAGAGAAAAAAAAGTACTTTTAAAAGACTGCTTAACAAAAAATACAATAGTCTGTAGAAAATGTTATTTATCTCTATCTTCATCTTCCTCCTGCGCACTGAACCCCCTATAACGTTGTCTTCTTCAGCGTCAGAATGGAACATCCTCAAACACACTTCCTCAGTCTTTTTCATTGTCACTTTTGTCTCGAGGTAAATTCGCCCTTCAGCCTGCTCTTCACCCTTGTTCTCCTCTTCATCATGCAGCAGTTCAGCCTTTCGTAATCCGTTGGTAAAAGCCATGTTAGCGCCACCGCTGCTTAAAGCATGTTAACAAAGTTTTAAAAAATGATGGTGTTAACAATGGATGAATGTGTGAAATTTATGGTGCCTTGCAACAATATTTACACTTTGTTCTGGACTGTTGCTAGTTTGTGAAAAACCTTTATGGTAAGTTTTCTGTTAATTTCACTTAATAAACAAGTAGGCTATATATTTTTGGATATTAGATCAGTGGTTCTTAACCTTTTTTGATTTACCGAACCCCCCAGTTGCATATGCGCATTCACCGAACCCTTCTTATTCCAACCCCGACACCCGTCCCCCGACACACAAAATAATTTGCGGTATTCTGATTTAGTAATGTAATTATATTACTTGTGTTACCACCCCCACACCACTAGAGGCAGTACCAACCCCGAAAAGATGCGACTAAGGAGCAGATTTAGACTATAGAATTTGATAAAAACTGAGCTTCGCTGAAGTAATTAAAGACAAAAGTTCAAATCCATGCTGAGAGTGGAGCTCCTTCAATCAGTGCTCCTCCGCAGCACTGATTGGCTAAGCAATGTAACGTGATCCTTTGCAGCAAGTGATGGAAAAGCGGCGCGTCATCACGACTTTACATAAATGTGTCTTTACCTCCGCGGCAGAGGCTCCGCCGAACCCCTGAGACCGACTCACCGAACCCCTGGGGTTCGATCGAACCCAGGTTAAGAACCACTGTATTAGATATTTTGACTTTAACTTCAGCTGAATATGAATTATTTGCCTTTTACAGGTTTCTTACTTATTGTGATTTACACAATAACCTGACTTGACTTTTCTTTGAACTGAGAACTCTTCCTTTGCTCTCTCAGGACTTTCTTGTTTTATTATTATTATTATTATTATTATTATTTTTCTTCAGGCAAGATCTGTGCATCTGCTGCTTTTCATTTGCATAAGCCAACTTGCAAACCAAATATTTGCACAATGCATCCCCTAATAGAATTTACTTTGATATCCAAATTCCAACAAGATGAGATTAGTCAAGAAAACAAAATATGGAGCCACAATCTAAGAACATTAAGGATAAGCCCAATGACTGAGGTGTTATTTTCTTAAATCAAGATTTTCTCTGGCACAGAAATGACTCCACTGCATGCATAAGAAGTGGATTATTGCGGCAGTAACGCAAAGACTGATAGATTTTCACAATCAGCCCCACACAGCTATCTGCTACGGCTGGCAGACAGCAGCCATGAGACGCTAATGATGGCCAGCAGCTTGTTTAAGAACCTGCTGGTTGCTGCTGGCTGACCACCCTCTGTTGCTTTCTCCAATGAACCGAGATATAAGGACATGTTCAGGATGCGCACACAGTCTAGCTTTCATGCCTGGAGGACAAGGTGACATATGAACCCGCTGCATCATAACCGCACAAAACCATCGATTTCACTTATTGCTCAGAGGTAATGCATCACTTAAAGGTCAGAAGTAGAAACGGTTCTGTCGTTCTTTTTCCACCGCTTCGTTCTTTGAAGGTCAACAATCAAATGGGGGTAGTGGAGTGGGGAGTTGGTTTGGGGATGAAAGAGACAGACTGTATTTGTAATTCATCATCTTTAGTCGAAACAAAGGCTGTCTGCTCTATTTTGTGTCCTTGAAACATGGAGGAAATAAGCATTTTTCTTAGAAAGGTAGTGGGTGTTTTATTGTCTTGACAGCTGTAGGGAATTTGTTTCCTGCAGTTACCAGATGTCAAGAAGACAGTTCTACCTAAACCTCTCTTTATCTTAAGGCACATTTTACCAGCGTCATACAGCAGAGCATGCCTGTTGTTTATTGTGAGCCCATCCTCTCTCCATGATTCACTGTAATCACCTTTCTGATCCCGCGTGTGAGCAGTATGATGAGCAAAAGTTAATTTGGGTCAATCTGAGAGAAGTTCGACACATCACACACAACTTTCCACCATCTGTGAGCAGGCAGCCCACCGGGACCATGCAGCCAACTGCTCAGTTAAATGTGATCTGATGCCTTTCTCCCCGAAGGTTTCCCCAGAGAGCATCCATTAGAACTGGAGCGACTGCATCCATGCAGGATGAGGTTATAATAAGAGATCAGCTGTCTTTTTTTTGGGGTGGGGGGGGGGTTCCCTTTAACAGTGGGGCAGATCGGATCAGCAAGAAAAAGCAGACTGACCTCTGCAAAACTATTTTCAGCCCTCAAACTTAGGATTTTATGTGAAAAAAAGAGTATAATTATAAATGATTTTATTTAGAAGTTCTTCATATCTTCATATGGACTTTTTTTTAAAGGAACTCAATTGTCTCAAAACAATGGCTGTCTTCTTGCCACTCTACTTTAAATGACACATTTGTGGGATGCAAAATAGTTGCCCTTTCAGATTTCCCCACTTGAGCTGGTGACCTCAGCAGCTCCTCCAGAGTGATGTTTTGTTGACAGCCACAGCCATACCCTGCTAGCAATAACAGGGCACATAGAAATGAACATAATATGGCAAGACCAAAAGTAAAAACAAACAACAAGGAAGCTTTCAAAAAATAAACTAATGGAAACCAAAACCCAAACATCTACGGATCATAACCGCTGTAGGTGGTGGGAGGACATGTACATGAATGTAGGCCTGCACAGTTCTGACATAGAAAAGAGGGCAACAGCTGTCATTGTGTAAGAGGGCATGTTAAAAAAAGGTTTAGGACACCTGGCGTCACACATGTTTATGTAAAAACTTAATTAAGTGATAGATTACTTATTATTACAGATATATTTAATGACTGCTGTCCTAATCTTTATAAGGCTGTTCACTGATGTTCTCTAATAAATGTTTGATGCCATAATGAACATTTGCATTTATACTGGCACTAAATTGATTTAAGGCAATAGGTTGTAATAGATTTTATTTATTGACATTTGATTAAAGGTGGCTGAAAACGACACACCGTACACTTCTCATATTTTAATTGCAAAAATAATATTAAGACAACAAGTTTTTTTCCTCTTCACAGTTATGTAATCATTTATGTTGGTCTTTCATATGATGAATGCATCTGCATGGCACTTTAACTGCTCTCTTTAACAGTCACATATCTGACGTTTCACCTCTGCTTGTTTCAGCTTCCACTTCTTTGAAATTTGACTGACTCCTGACCTCCGACTCATCAGCCACAAAAGTGATGTGAGCAGACGTCTCTGACCGATGTTGCCAGAGCTCTTCATTTATACATCTCGATCCTGGCATGTCAGAAATCCTCATGCTCTTAAACCTCGGAGGACTTAAGGACTGACTGTACACACTCAGTCAAACCTTGCTGACTCCATGATTTGGAGGATTTCAGACATATTATGATACAGCGCTCCCCATCTGCCAGTCACCGTGGGTTTAGCTCTTGCAGGTTGTAATTTCACAGTCACACAACACAACATTATATAATGCGAGCTGTGTTATTTTGAACTTTAAAGTGCTATATTTGCTTGCAATATTTTCTTATTTGCACGTTAGGAAAAAATAATGACACATGGAGAGTAAATAATGAGCAAAATAATATAAATGTGTTACAGAACAGCGTTGGTAAATCATAGAGATCTGCTTCAAAATAGCAGAAAGTAGCATCAAATGCATCTAGGTGTATTCTTTAACAGAAAGCAAAGTCATCTTTGGAGCTCTAAAACTCAGAGATGTGCATAAATAGCCATGTCTTGTTCAGTAAGATGATCTTGCAATCGCATATTTTTGTCACCTGAAACTGTTGTTCTCAGGTTGAGTGTTGCTTGGTTAGTTGCGAGATCACACATATGAACAATCAAGTCTGTTGATACCCAGGAAAACGCAGCACGGTATAATCATCTTTTCCTGCCTTTGTTGTTTTTTTTTCTTATGGAACACAAATTTGTTTAACCAAATGAAATTGCTTGGTTTTCAGTACTGCAGCTCAGTGGGTTTGCATAATAATGCAGTTTAAAGGTAACTGTACTATTAACTCTACTTGGCCAGGTCTCCAACTCTGATTGAGGTGTTCATGTACAGTATTCAAAGGCAGAGTGAGTGAGAGGAGGATCTCAGGATCTAATCCCTGAGTTTACTGTCTTACTGGTACAGTGGACTGATAAGTTGCGACTGATATGGCATTTTGATACACGCAGCAACAACCCTCAACTACAAATCACTTTTTCCTTTCACATCATACTAGTTGATGTATCAGGATCATGGACCCTGTGTGTTTCCACTGCATGCTGCTGAGATCACAGAACAAAAGGGCCATTGCTTACAACTGACAGCATTCACCTGACCAACACAGTGGGCCAATCTTTACATCTTGATGCAGCCTTTTCAGACACATTCAGTACTTTAAATACAACAAATATTGTTTAGCTAAATAAGATTCTGCTGATCAACATGTTTCTTTATGAAGAACTTTGCTTTCTGCTTTTCCACATGAAAAGGATATGATATCAAAAAGTGAGAAGAATGTCCCCTGGGTGCCGTTTTTCAGCTTTTCCTGGTGCATCCGACTTAAAGGGAAACCCTAGAAAGACCAAGAACTTGTTACATTAGTTCACATTAGTAGGCTAGATCTGTATAAATGGTGTGTTTATAGGTCCCTTGTGGCCAGGGAATGCCTTGAGGTCCATTAAAATGAGCTGGACCTTGAGACTGTCACATGGGGAAAACAGATGTCTTCTTTCACTGACCGGATCTCAGATAAAGGAAAGTTAATGGATGGATGGTACATTCTGCTGTTGTCACAGTATCTGCTAAATTTGTTAAAATAATCTGTCTCCTCCCCAGATTCACATTCCTACTATTCCCTTACTCTTACTGGTAGCAGTGCTTACGCTAGTTATCATTTTTGTGACCTTTTCCAAGAAACCATCATCTTTTACATAAAGTGACATAAACACGTCTTTGCAGGAGGAAGCCAGTCTGTTTGTCACGCTGATGTGTGCAGTTATATAATGCGCACAGCAGGATAATCTCTTTACAGCACATGCAGTGCATACACAGTATGCAAAGCATGTTGTGGTGTTGGTATTAAGGCTTTTGCACTGTGATAAAAAGGTGGTTTGCATATTAACTATATTTAGCCAAAAATTATGTTTTTTAAATATCCTTATGGTGGAGGCTGGCTGGCAACTCGCAACTACTTCTGATAGGTGATATGTGGGATGGAAAGTGAGCACTAAGACAGAGTTCAAGTGCTGACAGGCAGGGGAAGTTTTACTCTTGGAAACATAATACTTTATAAGAAAATGCAAAGACAAATTACACAAACACTGGCAATTAATGCCATCTGTTGACAAATCACAGCTGATAACGTTAATTTCATGCAACAACGCAATATTTCTTGAAACTCCACTCATATACCGTCTCTGACATGGTCCACATTAGTTCACATTAGTAGGCTAGATCTGTATAAATGGTGTGTTCATAAGGAAGCTTGGGACTGAAATAATCAGTTTAACAAACTGAATTATTGGGACACACAGATTAAATTACTACCGTGGCTTCAGACAGTGAGGTAACAATGAGTAATTGCAGGTTATTGCTTAGCATTGAATGGCATAAAATATAAAAATCTAGTATTGATTTAATCTAATGCTTACATTTTTATTTCCTTCACAACCTAACAATATTTCATTAGCTCATTAGAAATTAACCTGACAAAACAGTGGTTTAAATTTCAGGTTTGTAACAGATAGCTAGGCATTAATATTATCAATATAGATTAATATTCAAAATGCAGCAGTTCACGACCAGCCGAACAGCAGTCAACTACTGTTTTCACTGTAATTGATATTTAAATAGGAAATCTTTGAGGTTTCCACTGAGATGTTTTGACAGTTTTTACATTTGTGGCTTAACACAAATTTTGGTACCGACTCCCAGTTCTCATCTAAGATGAATGGTTAGTGCTTGCTGTGCTTGAGTGGCATGCGCACACATACAATATTGATGCGTTTGCCAACAGCCAAAGATGCACTTTGACTTAAGTGCTGTGTCTTCTGTTTTCACAGTGATACAACATATTAAAGTTATAGCAAGAAAAGAAGGAATACTACCTTTAAAAGAATGAAACGAGACAGAAAACAGAGTCGAGAGTTAAAATGCAATTTCTCAAAACTCCACACTATACAAAGCGTCATATTTAACACAAGAGATATCGCAAACAAATAAAAGAGAAAAAGAAAAATCCCAGTAGAAGAAAATCTAAATTAATCATACAAATGTGATTCATTTAATTTCTGTTTTTGTGCTTGAGTTATATTTATTAAATGTAGCCCTTTGAGTCTTACTTTATATGCCCGTTTTGTTCTTTTGTCTCCTTTTCTTTGGGTCATCGAAGAAAATAGAGCTATAATATACAAAAGTTAATATTAAAATGAAAATGTGCTGTATGAAAAATATGCTTAATTCCTGCTTAATGATTATTTTCAGAATCTAAATGTAATCTGACAAACAAGACTCATCAAAATGCAAATTCTAATTTATTAAATTGTAAATCGCCTTTCACACTTGTAAAAGATGTGTAAAAAAAAACCAAAACACTTTAAATAATAATTTCCTATTCAAATTTAGCAGCACAATTTATTTAAAAAGGAAACATAATATGTCTGAATTTTATTACTGTTACTCAGTGTGGAAAAACCTTTTGGCTTCCAAACTATCGCTTATAAAATAAATCTAACTAACTTTAGCATGCATTATTTGCATTTTAAGTTGATCAGAGCGTTAAATAAAGTTTAATTTGTAATCCATGACTTCCTGCTTTCATTCAATTAAAGACAAATATTTTTATTAATGCTTATGGATCTTTACACATCTTTGCACAAAGACAGTCTCAGAAAGTTGTTATAAATATCTAATCTTAGGTAGTCAGATGTAATGCTTTGCATATTTTCCGACTTTGAGATCAACCTGTTTTTTGTTTTGATTTCCAGACATTTAAATCCAGTCTCTGTATTTCATTTTTCTCTCTTTTTCTTCTTGGCTTCAAAGCAGAGAAGCTGGAAACTAATTAAAGGGTCGTCCTATGATAGTTTGTGACGCCACTGTCAAATACTATGTCCACTTTTTGGCTCAATGTCAAGAGAGACAGAGGTCATTAAGAAAAGGCAGAGATTAATGAGCACCTGATTAAATCCCCATCTGAACCATCGCTCAGCCTAATGACCAGTTTTAATGTAATATGAAATAACCAATAAAATACACAAACTCCTGGTAAAACTAACTTGCCCTAACTTCAGAATAATGACTTTTTTGTAAATAAAAGTGCTCAGTGCACAAGGCAAGAGACTGGATGTTTTCATGGATGTTGAGTCAATTTGAGTTACAAGTGAAAAAAGTAAACAACCTGTCCTCTTTCTCTTCACATGCTCTGTTTGTTCTAAATGTGTTGTGATGTTCTCATTAGATCTTGCTGATCGCCTTCCCTTTTACTGATGGGGCCAAGCAACCCGCATAGCCGCTGTGACAATTCTGGCCTTCGAAGGAGGAAAAGAAAGACAAATACTGCATTTCAATGAATTATGGATGGGGAAAGCATCTATTATTCAGCCGAACAGTTGAAAGCAATGTCAATTATGGAGCAGGCATGATGTCAAGAAAGCCTTGAAGTCATACCTGCTATTGGAAAAGATTTAGGTGAAAATTGTATTTTTTTTAATTGATGTAATTTGTGATTTTATTTAACGCCCATTTTGCTCATACTGGGCTCTCCATGTGTTTACCTGTTCTTCTTTTGATTGGAGGGGATAATAATAATCCGGTAATTAATAAAAACATGGCCATGTTGTGAATAATAACACAGGCGAGTCTCACAGCAGAGGCTATTAAAGCTACATCAACCCACAGGACACAGTGTAACTATAAAGGTCAATTCAGCTGAGACGCATTTAGAAAGGGGCCATATTGGGGTCATGTTTTTGAATAAACTGAATGGCTAATTCAAGGTGTGTGGGGAAAAAATAAATTTGAACTTCATGTCATGTGCTAAAACAGTTTTGGATTGTGCATAGGTTTATAAGCTTTATAAGCTTTGGTAAAATGTGTTATCGTGCATGAATAACCCAGTCATTTATGCACAATAATTCTAAATTATTTTATGATCTGTCAAAAATGTGTAGCAAAGACACTTCTTTCTACATTCCATTGGATAACCGTAAAACCACCAGGAAACAACCATTTTTAATCAAAACTAATGTCTACTCTCTAATCCTATTAATTAAAACCTAAAGTAATTCACAAATAGAAATAGGAATTAATTATTTTTCACTGCTACAGCAAATAAAATGACCATTAAAAGTATTACCAAGCTAATTAATTTTTTTCTCTTTTTTTTGCAAATATTTGAGAGGGAAAAGAAGAAAAAGGAGGGGATTCAATGTTAGAGGACTGACTGCATTTTATCAACATTTTATCTCACACCAGAGGAGTCGCTACAGATCAGGAAAAGACACTTGCTTTGTGGTCTGGAGTGAGAATATTGACTGAATGAAGCTCTCAGGTTCCTTCTCTCACCTCTCTCAGATCACTCAGACTGGAGGGTGGTTGAATCTCTTGGTACTTCTTCACTTCAAATTTGGAACTAGGTGAAACAAAGTAGAAGCAAACTGAAAATCTTGATGTAACTTTACAACAAACTAGATGAACAGAGCATGTGGTACAAATAAAAGCATTTGTCACAGAGTTGATAACCTCCAGGGAAGGAGTCTTCACAAGACTTGATCTGCCAATCAGAGGCAGACTCTACATTCACCAAAAGATGCCACCCACCTTTTGGTGCTAATCAATGCTTCTGAGGTCAAAACTGAAACTAACCTATTGCCAAGCAAGCACTGACATTGAACCACCAATGAAACCAGTTTGTCAAAAGAATATTCTTAGCACCAAAGCATACTTCACACTAGACATTAAAAGCGATGGACATCTTAAACATAATGACTGCAGCCACAATTTCTGTGTCTATGAAAGAGGACTTTCCGTTTTCTGCTCCATTTCTTGTCCATAAGGAAGAAGTTAAAGAATACATCATGATGCGTAACTCAATGAATGACAATAAAGACAGAAACAAAATAATCTCACCGTCTTCATCATGAAGCTAGTTATTCTGGGCAAAATAAATTTAGCGCATGCACCTTTTGTTAGCCTGGGTTGTCGGTACCAGCTGACATCTTAGCTTCTTGGCTTCTTGCCTTTTTCTTTCCAGAGCATCAGTCCTTTTCAGCAGAGAGCCATTTGGGAAATGATGACCAAAATGATATAGTGGAGGAAAGTGGCCATTTATAGAACCTCAGACCTTAGAGTGCTTGAATGGATGAGCAGTTACAGATATTCATTTTTCTTCATCTTAGATCCTGATGATTACTTCCCTCTCAGAGGTCACACGTTTGAGAATTGATTCTCTTAAAAGGCTTTCCAAGTCAACATGCATCCTGCCGGGAGGTGTTCAGATGTCACTGAGACAGGGAAAACGATTGTGTGCGACAGAACTTCATGGATTTCTGACAGCCCATAATTATGTCTACATTGGTCTTTCAGCGAGGAAGCAAACTGTACGTCTTCTGCAGGGAGCATGAGAGGCTTTTGCAAATGAATAGCAGAAGGGAACTAACAAACAAGCCGTCGTGGCTGACCTTTTGACACCCACATAAATCCCAGGGAGATATTGTTCATTAGTCTCAGCATCAGCCGATGTGACAGTGTGATCTGAAAATAGCTTTTTAAATAATCACGCCCCCAGAAGCTTGTCTGGACTCAGATAATGAACCCACCTGAAATTACAGCTCAGAACAATAAAGAGGAACATTACAGGGAATGTCTGACTATTGATTCAAATTAGAAGTGGGACCACAGAAGCTGTTTACAGTAACAAGATTATCCAAGCTTTATAAAATGAAAGTTTTTGTTTTAAGCACATTACATCACTGAGAAATCATACATTTTACATTGTTATGTTTTATGCTTCTTAGCACACCAGTATGGTTTTGCTCATGTCAGACATGATTCAATATAAATAACCTTTTAATGACTTAAACACCCTCCTGTTTTACTCCTTTTGTTCAGGTCCCTTCAAAATGTTTTCATAGAATCACTGGTCTTGTCAAAACAGTTTGATTCTGCTGGTATCGACCCCAGGTCTCCAGTTTATCACGTGGTTTTAGTGAAGTTGTTTATCTGAATGTCAGACCTGCAAAGGTTAACTCATCAGTGCTAATCATCATGTTTTGCAAACTTATAAATCTAAAAAGTATCTATATTTATTACATTCATAATATACGTAACTAATGTGTAAAAACTGAGGCTGAGGTTGTTTTAATATATAAAAACAGCCTCAGTCAGTAGAAAATATTGTTAATTGTGTTATATTTTATGTTTGAGTGTTGCATTTTGCTCATGTAATCATTAATTAATATCAGTAGCAGTTCTCGGATAATTGGCACCCTGGGTGAATTCTGCTTTTATGTTGAAACCCCATTTTACTGTTTTAAAAATGGGATAAAATGTTAGAAACGAAAAGACTCTGATCATGTTTTTATGTGGATTCACAAACTAAAGCAGAAATGTACAAATCTTGAATTGGGTTTTAAAGACCCTGCCAGTGTAAGCCGTTTGTAGCTTCGAGTAGAAATAAATAAATGAAGTAAAGAAAAAGAATAGCCCTTTAATTAACCAAGCAATCATGTTTTTGGGCAGTTAAAGGATGGTTAAGGACCTGAAGAAACCCATGGAGAGTGCCACAGAGCGGCACTGTGCTTCTAAATGGCTTTAAAATGATCGTTCTTGTTTACTAAAATCAGTGTTCTCTAGATTCATTGTAATTGCCTTAACATTTTTTGAAGAATTGTCATACTTGCTATAAATTTTTAACAAATTTTGACCCTTTGACTCAAAAACATAAAGCCATAAAAATCACATTTGCTAATAAAATGTTTCCTCGTGTGCCTTCTATGCCTAAAACAAAACAAAAAAAAGACATATATATTAAACCATTGGACTGCATGCAGGGATTTTCTGAAAGCTTTCCAGGCAGGTGGGTGGCTCCAGCTGTGAATTAATGGTCCCTGGAAGCAGAAGAAGATGTTGGATCTGGAGCAAACACAGCCAGGGTCTGACCTGCTCTTTGTTACAAACCTTTTCAGGGAAAATTCCTTCTTATCTCAACACTTCCTCCTCTTTGCGTTACATCTGCAACTTTGCTGCTGCCATTCTTTCTTTCTTTTTTTTTTTTTGCAATAAATTTTAACAATTGCTTGTTTTATATTCCATTTTTTTCTGTAAATTACTGTAGATTCTGCCTTTATTGCATACCTTGTCTTTAGGGTTAGGCATGGCTGTCAGTTCTTGATTGAAGATGTTGCATTTTGCAACTTCCCAACAGCTTTAGTTTGAGTGTTCGCAAACATGAAGCACTCTTTTCAGTCCAATTATAACATTTCGAGCTGCTTTTTGCTTCCTTCTACCCCACTTGGCACTAAAGTACACCTTGAGGAGCAATAATAGGGAATGAAAGTCAATCATAAATCATTCTGACAGCTGCACTGGTGAATTGTGTATTAACATAAATCCCACATTACCGTAACAGTACTCTGCTTCCTTCATTTTAATGTGTGATATTGATTTGGTTAGGACCACACTAACAAGGCTAAATCACAGATGTGTTTACCATGTTTAAATGCATGTGCTACCGTCATTCTTATCATAAATACCTGAGTGAAAGCTTTGTTTGCTACCTCTTCGAGATGAATAACACGAAGCCAGTTCATTGGATTCTCACAGGATATGAATTTCTCTGCCCACAGATGGTTTCATGAGAGTGTGCCGCTTTATGAGAGCTGGAGAGGTGGAATGATATTTCTTTGTGGGTATTCGCACAGTCAGCTGCGTTGCACACATATTTATTACTCCGGCTTTGGCTTCACACCTCCTCATAAGTGTTTTTATTACAGAGGAAAAGCTGGTTGCTTGCTAAGGGGGGAGAGCTGAGTGCTGGAGTTTTTCTTTGTAGTATTCCTGCAAAAATGGGGCTTAATTAAGATGTTCACAGTGACTTTTCTCTTCGCTCCACCAAAGAGTTTGTCGGTTTGTGGACGTTCCTTATTATGTCTGACATAATCAAGTGAATTTTCCTCTCCTTTGGCCATCATTAGCCCATGACTTATCATATTCAGCTTAATAGCCGTTGGGATGCTGTGAGCTTAGCTGACTTTCTTGTGGTAGCTCAACCTTAGGTTTGGAATAAGAAATGCCTGTGTTGTTTTGTCATTGTTTTTTCCCCATGCTCCACTCTTGCTGTCAGGAGTTGGTACACATCTTTGTCTAATTAGTTTTACAGTGTTCATTAGCAGATTTGGTTAGATTGTGGGTATCACACAGTTGCCCCAATTCCTCCTAGACACGGACGTCTGGGCGATAAATCATCCCTGGCTGCCTGCTGTCATTAGTCTGACTGCTGAAGTGTTGTATTTTGCCCTCAGTGTCTGAACCAGAAATACGGTCTGTATCATTTAACCTACATATTATCTGTCTTTTAATCTCGTTCAGGAGTCTTCAGGGATGTGCACAGCAAAATATCTGGCTCCTACCATCTCTGTTAGAATTATTTTATGTAGAAATGTCTTTGCATTCACCATGAATGTCATATCAAAGCTGCTGTCACATTGTTTTCAACCTCGAAATATATGCTGGTTTAATAAAACAATGTAGATTTTGCACAGAAAATTCAGTTGACTTTGTGGAACATCAAGCCCTGTTCCATATTTCAAGTTTGTGGGCCAGTTTTGATGCACTTTTGATTTAAATAATAAGTGTGTATTGGGAGCATTGTGTGGAATTCACAGTCCCAATATCAGGAACATTAGTTGTGCTGGGATTTCACCATCTTGTTGTTTTTTCAAAGGTTAATCTGACTTTCTCTTAATTAAATTATGCTGTAGTCCCCTCTACTGGTCAAATATGTAAGAGGTGAATTAACCAGAAAGTAGATTCATTTTCAAGTATTTGTAATTCCGATGTGAGTTTATCTTTATCAGGAATTGCATTAGTAAGCTAAGTGATTGAAGTAACGTTAGCTGTGGTGCCTGAATAACTGGTGGTCAAATTATATATGTTATCATGCTAAATTATAACATATGTAAAATAGTGCTGGAGCATTATTTTCTTGTGTTAGATGCACAACAGTATAATTTTGTGTATTGTTACTTGTTTTTTCCATTTTTCTTCTCTTTTTAAGAGAGGAATTATTATGCAACATATAAAGTCAGAGATTTCAGAAACAAACAGATAGTGCACAAGTTCCACTTCACCGTAGATTCTAATTTACCCAAGATCAAAATGATGCATCCAGGCTTATGCCCTACTTTACAATATCTGGGCAAAGGTCCCTGAATAATTAAGCTTCTGGTATAATTCTGGTCAGATATTAGATCTCTTTCCTTGGTTGAACTTCTAGAGCTCATATAAATTGGTCGGTTTCCAACATTGGTTGTTCGTATGTGTGTCTCTCCTCACCTTTCACAATGAAAGGTGTGGTTGACAGTTGTGTCCCTTCAGCTGCAGCTCATCAAAACCAATCAGGAGGAGCATAAAGACAATAGATCCCCTGAGGCAGATGTCAGATTGTTTTCCTATCTGGCCAACCTTCTCTTATGTTTCTTCCTCCCTCAAGTTCTGACGGTTATCGCTGCTGCCTTCCTCAACAGGAACCAATATGTTTTATTGCTCTGCTTCCTCACTCCCTTCGATTGTTGGGGAAATGTTTTCAATTTTCCCTCCTTGAATCCCCTCACTGCTCTTCTAGCTGCCGTCCTGAAAGCAGCAGTACGAATCACTCCAAAACGTACTGCTTTCATATCTGCTTATGCAACATTTCTTGTTCCTCAAACAGGAATCTCTGAAAGGAAACAAAAAAAAAGATCACTTACCGTTCACTGTCACCTTCTGATCTCAGACTGTAGATATGCTCTTCTCCTCCTAGACCTGCTTCATCACTGCAACCATTTAGTGAATAAAGCTACAGTGTTATGTCTGGAAGTGTTGAGCCTTGTTTACAAAGCCTTGGATTATGCTCAAAAGAAAGCAATCAACCAATTTAGATCAGGGTTACCACTTCTGATGAGAATAGTCACATGTCCAGATAAAATTATACTAGAAATTTGCTGTTGAATAAAAAAAAATATGGGTTTGAATTTGAGACTTTACAATTTTGATTAGGAACAATTACATGCATTCCTGTTTTTAGAAATTTAAGGTGTGTGTATTATCAGACCAGTCCAATAAAACACATTATTATTATAAGTTATTTAAGGTTTATGTTGGTGACATGCATATAAACTTATGGCTTTAACTGCAACAATACTAGCATATCAGGATGAATTATTTGCTCTTCTACAGCTGATACTGCTGCCTGGTTGGGAGAGAAAAACAGTGTCTCTTTGGGTTGAACATAGGTTCTTTTCTGCCATTCTCTCAGATAGTAATGATGTTGGAAATTATTGAGCCTTTAGTGGGCATGAAGCCTGCTAGGCTGGGGATGTTCCTCTCCAGCAGCTGGGTGTCACATTCAAATAAAAGTAAATTAGCTGTCACCATGGCTCGGCTTGCTATATGCCTCAGAGAGTATCCTTTCTCACTGGGTCTCTGTTCATGCCAATGCAGGAAAACAAGTTATTATGTCAGGAAGACGTAAAGAAGCACAACTTAATTCAAGGGGAATAGGTTTCCTTCATCAGGGTAAGAATTAAAGCTACGGAAATGCTCACACTGATGTACAGCACCAATACAACAAATTGCCAGGTATTTGCAATGAGGCTTTATGGAAATTGGAGGAAACAAACACTTGGTCTGAATCTCTGCTTCTGCCAACCAAAGGGTTGACCTCTCATTATCTGAAGGCCAATATTTGCTGCTGGGTGCAGCAACGATATGGAGACATAGGAGACTGGATATTTCAGTGGGTACAGGCTGCTTTAAAGGCTTTAGTCTCAATAATCCAACAAAATATGCCTCGTGTACAAAATCATAAAATACAAAATCATAAAATACAACTTAATCGTGCTGAATAAATGTAAAAAGGGGTTTTTAAGTTAACTACAAAACAAAATAAAACCACATGAATTTGATTTTGTTGTGCACTTTTGTTTGGTACAATTAGTTAAATACACATACCTCTAATTGGAGAGCCATATATATAAAGAAACTTCCAATTAACAGGTAGAATGAAGGTCAACAAACACAAAGAGGCAAGATGCCTGTTCTCATGGGGTTTTGCTGACCCCCGATGGCCACATGAGGTAACACTGGAGCTACGTTATAATCCAGAGTGCACATTTTTTATTAGAACAATAAGAGAACAATACAGGTTGGGTGGGGGTTAAACTAGACATAACTGATATGGCATAATATGCGTATACCTTGTATTTACAGTACATTAGGCACAATTCAAAAACATGGATCTTGACCATCATTCACAGTACAACACTGCTACAGTAGACCACATAGTAATAAATGATACAGCTACACAACAAAAAAAAGGCAGTTGTGCAGGGGCATAAATAAGTCAGCAAAAGTACCACTATCGTGTACAAAAAGAAATTCTTATGCAGTATAAGAACTAGGTAGTGTTTCAGACAATAAATATTAGCAATGCAATGAAAAGGGAAAAAAATGTAATACAAAGCAACAACAGTTCTGGAGATCGGAGTGGCCCGTTTTTTTTAGAATGGAGATAAAATACGGCAGCCTTTTATTGTCACTGGTAGTAACTTATCTGTCACATGCTTCCTGCTGCACACGTTTTTCTTGATGCAGCAACCGCTTTCTGCTTTATTATGTTTAACATAAATATTTAAGTTCACTAACTGATCAAGAATTGATCAAACACATTTTGCTGTGCTTTCTTAAATACTGCACTTGCTGATAGGATCGTGGCCTGTCTTTCATGGGTTTTGACAGAGGCAAAAAAAAAAACAAAAACAATGAAACGTTTCACCAGATGTGAGAAATACTCGCTCCTATGAGAAAAGAGCTCACCTGTCCTAACTAGGCATGGGCCGGTTACCGCTACCAGGTTTTGAAATCGATGTATTTTTCTGTCCAGTCATTCCTTCTGTTCAAAATCCCCAGAAGTCTTTCTAGTTTGTTTGGAACATAAAGTATCTCTGCACTTCCCTCCCCTCACTTGCTGAGCACTGCTGGTCAGTTAGCTGAAAGAAGGCTACTCCAGTCTTTCCTTGCTTAGCAGAAAGACAAATTCTGCAGTTTGGAAATATCCCAAACAATTATGCAAAATAACAAGAAAGCTAACTTAATAATTTACTTGTTTAAGAACTAATACATATTTGTTTTACAGAAACGCAGGTAGTTAAATCTAACTTTGTCAATAAGTTAGTATTTGACAATTCTGCCATGCAACCCTAGAGCTTTCATGTGTTGTGAACACATGTTTTGCAAATATAATTTAAGTTTTCATGCCAAAGCTCTGCACTTTCCCATGACGAAAGAAATGCTCGTTGATTATGTAACACAAATATCTAAACAAGATGCAATAAGTCAGTTCAGGAGCAGATTTTGAAGGCTGACACAGAGAGGTGACCTCTAGGCATGTAGTTTTGTCGCAGTTAATAACAAAGAAACTCCTGAACCAGAGCTACAACAATGACAAACATTTAAAAACTATTTAAATGTAATTTAAATAGATGGACATATTTCAGATGTTTAAGGATCCAACATGGAGCAATTTTTAACATATCTTTAGGGTCTTTCTCAAACACTGTAATCGATATGTTTCAATATTTTGGCAACAGTAAGAGTGACTGTTGTATTGTTTAAAATGAAGGAAAACATTTTAGATTTTTCTTATCCTGTTTCACAGTTCAGTTCAGTATTTTTTCCCTAATACATTTTTACTCAGCATTAACGTATCAGAATCTCAAACTGGCCCATGCCTGGTCATAACTGTTTAAACTGTTTTCATAATGAAGCTTAATTCTGATGCATGCCACCGAAAATCATTCACAAACTGTTGCTTCATCCTGCAATGTAGTCTCAGACAACCCAAACACGATCAGCACTAAAACTTAATTTCACTTTTCATCACATTATACCAAGTCACCCGACTCTCAGCTCAGAGGTGCATCTCAACAAAATGAAGCACATAATTAGTTCAAAAAGTGAAGCTATATTGCACAGAATATTAAAACACAAAGTGATATGTGTCTGTGTATGGCGGCACAGCATCTCGCAAAACTCTCCAAAGCTTTGAAACAGGCTTTGTGTCTCAGGCCTCCGTTATTTCCTGTTGTTTGTGGACTCACTAGAAATTACATTCAGTGAATTACCTTAAATGTCTCAATGAGTGTCTGTTAGGTAAATGATGGCACATGACTGCTTAAGCCATTCCATAACATTCCTGTTTATAAAAAAAAAAACTTTATTGACAGACACTGAATTTTGGGGGTTTTATTGCCACAATTCCCAAAATTAATAGGTAATATGTGGAAATTCTGTGTATAATTAATCAGTTTCCCTGCCACTTAGATGATTTAAATAAACTTTTCAATGATATTGCAATTTATTGAGATGCACCTTTTCTTGTAAAACACGCTACTGTCCATGATCAATAAATTAAAATTAACATCTTCCACCATAGGGCGTTGGCAACAGTCTCTCATCAGAGGCTTATATCTAAGAGGAGGAGTCCTCCTCCACAGGATGAAGAGCATGTTTCTTCAGATATGACTTCATCTTCTCCACTTCCAACTTCGTCTCCCTGAGTTTCTCACGTAGTGCCTCATTGTCTTGTTGGAGTCTCAGGTTTTCCTGAAAGGAAAAATAAAACGGTAAAGATTGGGTTTTAGCTACATACTATAAATGTCCTGCATTAAAAGTTGGCGAGGCATAAATTTCATACTCACATATTCCAGAGATTCATAAGTGCATTTGCTCTCCTCCACTGGCTCTTTGGGTTTTTGCAAGACGGAGGCTCTGTTCTCCCACTTGGCACAGTATCGTTGTTTTCTCAAAGGCAGGGGGCTGGGGCAGGAGGGGAGGATGGGCGGGACGGGGATTAGGAGAGACGACTGAAGGCGGCTGGCTTCAGGCGTCATCGAGGATAAGTGAGGTCCCTCTGTCTGGGTGTAGCTGTGGACTCTTGCAGGCCTCCAGTTGGGGGTGATTGGAGATTCTGGGCTCCAGTCCCTCCTCCCATCTGACGGGTAAGGGAACGGACACTCTTCTGAACCTAAGGAGAGCCATCTTATTGTTAATTTCTTCAAATAGAAAAATATAAAGTGCAACATTGTCTTTTTTTTTCTTTGTTTTGTGGTGCTATATCACTTTCACATCTTAAAGGACATCAAACACCACAAAACAAAATGACTAAGCTCCGTACGTCACGATTAGCTAGATAAATGTGGCAAAACAGTGCATCAGATACAAGCCCACACATTTTAAAGTTATCTCTTGGCAAGTAAGTTCATATTAAGTAAAACTGAAAGTTAACCTGTTTTGAAAATAGTAGCTTTCTTGCAGAAGGTGGGCAGCTTTAAAAATTACTGTAAGCGAACCAGTTCCCAATGACAGCTGGAGGGAAATTACCTTCACAGCAGACCTTGAACTCAACAGTTGTTTTGTTTCAGTTGCGGGGAACTTAACTCAGAAATGTAAATTGTGACTTTTAGCTTCATATGGAGTCTGGCCGACAGTGATTTCAGGAAATAGTTTGCGTTTTTGAGATAAGAAAATAAGCTGAAAAGTCTTGGCCACCAGATGGCACATGCAGCAGAGCTTTACTTTCACAGTTAGTAGTGAAAGTAAAAACGTGTTATGAAAATTAGACCGCCTCTGCTGGGAACGCAATCAGAAAAAACCCACCCTCTGAGGTGCTTGATGCAATCGGAGTGGAGCTTGGTGTTGGACTGTCCACGGCGTTGGTCGATCGGGTGTTCTTCTTGCACTCGAACGCCACCTGATCCTTGCACAGCTTGTGGCAATTCATGCCGCAGTCTGAGCAGACCAAAACAATGCACATGTCAGAGCAGGAAGTTCACCTCACATCAACGAACTGACATCCCACTTCTCAATGAACACTATCTCTTCTGCAAATGCAACTCTCAGACCGGTGCAAGCCTACAGCCGAGCAAACAAATACTTCTTTCAGATCTTCTGCAGGACGGGGGAGGGGGAAAATCTATTGTTCAGAGTACAAGAGTCTTTCTTTTTTTTTTTTTTTTTTGTACTTTGTTCTTGTGCTGCAGGGTTCAGTTCGCAAAATGCAACTCAAAAAAACCACAGCTCACCTCACCTGCTCCCCACTACAAAAATGCATGCACCTCTGTGTTTCTAAACACGACAGTTAGTCAAAGATAGACATGGTGGAGTGAAACAAGACGGAGATAAAACCTACCCCTGCATCTATATCCTTGTTTGATGACACCCCATAGCTGAAAATATGCAAGAAAGAAAACATATAAATGGATGCAACAAAACAGAGAAAATCACCAAGTTTAGTCATGCTATTAAAAACAAGATTTTGAGTTTTTTTGGTAAAGTTTACTTACAAACCCTGAGCAGTTGTCACAAAAAGTGGGTTTCATGTAAGTTGTTTCCTGAAAGTTGTGAACAAAACCCAGGCCCAGTTTGGAGCAGATAACACTGGCTCGCATGAAATAAGCCGTGATCTCCTCTCTGCTTACAAGACCTTTCCTTTAAAACCAAAAAAAAGAACAAACATCCACGAATGATACAGTGTTTAAAAGTAAACCTCTTTTAAATGTATTTTCCACATAATTCCTTTTATATGCACGTTCTATTAATATCTACACCAACTCATCTACTTCATCTAATATGTTATTAAAAGTAGGAACATGAGCTGCTTGGGTTTTCATGTGACTATTTATAAGGTGTTTATTGGTTCCTTCTGCATCTATTTTACGCTTCCTGTTGCTATGTTCATCAACAGATATCACTTTTGCTTCCTCTTCTCTCTGAAGGAGAAATGAACCAAAAAAAAGAGGTGCAACCTGTCAAATACCCACTTCTCTTTGTCCATGACACAGAAGGAGAAAGGAAAGCTTGCAGCAATTTTCTCAAAGTCGTCATGAGAAATAAATCCGTTCTGGTCTAGATCGTAGTTCTTAAACACAGACTGTAGAAGACGAGAAGAAAGGACGGCTGTTATAATGATGTCAGTGTGCTTTAGCTGCAGCAGTAGACTGCTGAAATGAACGCATGCGGATGTGCAGTTTAAAAAAAAGAAGCACTTACATCTACCATCCTCTGCACATGTTTGCTGATGGTTCTAGGATCGGGTTTAGGAGCCACTCCTGAAGCCCAGTCCACATAAACTGGAGGTTTGGAGGGGGTTGCTGGCTATTAAAAAAAAAAAAGGTTTATGTATATTGTTAAAAAAAATTACTTGAAGAAGGAAACAATATTTGACACATACATTATGCTCACATCGAGCAACAGTTATACATTTTAGTAGTAGCTCCTGGGTGTCTCAGCAGAGGACAGCTAAATGAACACAATGACTGTGCAAACTAATGTGTCCTTTACCAACCAAAAACCTTTATAATATAATATAATCTTATAATATAATAATATATATAATCTTTTGTGTGGCAAAGTAACTTTTAGTTGTCAGACTAAACTAAGCTACTAGTGCTCCACAAAGTTATAAAAAAAACACAAGATTGTTGATTTTCAGGCCAACCTGGTGTCATTCTTCAGTGTTTTCAAAGTAAATTTCTTGGAAATGCATTTTTTAAAAATTTAATTTCACATCAACAATATTCAAACTAGGACCAAGAGATCCTACTTGGACTAGCAATCTCCTTTCCTGGATTAAAGTCCCCAAAGGACAGGATGAATAAATGAAACTGGCTAATATTCTTTTACTTTCATTGGAATATTTGCTAATTAGTTCAAAGATATGAAGGAAGCTTTAAAAATGTGGAGAAAGCGAACACAGAAAATGGTTTATGATTAACTAAATCAAGTTCTTTCCATAAACATTTTAGTTCTCAGATCTAAATCCAGTAGAAAATCAGAAAACTGTGTCGCACACACCTCCAAAGAGAGTGCAAAGAGCTTTTAAGACTTTACCAGTAAGTTCCTGTAAGTTTGACCGCGGCCGTATTTCTAAGTGACGCACCTGAGTAATTAGCATGAGGTGTCACTCACCGGTGCTTTACAGTTCTTTGGTTCCCGTGCGTAAGACAGCTCATAAATCTCATCCTCAGTATAGTAGAGGTCCAAGGACAACTGTGCGAGAGAACAACATGAGCACATGAGAGGTAAACAGAAAAGAATGTGCCCCTACGCCAGGATTTCTCCTTGAATTAAATGCTGTGTTAAGGGGAAATTCGGTTTCACAGGACAATCGTTATGTCTCATGGGCATTCTGTCCTTTGAGTGCGAATAAAACGCAGAGATAACACAACAATACAGCAATCTGAACTCGGTCTCATTCACATTCAGCTCGATACCCACACACTCATAGATCATGGGCTCTCATCACACCCACACATAACAAACTGCATGCTGTAACAGGCTCATTTTCATTTATGTATGTGTCTACAACTTAGTGAATCACATCACACTGCGCAATATTTCACACAGTCTTAATATTCAAAGTTTTGCTGAGAGGTTCATTACCGTCAACAGATGAACGAGGTCCTTATTTGCGTCCAGTTGGGACGGGATCTGCTGCAGCTGAATGAGCTCATTAATGTGGTTGTAGAGTGCCTGGAGCTTCTGGACATTCACTTTGTTGTCGTCCACATAGTCTGGCATGGCTTCGTTGACTGAAATAAGGTCTTTGAGATGGACACCGAGGATTGGGATTTTAAAACCCGTCACTTTGTTATAAGCTTGTCTGTAGTTGTCATAGTTTCTGCAGGAGGACAGCAGGTCCGTCATCTCGTTTAGTACCTGGGGAACAGATTCAGATGTAAAATACACTGGAGTATATTTGAACCTTAAATGTTAAGTAAGAACAATATGATGAACACTAAAAGGGTTTTATTATTTATATTCTGTACACTGTTGGACATTTAATGGACAGGCAACCTGTCCAGGGGCATACCCGATAATGTGCAATGACTGCTGCCCCATGTAAATACAACATAGGCAGATGTACATGGCCATTTTTTTCATGTTTTCGTCTGAATTTGGTATCTCAGGCCCTATTCACTTCATATTAAGACATCCCAATGATTTTCAGGATCTCCCTGTCTGTTCAAACATCACTGAATCACAGCATATTTAGAAAACCTCCTTTCAGTGCTTTGTTCTCACCAAATAGGTTTTTATGCAGCTTTTCCAGATGCTACCATGACGGCTATTGTCACTTCACTAGAATGTTTCCTCAACCTTTACGCACAGGCGCCAAAACCTATTTCCCATATGTGGGGAGTTTCTTTCCATCCATCATCAGCTTGGAGGAAACATCATCAGTATTTTCATGAATGTGTCAGGAAAGATGAAACTGAGCCTTCCTGATAGGCTGACACAGTATTTTCTTTTGTGTCTTTCTTGGTCCCCTTATTCCAAAGACTTCTCTTTGCATTTTTGAACAGCAGAATAAAAAAAAAGATTTACTATCCCTAGTCTTTCAGCAAACGGTGTGTATGCGCAATTTGGGGGTGTGGGCCCTCCTCTCCATCTTGGAGCCCTATTTAATGGGGATCACATGGGATTCCAATCTCTGTGCAGAAAATAACCTGAGCATGGAGGATATTATTTTACCACAGCAGGTAATAAATTTAGTGAGTTTATTTAGCATTTGACTCTTTTTCTGCTATTGGGCGACTTCACGTCGCACACAGGACCCAGATATGCACTATGATAACAACCACCAATTTCTCACCACAGAAGATTTGAGCTTCCTCAAACAGTAAGCAGACTCTCATGCTCCACAGCACGCAATGGAGAGTGAACCTTAGGTTTACAGCACAGAAGAACTTCATAAGACCCGGCAAGCTCCACGTCATGGTAGATTTTGTGGTTATGCTGTGGATTTAATCTGGTGCCTTTTATGGGACATGTCTATTTAGATCTCTAGCTTATCATTGTCTGGAAGAAATTACATCTTTCAAAGTATCGGAGGATTGCTGATATGTTTTGCTAAGTGTTGGTCAAATTCTTCAGTTGTCCCAGAAAGCTCACTCTGTGCCTCCTTTCTTATTTTTTATGTTTAATTTCTGTGGTATTTTTTAACAAAACGTTGTGGTTAGGCTGCTGTTGTTCCTCTGGCAATTTATATAGCAAATACCATGTTTCAGTCATTAACCCTATAAATACAAAAAATATAAAACAAAAATTAATTAGAGCACCATTTGACTGTTTTTCAAAGCAGACAATTTCAAAACCAGTTTTTGATGTTAAAAATGTCTTTGCAGCCACACCTCTCTTAAAAAGAGGAACTTTAACTTTATACCTCGAGATTGAGCTACATTATTGTAGTCAAACCCGTACATGTTAAATATGGAAAAACATGCTCACTCATGCCTGCGCTCACTGGAGTAGTCACTGGTTAGAGCAGAAACAGAAATCACAAAAAGTGATCTAAATGCTGCCATTTTTTAAATACCAGTTTTTTGTTGCATGTGGCCATTTGCTATTGTGGTGAATAACCGTCGAACTGTCTTTGCTAAAACGTGTCTTTAAATTTCTTGTTGGTGTGCCCATATTTTACATCCCTAAGTAACTGATCTCACACATTTCTCCTGATTTTTGTCTTCCTCACCAGTCAAATCCTTGTAGAAATACTTGATTGATTAAAATTCAAGCTGCAGACATTGGTATTATTGTTTGTTTGTTTTTTTCTTGGGTGGACACCGTCAGAAGCTTCCTCGTACTGTCTTTAGCTTTTTTTTGCATATTTTATTTTTCAGTCATGGGAATGAATACCCCTGTTGTGAACTACAATCTGGAAAACTTGCAAAACAGATTAGCAGCTGTGTGATGCAGTATTATGTGCATGCAAGAAGAAATTCAACCTCACTGTGCAATGTTACATGCAATATCACATAAATTTAGCCAAAAGACCGGCGATTTGCATAGTTATTAAATTACAAGTCAGAGCTGTTTTACACAGTTTAGGTTCATGGGAAAACATTTGATCTGAGGCATTTTTTCTTTATGCGCCTTCTTTAAGCATTACCTTGGTGACCTCATTGGGTACATGTGATGTGGTGTCTTTCAATCTTGATATCGAGCTGTGACAAAGCCCTCCCACCACTGCCATTAGTGTGTTGTAGTTGTGCATAAGATGTAGACACTAGGGGAAAAACACACACACACACACACAAAACACACGTATCAGTGAATTCACATCGGCGGATAAAAAACACGCACAATTAAATTTGTTCCAGGTAGCCCTGTTATATAACTCTCAACACTGATGTTACATAAGCCACATATATTGTTGTCTTTTTCTTGCTGCACACTGATATCTCACTCTTTTTTGGAAGCCCTTTTTCTCCCTCTTTTCAGTTTTCTAATTTGTGCTGTCACTGAAGCATTATGGTGTGAAATTCGTTTCCACACCCATGAGTTTCGAGGTTGACAGCAATGAGCAGCAGCAGTCTGGTGCATTACTGTCAGCGTGAGAGGTCCACCAGAGTACAAGGCTGCCTAACGGCTCCCTGATGCTAGTGTATCACTTCTCAGCAGGCTGCAGGCAGCTTCCCTTTGGAAAGCTTTTAACAAGCTCGGTCTGGTGAGCGACAGCAATCACAAGTCGGTTTTCAATTTTTCAGGACACCAAACTCCTTGCCGTGTTAGTTTCGTTTGACTACTTCAGTTACTTAATATTTTTTCTGTTTGTTAAAAATTTTGCTCATTAATATGCTAGATTGATATTATTGTGAAGAATTTGCAGAATACAGAGCCTTTCAAACCCATGAACCTTTCAACATTTTGCCACATCATAACCACATGCCTCCCTGTATTTAATCACTGTATGCGACAGACCAACGCAACATGATGTGCAACCACTGTGAAAACGGCATGGAAATTACACATCATTTTCAAAATGATAAATGTGTAGTTCCATCCTCTTTTCGTTAACCAGCTTCCCTGTTCATGCTGATGAAAAGCCACCCCACAGCATGATGCTGCCACCACCGTGTGTCATGGTATAGACCACGTGTCAAGCTTAAGGCCCAAATCTGGCCCTCTATCCTCCTGACTACCAGGAAAAAAAATATTGTCCAATCACCATTTTTTTAAAATCCCACAGTCTTTCTAAGGTAATAAAAGGTTTTATGCACTTACTTTGTCTCTTCCCATAAAATGTGTAATTACTGATAAACACCATTTTTATGAATTAGAAAAAGGTACGTACAAAAGTCCCACCCCTTCACATGTGGTATCATTGAAAAGCCCTAAATGTCCTCTCCAGATACCACAAGGAATTAATTCAGTAGAATGCAGGGGGTGTGAGATATTCAAGTTTAGAAATGTCCTCTACAGAGGACAAAAATGAACTACTGGTAGTCAGGAGGATATAACTATTTATGTGTCTCTTTAAGTAAATACAATTTCGTCATTCAAAAATAAAGCCAAGTCAAATAAATTTCAATATTTAATTTTAAGGAGTATTCACCAAATGCAGAGATAGCTGTTTATCAATGTTTTAAAAGTTTGTTAATGGTGTAGTTTTATCTATACATTCTGCCACATTTGTGATCTTGATATGGCAGATACGCTTTCCTGCAACAATTCAAATATCTTGCCACTTTTCCATAAGGGCCACATTTGTCCATCAGACAGATTTTCCTACCTGAGGTGTGGATGTCACATCATCCACAGTTAGCAAAGTTCAAAAGCTATTCAAAAGCTATTTACCTGTAGCAACTGCGCTGACTTTTTAATAAAATCACTCATGTCATTCATGTTAACAATAGCAGACCGGATGATGCAAAGAGGAAGTGTCTCGAGTTCTGGTACTATAAAAGTAGCAGTGGGGGTTGAGTTAACCACTACCTTTGCAACGTGGATAAACTTGGTGAAAACCTCAGCTCTCAGCTGAGCTGTTGGCCGACTCAGCACCATCAGCTGAACCCACTGGGAAATCCCATTGCACAGGGCGATGGAACGCTCCAGCACAGGGATGTCCTTCATGCAGCAGCTTCGAATGTAATTTATATAGTCTACAAACTGACAGAGAGAGCAGAGAGAGGACCATCAGTTGCTGTATGGAAACTGTAAGGGATTTCCCACGCGGGGAATTATTTAGGGTTTGCAAAAGAGTATTTTCAATCAAGCTAAAGTGTGAAGCATATAGCCAGAGGGGTAGTTTAAGTTCATATGAGTGCACATACTCACTGATATTCTACAGAAGGATTTAAACTCCAGGAAAGTGAGGTGATCAGCCAACTCACTGGGTTCCAGGTGATCGAAAAGAAGAGAAACTTTCCTCTTTTTACTATAGTTAGCTTGAATCTTCTGGCTGGCTTTCCACGACCGTTCTCGTTCATTTCTAAAACGCCAACACAACATATCCACATCAGTAAGCGTGAAACAGAGGTGGTAACTTTAAAAGTGTGAAAACCACTGCTGATTTAATTAAAAGTGCACTGTTCAATCTAGGCCAGGCCTACTGCTAGCAGTTTTTAGACCAAAACATTTGACACATTTTTCACAAAATAAGTAAATCAAAATGACTAAAATCTCTACAAATAACAAGCAACTTTGTTTTGACTTATTTTCTTGACAGCCATATTTTTAATCTCACTACATGCCACAAAAATGTAGCAAATTACTTATTTGAAATTAAATGAACATTAACCATTTTGTGGATGTCAAATATGAGGAGAATGAAAAGGAGACAAACAGACGTAGGCCTCAATGTGGGGGAGCTATAAAGGAAAAAGAAGCTGTTTTGTTTTAAACCTTTTGTTCACACTGCTTAAAATTGTGCCAGACCCACAGAGAAACTTCAGTCATTTAGTCATGACAGTTGTCTGAAACTAAAAGTGAAACTGACAGCATAACCTACTTCCTAATTAATCTGGCTAATAATTATCTGACAACTTTCTGGAATCACAGATCATTGGAATTTCATTACAAGACGGTCAGTGTATCCTTAAATGTGGAAAATTAAATTAAATTGAAGACCAAATGGTGACGTCTTGGCAAAAATAACCTGCCTTGACCAGCCATACATAGCAGCCCACTTAAAACTAACAGACTCTTGATCCTAAAACAGCACCACAAAAGAGAGCTCTGTGGAGAAAAACATTTTATTTAAGATATAATTATAATTCATGTCATAGTGAATATCGACTAATCATGCTCTAAAGTAATCAGGCTAGAAATGTACTAGTCAGGATGCAGTCACACGCTGCTGGAATTGTGCAGCAACCACAAGGTGAAACTGCTTTCTGTTCCTTGCTCTGGATCGTGACTGATTTCATGACTGCAGCAAACTGACTGGGAGTCGTGTCGGCTTCATGTCGCAGTTGGCCAGCTGGTAAGAAATTAACACTTACATCCATTTGGTCTCTAGGAGAGAGCAAAGATGCTCCTGTCTGTGTTCTCTGAGCAGATCACGAAAGTCGTCCAGGCTGTCGGACAAGCTGTGGGGCAAGCGGAACATCATCCAGAATTCCTGAATCCAATGTCTGCAAGTTAGAAAAGGCAACAATGTAACTGATGGAAAACGAGTTAATTTTTAATCTGAACCTAGAGGGCACGTGCTACACTGACCTGATGAGGTAGCATATCCTCTGGCATTCTGCTGGCTGATCATTGTCCAGAGCTGTTTTAAAAGTAAGCAGCAGATAAGGAACTAACAATTTAATTTTGCTTGTTTTTCAATAGAATATACAGATGCCCAGCATGAGAGGTATGTTTTGAGTAAATACTGAGCACACGGATGATTTACCTGCAGGGGATCAAACTCATTATTATGAACTTAGCCCAGTGAACCAAAATGCAAACACATGTGACATTTGGTCATGTGGGAGGAGGCATCTGTAACTCCAATGAGCATCACCAAATGAATCATTCTGGCATGCAAGGGAACGTGAACAGCAAACTGCACAAAGAAAATACACAGCCCATGTCTAAAGCAACGCAGAATCGCTGAAAGCCATTGTTTGGTGTCAGGACACAGGAGATATTTAAACCAGCAATGTCTGCCCACATTGTAATTATTGTCTCTGTGCTGTGGATAACCTTCACGTTGCACATGTCGCTTACCAAAACAATACGCCATTGATTTATTTACAGGAAACAGCCACCATTCCATTCTCACACCAATGAGCTTTGCAAAAGTATTCACTGCTCATGAACTTGCTGACACTCTGCTGCAGAACGCTGCAAGAGCGTCAGCTTGTTTTACAGGGGGTTTTATGTGGTAGACTAACTCAAAGTAGGGCACATTTCTGCATTAAAAGTTAAATAATAAATGGATTCCTAATTTTTAAACTAATAAAAATTGAAAAGTATAGAGTGCTTTCGTATTTAGCTTCCTTGAGTCAAAATGTTTATAGAGCCACCTTTTCCTGTAATTGCAGCTGCAGGTCCCTAGGGTTAAGTCTTGTCAACTGAATTCTTTGGTGAATCACTCAAGCTCAGTCAGAATGAATAGAGAGCAACTGTCAACATCAATATTCAAGTTAATGACTTTGACTAGGCCATTCTAATGCTTGAATATGCTATAGTAATTACCAATCAATCTCAATTATTCTTGTTGGAAGCTGAATCTCCACCCGAAGGCTCTCCTTGCCTTGTCTTATCAGTTTAGTCACGGATAGTCAGGTTTGCAGCTGTGCCGTACTCTTTTCATTTTCAGATATCCAAAGCTAGAGAAGTTGTTTTATAACCTAACCCTGCTTTGAATATTGTTTTCCACAACTTTCCCCTGCAATCTGTGCGGTGGCTCTTGGTCTCTAAGTTGCGTTTTGTCTATTAATATCCTCTAAAAAAACCTCTGACACCATCACATAACATTAAAAGGTATATTTTTATTTAACAGCATTAAAGTAAAGGAGGCTTCATGTCACATTTTACATATTTTTACTTGCAAACCACATTAAAAACAATGCAGCTGTGGCATATTAAGATGTGAATGAAAAATATGGTGTGTGAGTACTTTTTGTAAGTCACTGGCTCTTTATTGAAATCCCATTGAGAAACATGTAAAGGCTAACTGCATTATTGGAACGGAAGACACTCACACGGTTAGGCAGCGATTGGGACAGTCAATGACCCCCCATGGCTCTTTCTTGATCCAGAATTGATCATTTGTATCTTTTTTGGTCTTTATCCCAGAATGAGAGGGTTTTAAAAGAAACATGTGCGTGTGAACTGATGGAGGGTTTCTGTGACCAGTGGCCTTTTCAAGCAGCAGGGTCTGTGTCTAAATATAGTAGATCAGAGGCAGAGGTAATTAACACCTGAAACCCAAGTAAGGTACTGTTCAGGGGTTTGTGACGCAATTGTCTCTTCTTTGAAGAGAAGCTAAAATTATCGGCACTCCACTACCATCAAAAGACAGAAAAAAATTGTCTTCTGGGTGTGAATGAGTGCAAATGAAAAGAGTGTAATCAAACATATTAAAGGAGACCAACAAGAGTCAGGTAGTATCCTCCCTGTTACTGAATGAATGAGGTGCAAGCCTTAGTGAAGCAAAGTTGCTCTGAGAGAAGAAATGAATGCAAAATGGAGTACAGAGAGAGAAAGCAGGCCACTTGCCCATCAAGCTTTACACTGACAGCTGAAAGATCTGAGCCAGGAATGAGCTTGACTGTGCGTTGCTGTTGACAACCGAGCCCTCAGCGGGTCCAGTGAACCGGTCGTATGCTCACTTTTCTGCTCATACCAAGGACTGTTTGAATCAAGAGACAAAGGCGCAGTGTGCATGCTGCTGGTGGACTGCTAAAGGATATAGATTGATGAGTTTGTTCAGCAGGTCGCTGGAGGACATGAGGAGACGATGCATGGTCAGGGTGATGTTCAGCACGTGGTTGGTCTTCCTCACACAACCATCTGCATCTGAAAAGAGAGAGAAAAAAAAGTGCAATCAGAGAAGACATTTTATCAGTGACGGAGTATGTACCAAACCAGCGTCATAGAATTGGGATGTTGCTAAGTTATGCCTATTCTTAAGCCAAACGAGAGAAGAGAGCACACATGTGTGAACAAATTGCTGTCTGTACAGATGTCAAAAATATTTTTTACTTTGACTGCCATTTGAAGAACATAGAAACAATTTAGGATAGAAATTCAATCCTTTGAAAAAAAATCACCAGTCTATAAGTAATGGTCAACATATTTTTTAAACTAAAAGTTATTTCCCCTTTAAAAGAAGTGCTTACATTATCATAACAAAATGCTGCACCATCATTTCATTTTCATCTCTTACATTGTGGATTTTGTCATCTTCTGCTAAAACCTTCTAATTTTCTCAACTTAATCTTGGTGTACTTCCAATCAGACACCTTTACCATAACACCATATTATCTTCTGGTTTACTTCACTCTCTGCTGCATTTTGCAGAACTAGATCTTCCAGTTAAAAACTAGTTCCTTTCCAACAGGTGACATATGTAACTCACACGGTTCATTAATCATTACAGAACTCTGTAAAAATATTCACACTCATTTTAGCTCATTAGAACCACAAACTACAAATCTATTAAAGTGTTTTTTATGTGATACACACAAAGTAATGCATAATGGTGAAAGGAGAAAGACTTGATTTCACACCCCCCCCCCAAGTGAAAAAAAAAATCTGAAAAGTGTGGCATGCATCGGTATTCACACCCTTCACAGTGTGACTCCTAAATAAAATCAAGTGCAACCAACTGTTTTAAGAAGTCACCTAATTAAGAGTCCAGATGTGTCAGAATTAATCTCAATATAAATTAGGACAGGGAAATAAATCAATAACAATATATATAGCAATAAACATGTGATCAATATTGATAGATAATATGTCAATAGTTCCACTAAACTCTGATCCCGACCTGCACAGTATTCTGGGGGCAGTAGACAAAGCAAAGGCTTTATCTGCTCAACTTCTCAAGATCAGCTACGCAAGATGGGTGACATAACTAACTCACTCACTTATTTGGTTACCTAGCAACAACCTCTTGAGTAACATGTGCAGCAGCAGTTTCAGGTTTTGCCACCATGCCTCATAATTGCTTAAAAATAATAAACAACGGCATGTAGTGAAAGGAGAAAATGAGTGCAACAGAAAAACAGTAAAACAGGTAAGATCACGTCACCGGTATGGCAGTACAGATATTTGAAACGAAAGGCTAATCGATAATTATAATCGATATCGACCAATATGAAATCCTTATATTGTGATACATTTTTTAGCTATGTCGGCCAGCCCTAGAATAAATTCAGCACGTTTGTGTCAACCGCTGACGTTTGTTAAAGAACATTTGTCAACAAACACCATCATGACAATCAAAGAACACAGCATATGGGTCAGGGGTGAAGTTGTGGAGAAGATAAAAAAAAACAGCATCACAAGTTTTAAATGTGTCACACAACATTATTTAATCTGTCATCAGAAACTTGAAAGAGAATTACGTTGCTGCAAATCCTCAAAAGCTGTCAGGCTAAACTGAGCTGTGCAGTACTGAGCTCAAGGTAACTGTGGAGCAGCTGCAGAGATTCACAGCTTAGTGAGAGAATCAGTTGATAGGGAACCATGAGTCATGCACACCACAAATCGTAAGGGGCAATAGGAAAGAAAATGTTTAAAGAAAGCCAAATGAAGTTGAGTTGAAAGTTTAAACTGTGGATGTGTGAATGAATGTGTGCTCGACACGGAAGGACAAAATTTAACTTTCTAACATACATGCAAAATACTACGTACGGAAGAAAACCAACTATGAATACAAATGCACATCACACTATCAAATGTTAATTTGTAAAAAAAAAAAGAAGAAAAAAAAAAGGAAAATACATTATGATGTAGGGTTTCTCTACTGTGGGAGAAGGAGGATTAAGAATTCCATAAAAATAAAACCAAAACAAAACATTACTGGTAATTACAGTATTTCTAAATCTGCACTGTAAATCTTAAACATTTGCCCTGTCCGTGGCTAAAAATGCATCGATGTAATTGCTGTGAACTTTATACATGTTTTGTGTATACTTCATTATTTGACTGAAGAACTATTTACTTACATAAAACAGTATTTTTTTTTAGATCAGATTGACATGCAAATAATTTGACCACAAAACTCAACGTCAACCTCAGTTTTATCAACATAATCATGCTAAACGTTATAGGCAAAAATGAGTTTGATTATTAAGTATTTGGAACGGGAAAAAAGCTTCAGCAGGCTTCTTTGTCAAAACCTTTAACTGGAAGGTTAAATAGCTTTGTATTGAAAAAGATTTACCGCGAAAAAGAACATTTCTTTCCACCAGTGCAAACACTGTTTCACCCAGTTACTTGAACTGGGTAAAACAACAATTCATACACATGCTTTAGTCATACTATCCACAGACCCTGCAGCGGAAGGTTTACCTTTTCCTCTGATTGTGTGAACCTCTGATGCTTGCCTGTCTCACTACCTTTTTCACTTCCTTTTTCCTTGCATGAGCAGAACTTCCTCCCTTTGTGAACAGACCACCTTTCCTTATCTTGACTGTGTGCTACAGCTGACATCTTGAGACACGCATAGACAAAGCGATTCTTTCCCAGCCACAACATAGCATTAAACTGCATGTGAACAAAACATGACACGATTTCATTTAAAAAATCGTTGTAGTGTCTTGCTTAAAGCAGAACACAGCATATCTTCCGGAAATCTTCAAACCGCTAAAACAGGGAATTAGAGGTTAACCACATAGAATCTTTGTTTACTGGGAAAATCATTGATATACTGTGGGACTTTTTCAACCTTGTTCTCTACAGCTTTATAATCAGAAGTCTGTAGAAATGGAAAATCTAGAGAACAAGCTCGAATAAAAAGCTTTGCAGCTGCCTTGGGACCATCAAGGTCATCAGACATCTGAGGGGGCCACGTTTAAACCATATTACCTTGAAAACACCTCAGACACCATGGCAACATGCTTTCTTATCTTTGTTATCTGTAAGCAACTAACCACTCCTGCTGCAGCTGACTAATCTAGCCCGCCATATCCTACATCGGCTGTGTTTCTGTTAGTAACATGCGGCTGCTACCGTCTAAACCAAGCGAGGGGATGATGACCTCATCCATCGAGTTATTGAGAAAGTAAAAGAGATTAATTAAATGATTTCTCAGTTTCAAATGATGTAACCGATGGACAGCTTCAGTGTATTTAAATGGTTGCATTTCTGACAGGTTCTTCTGCCCAAACAAAATGATTAGAAGCTTGTTTTTCTAGAGCTATCACTTCATAAAGAAATCAGCTGCAGTGTCGGCTCTACAACAGGATGTCATGACTTTATCTGGTAAACAATTGCTTCACAGCATTCCAACCACCAACACTCCCTGTGCAGGGTTAATTGCAGGAGGAAATCCTTTCTGGACCGTCTGTTAGTGATGGGAACATTAGGAAAGCTGCCGCCCAGCAAGTTGGAACCACGTGATAGTGGTTGGTGATAAACACTTAGGAGCGCGCGCTCTGACTGGCTCGCTTTTAAGGTTATCTTAAACATTCATCAGCCGCTCCAAACCTGCGTGTTTGCACTTTTCCTTGTTTTGAAAGAGGCTATCAGATGGGATGATCCCTTTGTTTTGTTTTGGTTCAAGTGGGAAAAAGGATATATTTGTGCTCTGAACAAAAATTCTGTGATCAGACAACAAGTTGATGTGAACAGCTTAAATTAGTTTTCAAACATTTATATCTAAAATGTGGCAATTTATTGCACCCGAAAGAAAGGAAGTACTGTTTATTTATTCCTTTTTGTACTGAATACGTTTTGTCAATTACACTAAAAGCAATCTTTTAAATACTTTTTAAGTCAAAACTGCTTCAGAAGCTGCTAGGGTAGATCTGAATTTAAAATGATCTTCCTCCAATTAAGATCACAAACTCTGAGAATTGCAAATTGAGAAAAATAAATTAGAATTGTATATAAAAATAAGAAATAATTAGCTGAAATATATTTAAAATAAGTATCAGTTGCAAGAATGAAAAACCAACTATTGTTTTGTATTAGTGTTTGCACAAAACACAACCACTTGTCTTTTTATTTTGATAGTTACTAATACATATACATACAACTTTGTATAGCTTAATTACCTTAAAAATACTTAAATAATATTGCGCAATAAGCATCAATCAAACTTTACCTGGCTAATCGTACCTGGCTAATTTCTGGTTTCCGTTAAGACTGGGCCTGCTTATTTCTATTTTTTTTTTCTCAAAGGACCCTAAATACAAAAAGGAAAATAATGTGCTGCAGATTTCCTGTCAGAGGTTGAATTGTTATTTTGATTCCAACAGAAAATAAATGAATTACATTTTCCCCTTGTGTGCATAAAGGAATATGCCTTAAACTTTATCAGATTTTCTTTAAATACACAAAAAAGTTACGTACATGGTACTGATTGATTAATTTACAAACGATAATGGTGGGAGTTCTTAGTTTTAATGCATTTAATAAACAGGGAAAACCATTCAGATATTTCAATATTTAAATCACAGATCAGTCAACAAAGGGAAATCATGAATATTCTGGTGTCTTCTTGGTAAATTTCTAATCATGAGTAGACAGAGTTTAAGTAACCTGCTTACAATAAAAAATTATAAATATTTTACCCAATATAGGTGACTTTTATTCTCATGACCTCACTCTCCAATAATTCTCCAATAAGCTCAGCTGACACACATTAGTGATGTATTGTGGTGTCGACAGACCAAAATTTGATTAATTCTAATGAGAGTAATGCAGCACTGCCCTTCCCCCTGCTGCTGAGCACTGCCAGTCAGATGGGTAAAACCCAGCCAGTACAGCGCTATTTTTCTAACAATTAAAACAAACCCAACAGTTTATAAATTCATATCATAAATTCTTCTAGTCTTGAAAACCACAGACAATCATATGGAAACCACAGAAGCACCACCCATCTCTTTCATTAAGGAAACACTGTTTAAAACTACAGCTTTAAGAAAGCAGCAGGACTGCTACCTGAGCAGATAGCCTGACTAATTAGGCAGCCAATATCCTCCTGACATACTACTGTTATTCTATAAAGAAAAGGACAAAAAGACAAAAGGCATAATTTTGTTACCCAAGATGTGAATTCACTGGTAACATGTTTATTCTACGTTTGCTGTTTTTTCCTTTTTCTTATACTGAAATCAAAGAAACAATAAATAAGGGTCATCAATATATAATAATATAATATCATTATTAGAATCAAAATGTTTTGATTTGCAACATCAGGCATATTTGTCACTTTTCTGTTTTAACTAAATTAGGACATGTTGTACATCTTAATTTTTAAATTACATGTTAATACCCCGAGGCCTTGAAGTTTTTGTTCAAGCTTGCTATACATTGAGAATCACATACCGGCATTAACAGCTTTCTTGTGAATGGAAAACAATTCCCAGCTCGCTTTTCACAGATTTCCTTTTGCTGATAACAACAGCACATGGACAATCTCACATTTTCTCTTTTAAAGAAACAGGCTCTCGTGCATTTTGTGAGCGAACAGCTCAGCTCATGGTGCTGTGGGGGTCTGAGGGGAGTGATGATGTCAGCCATTGATCCACACCTCGCAGCGTTCCTGCATTTCAAAGGTTGGTAGGCATCTGAGGGCTACAGTTCAGGGAGCTGACCTTTCAGTTTGGCCAAGCTTGAAGCACTTCTAATGGTAATCTTTTAAACTGCGCTTACGTGTGCTCTCTCACATTTGAAAAAAAAAAAAAAAGAAAAAAAAAGGTGGCAGGACTTGTGGACCGCGGGGGGGTTTATGTGTGATGTGAGCCAAGAGGAAAAGATGTGTTTGCCATTTTACCAGGAAAAGCCATTTGAGGAAAACCCCAACCATAATATACTGCACAAACAGATTATATCCTGTGTAGAGATATATATATATATATTTTTTGTAAACATGTAACATGTTAGCATCTAACATGTTACTAATCTATAAGTCTTTCCATACAGCTTCACTGATAAATTCTCTCTCCCTGATAAACCTGATAAGAGAGAAAGGCTGCTATTACAGCCCACTTCTTCTTTTTCTGCAGATAAATGCAGTTATGAAATGTCATTTAATGTGCAGCCCATCGTAGAACATCTCCACTGCTTTTGCTGCATTTGCGTAACCAGGCAACGGCCATCTGAAAGCTATCTCTTCAGAGACACAATCACCATAACTCTGAGAGCACTCCAGACAACTTGATTGAGACAACGATCTTCGGCTGATCCAACGGCAGCCTACGTAATCAACACTGTCCTTTTTTTGGGGGGCGGGGGGTACAGTAAATCCTCTTTACAACCATGTAATGGACGTAATGCATGAATGGTGCCTGGAGCAAGCTGACCCTTTCCTCTCCAAGACTTCCAATCTCTGAGCACAAAACTTCTTCCCTTTTTCTCAAAAGCGTAATTTTTATTATTACTTGTATCATCATTGCTTAGATACCATTCTTTTGAGATTAAAATAGAAATCCAAAGATTAGATTGTCTAAAAGTGAGATACAATATACTAAAAGAACATTTAACATGTGACAAAAAACAAAATGCAAGTTAAAAACTAAGCTTTTAATCCTATAAGTACTGAAATATATTAGTTTCTATAACAACATTCTGAAATTCTTTTAACCAAGCCAAATTGTTTATAACAGTACTTAACCACCAATTCTGTGATTTCAGTCACTGAATAGGAATTGAAGTCTCAGCTTTCATTCTCTCTTTCAAAATGGATATTTGTACATGTATGTCTTAGAAATCTACAGAAATGCCTATTATGAGAAAATAAAAAAAGTAAAGCCTGAAATTTTATATAAAACATAAGAAAACAATATATTAGTATCAGTTTTGAAAAATAAAATCTTGATCAGTTTTTATTTAAATGTTAAAGCTTTGAGGTTGGAGAACCTCCCTACTAATGTTTAGGTCTCTCCACAGACATTTCAGAGTCAAACCAAGAGAGGAACTCATAAGAAATTTATTGGCCAAATAAAAGAGTTCTTTAAAAATTTTTTACCAAAACAGTACTTACTCTTTACTTTGCCATTAAACTAAGCATTTTGGATGGTCTAATTATTCGAGTGTTACATTTTGAGTTGGAATTCAAACGATCGCAAAACATTATATAATCGTCAAAAAAGATTTACCTTATTACTTTGCATTTTATTCTGACATATTCCACAATTGTGCTCTAATATTATAATCTCTGTCATGTGAGTGTTTGATTCCACCTCTGTTGAAGACTAACCCCGTGTAAGGTGTGACCTCTTGTTCTGACGTCACGCAGTCCAAGTAAAGATGGCTGACAGCACGGAAAAACGGATTACAAATTACATTTTTTGTCAGGTATTTTGAGAGAAGTTTAAACAAGAATTCACATCAAGGTAAGTTTCATGTTTGATTCACCATTTTCCCAAACGGTTGTCATTTGCTTTTAGTAATTCTGGCTAAAAAGAACTATGCAACCATTTTTCACAATCAAAGCACCTGAGGCTGAATACAGGCCTAACCACTGGATCTTAGTGCAACTACATTCAAACAAATATCATCTAACAAAGCAAATCAAAACCAGTCAGTAGGCAGCAAACAAAAAAAGAACAATAGCTTCAGCTTTGGGCATTCAAGTCATCAATCTTCATCACAAAACCTTCAAACACTCCCAGTTCTCGCATTCAGCTTCCCAGTTGGGTGTAGCTAAAGGTTTGCCTTGCTGGAGGCTTAGAAGATGACAGGTAAACTGGTTCACCTCATATGGGTGCAGTTTGATTGACCATAAACACAGCATTGCTTCTTGAAAACCAATAAAAATGCAAGAAATCATCTCAAATTGTGGGTTAGGGGAAAAGGAGGCAAAAATGCAGAAGGTTCCTACGTCAAACAGCTAAACAGGTCTCCCATTTGAGAGCAGCAGGCACTACCCATTGAACGTAAATGCAAATCAGAAATGGAAAAATCATTCATGGCCATTTTCCACATTCCGACTTCTGATGGTATAGTTTTCAACATCAAACAAAATCAAACTAATGGCGGCAAAACAAATATTAGAAATAAAGCAATGCTTTAAACTTAAAGCTCAGAAATTAGGTGTAAAAGAAAGACTGCTTCTGCCCAAAAATAAAATAAAAAATTTAACCATTGTTCCTCCACAACAATCTACCAAAAACATATCCAGTCTGTTACGTTAAGGCGGGATCTCAAACTCTAGAACACAAAGCGATAATAATCAACATGGACTTACCAAACAACTCCAGACAAGCCTGGATGAGTTCTTCCCAGCTTGCTTTGGTGAGATGTCCCAGAGACATTACTGATTTATTTGGAATGATCGGAGACGAGACAGGTTTGTGGAACCTGTGAGGACGGCGAGGAGGAGAAACTCTAGACCTGTTGGGGGTATATCCTGGAGTCACCCTCCTTGGAGAAAAAAAAAAAAGAAAAACAAGTGTAAATCGGTGGAAGAAGAGGACTTCCTATAGTTGTATCTTGCCATCTTATCTATAGCGTGAGTATAGATAAGATAATTACAAACAATAAAAATGTTACGAATAAATGCATGTGTTGGTTTGTGGGGCAGAGGTCAAGATAGGTGAGTGTAAAATTAAAATGTGATTGTCATTCTTTTGTGTTTTTCACATATTTTTAATCACAAACATACAGCTTGTCAAGAACAAATTTAATAAACAATATATGTATAATTAAGATGAGTCTGGACCAGAATAAGATTTAATTTGATCTGCTAGCAAGTCGAGGTATGGAGGGTGTCAGAATTTGAGAAAACTGGCAGCAATTTTATATCTTCCTACCTGGTGATTGTATGTTGAAATTCAAACCAAACTCAGATTTCTGCTTTTCTTATCCTAAATTGCCTTTGTGTGTATTTTAGAGCCTAAATGTAAATAGCTCTTGCTTTTTTTCTTTTCTTTTCTTTTCTTTTGTTATCTTTTAGCACTGCTTTGCGATGTCAAAACCCAAGTATCAAAACATGCAAAGACCATGTTGCCTTAGTGGACACCTGGTGTTATTTTTCAAATATGGTTTGCTTCAGATTCTCCCGTAAGGTTGCATATTGTTCTAATTTCCTTCTTTTAAATCTGGCCAGTACCAAAACAGAGCAGACATCCAGTTAGTTCAAAATCTAAAATGACCAGTAAATACGGAATAATAAGTTTCAAGTTAGGTATAACTAAGCAATCCAGACTGACGCACAGATCTGAGGCTTTATCTGTGCGTAAACAGTCCGCTTCTGTTTTAGGGACATCTTAAGCACCTCTTCAAGCTTCGATAAAAAAAAAAGAAAAGAAAAAAAGATGTTTTACACTTTGTGGTAGAAAGCTTAAAACCCAGACAGTTGGTGGAGAAAAGCTCTCCAGAAACTCCTCTGTAATGTTTCTAAATAAGAGACTGAACTTACATATCGTCTGTCCCCTTTTCGTCTGCCGTTATGCTTTCGTTTTGGTTCTCCTTTGACTGACATCCCATGGCGAGGTACTGGGCGACCAGCGGCTCAACCAAGCTGTCCATCTGCGTCCTCCTCGGTGGGAGCATTTCATCGCTCAGCTCGGTTCGGCTCGGTGCTCCTCCGCGGTCTCAGTAGCATTGTGCTGACTCGTCAATGAACATTACACAATTAAGATTCACCCAGCCTGTCAGAGAGTGGGCGGCCGCTCTGCTGTCGGGCATGTCACTCACCGACTTTCAATGGTCTCTCTCTCTCTCTCTTTTTCTCTCTCTGGTTATTTTCTCTTGAGTCAGCCGTCGTGTTCTAACAGGTGTATATCCTTCTTAACAAGTTTAAACAAGCGAACTGCTCAAGGTTTGCTCCAACAAAATATAGACTTCCATTGTTTTGCGGTTCAGCCAGAAGTGCTGCGCATTTGATTATACAGAGCCTTGCAAAAGTATTCATGCCTCATTTGGGATTTTTCCCGTTGCGTCACGTCATCCGCAAACTTCAAAGCATTTCATTGGGATTCGACGCAATGAAACGACACAGACCGGTGCATAATTGTGAATGGGAAAGAGATGACTCACAGTTTATCGTTTTTCTTGTAAATAAGATAGTTTTACGAGTGTAGTGTGCATTGAGTGGATTTAGAACAGATGCACTTTTTAAAAACTAATTTTAATCCATTTATATGATCCTGTTCGATTTTAGGTCGTTATTCAGGTTCAGGAAAGTTTTTAGGAGATTGCAGACTGTCACATGAAAGATTCTGAGCATGCATGTGGCGACTGTGGAGAGGAAAAACTCCCCATTAACAGGAAGAAACCTCCAGCAGAACCTGGCTCAGTGCAAGCAGCCATTGCCATCACAAAACTTTGAGCATATACACAAGAGGAAACAGAAGAACTGATGTAGGAGTACTTTCTATGTTAAAAAAAGTGAATATGAGACGGAGAACTTTTAGTTGTTGGCAGCGGTATCTCAAGTATCACAGCTAAACCAGACGTAGCTTCTATGGAGAAAAGATGGATGGATGGATGTTTTATTACACTCCTTCCTCAAAGAAAAATATGTTTCCTGTACAACTCTCAACATTTATGCCGAAGACAAACCTTCCAAATTCTTAGAGCAAACAAGAAATTCAAACATGATAAAATTCTGTTTTCACTTAATTTCAAGAGCATAGTAACAATGTCAAACTTCACCTGAGCAAATTTTTATTTCACTTGCTTAAAGTTGTTTTGCTGACTCCAGAGAACGCATCCAATTCCCAATTTTGTCGGTGAGCAAGTTAAATTTAAATACATACAACTAGTTTTGGTGGTATACTATCAAGTCCATAGCATGCAAAAGAGAATCAAAATGGTTAAAAATAAAGCAGCTGCTTTCTTTGGTTTTTAACCAAGCAGGGGTGTGTAAAAAAATAAAAATAAAAAAAAATCTGAAGCTTTTTGGGGGACTTGTGTTTTCACAAGTTGTGTCGGTCCCACCTTTGAAATCAAAATCCCACCCATGTCTGAGGGCTCAGATATAAACACATTATTCTGGAAAATTTGCGTGATGTCATCTCTCCTTTGGTTTATCCAAACTTTATATTTGTTCAGTTGGAACGTCAGGAAAGGGTGGATCTTCCTTTAAAGATAAAAGAAAAAAAAGCTGCAAGTTCCGCAGTAGCCTGTGCTACATCTATCACGTTCGAGATAAATGAGTTGTGTGTGTTTTTTTTTTTTGTTTTTTTTCAGAGATGTTATTCAACTTATTTTAGAAACAAAATAAGTGTTTGTCAGTCATTTAGGCTTATTGGTTTCCATTGATATTTGGGCAAAAAAAATAAAATGTAAAAAAATACTCAATGGCCATATTAAGCTTATGAGTCATTTATCTTCTATACCGAATAATATAAACAGCCACATAAAAAAAGGTTACATTTATTTTAAACACCTACACATTCACTTTTGTTTCCTCAATTTTTTGAGTCTCTTGCTGGCTTCAGGGTATAAATACATGGCCTTAAACTGCACATGTTTCATGCCATTGAATGTCATTATGCTATCTTGAATGGAGATAATTGCATCTTTGTTACAAGCAAAAGAGAACAACTGCACACTGACAAAAAGATGACAGATCTGGACATCTACACCATCCTTTCATCCAAAGCCTTCATTCTTTTTGTTTTTAGATGACCACCAGCCTGAGCTCATATTTTTTTTCCCCCTGGAAAGTTGAAGTCATATTTACAGCTCTCTGTTTTTGATGAGATTGTATGTCTCTCTCTTGTTCCTGTGGCACAGTTGTTCTGAGTGATACCTTGAACCTGCACCCAAGTGCTACTGACTTCATTTTTCCTGCTTTGTTTGTTTTTTTCGCTCTCTGATATTAAGTCTTGAAGTACTATATTACCTAAGATTACATGAGGGAACTGTAAACAATACTCTGTTTTATTATTTGTTTGAACCGCAGTCTCAGCTGATTCTCCTTCAGGCTGACAGGAAAGAAAACTCTTAGTAACAAGCTTTTCAGTGTGAAATGCCCGTTTATATACCTTTTGTAATCTGGAGGTAATTGTACTCTCTGAAATAACGTGTTGTTTTACATCTTCTGCATTTTGTGTATAGACATATTTTGCATATAGATACAGGACGTTGTTAAAATCTGCATGCAATTACTTTACATTTACTACCTTCTAACGCAAAACTGAAATTTGCATGAGTTTTGAATAGAGTGAATCAGAGAGACCTTGGACTGACTCAAGCAGCTCAGTACTTGAGATAAGGTCACCCCCTTGTGGAGGAAATACAGTTTAACCCCTTGCCTCTTTCAGCAAGAATTGCCATTAATTTTTGCTATAATGTACGTCGTGTTCATGAAATATATATAAATATATATATATATATATATATATATATATATATAGCAGCCTAAAATGGTGAATTGAGTGACTACTTACAATTAACTTTTACAAAGAAACTCACCACAAGGTTCTAGAGCCCACACACACACACACATATATATATATATATATATATATATATATATATATATATATATATATATATATATATATATATATATATATATAAAAAAAAATTCCCTTCTCACCCTCCGCGGGTGGTCTGTTTCATCCTCTGAGCTCGGGTCCTCTACCAGAGGCCTGGGAGCTTGAGGGTTCTGCGCAGTATCTTGGCTGTGCCTAGAACTGCACATTTCTGGACTGAGATGTCTGATGTTGTTCCTGGATCTGTTTTAGCCACTGCTCCAGTTTGGGGGTGACTGCCCCGAGGGCCCCGATGACTACAGGCACCACTGTGGTCTTCACCTTCCAGGTCTTTTCCAGTTCCTCCCTGAGGCCCTGGTACTTCTCCAATTTCTCATGCTCCTTTTTCCTGATGTTGTAGTCACTTGGTATTGCTACATCCACCACAACGGCTTTCCTCTGTTCTTTATCCACCACCACAATGTCCGGTTGGTTCGCCATATTCTTTCAGCAAGAATTGCCATTAATTTTTGCTATAATGTACGTCGTGTTCATGAAATATATATAAATATATATATATATATATATATATATATATATATATATATATATATATATATATATATATATATATAGCAGCCTAAAATGGTGAATTGAGTGACTACTTACAATTAACTTTTACAAAGAAACTCACCACAAGGTTCTAGCCCACATATATATAAAATTCCCTTCTCACCCTCCTCGGGTGGTCTGTTTCATCCTCTGAGCTCGGGTCCTCTACCAGAGGCCTGGGAGCTTGAGGGTTCTGCGCAGTATCTTGGCTGTGCCTAGAACTGCACATTTCTGGACTGAGATGTCTGATGTTGTTCCTGGGATCTGTTGTAGCCACTGCTCCAGTTTGGGGGTGACTGCCCCGAGGGCCCCGATGACCACAGGCACCACTGTGGTCTTCACCTTCCAGGTCTTTTCCAGTTCCTCCCTGAGGCCCTGGTACTTCTCCAATTTCTCATGCTCCTTTTTCCTGATGTTGTAGTCACTTGGTATTGCTACATCCACCACAACGGCTTTCCTCTGTTCTTTATCCACCACCACAATGTCCGGTTGGTTCGCCATTACCATCTTGTCTGTCTGGATCTGGAAGTCCCACAGGATCTTAGCTCGGTTATTCTCCACCACTTTTGGGGGTGTTCCCCACTTTGATCTCGGGGCTTCCAGTCCATATTCTGCACAGATGTTCCTGTATACTATGCCTGCCACTTGGTTATGTCGTTCCATGTACGATTTCCCTGCCAGCATCTTGCACCCTGCTATTATGTGCTGGACTGTCTCAGGGGCCTCCTTGCACAACCTACACCTTGGGTCTTCTCTGGTGTGGTAGATCTGAGCCTCTATTGCTCTGGTGTTTAGGGCCTGTTCCTGGGCGGCCAGGATGAGAGCCTCTGTGCTGTCCTTGAGTCCAGCTTTCTCCAGCCATTGGTAGGTTTCCTGACATCAGCCACTTCAGTTATTTGTCGGTGGTACATCCCATGTAGGGGCTTGTCCTCCCATGATGGTACTTCCAGCACCTTGTCTTCTGTTCCCCATTGCCTGAGACATTCGCTGAGCACATCGTCCGTTGAGGCTTTGTCCTTGATGTATTTATGGATCTTGGATGTTTCATCCTGGACAGTGGCTCTCACACTCACTAGTCCTCTGCCTCCTTCCTTACGGCTCGTGTATATATATATATATATATATATATATATATATATATATATATATATATATATATATATATAATCCTTGATCTTTTCTGACATATTTATTATGAAAATATAATTATTGCTCAAATGTGCATCATGCACAGTTACTGTTAGGGGACTAATGATGCATCCAACTCACAAAATATTTATTTATTCAAATATATTTACTAAAATATTGACAATTGTTACCACTTCATTTATTTATTTACTAGATTTATTTTTTTGAATATTATTTATTTTTATTATATCATCTATATTTTATTTATTTAGTTGTTTTTATTTATTTATTTCTACATGAATTGTCACATGTGGAAAAACGTTTAACCATTTGTTTATATGTTGAAGTGAGGGACTTCTGGCTCTTCAAAGTATTGTAAAACATATACCTAAATAACTCTCCATAATTGTCATATTACTATTATTACTATTTATTAATCAATGTTATTTTCCACTCGTGTTTTATGGGTTTTAGGAATTCCGAGTCGTTTTGAACGCAACTTGTGCTCTGCGCCGCTGCGCGCTTAAACCATTACCATACGTCTGATAAGTGAGTGTTAGCAGAGCTAGCTGGTCTTTGGAAGCAACAACTGTGCATTTCTGGCCAACTAATTACCCAGTAGCACTTTCAAGATGGTTCTCGACGACGCCCAGTTCATTTCATTTCTGAAAGGAAAACGTGTTAAGCTGACTCTGAAGACTTCTTCGTACTTTGGCGTTGTCTTTCGCATCAACTCAAACAAGACGCTGGTTTTGGCAGACGGTCAGCTACTGTTTACGACCCCACCAATTCAATTTACTCGATAAGTATGGCATTACTTTAACTTTTTTGAGGTTACATTTGTTGTTCCAGTGAGTGGCAGTAATGGATGCAGATATCCGGGAACTAAACTCTTCTTTGGACGCGAGATTCTGAACGGTGAGTACTCTAAAGGTGAGAAAGTGTTGTCATTTTTGCTGTCGGCAAACATCTAATTGTTTTGTGTAATTAAATCCCAAGTTGAAATCGCCAACGAAGAAAACGATGACAGGTGAGTAGGATATCTCGATGCAACTCAATAAATGAAAAATACATTCATCTATTTACGTTCAAAAAGTGAAACTTATAAATTATATCAACACACAGTGATTCATTTCGACTGCTTATTTGTGTTTATTTCGATAGTTGCGGCTAACCGATAATTATCACCTAAAAATAGACTATTAAATGAGAGGAAAAAAAACAAAAAACATTGTTACAGAAATTGCATTTTATGACTTACACAAAGATGGAGAAGACCATGAACTTGATAGTTGTCCAGTAACCAGTCTATAGTGTTCTCCCAAGCTGTTTAAGGCACAAAGGTTCATTGCAAAACAAAGTGGTTGCTATGCTGTACCCAAGATTTTTTGCGGAAAAGTGACTGGAAAAAGCAAGTTGAGCAACAGAGCCACAGACTGGTTACCTCAATGCCATTCAGCATGAGCAGTTAATTTATGCAAAAAGAGCCCAGACATAAATGAAGAGCATATGTACAGTTGGTGAATGTATTATTTTCACTAGTTTTTTTTTTTTTTTTTTGTATGATATATGTTTACCGGTCTTTTGTAAAATGTACAATTTCTGTAGAAAATGTATAATTTGAGTTCTATTAGCTATAACTTATCTTAAAAAGTGATCTAAAATAAGAACTCAAATTCCCTTTTTATAGATGTGGTACTTTATTGAAATGTACTTGAAGATGATAAAAAAAGTGGGGTCTGTAATGTGGAGATTTATGGTGGGATAAATAAAAATGTTTCCCAGGAAAATTACTCAAGATGTGCCTGAAAAACACCTGGATGTAGAGAAGTTTCAGCCATACAGAAAGTTAATGACATTAGGTGAGTTTATTTTATTTAAATAATCCCACATTCAAGCAAACTCTCTAAGCATAGTCACTTTTGAGGGGGATCCCCACTTCCAGATGATGATGAAGACGAAGCGGAATGCATCAACTTTGTGGTCATAGATGAGATCCATGAGAAGTTTGGACCTGCTGTAAGTTTACTTACTTTTTTTTTTTTAGTATTTAAAAAAACTGAACACATAAAATTATGACCACTGGAAGGTGATGCCATTATCACCGTGCATATTTTCATTGTGGCACCTGCTCTGGGGGAGGGCAGCAGATGCTAATTGAACATCTTCCTCAGGGCAGTTTGTTAAAGCTGTTGAACTGGGTGAGGATTTGACCAAAATTGTAACGGCTAGACGACTCACTCGGTTAGAGGGGGAGAGGGCTATTATGAAAAATGGTCTTTTTTTGAGCTTATATCATGTTATAAAATTACTAACTGCTAACATCTCATGGCAAAATACAATAATGAAATTTTGGGGAGTTTATTGGAGTTTGTGCCTTGACAAGTTAGGGCTGTTTTCTCAATAACGACGGTAACAACATTAGACAGATCATAATGTTGTCATAGGTGTCATTTCCCATGTGCCGATAAAAATGTTAAGTGTCAGGCACTTTGGTGTAGGTGATGCACATCAAGAAGCAGCATGTGATTGGTGTGGGAGGTGAAGGAGTTGAGCTCTTCAAAAATGGAAGATTATGTTGGCTGATGGTGAGAAAGTCTGAACTCTTTAGTTTTTAAGATTTTTTTCATTTTCTCACAAATACTTTAAATACAATTGCTTTAGATTGCCACTAAAAACAAGGTGTACTTGTTTGATATCCTTCTGCTTGGAGCGCTGGCCTTTAAGAATGGTCTCTCCATGATCCTCGAAACTAAACACATACTGAAGGTGAGTTTTGTGTGAACAACAGAACCCAAAGTTACTCAGAGATGAATCGTATCCTGCCATCTTTGCTCATTTGACATCTTTTCAGGTCATTCATGACTGTAGAGCCATTGCTGGAAGTCTGGCAGCTCAGTTCAAGGTGAAACTAACCAATGTATTTGACACACAGGTAAGTACATGTGACCAGATTTTAAATTATTGTTCACTTTTATCAGTATTTCAGTGTAAGGAGAGAATAGATTTTAAGTGTTTAATTTTTATTTACTTTTAATGATTGTCCTCATAGCTGATGAAAACCCACAATTCAGTTTCTCATAAAATTTCAGTGTGTAAGAAATGTATGTAAAGCATATATGTTTCAGTTTTAAAATTCTTACTACATTGACTAATCCTGTTTAATATCCTAATGTAAATAAGTTTTGGGATTTTATTTTTTGAGTAAACACTTTAATTACAGTATATCACTGTAGTGTGTGTAGTAAATTTGTAAGATTATAACAATTGTATTTGCATCAAGTCTGTTCATTTTGTAATCCGTGTTTTGTCTGGCTTGTGTGTCTTTCTGGTGAATATACTGTTTGATTTTCCATTTTTATTTCAATTGATCTAAAGGTGGCAGATGCCATGTGCTTCTACACGAAAACAGGCGGTTTCCTTCCTGACAGAGTCAGCACTCTCCCAGAGGTAGTAAGTCTGCATCTGAAAGTGCCCAACTCCAGGCTGTCATCTCTTCATGTGAGGTCAAAACTCACCAAGGTACAGAGTTCATTCTCCTCGTTTTATTCAGTGTCTCCTCTAATAAGGCAACCATTTAAACCACATCGCAAATATATTTTAGTCTCATATTGTGCTATTAAAATTAAACCTGGTATTACAAACAGTTAATGAACCACCCAACATGTCTTGTTGCATTTACCACTTCGAAGTTTAGTAGAAGATTTTTTTGATTTTCCGTTCAGACTTTTGTTAATTGAACTTGGTTTGATCCAGTTGGTAACCCATATTGAGTTCTCAGAAGCTTAGAGTTTAAGTTATGCATTTTATGTTTATAAAGTGCTATAATGATACAGCAGACCAATGGTTGTGCTGCAGGAGGTATTTTATGTGAAACAAATCTATTCTGTAAGGCGTTTAATGGTTTTACCATTTTATTGTATCAAGAGGATCAATGAAGGTCAGAACAGTCAATAACTAGAATTTTGTGTAGAAGTAATTTGTTTGGATTATTATCTATTTAATAGGAAGAAATGGATATTTGGTACAAGCGGCCTTGCCCTGTACCGCTCCTGAAGGTGATGGCGTTATCTGTGATCCATCTGAAGCCTCTCAGACTGGTACTGCTGGACACACTGATGACCGACTACATGATCCTGGTGGATTCGTACCTCAAAAGTAACCTCGATAAACCCGACGGACTGGAGCATGTCGCTATGGTCAGTCATTCAGAACCAAAAACTGACACAGATGTGAAAAACATGACTCTACACTTGTTGCAGCACAAAAAGCAATAGTGAGCAACATATAAAGTTAGCTGCTACTTAATGTGATATAAAGGTCTTTGTTATCCATAGATACAGTTTTGGGCAGATTTTGGGCAAAGTCCAAATTCTGTTTAAAGGTATACTCTAGAAATAAATCATGATCTGCTGTTTAAACGGGAGTGTTAAACTGAGAAACCGGAAAGTATAGGTGGCTTTCTTGTTGGTGACTCTCATATTCATAGTGTCAGTAACGCAATATATGTACATTAATAAGTAAATTTGCCTGTTTGCACTCACAGGAAAACGTGCTGGAGTTGCCTAAAGAGCTCAGGAAGCTGGATGAAATGCGCCGTGAGCGGCAGGAATGGGCTTGCAATCGCTACCCTGTGACAGAGCGAGGTCTGCTGGCTCGCTTCAACCCGTATCCTAAGTCACAAACCTCACCTGCTGCTGATGGCCACAGCGGTACACAGCGTGACTCCTTGGAAGCTGGAACTCCAGCACCACATCCATCACCAAAAGTGGATAAAAATGCTTCCCTTACCACAAGATTAGACAAAGAATCCCATCAGATGCAAGCGCATGTGATGGGAAGGGGCATGCTGTTGGGGAAAGAGCAGTCATCTGTCCCAAGCTTCTTGTCAAGTGGAAGAGGTTTTCTTCTCCAGAAAGCACAATCTCGGATTCCTGAAGAAGGCGCTGGTGGCATGAAAAGGCAGGAGATGGCTCTCAGAGCCAACAGCTCTACACTCACCAAACCTGGCTCCAATAGTGACGAATCTCCCAAAAACACTTGTGATTTGGGAGAACATCCTTCTCCACCCTGCCCGTCCATCTCCTCACTTATCCAATCATTTCGGTCCTTCAGAAATTAAGAGTCGGGCTGTAAAACCAAAAACCAAAGCTTTACGTACACTGGTTGGTTCATGCTGTGTAATTTTTCTGACCACTAGATGGCAGCAGACGTTCTTTTACAAAAGTTCCTTGTCAGCCTTTCTGAGAAGTTTAGAGCCAAAATGTATTTTAGTTGAGCTTTGTGACTCACTTTAAATGCAGAGCATTTCTGTTGTTTTGTAGTTTTGTGTTCTACTACTTTTCATTTAATCTGAAAATTTCAAGAACTGATGCCATCAACTGAAAGTTCTAAATGTTTGACATACAATACAGCTTTCTTGTGATGTAGAAAGAAATAAAAGTATTTCCCTTGGAAACAAAAATAAACTGCCAGGATTTGTCTTTTACTACTTGCAGCTTGGCTTGCATTGACATATTGTGTTCACTAAGAAAAAACATTTGACTTTTTGTAAATACTCATTGTAAATAAAAAAAAGACCCAATCTGAGTAGTGAGTCCCAGCAGCTTTATTCTTTGTGTAAACTTGTGTAATTGATCACAGGTGGCAAGCACCTGCTGCGTTCTACAAAAGCTGATCATATCCAATTAGTGTGATGCTTTGAGATACCATGCAGATTTCGCAGAGGCGCTCTATAGCCGTTTTTCTTGGGTCATCAGCGACATTGCCGTAGATCAAGGCATGATCACAACAGGAGGGCATTGCTGCATCCTGCAGCGTGAATGGGGGGCTCTGTTGTATAATCACATCTTGCTGGGTGCAGAGGCTTGGGCCCTTTCCAGGGCTTTCAAATTGAAAGCATGAAACGGATAATGTAGGATTTTAATTAACTGGGAGGCAGCCAATCTTAAAGCCCTGCATCTCTCTCTTAGCAACCAGCTCCTCCTCAACTTCTGTTAAACACATGCAGGGTGGAGCCCATCCATATGTTCCCCTTAAACGTTTCAAACAGTGGTATTCCTCAGTCTGTGTGTTTTAGTCCAGCAGGGGACTAAAGAAGTTAAGCGCATCGTAATGCTGATTCAGTTAACATTATCTTTAGTTGTAGAAAATTCAGCAGCTGTGAAACATTGATGCATTTATGGAAACTTTCCGGAACAGAAGGGGGGCTTTATTTATCTGTGTCAGTCAACAGTTAAGTTGTTAGGGAAGAGGTGTGTGTGGTGGTGGGGGTTACAGGTCTCCATGGAGGACAAGCTGCTGTCATTGACCACCAGATTGCAGCTCTTTTTTTAGAGGACCTTGCATTTCCTCTCCGTCACAATAATGCCTTATGTGCTCCACTTCCTGTTTCTCAGGCCTGGGAGGAAGGAACTGTGAGCTTGTCACACGGTAGTCACCATTTCCTCCCTCCCTACATCCCAACTACCAACCCCCCCTCTTCTGCACTCCCTACCCCCAAACTTCAGACAGTGTTATGTCCTTCAGAGGGGAAAGATGTCTGCACCTTCAGCATCATAGCAGGATGTGTCTGAGCTATTTTTAAGTTCAAGTCGGAAAGGTAGTGTACAGACATAAACACAAACTTTAGGATGGCCAGCTGTGTTGATTTAGCATTTGAATATGGAGGCTTAACTGTGTGACCAGTTGTGGTTTTGACTGAGTTGTGCCTTCAAGATGTCTTTCAAAAGAAGGATGAGCATTTTAACATGACTCTTTCATATTCTGAACATTGTAAAAACATTTACAATCCTTGAACTTTTTCACATTTTGTTGTGTTACAAAACAGACTGAGATGCCGTTGCATCCAGTTTAATACCTTGTAGAATCACTTTTGGTTGTGTTTGCAGTGGCAAGTCTTTGGTTGAGGTCTCAACCAGGTTTGCACATCAACGACTGAATGTTGCACCAATTATCAAATGGATTTAAGTTTACATTTCGACTGGACCGTTCTGACAAATTAATGCACTTTGATCTGAATATTTTCATTGTAGTTGTGATCATTCATTTTTAGTTGTTTTCCATCTGGAAGGTGGCTCTTCAAGTTTAACTTTTTGTTTTTGATTGCCCCAAACTCAAGACCTTCTATTTCCTCTGTCTCTGCTGAAAAAAAAAAAAATCCTCCTATACATGACATTCTGTCAATTGGGGTGAACAGCTTCATTGGGGTAGGTTTTCAATTGGACAAAAGTCTTTCCATTTATAAGTAATTAATTGGACAGTGTTTTGTATTGGAATATTTTTTCCTAGCCTAACCTTGCTTTAAACCTCACAGCTTTATCCCTGATGTGTCTGCTGCGGGCCTTTCCTTCATGAGGCTGCTTGTTCTCTGACATTTGCTTTTTTGATTTGGTGACTTCTGAAAGCAGTTGTTTGCAATGATTTTTTATTCACATGTATCAGAGTAAAGGGGTGGATATGAATGCATGCTACTCTTTTCTTTAAAGTTTTTTTAAAATCCAGGGCTCTTCTTCCTCAAATTATAAATTTCACTGTACTTTGTAAAAATTGGAAGGGTATAAATATTTTTTCAAAAGGCATCGTAGATTCATAACACATTACAGTCTTTAATTATTTTTGCCCCACTATTCTGATATGACAGATGAATATGTCAGACTGTATCTCAGATTACCTGCACTCGTGGCGCCCTCCAAAAAGCACCCAAAACAAAGGTGTTGGCTCCCTCCCTCCGTCCTTCTTTATAGAACTACAAAGGAACTCAACAGGTTGATGGTCCTGAGCAACCCCGGTGGGGTTAGGCCTCAGATTTCTCCATAATTAATAGGCTGTCATTAATTATTAAACACCAGGATAACTTACTGAAAACCACTCCCTTTAAATAGCACCTTGTTAAACAAACATGTTGTTAGCTGTTTTTCACTTCTAAGCATGTCATTAAAATTTACTGTCGAGTCGACCTGACTAAGTGTGCACTCAGATCACGGTGCATTTCTTCAGTACTGCTGAAGTTGCGGAAACGTGTCCTATTGGACTGCTGGACCATGGGTAATCTTGTTGTTTGTGTGCATTTTTTTTTAAATTATCCCCATCATTGACTCCTGCTTTAGAGATGCGTCCCCTCTAGCTGCCTTTGGGAACAGCAACAGGATCTGCTGCTCAATTAGTCTTACTAGACTTAGAGCTTGTATTCAGCAGTTCTAGACCTCCCAAGCTACATAAATGTTGACAAAATAACACCGGTTTCATTATTCATGGAACCACATGTAATTCCTTTGTATTCCTAAGAATGAAGGAATATAACCTTATATCAGGTTTCGTGAAGCCGCTGGGCTGTGTCCGTAGACTCTGTCTCCCATCTGCCGATAAAAACCTTTTGTTGAACTCTGCTTACTCCACCAGATCACCTCTATCTTTTCTCACATTACAAAATGGCCCTCTTTTGCTCTCCTCAGTTCATTTTCAACTGGAGAATGAATATTTAATGTGGGAAAGATCGACCTTTCCAGATGGTTTCTAAACTCCAACAAAACTAAGAAACAAATCCATGCATCAATATTTTATCCCCCTTCAGTACCTTTTTTTTTTCTGGAAATCTTATCCCTGAAGAACTCACAAACGTTTATTCAAACATACCCAGATGCTCGGCCACAGTTTGGATCTTTATGAACTGCTGTGCGATGTTTATTCAGCCAGCGTGAAGCGCCGCGACCTGGAGGGGCCTCTCCAAAGGACTCGGACATATTGTGACCTTCAGCTGGTACAGACAGGATGAGTGACAGGTGACGGACCAGATGAGAATGCGACTTATGCGTTTAACGTATTTCTTAGGAATATCACCATCTAGTTTGCCTGAGTTTACATGCTGCACCAATGAGTTTTATTTTTATACCAAACCTACCTTAGGTAGGACATGTAGATTCAAAACAACAACTCTTACAAGTCTAAGCCTTCCAGGTATTTCGGGCATTAAATTAATTTGGTTCCGTTAAACATAAAGTCATGAAAGAGCTAAAGTTGCTGCAGATATCAAGAGCTACCAGAGATTAAACCCAAGGAAAATATTTACTGGAATAAAGATCTCTTCAGATTTAAGTGTTTTTGTTTTTGTGAAATTAAATGATTCAAATTGATAAATATTAATATTAAAAGACAAAGCCAGCTTGAGTAAATACAAAATGTAGCTCTCAAAGGATTTAATTTAACTTAAAAAGATATCCAAAGTGGACCACTGTTCTTTGTACGATTGTTTTTATGCAGCAACATATGAGGACTCTTGTGAATGAATGGCCTGCTTAAGGTCAGGCCACAACATCGTAATCTGATTTAAACCTGGGTTTTGACTATGCCACTTGTGAGCTGTCTTTGTTTTATTTTGGTATCCAGAGTTAAACTTGCTGGTGTGTGTTGCTGAAAGTTTTGCTACATAATCCAAGTGCGCTTGTGCTTAACTTCACAATCTCATTGTTCGACATTCTCCTTCATGATTTATGATTTCATCAATTATGTAAGCATTTCTGGTCTTCTAGGTGTGTTTTTGGTAAATGTAAAACTGGATTTTAGACGTCAATTCTTTTAGACGTCAGTGCTTTTCGCCCTTTTACTCCTCCCTGTATGCCATGATGTCTTTTTTTTTTGTTGAACCATAAACACTGACCTTAACTGAGGTAAATGAGGCGTTCAGTGCTTTAGATGTTCTATGTCCTTTTGTAATTCCTCCTGTTCTGCTTTCCATTTTTGTGGATAATGGGTTTCACTGTGTCTTGCTGAAGTTTCAAATCCTTAGAAATTATATTCGTAGCCGTCCTCCTGAAGAACAGATGTCTCATCTGTTCAAGTCAGTTTTTTAAAATTCTTAAGATCAGGACTTGATATGTTGCCTTTTAAAGTATTTTAGCCTATTTTTAATTCTACACATTATGCAATAAGCAGGCCTGGTGTGACGAATGAAACTGATTTCAAACTTATGACTTAACCAAAAAATGTATGTTTATAGTTGTCTTACTCTGAGATAAGCTACATATTGATCTGGGAAACGTGCTAGCACAAGGTTAAAGATAAAGCTGTATTATTTGTGATGTTGAGATGTAAAATCAATTCTCTTGTGAGTTTAAGACAAAGAAAGACCTCTTTGCTTTAAAAAAGTGCATTTTAAAGGTATAGTTCTAATTTTGGATACCCCACTAAGCTACACATGTCTGATTCAATCAGGTTTTGGCAGGTTCCTCATAATTAAAGCCTGCATTGTGTGATGTGTGGGTGTGCACACAGATGAGCGCTGGCTTCAGTCGCAGCGAGGGCCTGGAAAAAGAAGGGGTGGAGCGGGCTTCTTGTGGTTGGCTGAATTAGTGCCCGATGGATTGGCCTGGCAGCTGCTCTGTGAGCCTGGCACCTGAACAGGCCAGCGCCGGGGTGTTTTGTTGCCAGGGGCCGAACTGCAGACAGCCAGGGAGGTGGAAACACCAGACACATCAAACACAAAACTCTTTCACCAAGTGCAAGCTTTGTCTTTCAAGCAGCTTGCCACGCTTGTGTTGCTTATACCGGCAGTATCATTGGATTAGTATTGGATTAAATTTGGTAATTAAAAAGGGCAAATTCAGTTCAAGTCAACAGGGAAATCATTGAAGCCACACTAAGCTGGTCTAAGAGAAATAAAAAAATTTATTTAGTTTGTTAAATTAACTTCTTTGTGCTTAGCTTAAAGTTTTCAGGAATTGAATTGATGTCTAAATTATTCACTTAAATTAGTCATTCACACTTTATTTCACTTGAAAAGCCCTAAATTGAAAACTGAATGCAAAACACACAGGATTGCCATCTGTTACAGCACCTGCAATAATTGGTCACCATATGGGAGTTATACATCAGCAGAAGCCCAAGTCTGATGTATAAATATACACATAAAGTCTAATGAAGTCGTACATCTGGTTTTGTTTTTGCTGTGAAGTTACCTCATTCATACTGTAGTGACCACAAACACTTCACATTTGACCTTTCACACAGTTTTAGCTAATTTCTTCAAGTAGCTTGAATTACCATGATAGACCTTTTAGATTAGCCAAGAAAAAAATAACTCCAATTCCACACTGGTGGTGAGTATAGTCTTTATACACACCACCAGTGTGTATAAAGCTGTGATATATATATTGTTTTGTATCTTGAGGTGTTTTCTCAGAATAATAATTTTCCAATTGTGATTAATTGCATGTTGGAAACTTGAATAAGAGAGCCACTACAACCAGGAGTGTCTTAACTACAGTGATGTGTATGCTAATGAATTCTCTTTAAGTCAGACAATGTGGAAGGAAAAATGTATTTCGTTTTTTTTTTTTTTTGGCTGTTTAATGTGGCCACATCATCTTGAGATGATCTCTTTTTCTGGAAACTCCAGGTGTTGAGTGTTGACTCAGAGCAAAGCAGACGAAAAGAAACAGAAACTCAGAACCAGCAAAAAGGAAGTTGAGTCACATCAAACCAAGCTTGATCAACTTTCCAGCTTTTGCTACTTTTGTTTACATTTTCATCTAATTTCTATTTGAAACGCTTTTCTACTGTGCTTAATAATGCTCAATGATTTTCTTCACAAGATTTTTTTCTTCCTTCTGAACTATTTGGTTCTGGAGTGATCCAAAGTTGAAAACCATGAAACATCAGAACGACCCCAAAGCCAAGAATACAGGTGTTGCCCACAGAATTGTAGGTTCACATATAAAGAATAAAGAAACACCCCCTTAAAACCAAAACCATTTGGAAAGTCTTGGCTGTGAAGCCCTTTCTTTAAACTCCAATTGAGACAAAAATGAAAACCATACATCAAAGTTTCCCTTCTTATAGTAGCAGTAAGATTTAGAATTTGTTTTGTTTTTCCTATTGTGCTTTTTTTTTTTTTTTTTGGTTAAATAAATTATGTAAAATAGACCAGTGCCTAATCATAAAGATTACCTTTGATTTCCTGTAATCAAATGTATTAAATCATTGTTGTTAAATATCCACAACCTGACTGGAATATATTCCTTAGACACCTTCTGAATTGATTTATGTTCATTGTAGTAATTTAAAGTAGCTTCAATTCTGCAATAATTGATTTTTTAGCACCACACATCTGGTAATTTTGTCCCTCATTAAGCACCAAACTGCCAGTGTTACAGTCTCTCTGCATTAAGATCCTAAAGCTAGTTTCTATGTCTTAGTGAGTCAATGTGTGATTTGGACAGACCTGCCTTACTATCTATCTTGGCCCAGATGCCAAGGCTTCTGTCCAGTTATTGCACCTGACTTTAACAGTTGCTATCCTAGAGTCACAGACAGCTCTGTCTGAATATTCACAAAAAACCCAGATATAGGTAAATGGTTAAATGTGTTAATTAGATGCCTTATTGTGTTTGTTTGAAGGAACTAGAGATTCAAACCAGGTAAATAAGTTTTAAAAGCAATGTAGAATGGCTATAAACTATTGATACTTGGGGAAAAAAAGACGGACAAAATAGAGAGACAGAATTTAAACAAAGTCCAGTTATAAATGTGATTTTAACCGTTGTTACCTTGTAGCGCACTCATGGTAAATTATATTTGTCCTATTTCGTGGATTGCAGTGGGCGAAATGGGGAGCAGCTGTTCATCTGTGTGACCGGTGGGCTCTCCTGCGACTGCTTTTTCTCTGGTTCTGTTGGATCCCACTTCCCTTTTGTTCGGCTGCTCACACTTTCACAGTCAAAGCCATGGCCACCGCCACCAAACATGACTTCAACAAGACAAGCGTGGCCTTCTTTGAGATGTGTTTTGGTGGTGCTATGGTCAGCTAATTTGCTGGCAAGCAGCAATGGAAAAAGTGCATTTTTTAGACTGAAGTTCTTTAAAAATGAGCAGATGGTCATTACTTGTCTGTCTGAATAAGTGGAATGAACCACTGGGCACATGGAAGGACATTTGTGGGCAAACTGTTTGGTATTCCCTCTGTTTTTAGAGAAAACAATGCAAAATGGCTTCTAAGTGTGGGCAGAAAACTGTTTAACCCTAATGAGACCAAAGTATTTTGTTCCTGCTGTTATGATGAAGATAAAATGTAACAAATCAATGTAGCATGAAAAATGGTAACATTTGTTCTGTAATTGAAAAATAATGCTAGAAATGCAAACTAAATCACAGTTATTCGATTATATATAGAATCAAGAAAATACTGTAGTTAACAGTTATATAAAATGTAAGATAAATCATAACGGGACTATCATGACACTAGTTCTAATTGGTTATTTAGTAACACAACTTTGAAATAACCCTATTTACCCCATGATAATTTAACCGCTGATACGATACAAAACCCAAAAGTAATACGTTTGGATGCTGTCAGTAATAATGTTGGTATGTGGTACAGGATGCTGCTATTCTCCATTTATACCTTATTTGTTATAATTGCTGCAATTAATTTTGTTTCCAAAACTGTTAGTTAGTTCTTTGTTGGGCACTACTTCTATTTTTTTAACAGAATCCAGCAAGACTTCGAAATATGACACATGTTTACTGTTAGGATGTCAAGCATCGTCTTTCCTCAGGGATGTGTTCATCGCCCTGGTTGCTTCCTATGGTCAATAATCTCATCGTGGTTGTGCCCTACCTTAATTACAAATAGTTCGAGCTAATCAGGATTTTTTAAAATATACGGTCAAACCAAAAGCATATAATTACAGGGGCGGAATAACAGAACAACCAGTGTGTGGCTTTTGGACTTGGAGGTATTGTTATTTTTTTAATTTTCCTTTCATCTTTGTTTTCTGCTCAGTTCTGTGTTAGATCTCAGACACATTACAACAGCACTGTTAATGAAGCCTAAGCATGCCATACAGTGAAAATATTGACGCAAAAGAAATGATGTAAAAACAATGGACACAAACAGTCAATTATATTTTGATTAGAGAATGAACTATAAGGAGAATAAATCCCCACCAGTATCACCAAAATATGATTTTTTTTTTTTTTACTCCACTGCTGGAATCAAACTGAAAGTAGTCACTTACATTTCAAGTGCAGTGCAAAGTTTAAGTGCCAGACAAATAAACTTACATTTCTGCTTGCTTTTTAATCCATATAAACTACTTTTAGTACAAGACCCTTACTGTATGTGTGTTTTGCATAAACTGTAAAAGCTGGCACATGAGTATGATGTTTTCATGACACATCAAATGTCATACTGATAGACAATGTTTGCACTTTTTTATAACTGTAAAATAGAAGTACTTCTGGATTCATCTCTTCATGGGAATTTACAGCTTTCTTGACTCTAGGGCTCGCTTTTTATGTTTCTCATACATACAAAAATGTCTGAATATTGTTTAAATAAAGATAAGTACCACATGCTACTTCATGTCTTGAAATTTATGGCTGCACAGTGCTTGTGTATCAGAGCCGTAAAAGGAGGCATTAATGCAGACTTACAGTTTCCCATCAGGCTTGTGCCTTTGCTTTCTGAGGCAGAAGGGCCACAGTGCTTTCCTGTCATTATGAGGACTCCAGAGGAAACAAAGAGAAACAAAATGGTTTCCAGGTTTTACTTTAATCTGTAGAGGGAGGAGGGAAATTTGGTCACAGGTGCCAATTTCAGATTAAAGAAACACTCAGCTGTGAGGAACTAGAATAGATGAAATTACATTTGGGGTCATAATGACATGTCTTAGTGACATAGAAGAAGCGCTTTTTGCTCTAGTAATCATCACACATGCACATAGCTCATAACTGAGCATATTTTACTCCTGAGATGATCAGTCTTGCATCCAATATTCCCCTGGGGTGTCAGCCAGAGGCAACCATTAGAACAATGCTCATTGTGATGTGTGACAGCAACAAACCTTTGCAATTCTGTGAGTTATACCAGGGGATGATACCCACATCGGGGGGAAATGGGTGTAGATTAGGAAGGAAAATGACACAACATCCAAATTTCATTGTGTTGCAGACAAAACTAAACCCATGTTTAAAAAATTTCAGATCTTCTTGGTCCTTTTTGTTTTATAGTGTGCTTGAGGGACAGTTCAAGAGGTACCTTTAGCAGATGTCCGCAGTTTAATAATTTCTATAGCTCATGATCTGCAGACAATCTGGACTCCAATTCTTGTCCCCTTTTCAGGAGACCCGTATTGTCTGAGAAGGTGCCACATTGTCTGTGGAGGTTCCCTTTCTCCCATGTCCCATGATAGCTTTACCAGCAGCAGATGACTCGCGAGTTAATCTCCCACAGGACAAACAGGAACCAGTGTCATTGTGGACCCAGGTTCTTATCTGATTCTAGTAAGACTGTGCTCTATGTTTTTGGAGCTAAATGTTGCAGATGTCATTTTGGCAGTCTTTAAGCATTCTCTGTGAAAGTTAAGGTATAAGAGCCTTATACATGCAGCGTGCCTATTCAAAGTTTCAGTTTCGAGCAGGAGTGCTGTAGTTTGGTACAAAGACTGAAGCCCAGGAGACTCTCAATTTGAAGATATCTTGTTAACAGCAAAGAAACACCAAATCACCAACAGAAACAAGGATAAACTAATCTTCATTCAGTCTATACAAAAATACGATCAAACTCACACAATAGGTTTACACCCGTCATGGACATTGTGGTATTAACTTTGGTCTTCTGTTGATGCAATTGAAATGTTCTGACGTGAAATAACAGAACAAACCCCTAAGAAGAGACCCAAATTGTGCACCCTTCAGTGCTCAATTTGGACTTAATACAAACTTTCTGCAATCCACAAGGATCAGAATTATACATACAGAATGTAATGTATGCTTGCACACCCATTAATATTCACATAAATGTTCCTTAGCAGTGACAGAGAAACTAAAAGTTTTTTTTTGCTCTAATGATTATGATATAATTCTTGGTGGATATTTGATCACTCCTCTGATCATCAATAGTAGGTATGACTTAAATTAGCTGGTTAGACACACAGCTTTCAAGCAAAAAACACATGTTTAATTAAATTGAGGTGAGGCTATTTCCAGAAGCTTATGGTTAGCCTCCCTTTTCCATTCCATAACCAGTTTTTGTTTGATCATTGATCCCAACTGTATTGAAGATTTAGCCATCTGACCCAAACTGTTACCCTCAGATGAAAGAAAATTGAAAACTATGTTCAGGAACAAATCAGAAACCACCAAAGCTCAGTCATAAATCGGGAGCTATTGGAACTCCAGTGTTCACAATTTAGAAAGTTTGCCATCAACATGGACTGAAAGGGTACTTACGAAAAAAGAGACCCTATTCTAAAACCAACACCTACAAACCTGACTGAAATCTGTACCCGACCCTTATAAGGTCAAATAGCTCTAGATGAGTCTTATGGTCAGAAGAAACCTGAACTATTTGACCTCAAAGCCATGATAAATCTTTAGAAGAGCAAGATTATTGATGGGTCAATAATGATTTGCTAGGAAAAGAGCACTTACAAGCTTTAATATATGACTAATATAACATCAAATTCCAGAATTCCTATATTTTTCTATAATTTCCCTGCATCTTCTCTCTTTGAGATCTTGTTAGTCAGTGGCAGTAATGGGACTAAGACTGATGGCACAGGGATTCAATTTTGTTGACAGAAAACTTCATTTTCATCATGATGGAGAGATTTTACAGATTAAACAGGGCCAACATAAACAATTTTGAAAGCTTACATAATTAGATGAGATCCAAAGTCTGATGGATTCTTGTTACAGTATGTAAACTGTTCCAATGATGAGCTTTAAATTTGCTGTGTTTTTCATTTCCCAGGAGCTTAATATTTCCTGATAAGGAACTAAATGCACGTTTATGCCAAACAAGGCATGCAGTATTTTTCCCTGTAAAAATCAAAAGCATATGCAATACATATCTTAAACTGAATTGAATATAATTTGTCATAAACAATTATCTCTGTGAAAACATCTCTCCCCTCTTTTTGTCCCGTTTGGTTTCCAACTGTTTCCCTTAACTCAAGAAAGTGGAATTTTGAAGACTGACAGTGAAATATTTATTAATATAGTTATGCCTCCATTTGTATAAATGCTGTTATTAACTTTTCACCATATAAAACCAATAATCATAATTTTGTGTATCTTATACCCGCTAAAAGACAGATTTAGAGATTCCGGTCCATGTTTTTCCCTGATCTCAAATATGGAAACTGGGAGAAAGGCAATTAAATAAAATTAATTGTACTTTTAAGAGGTTTTAACACAAGGAGTTATGGATTGAGACAGAAACCAAATAGCTTTAATAGTGTATTCAAAACATAAAGTTTAAATGACAGAACATTGTAAAATGTATTGCTTGATTTAGTTGGAAAGGCATATAAACTATTTGATGAAAGAAAACACAAGAATTAACCTCAGAATAAAACCTGACCACATTGTATGCCATGTGCATAAAAAAGTCAGAGTACTGCAAAAATAAAACTCCAAAAACATAAAACATCCAGTTTACAAGGGATCTAAGATGTCAATGCACACCTGCTAATATGATCATATGCTTTTTATGATGTAAAGAAAAGAGACCATGATTAATCATTTTTAAAACTTTCTTTAACATATAATGTGACATGTATCCTGAATAGTTCAATCAAAAAACAATGTCTGCAAACTATGGGTGATGTTTAGTGTTATTCTTGTGTTAAACTGGCCAATTTGAATTTATACCCAAAGTTCTGGCTGGTTTCCTTCAGGACAAAACATTTTTTCCACAAACATTTGGGAAATTTTAAGCAGGACTGGATATTTTCTTTGAAAGAAAATCTTTTGTTTCGTTTCTTTACTCCATCGTCCACAAACGCAGTGACAAGAGGACATTGTACATAACCAGCCCAGTACAAACACCTGCAGCATCACTTTTGAATAATACTCTGTATTTTGTTTTAGTCTCCTGGTTGATATCTTTGAATAATGAAATCATTTGGATCCTTCATTAACTCTCTACAAACTTTGTGTTTCTTGAAAGGATGCAAATGTCCCTAAAAGTTTACAAGGACAAGTGAGTTTTACTTCATCTTAACTAGATTCATCATTATTTATGTTAAGGGTTACGGTATCAAAGAAACCTAAATGCTGAAACTAAGTCAAAAGGTGCTTCACCTAAGTATTGGTGTGGATAACCTGGTTGCTTTTGCAGCCAGGTTATCATGACTTATTTTACATTACTTGCTCTAACAAGTTTTGTTTCTTTTTCAACTGAATTGTACATGATAAATCTCATATTAAATAAGGGAAGAGTTATGAGATTATTTATTGGGCTCGTTTTTTACACCACAAAATCCTGGCTTTTGAACTTGAGTGTGTACAATGTTAAGATCCAGTTTGTATGCGAGTTTCGTAGCCCGAGGGGAACTACTTTCATGCTAAATTACAGTAATTCTTCATGGTTCTAATGACTGCAAAGATTTCAATTCCCTTGCCTTGCAGCATTTCCTTATCAAAGCAACTTCGTAAAACAGTTACTTATTTGGCCTCATATCAAAAGCCACTTGAAGCTCCACTTGTATCAAAGGCTAATCTAAAAGCTGTTTGCCGAGCTGCGCTGGTTCCCAGCACGGTTGGGTCCGTCTGGAGGTAGCACAGAGCGACCCGTTTGCAAACAGAGCCTCATGTATGGCCTGCCCCCGATGTCCAGCGGGGGATGACTGCTGGCATAGTTTGGGGGCGAAAGGGTTCCCATGTCACAGCTAAGGGCATATTGTTGCTTTGAGCATGCTTTACAACATGTTTTTATTTTTACTTCTCTGACTAGCCTCTTGACTCTTGAGAGACCTTTAATTTCTGGTCCCACTCCGCTCACTGTCAATCTCAGCCTCCCCTGGGGTCATTTCCATCCATGGGAACATTGGTTGTGACAGTGGATCCCTCTGGGAGTTGGTACAGGGTAGGTCTTGACAGAAGGGCACAGTTTTGTCATTCAAAAATCGTCTATTGCAGCCAAACCGAGGCAGTTTGGGGTTATGGGGAGGTATTTCATTAGGATTCAACTCCTTGACAGCTCTCTCTGCACAGCCAGGCCACTCCGTTTTTATCGGAAGGCTACTTTGCGACCTCAAGGAGGGGGTCTCTGCTCCAGGACCTTGATGATCTAGGTGAGAGCAGGATGGCTGATTAAGAGCCAGGATGTGCGTTAGACATCCTCTGATGTTCAGGAATTCTCTCATTAAAGAAGGTCATGTTGACGGCGAGAAGGAATCAGCCTGCGGAATAAACAGGGGTGGCTCCTCCGGCAAATTCAAATAAACACACTTCATTTACTCAACATGGAAATGCAGCTCACAAATATGTACATGTCTTAATTGCGCAACATCCTGATGACCTTTCCAGAAAAGTTTCTTCTGATTTGAAAGACAATAGGACATTTTCTATTATTACTTCAGTTCTAGTCTACTACATGCATAAGTAGACTAGAACTGCTCTTCACGGTTTAGTTTATCAGAAAAATAAATAAATATGATGATGCCAGAAAGCCGAGACATGATTTAGAAAAGTGTAAAATGAGAAAATACCTTCCAGCTAGCCCACTGCAGAGCGCTCTTTCCTCAGTAACCTTAATTGCTGCAATTAGCCAGACCATTGACATATTTGTTCGATGTACGGTTCAGTGCTAGAACCACGTCGGGGCCCTGATCTTGTTGATGTTGCTGTTTTTCTTTTCCCCCCTTTTCCTTTCCTTACTCCTTCTTTCTTTCTCATGTCTGACAAATTGTTTCCAGCTAATTTACGATGTTTAAACTGTGGGAGAACAATACCTCATGGACAAAACACAGCGTAAGTTCCGCCGCATGTCCCCGAGAGGAGCGAGGCGCTCGCAGGAAACACTTGCTGAGATAACAAGATAGTTAGGAAAGCAGGGGCTGCTGAAGGTCCATTCAGAGGTCTGCAAAGAGGAAGCGAGGGCACTGACCATGGACATAAATGTCAGCGATAACTTAAGTCTAAACATGAACACCATATACATTTGAAACCAGGAGCTTACGTACACCGAGTAAAAGGATGCGTTCACCTTTTGTCGTTTGAAGTTATATCAGACCAAACATCTCCTGTTTTAGATCAGGTGGAGTTCTCAAAATCATGTCTGCTCTCCAAATGCCACAATAATCATAGAAAGAATGTGCCAGATTTATTATTAATGTCCTATTTTTTCCATTTTAATGTCCATTTTCTCCAGTTATCCCAGCAAACTCGTTGGAGTGTGCCTACCAGCTTTACCCAATAGTGATATTTTTACCTGTTTTTCTTTGGAAAATGGTAAAAAAAAAATTTATGCAGAATGGATGATGGAGTGATTGTGGCCATTAATTTGCAAGTCTTGCTACAGATTCTCAAGTGAATTCAGGTCTAGACTGAACCATTCTAACAAATTAATGCAAGTTAAAATAAACTATTCCATTACAGCTCTCCACACTTTTCAGTTAAATATTTTGAAAGCCATTTACACCTCCTTTTTCCTTCTGCTTCACAATTATACCCTCTGGTCATGTTGGACTGTCACTTACGAACCCAATAGAAGACACTGAAGTTTGTGTTTGTAACATGACAAGATATGAAGAAGTTCAAGGGGTAACTTCACAGCACACATTGAGATTAAGATGCTGAGACTAAGATTCCCTCAACTTAACATCAGAGCAACCTCAGACCAGATCAAACACTCATGATCACTTCCAACACGATGAGGCAGCTATAGACTACAAAGCAGGGGGCAGAAGTCTGTTTATTTGCTTAGACAGCCATTCACAAGATCAATGGATCAGTCTCCATGTGTCTTCCACACGTGCTCACACTGTTCAGCCCTCCCTCCTGGTGACAGCTGATGTTTGACCAAACAGTTTGGATGCACATCTGCACAGGCTGATTATATGTGTTTAGCCCAGATAATAATTTCTGGACCTTGTGCGCCGTGTAATTACAGGCAGCACCTGTGTCTAGCCCACCTGCAGTCATTATTATGAATGCCAAACGGCAATTTAACCATAATTATATCAACAAGGGTACAGAAACGAAACATTGAACTGCTGTATGGCTTCACTATTATAAAAATATCTTACGCTTATTTTACTAGAAGTACTGCCGCTGCAGGGTTCCCAGAAACCAGCAAATCACGGAGAGTTAGTTCTTGCCAGCTGGGTTAAGGTTGAGCAATACAGGTGACATGGAGGACAGTGGGATCGGGGTTATCAGTCAAGCTAATTGATGAGTGTACTTGTTGTTGCTGTGCCCAAGTATAGGCCAGAAGAGGAAAAGGAAGGCAGTCTTCAAGGCTGCCATGTTTGTGTTTTGAGGACAGGGGTGAGAGGTCGGTCCAGAGCTCCGACTCTTTAGCTTGTTGCTCTGATCCCCGTGTTTGAGTTGAAAGAAGGAGGGTGTGGGCGAAGCGCAAATTCAAGTCATTCTGGTGAGAAAGAAGACGCAAGGAAGTGACAAAGCTCTCCTAAGATCAATGAACGTGCTGGAAAAAGGAGTGACCCTGGAGGCAGGCAATATGGGCCGGGCCACAGGGAGCTGCGGGGAGACAACGTAAACAAGGAAACCACCTGATGTGAGCGGGGTCAGATAAATGCTCTGCTCCCCTCACAGGCAGGTGCTTCCTGAGTCCTGCTCTCTCAATCAGCCGAGCTGCACTGCCCCTCTCGCTGCTCGCTCTTCTTCTGTTTTCTCAGTCCGAGGCGACGTATCGTGAGAGGCGAGGATTTGAGATCGAACTGACTCCGCTGCCTTTTTTCCTTACACATTAGATCCCAAAGCAAACACTGTGGGAAGAGTAAAAAACAGTGCACATAAGGTGATGATGGCCATAAAGGCAGTAAAGATAAGAACAGCTTGCTCTTTGTAAATACATCTAATGGTAGGAACATTTAACAAGCATATAAACGGCCTTCAGCTTCAAAAGGGACAGTCAGGTGATATGAGCAGATTGATTGTACAGACTATTCTGCTTCCAGCCTCTTTTCTCTAAGCTCACCTCTCCTCCTGCTCGTTTTCCTCCCCTTCGTTCTTTTTCGCTTTGCTGGTTGGTCTTGGATTGTTTTGTGCTGTCCAATGAGGAAGGAAGTCGGTGTGAGAAAGTGCCTGTTTTTTTGGGACCAACAGGAATTGGCCTCATCACAAGAGGTTCCTTTTTTTGCTGCTGGAACAATGCACTGGCGTCACACCCCTCAACTGGACCTCGGCATTTCACATGGAAAAATGTTCCCAGAATTCCGCTCCCAGGCTCGGGGTAAGGCCGAGGATGGGGTGAGGGTGAGAGGGCGGGAGGTGGAGGGCTGGAGGGCGGGAGGTGGAGGGCGAAGGCTAACTGCTAGCACAGTTTGACTGACGGACACTTGTCCCAACCATGACCAAGGAAGTCTCACTTCCATATTCATGACGTCTGAGGAGAAAACACATAACATCCTTGAATGTTTGGTCGACCAACTTTTAATGAAGCCTTCAGAGACATCATGTAAACCTCATTATTCAACTCTTTCTTTCGCTCGTCAAATAAGGTCGATCAGAATTAAAAAAGCAAATATTAACCACTGTCTGGTGTTTGGCTGATCTCACGACAGAGTCGGCATCTAGAAACACCGACATGAGCCTTGTCTCAGGAAAAGTATCCCCACAGCATGATAGCGCCACCACTATGTTTCAGTGTAGGTATGGTTTGTTCAGGGGGGTACAAGAAAGCGCTCTCTCCATGTGTGCGTATATACTGTACATGCATCATGCTATTTGTTTTATGTGTATTGACCAATAGTTTCCGAGTAAGATCTTAGCAACTTATAGAAAAGTATAAATATAAATTGAGGCAGAAAAAGTCTTTCTAAGATTTTTTTAATACAGTTTTTTATATACCTTTTAAGGCTCTGTTTCAAAACAAAACAAATTAATATTATTTTTACCATTATTATCATTTCTGTTATTAACTGGATTGTAAAAATGCTGCAAACCTGTTTTTATTTTATGTATTTAAGAAGGAAGTAAATAACATTTCCTACACCTTAAGTGACAAAATAAAAGCAGAATGAAGTTTTATTGTTCATAATTAGCTTTCCTGCCAGAAACTATACTGTGGTCTATTACATGTGCCCCCAAAACCTTTGTATTATATGGATTGCGACGCTTTGTTCGTTTGCTATTGCACAGAGGTTTCAAGAAGCTGTTTGCTCTGCACTTACAGTATCAGAGCTATTTATCATTATGACTTATGAGTCATTATGGTTTATATAAAAACACAAACCCTGAGCAGAAAGATTGATTTACATGGCAGAATAAATGATTTATGTATATGAATTAAGAATGGACTGGTTCCTAAATGAAAACATTGGAAAATGAAGTGTGTCTGCTTGTAAATTCATTTGCTCTGGCTTTTCTGCACCATATTTTAGGTTTATTTGACGTAAAGAATAAGATTCTAATAAGTGACATATTAAAAGTCTGGTCTTATCTATCAAAGGTTTGTATGATGGAGTTTCTGAGACATGACAGATGTCACAGAGTAAGCTCAGTAGATCAGCTGAAAAGACATCTAATGTAGCACGATGCCCACTGACTTACCGTCCACAGGAACAAAAGCTGCTCATGTGAATGCATACATCTGTAATCTGTGCACAGCACTGTCAACAAGACCAACTACAAGTTCTGAGCTAACTTTGATAAGAGTCACTTCACACGAAAGGGTTTGCATCTGTTGTTTGCCTTGCAACATGGAGATGAGTTTGTGTGCACGAACCCACTGAGTGTTCATAAGGTCAGCTCCAGTTCAGCCACATATATGAAATCCAAACAAGAGTCATGTTTCATGATGATAATGGCTTATGACTGCTGGCAAACACAGGTACAGACAGATGAGTGGATTTTTTTATTTATTTATTATTTTTAGACTTACTAAAAAATCATTTTGCATCCACATGTATCCACAAGCAGTTTTTAAATGCTAATTGTATTTATTCATTAGAGGAAAATGTGTTTCAAAACCAACTTGGTTCTGACTGAAAAGCTCACATGAATCATGAATTTACTGGTTTTAACCATGTTTTCTGCTTACTTTTACAAGCCAAACCAAGTCCTGATTACGATTACTGCCTAAAGTGTATTAAACTGAGCTAAAGAAATCCAAGGATCTGGAAAGATTTACAAAGGCATAGCTAAGGCTTTGGATTCTAACAAACCACAGTGAGAGTCATTTTCCTAAGTAGAGATGGTAACAGATGGTGGTCAACCTTCCCATGAATACCAGGCCAACCAAAATTACTCCACGAGTGTATGAACGACTCCACCAGGAGGTCACAAAAGAACCAGCATCAACATTTAAGGCGCTACATGCTTCGGTTTCATCAGTTAAGGTTAGAGCTCATAATTTAACTGAAATAAATAGTCTGGGCAAAAAAACGCATCCATGAGAGAGTTCAGAGGCCAAAACCAAAGCTGAACAAAAATAACACAAAAGCATATGTCAGTTTTGGTATAAAACATTTTGATGATCTCAAGATTTTTTTTTAAATCTAATGCAGACTGAAGAGACAAAGTGGAACATTTTGAAAGGTGTTATATTATATAGTGGGATATGTCATATAAAACTAATATCGTGTTAACTGTGTGTCTCAGACAGGGTAGAGGATTGGGTGGTACAGCAGGTGGCCATGGTTCTGGAGGCTCCCAGTTCAAATCCTGTTCTTGCTCAGCAGCAGTCCTGACATGGACTTTACCTGGCTCCTTCCTGACACTGGGGGTTTGCTTTTTTATCTGTTACGAATGACTAAAAAATACAGTAAATAGAATCAAGGTTTTAAAAGACCTTAGTCAAAGTAGTTGATGCTTAAACACCTTTTGATGAGACTTAATTAAAGCAAGAGTGGACCACAAAAACTGTAAAAGGGGCAAACACTTTTTTCCACTCACAAAAGAGAAAAACTGTAAAAAAAAATTAAAAAAAAGAAGAAAAAAAAGACCTAACTGGTATAAGAAGTAGGCTCAAGAGTAGCCCCAAAACAATTAAATAACAATTTCAAATTTAAACTCATTAATGGAAAAAACAACAAAAAAGGCCATCTTGTATAAATAAAGAGGGATTTACTGGTGTTCTGTGTACAGCTGAGGTCATGTGTCCATGCTCGGGAAGTTGGGGGGAAAAAACAACAGATAAGAGATCATTAAGTCTCTGGATAATTAAAGCAAAGCTGCGAGCCCTTATCACGCCACATCACAGGATCTAACAGCATACCGAGGTGAAATTACATGACGCTAATCATGCTGATGGTGTCCAGTGATTATGATGAATTTCCCCCGCAGAGACACCGAGGCCAGAGCTTTGAAAAAACTTCTGAAGATTAATATTGGCTTTTCTTTCAATGGAAAGATCCTGTTTCTCACAACAGAAAGGACAAAAAAGGAATAAAAGCCGTATCAAACTTTATGAACACAGACTTCAAAGCATCCAGCTAATCCACCTGTTCACACCTCCTGTGAACAGGTAGATTGACTAGTGAATTGCAGGCCAGGGATTTACAATTCCAGGCTGTTTTCCTGGCTTGCTGACATCGACAGCCCTCTTCACACCAGCACGCTTTTCCTTCGACTCCATTTATCTCTTTCCTTTTCCTGCTGTGCGGTTTTGTCCTGCGTAAAGCAATGATGCTTTGACTCTGGCGAGGGAGGATTTCCTCAAAGCCACAGTAGCTTCTTCTGAACAACCTCGCGCTGGTGATCGCTCGAGGATTGCGTGGACATTGAAAACATGTTTGGGTTTCACGTGCGGTGCCTGGGAGAGTCCTTTATTTTCTGTTCAAACACCAGCAGCAGGAGGACAATAGGACCGAGAAAAGGGCACGAGCATCTGCTATAATGAAACCCTGATGTGGGGGTTTATCATTTTACAGTCAAGGTCGATACGTGAGAAGGGTAATTGAGTAATTTACATAACCTTCCTGAACTGAGGAATAGAGCTGTGTTAATTCACCCAGAACAACTTTAGGGTCTCAAAGAGGTGATGTTGAGCTGCAATTTGTGCTGCTTTCACCGAGCTTTGCAAAAGTTGTACCACTTGGAACAATCTTTGCATTATGTCACTTCATGATGATAAGCCTCATTGTACTTCATTGGGCTTTTACGTAAAAGACAAAAAACAAGTGGTGAATTAAAAACTGAAAGATGGGACCCCCTTTTACTCTCGTACCTCTAAATAAAATCAAATATAACCATCTGCCCCCAGAAGTCAACTTATTAGTAAACAAAGTCCATCCATATACAGTGTGGAGAAAACCTAGGATTGTGCCTTCCTCTGAACACACCATCGCCACCTTAAATTATGGTGGGCTTTATATATATATATATAGACCATACATATAAAGGTTTATATATGTGGTATCACTGATAGTACTTAGACTGTCTTTAGTGGTATTCATAGTAGATGTTCATAACAATTATTTGTACTGTAAGTACAAACTGGAAGTAATGTTGAGCTAATAACTAATAACAGCCAAAAAAAGACAATAGCTTTGATAGTCTGATGCTAGTTTGATGTAAAGTGAAGTAAAATGTTAGGTTGCACTAGAAGATAAACTAAGAACAACTACTGGTGGCTACTTATTCAGCTTCTTCTTTATCTATAAGTTGCATCTACAAACTATCTGACCCAGTTTGATCATGTCCTAGTTCTTTTCTGCATTTTTTGCTTTCAAACACTTGATTAATATGAATGTATTTGTGTGGGAACTGTTTTAAATATGGAGGATATGGGTAGCATTAGAAATAGTGGGCTCAAAAGCATCAGATAGAAAATGTAATTTGTATGTCAGTTGCTCTTTTAAGTTTTCTAAAGCTTTTATTCATTCCTGTCAATGGACAGTTGGCGCTCTCCATTTAAGAAAATTAAGGAACTGCATTGAATTTTATCTCGACCTTAAATTTTGATAATTTCACGCTTTTTGATTGGTTGAGGAGCAACAGTGGCTTCTCCGAGGCACTATTTACGCAGGAAATGCCACTGTGTAGGAAACACTTAATGAGACGTAAAGCCCAAACTGTTACTGCATTTAAATGCATGGCAGCCATGTTGAATTTCCAGTTTAAGTTAGTGAGGAAAGCTGAGTTTTTCAATCAATATTTTTTCATCTCTGAACTTTGACTTTTAAAAAAAAAAAAAAAAACATGCTGCACAAATGAATAAGAATACTGTTCTTTGTTGATTTTGTTCACAACTGCTTGTGCCGATGTGCCACACCGAGCCCCAATGAAACACACTGAGGTCTGATGTTCAAGGAAAACTGAGCAGTCTGCAGGCATGATGTAATGGTGACACCAAATGTCCTTTTCAACACTTTTAAATCTCCACTCCGATGTAGTGACACCTGCGTGAATCATGTTATGATGTCAGCGAACGAAGCGTGTTGTTTGTTGTGTTGTAAAGATGTAGTGGTGCAGACACAGGCAATATTTTGCCAACAGCATCGAAAGAGGGTGGTTGGAAAGTTCCAAAACAGCCCGAAGGCCTCTTATTAAAAGGCAGCCACCATATCAGAGGCTTTTGAACTGAAGCTGAAGCTTTAAGCTGATTGAAAACAGACCATCATGATACTCTTCACTTAGTAACTTGTTGCAGATGTTTAATCGCTTGCAAGATGAAACAGATTTCCTCCGTCTATGCGCATCGAGTCCTTCTTGCCTCTTCAAGCACAGCCTAACATGCAATGGTTTAAACAAACTCGTCTCTTGAAGAGGCATTTTCTGAGCATGCCGGGGGGAGTATTACGTTACAACAGGACAGCGTGGCGCTTTGAGAAAAGGAAGCAGAGCCCTTGTTTTTCTAATTGCAACAGCAGGTGATTTCTCCTCCCAGAATAGCATGCTCAGATGCCTCGGATCCACTGGCAGGCGCACATCAAAAGCCTCCCATTGATTGGCCGAACAGATTGGGGCATAGAGATCAAATGTGCTGTAAAGAAGTGTTAAACTGCTCCACATCAAATGGGGGCGGATTTCTAAGAAATTGGGGGGTTGAGGTGGGGACATCTGTTACCACTGTAGCTAATTTCTGACTGCACTCGCCCATTGTTTATGTTCACTGAACGGTGGCCACAGCAGGTCGGGACTGAGAGCAGAGGTTAGATGAAGAGGAGAAAGTAGAGCTGAAGTGGAAAAAAAAACAAAACTGATATTTTGTAAGTCATTTTACAAGGTTAACCTTTCACGTTTTTGTCCAATTTGCAGGGAAAAACCTTTGGACATAGGCATGTTTTTGTATATACAAGCTAAGAAAAATTCCACCTGACATTTTTTTAATCTTTGGAAAAAGTGTGTCACACAATAATCATACTTTCATATATTTTGTAAATAAGTATCTACAATAAGTTGATGTGACATTTTGAGCAGCTTAAAATCTCCTTGGAGTTTCATTCGAAATATACAGTATTTACACAGTTTGTTCTCTTCCAACCACAAATTTTCATATATTTTATCAGGATTTCATGTGATACAGCAAAGCAGAGCAGGGCATAATTACAAAGAAGAAGGAGCATGGTGCAAGTTTGGCTTGCACCATGCACCATGCCCCCCTCAGTCAAAACGTTACAAAATCACATTTCACTGCAGCTAAAAATCTTCAAAGTTTAAAGTTTTGGAGGGATATTTTTCATTCTAGCCACAGATTTTCAGTTATGATTAATCTGGACTTTGACTGGAACATTTACACCATTATTATTTAAGTGCTGGAGCTTTGAATGTGTGTTTAGGTTGTTGTTCTGCTGGAAGGGGAACCTCTGCCCTAGTCTGGAGTGTTTTGCAACCTCTAACAGTTTCTCTTTCACCGTGTTGCAGTATTTAGCTGAATCCATCTCCCTACAAACTCACTAGCTTCCTTGTCCCTGATGAAGAATAGGATCCCGTTGCCCCAGCATAATGCTGCCACCACTTTATCTTGCTGCGGTATGATGTTTTTATATTCATTCAGTATTCATCTTCCAATGCACATACCAATTTACATGTGAGGTAAAACTTATTTTCTGTGATCTGATCACTTTCTTCCAAGTGTTTGCTTGGGTTTCTACTTGATTTGTTTAGATATTTGCCTTTCTTTTCGTCACTCTTCCATTACTAACTCTTGTTCTGTTGACAGATTTTGCCACCTGAGCTGGATCTCTGCAGCTCCTCCAGAGTAACAGTAGCCCTCGCCTCCTTTCTTCTTTTCTGATCAATTATCAGTCTAGTTGGACATCATGTGTTGGTAGGTTTCCAGTTCTTTTTTGCACTGGAGTTTATACAGGTTTGTCACAATAAAAGGGGGAAGTGATTCATAAAATTATTTTAAAATCCATTTACCCACTTTCATCCTCTTCCCAGTAATATCTTGTGTTCTATCACATAAAATCCCCCCAAAATAAATTAAAGTTTGTGGCTTTTTAACACGAGCAATTTAAAAAAAAAAAAAAAAAAAAAAAGGTGCAAGGAGGATTAATGCTTTTGCAAGGCCCTGGAAAAATACCAACTCATCTTGTGACTGATGAGATTTCAAACATGTTTTAAGAAACTATAACTTGTAATAATGAAACCTGTCTGGGAACAGGCATTCATTCGTCTTTCAAATAAGCAAACAACTGCGGCAGACGGCTTCTCATTAAAAGCAAGTTTCCTAATAAGCTCACACAAATCCCTTCAACGCCTTTCACTTCCGAATCAAAATGTTATTTTTCAGGGTTTGATGCCAGCTGAGAAGACGTAGAACAATCAGGAGCCAGCTTCACAAAACAGTGTCAGAGAGAAAAATGAAGCTCCACACAAAGCTGCAGATGGAGCTGCGGTGGGCCAACGTCTGTCTCCAAGGCTGTGTTTGTTCTAGCCAGAAAAAGGAGCCTGTTATTGTATTGTTTGCATTGGCCTGGAGTAAATAACCCCCACACTAAAATGCGCTTTTAATTCAGGCCCAGGGTTTTTGCCTTGTTTACATAGCTACAATCATATTAAAAGGGAGATAAAAATCACACAGATCAATATGTAAATATACAAAGGGAGCCCGAATGCATCACCAGCATGGCACTTCTCCATATCAGATCCAAGCCAGTGTTTTTTCTTCACGCGGCCAAACCAAGCATCGCTGCGTGTTTAGCACAGTCCATTTGCTTTACATGGAAATGTAACCTGAGCTGCAGAAGAAGAAACCTTACCCACAGGCCATCAAATATTAAAGTGTATGTATGTTTTGACGTGCAAGAACGGAGGCACCGTTACTCTACGCATTTCTCCCATATCTGAAGAGATTGATGAAGCTCTCGAGTCTCTGGCGGCTTCATAAACTAGTGATTTGGCCTGCAGATAAGTGAATTAAGGTCAGTTCTGAACACAAACCAGAACAGGAATACATGCCTTAACCGCTGCAGAAGGCTGCTCTGATCCAGCACAGGATCTGTGTGGTACAGTCAATGGTGGGAACGGCAAATACTTCAATGCAACAGAGTTATGAGATGTCCGGGCCTCTTACTCACGCTGCTGCGCACTCAATAGTCCATTGTCTCGTGCTCTGAAGTCAAACCTCAAAACCTATAAGTCAGAGGTGGGGGGTAAGACATGAAGTCACCTCGGCAGGAGGGCGGTTTCAAGCCACACACCTTTTTGGTCGGGGAACGCTCGTCGAATCCTGTTCCCTCACTGTAAATCCTCCCAGAGAGGCGACTCTGCTGCTGGGGTGATAAAGTTAAAGTCTGTGCCATGCATGAGCCTTCATGTGATAAAACATCCATATGGAATTTGAATTTATTTACTCAACAGCCTTTATATACTCCTCTCTGAGTTCATTTTTTTTTTCTTTATCCCTTTTGGAACAACACGCATGCAGACGAATGGCTTTTAATATTATTTTTTAAACATGGCTCTTGTGCATGTTAGGTCAACAAACAGTCTGAGGCTACATGCAGGATAGAATATCAGCTTTAATTTACAAGCTGAGACCATGGTGGACGGTGCTGTAGGAACAACTTGATTTTTTTGTCATTTTGTCATTAAAAATAAGCACAATAAACAACTTTCTGCGAAACGTATGGCGTCTTTTCCCTCTCACAGCATGTAAGCGTGCTTGGATGGCTTTTCCAAACCATTCAGAAAGAGAAATAAATCAAACTGGCAGAACTGGTGGTATAATATTACCTATAAGAAGTATAAGACTCCAAACATTTACAGTGAGAAGAGTAACAGTTGTTTTTGATTTGCTATGCGTCGGTACGTTTCTCAAATCGGGGTTTCTCAGCTGATTTAAGACGGACAAAGTGTTTACAGTATGGCTCCATTATCTTATATAGAGTTCTGTCCTCTTTTGTCTTCTAAAATAAAGACGAAGAAGACTAAGAAATAATATGAGGTCTGAAACATAATTTCTTTAGTTTCCCTTCTTGTGACAGAAAATTATTGGAGTTTGGAAAATATTTCCCTCCGCTTAGAGCTTTTTACTTTTTGTCATATTTTTTGTCACAACCTTCAATGCACTTTATTAGGATTTCATTTAAAATACCAACACAAAATAGTGAATAAGTATAAAATCCAAGGAAACTCTGGAAAGTATGGCGTTTATCCAGACTATGTTATCTATACTGCGTTACCCCAAAATAAAATCCTGTGCAACTATTTGCCTCCAGTAGTCACCAAATTAAGAGTCCAACGCTGCCTAATCTAATCACTGGTGTTTGTTAAAGAATATTAGCGAGCAAAAAGCACCATGGAAACAAAAAATAATAATCATGAGAAAAAAGTGATCTGGTCAGATGAGGTCAAGATGAACTTTTTAGCCCACCTACAAAACACACGCATCAAAATGAACATCCACACGGTGGTGAAAACATCACACTTAACTGATGCTTTTTTTTTTAGAGTGATGGGGAAACAGGTAAGATCTGATGAGAATAGATGGAGCTAAAACTAGGGAAGGAAAAGCTGCAACAATCTGAGCTGCAGTGGAATGGTTTAGATCAAAGCATGTCCATATTTTAGTTTGGATCAGCTAAAAGAACTCCTACTTTGTGAGCTCTTAGGTTTGAAAAGTCATCTTTATAAACACACTCTATCCAGTCTCAATGAGCTTGAGCTATTTTATAGAGAGAAAAAAATAATTCCCTATGCATGCAAAGCTGGTGGAGACATTTAAAAGGTTGTTCTAACACAAATATACACCTGATTTTATTTAAAAAGCATTTAAATGTATAATTATTCTTTAGTTCCAGAATCTGCCCTGCCCTGTGTTAGTCTATCACAAACAATAGGCTGTGGCTTTTTTTCCACAATGCTCTCTGTACATCCAGAGGAGAAATCTGGGAAAACAGGTGAATTTAAAGACATTTTTTATAAAGACTTGCACTGGATACGTTGATGTTTACACTCCAAGCAGAAAGGAAGGTGGAGAGGACAGTGGGTGGTGTTAACTGCCGATATATAAAGCAGGAGGGGTCAGACGCCCCTCACTGGGAGCCACCATGCGCTGATGCTCCGTCACATGCTCTCATCACTGTTGGCAACACAAGCCCCGCATCAGCACAGCAGAGTCAGACTCCAGCCGACCGGCACGATGGATGGGCCACATAAAGACCGCAGAATGACTCACTTGTGGATATTGACGTTACTGACGATTGTTTAACGTCTAGCACTGGATAGATAACTCGGTCTTTTTTGAACTTTTTTTTTTTTTGTCCCCTCTTCTGGATACGGATTGCGGAGCTGGATTTTATCCCAACAGGATTTTGAAGAAGGATTATATTTATTGAGTTCAGTTTTTTTTTTTTTACTTTTCTGTTTTTTTCTTTCTTTCTTTCTTTTTATTTTTTGCTCCTTTTATTTGGAATTGAAGCATTTTGTGTGGGAGGGTGAACTGATTTCTGGGATACGAACATAAAACTCTAAAGGATGGCCGATTGGTTCACCTCTATCATCGCAGTAGTTATGATGTTATTTACTCAGGTATTTTTATATATTTTTTGGAATATTTATATAAAAAGACATATACATATATGTGTTCTGCGCTCACTCTTAATTCCCTCTTAGGTTTTGGGATCAAGCGTGTTCGAGATAGATCTTCACCACTTTCAAAATACAAAAGCTTTGCTGGCAAACGGACGCGGCTGCAGCACGGATGGCTGCAGGACTTATTTCAGGGTTTGTCTGAAGAACTTCCAGAAGGAGGTGTCTCCTGGAAGGTGCATATTCGGCAGAGCGAGCACACCTGTCCTGGGGACCGACTCCTTCAGCATCCAGCCGGACACGACCGTGCGGCTGCCGCTCAACTTCACCTGGCCGGTGAGAGCACGCACGCGCTGGTCCCATTTTAAGGCAAAATGTCAGGAACTCCTCGAATTTAATTAGATAATTATTTATCATTGTTTATACTTCGTAAAAAAAAAAAAAAAAAAAAAAAAAAAGCATAAAAATACCCCATGTTTAATTCAGATTAAAACTAACAAAAATACACGTTATTGTATATCCTTCTAACCTTCAATATTCTGTTATGATTTTACAATCCAATTTGTTATAAATTTTATTCTAACATAAGAGCCAGACTATTCTACTTAATGTTCTTGCTTTATATTATCCCTTATAATAAACCGAAAGCACGTCTAAATATAATATTTAAATACTTTTCTCACGTGTGTGTGAAAATGAACAACAATAATGGAACTTAATTCTGAAACATGCAATAAAGTGTTGACCGATCTTCGTTTAGTTTCATTCGTGATTTTAAAAGGATTTCTCTCTCCTCAGGGTGCTTTCTCTTTGGTTATTGAAGCTTGGTATTCTCCTGCAGCGGAGCAGCCCGGAGGTAAGCAGATGCCTGCTGCTTTTGTACCGCTAGAGGGAGACAAAGGCGTGATTGGACTAGGTGTCAAATGTTTGTTCGAATGTCTACGTTTTCACAAGGAAATCTTTTCCATACGAATGTTTTGCTTGTTGCATCTTTTAAGTTGGAATATGAACTTTTAGAAAAATGATGGATTTCATACTTTTCATACTTTCTCTGCTGAATCTTAGGAAAACATTGATGCAAGAAATCGAAAAACGCAGTTTCGTCCTCTAAAATAACCAACTGCGGGCTCGACAACTGCATTTTATGCGTTACTTTTTTCTCCGCAGATTCCAGCAACCCTGAATTATTGATCAGCTCCTTTGCCACCCAAAGCCAGCTGGGAATAGGGCCTGAGTGGTCCCAGGTTGAACAGACGGGGATGGGGATGGGGATGGGGACGCAGACGGAGCTTAGGTACTCATATCGAATCGTCTGCAAAGAAAATTACTACGGTGCCACCTGCTCAAAAATATGCACTCCAAGAGACGACCGCTTCGGCCACTACACCTGCACACCTGATGGACAAATAGACTGTCTGCCGGGATGGACGGGGGAATACTGCGATAAACGTAAGCAAGGGTGGATGAGGACAAACACTTTGATTTGCTTTAGCTGAAATATGATAAGGATGGTTGCCTTGACTTTGGATTTAGAGAATGACGGGTTGAAATAAGGAAAGATGCTATGTTAGTAGTTTATGTGGATTTATCTTTTAATCGTTTTAACTGTGTGTTCATAATTGTTCTTTTGTCTTTTATGCATTTGATTGTAATTGATGAGAAATCAAAATGTTTAGTCTAAAGTCTTCATGTTTTAGGTAAACAGTAACATCTTAAAAATGAACTCAGCTGGTGATAAGATAGAACTGAGCTGTGGATGTGGGTGATATGGCTCTCTGCTCAGGGCGTCCTTATGTCAGAAGGGTGCCCTGCATATACATTTCAATTGCAGCCAAATAACTTTTATGCTGCTTGTTTTTATGTTCAATCAATGGGTAGTGGGCTCCCTTGTGCTGTGCAGTACAAACATTTAAATATTATATGGTCATGCAATGGCAAACAAGGCATCTGATTCCAATTTATTATGATATGGTCAATTAAAGGGCTATTGTATAGTTTAGTTTTCTTAAAGACTTTTCACTTCATATGACTTTTTCTAGTTTAAATTCTAACACTAATCAAACCTGGTGTGGATTATTCAACAGGGGCTGAATTTCAAAAGGCAGAATCAGATGGGATATAATCAGTTTTGCCTATTTCCAAACGTTTCTGATACACATGCAGATTACAGTACAGTGACAGCTAAATTCACAGAGACTTCAAAGCTTTCACATCTTCTGTTTTAGACCTTCAAAGACAATCTTTGCAATTCTTCTTCATTCTTGAAGAATTCTCAAAACACCGTGATCCATAAGAAAGTACACAAAACGTTAACAGTAAATATGGTTGGCCTGTATGTGGCAATGTAACACAGTCACTGAGATGTAACATGTTCCAGATGGTATGCATCACTATTTCCATAAAACATGCCAAGATCAAATGGGTAAATAATTCATCTTTAACAATGCCTTAGAAATATGTTTTATATTCAGTGCACCAAGACCTTCAAGGTTTCCTACTTTTCTGAAAAGCCTGTGCTTAAGTCAGAGATTCATAAAAATAAAAAGAGCATATTACATATGGCTGATTTAGATTAAAAGAACTGTTAAAACGGCAACATATTGAATGAAAAAAAAAACTAGACTGAATAGTTGCCTATTGATTACAGATTTCTGAAACTTTTACTCTTAAAGAATTAGCTCGCCCCAGGCTCCATTCATCCGAGAACCGCCACTGCTGTTGAGCCTTAATTTAACTTTCTCAGTGGGCGCGTGCGCTTTAAACCCGCGCGGTGGTCGAAGCAGCAGCACGCGCTGGGGTTAATCGCGGCATTATCGGACGCCACGCGCCACTAAATTGAGGGTTTCTTTTGTTGATACGGCGCGGGGCAGCAGCTGCAACCGGGGCTCGAACCGTCCTCTGGAAACAATGGGTGCAGCTGTCCCTGCAAACAGGCATCTGCTGCGCTACAGCCCCGCGCTGAAAGCGTGTAAAAGCTGTGCAAAATCAGTACAGCACGAGGGAGCAAGTATAATGGGCCTGCAATGAAAGATTCACATAGAGGAGATCATTATACCGTGATGAAATGCTTATTAACATAATTTTTATATAAATATTTAATGAACAAAGTAAAACTTTTAATTCCCATTTTCAGCCATCTGCCTTGAAGGCTGCAATGAAAGCAACGGGACCTGTCAAATACCAGGAGAGTGCATGTAAGTATTAAAGCGTGGAAATATATAATGTCACCTTAAAGATGGAGAAAAAAAATGCCAACTTTAAAGCTGTAAGAAGAGCACCTCAGGGTCTGCGCTCTTTCATTTGCTCCTCTGAGTTTTTGTTTGTGTGTGAGTTTCAGTTTATGCTTGAGCCAACTGTCATGTTTTATGTGTGAACAGATGCAGAAAGGGCTGGCAGGGACTGTTTTGTGATGTGTGTAAACTCCATCCGTCCTGTAAACACGGTACCTGCGAGGAGCCGTATCAGTGCACCTGCAAGGAGGGCTGGGGAGGCATCTTCTGTGACCAAGGTGCTCATTCTTTCTCAAAAACAACAGGGTGTTGGATGTTTAAGATAAAGCAAAGCGGTCTGACATGTCTACCCCTGTTTTATTTTATTTTATTATTATTATTATTATTATTATTATTATTATTATTATTATTATTATTATTATTATTATTATTATTATTTTTGTTTGCAGACCTGAACTACTGCACCAATCACAAACCGTGTGCCAACGGGGCCACGTGCATGAACACGGGCGAGGGTTACTACACCTGCGCCTGCCTGCCAGGCTTCGCTGGGGAGAACTGTGACTTAGAGGTCAGGGAGTGTGACAGCAAGCCCTGCCACAACGGAGGCCGCTGCGTGGTGAGTCCGGAAGTCGCTTGCTCTCCTTTCCCACAACACAGGCTTTCCTGTTTTTGTTTTCGCCTTGGTCTATCTGCAGCTCCAGGAGGATGCTATCGATTGTCAAGTCAGCCGATGACCCAGTTCACAGACTATGCACTGGAAATAGAATTCAGACTAAGAAGAATGGAGTTTGTCAGGGCAAGATACAATAAAAAAAAAAACATTTAACATTTAAATGTTTTTAATCAACTTTTTTTCCCCCTTTTTTCTCCTGCAGGACTCAGAGACGGGCTACTCGTGCACATGCCCAAACGGGTTTGAAGGGCCACAATGCGAACACCGGATGCCGACTTGTGCGGACAGGCCTTGCTTCCAGGGTGGCAAGTGCAAAGAGCACGACAATGGGCGAAGTTACATATGCGAGTGTCCAGCTGGATACACTGGACTCAACTGTGAGAAGAAAGTGGATAAATGTACATCGCTGCAATGCGTCAACGGTAAAACATCAGACTCAGGCCCAGAGTACACTTTTACAAATGTTTTTTAAAAACTGAGTGGATGAGCTACAGCTGGATCCAGGAGATACACGTATATCAGTTTTAATAATTTAGGTCTCTTCTTCCATGACCGATAAAAATAAAAATAAAAATTTGTCCATTCTGCATATGTAAATTGGATTCTAGTGATGCATTTTCTGACACTGTAACCTTTGAAATGCAAATTGTATAGATTTAAATGTATCTATTTGTTGTTTCGGTGTTTAAGCAGATCAAATAAGTGCTCCTGATTTGATGATAATACCTTTAGTTGCCCTTTATAACAATTTAAACCCACCAACAGGCCATTTTTAGTGAGAGTTTTATGGTTTGTTTTTTTAATACTATACAGCCCTCTTAAAGTTTCAGTTTTCCATCCCACATATATAAATTTGTAGATTTGCAGGAGGATGGTGTTTGATCATTTGCATTTAGTCTCGTAAATACTGTAGTACCCATGCTGCACCACAAGGAGGCGAAAAAGTCAACAATAATTACAATACAATCTAATTGAAAAAGACTACAAATAAATACGATTTATTTAATAAATTATTCACCTTAAATTTTAAGTTTAATCGAAACAAAATGAAACAGATGTGGAACAACCAGTACAACCCTCTGCTATTATCCTAGTTTTTAGCACAACATTTTCAATTTGGGTCTTTAAAGATCTTTTTTTTTTCACCAGAAACCCAATTTGCATGTAGGCAGGAGGATAAAAATATCAGAGCCAAAATATTTCATTCATGTACACATACTAAATAACTGCATTGAAATGATTTGCTGTGCCATTTTGTTTGCTTCATTAGGTGGACATTGTGCGGTTCAGGGTAACCTCAGAGTGTGCAGCTGTCGCTCAGGTTTCTCTGGGCTGCGTTGTGAGATCAACATCGATGAATGCGCCAGGAATCCATGCTCTAACGGCTCCACCTGTGTAGACGGCATCAATCACTACACCTGCATCTGCCCGCCGGGGTACATGGGCCACCACTGTGACAGACCCATGAACCGTTGCGCTTCTATGCCCTGCCTCAATGGTGGGACCTGCACCTATGGACCCACAGGCAAGCCCACCTGCCTCTGCGCTGCCCACTACAGCGGCTCCCAGTGTCAGAACAGCAACCAGCACTCAGCGGACACCTCCAGTCCCAACACCAGTTCGGAGCCCAGCGAAAAGCTGAACTTGGTTGCCGTCGGCTTGGGTGTTGGTCTGGTTACTGTTCTGGTCCTTCTCTGCATGACGGTGGTGATAGTACGCAACAGAAAAAAGCAGAGGGACAAGGAGCTCGACTCTAAGACGATGAACAATCGCTCCAGGATGGACTTTCAGAAGGAGAACCTCATCTCCTCTGTTGAACTAAAGAACACAAACAAGAAGATCGGTCTGGAGGTGGATTGTCCCTCGGAAAAGTCTAACCATAAGTACATCAACAGCTATCAGCTGGACTACAAATCCCCCATGAGGTACAAGGATGAACTGTCCCTCCTGGGCAAAGATGAAAACTGTGAAAAGACCTTAGAAGGAAGAAAACATTTGAGTAGAATGTACAGGTAAGGACACAGAAAGAGAAAAATAAGCCATCCCAGAGAGATCTTTATGGGTTCTGGTCATTTCACTCGTTTGCCATATTGTCTGGACCCAACTTTTTCATCTGCCGCAAAAAAATAACATTGACAACTAGTGCTTTAAAGGAGATTTTTAATAATCTACTCATACTTTACTGTGAGGAAATGTGTGTTTTAATGGCTTCAGTAAATACCTATCAGTAAAGTGCTTACCATTCATTTTAGTTTGATCAGGAATCCTAATGCGTCACATTTCAGACGTTTTGAGCGAGCAAAATGGGGATCACAACCCCAATCAAAAGAAAGAGGGGGTAATGCAAACATTCCTGAACATAATGGCAAATTAATTAGAATAATACAGTAGATTTCAACATTTCTACGTGCATCTATCTAAAGAAAATAATTAAAATACATACTACAAACAGCAATGAACTGATAACAATAACGACAATATGAAATGAGGGTGTGATTTATAAAAGGAAGTTTTTCATCACTTATGAATTCAGTGACTAATTTCTTGCATCTTGTATTTCACAGTGACCTGTCAGACTGTAGAATATCAACAATATGCTCCTCTAAAGAGTCAGTCTATCAGTCTGTCTTTGTAATAGGAGAGGAGAGGCAAGAGTGCATCATTGCAACTGAGGTAAGCATTTTCCTACGAATATTATAGAAAAAGGTGTTGATGTTAGTAATTCAATGCGAAACGTAGAACTTATACGTATTTTTTAATCATTGGGCATAAAGCAATACTTAAAATATTTATTTCTGTTAATTTTGATGATTATGGCAAACCATTGATCTGGAATCCTTTTGTATGAATTACTGCATCAATCCAGTGTGGCATGGAGGAGATCAGCTGAAGTTGCTTTGAAAGTGACCTTAAACCAGAATGCTTCTCTGGTGTTTTTCATCTTCCTTTTGACAAAACTCCTTGAATTATCCAAGAGGTTTAGGTCTGGTCAGTTTTCTGACCAATCAAAAACAACAGTGCCTTCGTCATTACACCAGCTATTAGTACTATTGGCAGTGTGAGCTGCTGCCATGTCCGACTGGAAATGGAAATAAACATCTTAGTACAGATTGTCAGGAGAAGGAAGCATGCAGAGCTCTTAAATTGGCAGTGGATCAACACTGATTTTCAATGGTTATTGTTGGAGAACTGTCAAATCATCATTATTGCCAATGATTGTGTATTTCATAACATAGTCACAACAAAATCTGTGTTAAAATATTTTTTTTTACTATTATTGGCTATTATTCAGCTTATTTGAAGTACTAAGTGATATTGTAAATTAAGGAGATGCAGCACTTAACCCACAAAAAAAGCTTACTTTTTATTTTCATGTGACAACTGAGACTAAAAGTGACTTGTCTTGGTTTCTTCCAGGTATAATAATCAGAACGTGTTTCTTATTGTGAAGAGTGGATCCCTTGCGGACTGTTTACACGTGTGAAGAGACTGGGATTTATTTAAAACGCAAGATGCTGCTGTTGAAAACTTGATAACTGGATGTGCTCTCTGACTATAACTGAACTGAAGCGAATAAGCCTTTGAGAATGTACAGACCGAGGCTCATGGATCCGCCTTTGACTTTTGCTACTCAAACCCTCCACTGCTTCGTGCAGCTTAACCACAAAGCAACGAGAAGTCACTGTTTCTGTGCTGATTAGGACGGGAAGAATGCTCACATAATTCAGCTGTAGCATGAATCAGGCTTATTTCTACTCTTTTTGACCTGCACTGTACTATGCAAACAAAGGAAGGACACACATAAAAAAAAAACACTACTGAAAACGGTTCATTTGTGAGGGATATATTTGGGATTCTGTAAAACAAATCTGTTTTCATAAAGAATGTATGATCACAAAAGCCTTAAATGTGTGTAGGAAAACCATTTTTGCCCCGCCTTATCTTGATTTCTTTGCACAGCATCTTGGTGGTAACCGTAATTGATCAGAAGATGCAAAAACTAACAAACAAACAAAAAAAAAAACACTAAAATACCATGCAGGGAAACTTATGACTGGGCCTTGTCTGTTTTATGCAAACTCACCCCAATAAAGACAAAGACACATGTGAAGTGACTATCATACCAAGGACGCCTTCAGTGGAAATTGCTGAACCAATAATGCTATTTTGTAAGATTAGTATTTCAGTAGTAATTTAATTATACAAAGCACTGATCTTTTTATGTTTTATAAGACTGTTTTGTATATAATGTATATTTATATGTTGAGATTAGATGTGTTTTAAGTTGATGCCACCAAAATGGCAAATTTGTCTTTTTGTGTTTTATTTTATTATTAATATTATTATTATATATATTTTTTATTTTGCTATAAAAAAGACATGCAGAACACATATCTGGTACACTGTTTATTTGTGGGTTGTCTGTGAGTTTCTTGTGGTCGAAGTAGAGATTTTACATTAAATCGCCCGTAAGCTCCGTCTGTGTCAGCTGACCTGAAACGTGGCTCATAGATACGTTAATATTTGCCCTGGTAGCTTTTGTCATACTGTGTCCATAGTGGCGTTGTGTCAGTTTGATGTGAAAACAATGTGCAAGCATCCATTCAGTGGACGAGATTGTAAATGAAAACATTCACATGAAAATATCTACTTTAAAGGTGTGTATGTGAAAATAAAGAGGCCTTATGGTCTTGATGCTTTACTGCTTAACGTAGCAGCTGCTGTACCTTTACCGCTCTGGTTCTTATCATCAGTCATATTCTAGGAAAAAAAAACCGAAGGCAAAATTATGCGCTGTGCACACTGCTGGTCACATTTCTTAGCAAACCTGGTGACAATTTGGGGGGGGGAAAAAGTCCTTATTCAGTTCTATTGCAGTAGAATAATTTCAACCTGAGAAACTTTAGAAGAATCTGACTTTTAATTTAGGGTAATGTTACCTTGCTTAACTCCATTTTCCCCATATAGGCCCACAGCATTACATGTCATCTGCTATGCTTAATAGCTGTCTTTCTACACATTCATCTTTTATTCAGTGCCAATCCCACTGGTGTTTTTAGTCTTACCTGATAAAATCGCACAGTTCCAGTTAAAGTCTGCGTAGAGTTCAGCAAACTGCATGTGTTTACATTTGTGACGGTAGGACAGACAAAGCTTTTTCTTGACATTACTCCCAAATAATTAGATGGAACCTATATAGAGTCTAATCCTTGTCTCCATCACTCAAAAATCCCACCTCTTACTGACAGAGACATTTGCAGACTTTTTATTTGTAACCTCACTTTCCGTCCTCCACACTCAACACTCATTAATGATTTCCTGCACAGAATAGTAGCCTGTGGCTTCAAGAAATGAAAACAGAAAGCTTTGGATTACTGTTTAGAACTTCCTAGAAAGAATCAACTACTCTTTCTGCAACTGTGTGATTATGGCTCAAGAGGTCACTGATAGGAGACGAGCACTATAAATGTTACGTTCATTTACCTTTTAAATCCAAAAAAATGTTCAACTTACATTTATCTTAAACATTTTTGCTCAAGTTTAAGATGCAACACTTTCTCAGAGTGAGGCTTTCCACTTGGGGGACAGGATTTGTGTTATCTTCTATTTCAGCTCTTGAGATGACACATGGTGACAAGCAGAGGGGAAGTGTGACACGCATCAGCCTGCATGAGGACAATGAGGTTAGACGGATTGATGTAGACGCCTAATGAGCTTTAGAGAGCACCAATACAACCAGTCCCAGCTATTTATAGGTAATGTGATTAGTCGCTTGGATTCACTGTTTGACACTTTTAGGATGCGATAGGTGATCGGATGGTTAACAAATGGCCAAAAAGACATACATATTTTTCGCATAGTGCAAAAACATGTTTAAAAGTGAAAATATTGTCAGTATGGCAAAAATATCAAAAGGTAGGATATATATATATATATATATATATATATATATATATATATATATATATATATATATATATATATATATATATATATATATATATATATATATATATATATATATATATATATATATATATATATATAAGTTGAAACATATGTGTTTAAATTTAAACTTCGTGTTTGCTTTTCCTTCTCAACTTCAATGTTTTCCAACCTCATGAACTTCGATTGCGTCACTGCTCAATCGTGATAGGCTTACGTTATTTAAACCACGCCCACTCTGCAATTCTATTGGCTGAGCTTGTGCAGCTGCGGTCACTGAACAACAAATCCACGTGTTATTTTTCTCCTGAGCTCAGTGGAGAAACGGACAGTATCTACGAGTTTAAATCAGAGGACAGCCAGAGCAAAAAAAAAATAATAATAATAATACACTCAGCCCTTTGAGCATGCTGGTGATATGAAGAATCAGCACTTATCTAACAGGAGCAGTGAAGTGTCGCAGACAGGATGGGCAGAAGAAAATAAGACTTATCGGAGAGAGGAAGCTACCTGTGGACAGAAGGTCTCGTGTTTTTTAGAGACTAGAGATCAGAATGAAACTTGTAGATATGGCACATGAAAAACACAGCCTTTGGATCTTTGGCTACGGATCTTTAGTTTGGAAGCCGGATTTTGCTTATAAAAGACGGAAAGTTGGTTACATTAAAGGATACAAGAGACGGTTCTGGCATGGGGATGATTTCCATCGAGGGGATAAAGAGAAGGTGAGTTTTGAGGCCATTGTCCTTCTCTTTTTTGTGAATTGAATACAGTTCATTAACTAAAATTTACATGTGTTACATTGTGTTATATAAAACATAATAATTATCTGTATCTTTGCTATTCAGCCAGGCAGAGTTGCCACACTAGTAGAAGATGAGGAGGTGAGTACATTTATGTTTTCCTCTCTGTACAGAATATGCTTTACAATTCCCTGGAAAATTGAACTTTTTTCCACTTCGTGGCATTACAGCCAAAAACCTAATTTTATATTAATGTGTTTTTATGTGATAGGCCAACCCAAAGTTCTATATGTGAAGCTGATTTTACCTGGTTTTCATTTTCTTTCATTTTCTTTCTTTTCACACAAACTAAGTATGTGGCATAAACATCTACTTTAGTCAGAACTTTGCTGAGCCAATCTGCAAATCTGACATTTCTACCAGCTTTTCACATTTGGAGGGGGAATAATTTTCTTCTTTAGTAGAATAATTTTTTCCCCCTCAGATGAAAGGTCAATGAAAGGTCACATCTCTGTCATCACACAGCTTCTCACAAAGAAGCATGTCATGTAATACCAAAGCATGTCAGACAAGAACCGAGTATTTAGAGAATGTTGTTGTGCGACACAGCTGTTGTACTGAAGCAGCACTTCTGAAGAAGATGGAAGTAAAACATCAAAACATGACGGATATGACTGAATATAGATAACTGAGTATCTAATAAAATAAATTATCTTAAAAACCTGAATCACATGTAGGCACAACAAGTTTCATGGATAGAGGTTTTAGTTTTTATTAGAAGAATGTCATCTCGGTTAATTCTTTTAATTGGACTACCTAGTTTATTTGTTTTCCTTCAGTAGAAGAAACCCAGTAGGTTTTGCTTTAAAGCCTAAAAATGAAAGAAGCAAAGAAAAAGAGAGAAAAAGAAAGAAAGAACTTAACTGTAGTTTGAGCATCACAGTAAAACATTTTCACTTAACTTACAGTTCTAAAACTTAGTTTCCAAGTATTTTTTTGTTTATTTCATCCAAGGTTTAAGTGGATCTACACAGCATAAGTTGCTGATGACAGTTTTAGGTGGATGGCCATGGATTAAAACATTGATTAAAGCTTAGTTTCATAACTGAAATCAACCACGTCTTTGTTGCTGACCTGGCTTGAGTGTTCTTTGGTCTGTGTACTCATTAGGTTATTTCTGAAGGTAGTGATTGCACTGGATTTTATTTAAGGGTAACGGAGTAAAGAGGGATAAAATACACATGCAGGTCAAACCTTTCAGGTTTTGTGTTATGTGTCATTTTTCCTTCCACTTCATAATTATGTACTTCTTCGAGTTGGTCAATTACTTAACTTCCTAGTAAAAGAAATACAAATTTGAGGTTAAAATTTTTTTGACAAAATGTGTTTCTTTCTACTGTCTTTTATTTTTATTTATTGCTTCCATCGTGAAAGAATAGTATATCTGGATTCCGTCATCAGGTCTGATCATAGCATAGCGTGTTTGTTCTAGGTAGCACTGCTGCTGACACTGCTGTGTTTTTGAGCGCAGGCCTGCACATGGGGCGTTGCCTACGAAGTGCCACAATCCCACATGGAGGAGTCCCTTCAGTACCTCAACGTCAGGGAGGTTATGCTGGGAGGATACATAACAGAAATTGTGGAATTTGTTCCTAAAGAGAAGAGCCACACTCCTCTGCTGGCTCTGGTCTACATCGCCACATCGGACAACCCCATCTACCTTGGTCCAGCCTCAGATGTGGAGATTGCAGCCCAAATTTCAATTTCCAGTGGAAAAACGGGCCACAATATCGAATATCTGCTCCGGCTGGCAGAGTTTATGAGGCTGTGCTGTCCGGAGGTGGAGGACGAGCATCTTTTCTCCATCGAGGCAGCTCTGTTAAAGATCTTCCCACATGGAGAGGTCACACTCTCAGCTCAAAAAGCTCTTTAACGGGGACCTTAAATGATAGCACACAGGACTTCTTTTATGATTTTTTTGATTGTTTAAGGTATTTGGTGCTATAAATAAATTATAGGATTTCATGTGAAAATTTCCTCTTTTTGTTGGTAATAAGAAAGACTTTGACTACAATGTGGAGGGTCTGCAGTGAGCACCTGTTTTCCTTAAAAAGTAAATAATTACTTCTTTTAAATTTGTGCTTAAGCACTTTTAAAAATGTACTTTTAAGTATATTTGAATAAAAATGTTGCATTTTGAATGAAGGTCATTGTTTTATCATTAAAAGCATAGACTGCAACATGCTATTCTGACTTTTTCTCTTGTAGTGGACATGGAAGAGTTTTTAAAGTTACAATTGTGCTTATTTTTTATTGTGTTTGCTGGACTCTTAAAGCATATCAGTGAGTTAAAAGGAAGTTAAAAAAAACTCGTCAAGATTAGGTCCTTTGAGACTGTGAAAGGGGTTAAAGGTTGCATGATATGCACTTGTAGGGATATAGAAAGATATTTTTTAACTGCCGATGTGTCAAGTGCTAAAATGATTGCAAATAATTGATATCCTTTTCATTTTTTCTTGATTTGTCACTTTACAACCACACATTTCATTGTATTTATGTGGATTTTATGCGACTGACCAATGCAAAGTAATTGATTACTGTAAAGTGGAATGAAAAGAACACATAGTTTTATGTATAGAACGAAGTGTAAATCTAAGTTTGTGAACATAGGTTTTGAAATGTCTTTCCACATATAATCAAATACATTTAGATCTAGTTTCTGACTGAGTCAATCAAACATGTAGTTTGATCTAAGCTCTGGTTTAGAGGACTGTGGGAGCGGGGGGAGGGGAGGGCAGATAGAGAAGAGATTTTCTCTCCTGGCTATGAGTTTGACGGAACTAAACTTGTGTCAAATGCTCAATTAAACCTGTGACTCAGGCTCAGTTCCCTTGAAATCACCTTTAATCAACCAAAGGTTAGAGCAAGGGCAGGTAATGCTTCATTCAGACTGGACTGACGCATAAAAAAAACCTGGTGAAAGGAACATTTCCATCCATGTTGACAGATCTTATGTTTTATTGGAGAATAGTTTTTCTTTTTTCGTTTTTTGGAACAGCTGTTCAGCTGATAGATGAAGGAACTGTTTGTGACAATAGTTAGAAAACATTTGTTGGTTCAACTCAATGCTCTCCAACAAGGTAGCATTTTTCGTGAAACTAAAGTAAGCTCTCCCAATGAATGCTGACATACAGCATTAAATCAACCCAGATATGTTCTTTGTCATTCCCAGCAGAACAACCTGATAATTATGTGTCACATGCCATGCAACCCAACCTTGTACACTCTGTTCACCAAAAACAGATTACATGACTCACAGCTCAAGTACTTCTGTGCTTTTATTTTCATTCATGCAAAAGCAATGAACACTGCACATTCTGCTCCAAATTAAAACACCAATAGCTGTTCATTAAATGCTGAAAGTGAAGACAAAAAAAATATTTCCACTGCAACCATGTTACCCGCCAAAACAACAAAGAATCCCTGTAATGTCTGCATCTTACTTTGCAAGCTCAAAAATACTTGGAGACTTAAATCTCTGGTGAATCACTGAACTAATATTTAATTCTACACCCACTTTTTCTGAGAACTATCTACTCAGAAGGGTGTCAACATATTTCCAGCAACTTTGAATAGGTCTGCCAGCCCATGGCATTAGAACCACATTCCACAATCGCTCTGCATTCCTTGGTTCAAATTCAGAAACAGCAGGTTTAATATTAACACACGTTGTCTGTTGAATTAAGGCAGTGGTTCCCAAAGTGTGGGGCACACCCCCTACAGGGGGTGCAGTGCCATTGCAGGGGGGTCGCGAGAAGAAGTATGGAAAAAAACAAAACAAAAAAAAACCAGTTACACAAAAGTGTTTCACTGTAAAGATGGTTTGTAGTGTGTTTTGTTGCAACCTGAAGTGTGTGGAGTTTGAAAACAAAATATGTGTATAGGTTTATGTCTCATTGAACAATGTGTGTTCCCAGTTGATTATTTGATTATTTTTTTCTTTTTTTGAGGGGGCGGGGGGATTTTATTGTAATCCATAAGGGGGCCCAGAAAATCTTTAGAAACCACTGTATTAAGGTACAAGGATTGGGATGGCCACTCCATGACATCAATCTTGTTAGTCTGGAATCATTATAGTGACTGACTTGGGGTAAGTGTATTTTTAAAACTCCACTGGCAAGGGCAACTTGTCTTCAACATAATCCCTTCAAGTGTTGCATAACCAAATGGATCCATGGTCATGATGGGATCCATGCGTGATGGGTAAAAGCATAAAGTTCTCCTAAAACAAATTAACTGTCTACTTATCTCAGGGTTGTAGAAAGCTGGTACTGATCTCCAGTCATTGGGTGAGTTTTGGTAGACTCTTGAGCAGTTCATCAGTCGATCACTAGGCAACAGAAACCAGTTTTTAAAGCCACTAGCTCTTCTGAAAATAAGATCTCATGTTTTATCTTCTATACACAGCAGACTTTATTTAGCAGGAACATAAACATTTCAACACAACCTAGAGGTCAAGTCCTTGGGATATACACGTCGGCACAAATGGTTTCTTGTTTCTCAAAAAAATGTGATGCATTTTTAACTCTCCATCTGCATGTTAATGTGCACCAAGTTTGAACCCTGACCTTTGATCTTAGGTTGGTCAGTGCAGAGGTTATAGGTCACCCCGGATGCATTTTAAAGAAAATGTGATACGGTCTCTAATGGAGTCTTTCTGCTTTCCAGTTCCAGCACTCTATACTGTGAGGTCAACTGGGAACTCACCCCACTCCTGCCTTCATAAAGACTACTCCATCACTAAAGGAAGAGTATCTATGTGCCGAAAGCACAATGGCACTTTGAAGGAAATCAAAGGCTGGCCATTCTTCACCATTTTATCTTCTAAGTTACATTAGAAATAATTGCTTTACCAAATCACCAGTGCCAAACCTATGATTATTCATGCTTTTAGTATTTTCTACAACCCCTTCTTATGAATCGAACAAAACCTCTACTATAACATCTACTAAGATTGGTGCACTTAAGAGAGAGAGAAAGGAATCTTTGTTCGTTTAGCTTTCCAGAATTTTGGGCTCCTGTCTTATTATCTCTTTTATTTAGCTCACCCAAACATTTTCTGTAAGATACTGAGTCCTTGGCAGGTATGACCAGCATGATCAGATCCAAACAATCTACAATCTCTGATATGCTATGTAATGACAAAGCCCACAGTGTGAGAACTGCAGCATAGTAGAAGGTTGATTTCAGGTGAACCATTTCTACCTTATTATGTCATATGGATCATCATCCACCTAAGAGTCTTAGCCATATGCAATTTTTTACAATCTTTTCTATAAGATTGTAATTCAAATGTACTTTTCTACATTCATCTTTTGGTTCAAGTTTACAGGGAGGTGCCACTGACGGAAGGGTTCGCTTGCAGCAAGACGTTCCTGGCTTTGAATCCCGGCTTGGGGTCTCTCCAATGACCCTTGGAGAAAGCCACCATCTCCTCTGTACCTCTGCATTGGGAAGTCAATAAAGTGGATAGGTGGATGGGTAGATGGGCGGATGCCTTAAAATTAATCCAACTCAAGTGTTTGGGTTTAAGGCAATGGATATGAGTCATCATTTGTTTTTCTGTGACGCCTCCCTCACAACCAGGTGGCAGACAGATTGCGTCTAAATGTTATTGTGGAAACTTGATGACCACAAGGTGTCACAAGGATTCATATTGTTTACTTCTCTTGCCATCCTCCTCTTTGTGTGATGAAACAATTAACCTTGCACCTTTGTTTGTCACAGCTCCAGATGTTTCAAGGATATTAACTATTGCTCTGACTGTAGCCGTGGAAAGGGTTAGGTAGGTACTTGTTTTCTCATAGCCAAAACAGCTTTTGAGGATCAGTATGGTTTTGGCTCACTTGAAAAACATGTTCTCTTCTCTTTCTCATCTTGAAGAATGAATCAGTTAAATGAATTGCCAATTACAAATAAGTGAGCAAAGTATAGATTTTTTTAAAAAGTTGTATTTTGTTTTAAAGGAATTGTTGGGATTGTATTAAAAACAATTATTTCTTAATGTCGAATATCTTTACCACTAAGCAACTTAAATCCAGCTAAGACCTGCATTTTTCTAGCATATTAATTGCGAGGCGCTACTGCAATACAATATTATCTTTTAAGCTTTCTCATATTTGGTAGTTGATTGTAACATGCCATGTCTTGTAAAAATGTTGCTCAGTTTTTAAAATGCATTTTCTGTGAAAATGCAAATGATCTTTTAGGGACACATGGGTATGAAACAAAATCTATTGTGTAGGCATGACATAATAGGTCTAGAGAACACCAGGTGATGGTTAAAATTTGTTTTTGTATGTTTGTCATAAGAATTGAAGTAATATTTATATTTTTCAAAATTTATAATTTTTCAAGTAATTTTTTGGGAGGGGTTTATAAAGTTTAGCTGATTTTAGAAGTTTTATAATAATCACACAAATTTCCGAAAAATCTAAAAAAAAAGACTGGATGTGATTTTTTGCGCTTTACAGTTGTTGTTCTGGTTTTGATGTTACAGAAACTAAGGTTTGAATGGTTTGACAGATTTCACTAACAAACATTATCTTTTACACCAGCATACAAAAGTAGAATATCGCCCTCTGAAGCTGTGTTGACAATAGACAGAACCAAGAAGCCTACTAATGCTTGATTAGTTTCCTCACTGCTTGAGAAACACTTTTTATCAACCTAATTTTGTTTCCCTACTTACAATTTTTCTTCAGCTACATTCAGAATGCCACTACTTGTGTCTTAACACCTGGGATTACGTCTCGTCTATCTTTACGTCAGCATGAACTAGCAACATGAGTTCATGTTACTAGTTCAGTCATGACTAGTTCATGACTAAGCTAGTCATGATGACTAGTTCAGTCATCATGAACTAGTAACATGATGACGTAACATGTTTGCTAATGTTTTGAACAACTTGCTCATGATGCTGTCAGAAATGTTTGCATTGTGATGTAAGCTAAGCAGCACCAAGCAAGTCACCTTGTTGTCCAGACATTATAACCCATGAAAATAAAACCCATTTGTGAAAGCCATATTTATTTTTGTCTTATGTTTTGATTAAAATAAGTTATTCTAACTCATGTTAGCCCAATGGTTCCCAAACTTTTTCTCCTGCGCCCCCCCAGTAGTTTCCAAACATTTTCTGGGCCCACCCCTTAACCCCCGTATGGATTACAAATGGCTGTCTGGTTGAACAACGTGTGGGAAGGGGAGAGAGGATTTTAGAGACTCCCTGTCCCTGGGAGGGGGGGGGGGGGGGGGGGGGTTGACTTTTTTGGGGGCAAAATGAATGTATGTAGCTGAACATAGACAACAACATCGGTAGCCTACAGGTTAAGCTTAAGGTGCTGTATTGATATTAGCTAGTGATCTTTTAGCTAACATTACCTGCATCCAGAAACTTTACTCAACTCAGTCGGTTGGTTTGGGAGAAAAACTGTGAAAAGTTCTTTGCGTTTTGCTGGTTTGCTGCCATGATTCTAACAAACCTGCGTAGCTCTGCACAGCTGCAGCAGGTCTCCTTCACTTCCGCACAGGTGTAAACCCAGCGCGAGCGTCGTAGCGCTCATGTAAAGGCGGCTCGGAAAAACAGGTTACCACGTTAACAACGGATTAAACAGTTTTAACTGCTGATAAAAGTGACAGAGGACATAGATATGGGAAGTGTGGAAGCCCCTACTGTATCAAATTGACATAGGAATAACAGAGAGTTGGCCATTCTAAGGTAAAAACCCAGCACATACAGCATTCATGTTTTTATTTTTTTCATCCAGACGGCTTCCCGCGCCCCCCCTGAAATGGCACGGCGCCCCCCTAGGGGGCGCTCCCCACAGTTTGGGAACCTCTGTGTTAGCCTATATAACTTTTCAAATGGTTTTTGTTAGCTTCCATTTTCCATTCCTTTCTGAAACTTACTTATAATGCAGCTTGGAATATGGCTGTGTTTTCCAGAAAATGTCAAGACTTTCCTTTAACTTATCTCTTTTATGTCTTTTTGTTGAAAAATTACCTCGCACTGCTTCCTGAGTGGGTAACATTCATTGACAAAAGATTTGTGAAATCCTTTTTTATTGCTACAGTCATTAGTTTGAAGCTCTTTCCCACAGGTTCATTGTGTTTTTGTTTCATTTTTTCAGTTTATGGGCCATGACACCAAACAAAACCTTCTATCAAAAGGATATTTAGGAAGACAATGGTGCTAGAGGGAGGTAAGGGGTGTGCTTCCTGGTCTACTGTGCAGGAATGCCAGGAAAGTCAGGAAACATCTGAAACTAACTCAGCAGTGTAATCCAAATCTTTCACTTATCCAGATGGCTTCCCACTAGTATCTACAGGTGCAATAGATCCATAACAACAGACAAGGAGCCAATAAAGAGCAAAATATATGATCAGTCGATATCTTTGATGTAACGTTAGCTTTCCATGTTGATTTGTGGTGTTCTTGCTTTGTTTAAAACAGCCATGCGTTAAATGTCTAAGAGTAACTTTTGGAGCGCTACGTTTTTTCAGTTTTCAGTTTTTTCAGTTAATTTGTTTCTTTCTGATACTGCGATTCAAGAAGTGTATCTTTTAATCACAGATGGGAAGTAACTAGTTACATATACTTGAGTATTTTAAAATCTTCTAGTAGTTGTTTTACTGCACAAAACCTTTTGCTACTTCTTGACTAATACAATTTTTATGTTACTATTCTTTGGGTATAGTATCTAGCCCCTGTATCCACCGTATGTTTCTCCACTAAATGAGTAAAAAAAAAACATGTTTTAACCTAAAAATGAACCAGACACACAGATACTATCGCATATATACATAACCTATTGTAAGTATTTACTTCAGAATATATGCAATAAATAGATTTAGAAATTTGGTTTTATAATGATGTTTTACTTGTTTTTGAAATACCACTTGCACATAACTTTACTTTTCTACGTTTCTGATTACACACATTTTATAAAGTAAATCAGATGTTATGATCAAAGAGTTACTCAATGCTTGAGTCGCCTTTTATCAAATCTGTTGAACGACTACTTTATGCTTCCATTTGAGTAAAATTACATTAAAGTAACTACTCTTTCAGGAGTACAATTTTGGTTACTCAACCTCTGCTTTTAATGAACTGAATGGTACTTTGTCACACATAAGAGCTATACAACAGGCAAAACCCCAACCATTTTACAATTATCATGAAATTGCAATATTTTTTTTTTGAACGAGAACTTGGCTACATCCCTAACAGTTACAACAATGAAAACAGATTTACATCAAAACAGTATGTCTCTGGGCAACAATAAAAGTAAGAGCATTTCCAATGAACTCCAATACAACCTAAAGAAAACCATTAAACACTTTGGCTAACCAGAGAAAAAGGCTTCAGTTTGCAGGGGAGCATAAATATTGGACTCTGGATCAATGGAAGAGTTCAGACTTACCTTCTTCCAGAGTGATTGGCTCATCAGGGTCAGAAGAGAGGCAGATGAAGTGATGCACCCATCATGCCTAGTGTCTACTGTACAAGCCTGTGGAGGCATTTTTATGATCTGAGGTTGCTGCAGTATATGAGGTCAAAGTTCAGAAAAATCAAGAGCCTAAAGAATCAATGTCTGCATGACAATGCAGAAGCTTTTCAAAACATAAAACTAAAGAAAATAAAACAGAAAGGGGTTTATGCTAATTTATTACATTGTTTAGATAGATATTATACTGGCACAATATTCATACCCCTCTCACATCAACTCAAATTCTTGCACCTTATTGTCACTGCACAAATGATTCATGGGAATTCAGACCTGTGCTTTCCCCCAACCCCTGCTCTCTGTGCAATTGTTCACATTCTTGACAAGCAGCCAGTTATGGAAGGAAAACATAAACCACATCCATGAATTACATTAATCCCGAGATTCAGGATGTTCTGCCACGTCGCTTTTGTTGGTCCGATGCATTTGCATAATCTGAGATAACTTTATTTTAGCAGGATTGTGTAATTTATATCTCTACAAGCTTAGTGTGAATCATCCTGTCCTCATTTTTGCCTTAATGTTGGTCAGCGAGCATCTCTGTCAGTTTAGTTACTCCTGGTCCATTAAGGGGTAGTGGGGGTCCTGAACCAGCCAGCTAATCCCACTTTACCCTCCATAGAATATGTGAGGGGTCTGCCTGCTGTCTTTTGTCAGAAAGATATGGAATCCCTCCTCTTGTACCATAAATCACTTATACAATTTGATTCAGTTATTATTCAGAGGCATATGTTGTAACTATAAATTGATTCCCCTACGGGCCTCAGGTTGGTTGCTTCTGGGAGCAAATCTTTACTTGCCGCGTCAGTCAGTTAAATTGAGTGGCAGGTTTGGATTTGAGTCATACTCTTTCTACTTCGGATAATAGATGGAACATCATTTTCTGTAAGGGGTGTTCTAACATAACCTCGCTTTAAATTTTTCCACAACTTTCTCCCGGACCTGTATGCTGTGTTCCTTGATCTTCATGATTGCTCACTCATGGTGAATAAGTGAACATGACCCCTGAAGACAGTTGGTTGCACTGGATTTTATGTCAGAGGAGTGTCACAAGAGATGGTTAAGAAGGGATGGCCTTAAATTGGCATTCAAATACAGGCTGTGAACAGTTGATTTGTAACTGAACGGTATGTAAATGTTCATAATAACTCTTTACTAAAGAGATATTGTGTAATAAACATTATGGAAGGGGTTATTTGTTTACCACAATGTTGCCATTGCGTCTGCATTGGGTCCCGTTGATCTATGGCTTAGGCAGAAACATAATCTTTTAACACTTATCTTACAGATTTTCCCCATTGTTGGATGATTTTTCAATGCATCCAAAATTGTATGCTGCTATTACCGTAAATAAAAACTGGATTAACTCATGTGGCTAACCAGTTTAGTATTGAATTGACCACCTGACACAAGTCAGGAGTCAGACTGTAATCACCAAATTGATCTGTTTGATTATGAAAATGTGGAATTAGGCATGTGTGCTGCATGGTCTCCCCCCCCTAAGCCACACAGAGACCTTTACTAAGCAGATTAGCTCAGTGAATCTGTGTCAGGAATCAGGATACTGTGCTGGGTGTCGATTCATGAGCTGAGAGTGTGAGAATAAAGACACAAAACATGTTTACGATAAAAGAGGTGGCAGTAAAGCCTCGAAAGCTTTTTTCAGCACAATAGTGACACCTGCTGCTCCTTTCTGAGTTACACGTGAACTTTGCCTGGGCGTTTGAACTGATCTTGCTCGGAAGAGCTGCCCTGTAGATGATCTATGATAAAAGAGGATAATACAGGAAAAGAGTTTTTGAATCCAGAGATATTTAAAGACTGTTTCCTGTGTTTGGATTTTACCTTGGACTGAGGAACAGAGTTGTGACTTGCAGCTGTCAGAGGTGAAGCACAGGAGTGAGTTTGCAACATGAGCAGACCAGATGTTGTCCTCCTGTCATGGAGAATACAGTCTATCACTCACACTGCAGGTGGTGGGAAAAAGAGGGGAGGGGAGGCACACAGGAGAAGAGAACGAACGAGTGAGAAACGAGGGCAAACAGGAAGCAGAGGCCTTAAAACACAATGCTCCCAGAGTTTCCTGCAGGCTCACACAGATAAGAAGCAGCACTTTGTTTAAAGGGGCATTTTTACCCCCAAACATTTCCCGCTTCTGAAAGCACATCTTGCAAAACTTGCAAAGCGGTTCGGCAGAACATCGGTGACATTGTGTGGTGCAAAAAGTGGAAGAAAAAGAGTGAAGAAAGCAAGGGCGTAGGAACAAGTTTATCATTGGGGGGGACACATATCGGAAACTTGGAAGATCCGCAAATAGCTTGAGCAAAAATGTCAAACAATGGTGTCATCAATGTGCTACTCTAATCTGACCCCTTGTAACGAGTAATCTAACGTGTTACTATTTACAATCCAATAATCAGATTAAAATTACGTATCCAAATTATGTATTTGTGATTATCTTTAGAAAACACATATTGTTGCTTTGTTCTTTTTCCTTGGGGAGATACGTTTCATATGTAACACCAGCGACACAAACGTAATCGACGGGGGGAAAAGAGATGCACATTTTCTAGCTGATGGATTAATTTTTCATTGAGTGATCAAATTACTCTTTCAAAGTAACTATGCCATCCATGGCAATAAACTAACTACACTATATATTATATGTGTGTAGACCTGTCACAATAACAAATTTTGATCTTTGATAAACAATATTATTGTTGTTTTTAGACCATTTTTAAGTAATAAATGTTAATGGCAAAATTATAATGCCAGAACACAATCTGAAAGATCAGTAAATTTAAAATTATAATGAACATTTAACACTGCATCTGGAAGGCATTTCAAATATCCAAAATAAATAAACAAAACGACAAATAAAATGAATTTTAAAGTCTTTGTAAATAACATTTTCCTTAGGCTATAATATAGCCTATCTACCACTAATGACAAAAAAAACGAACTTTTCTGCAAAATTCACCAACTATTCTTAAAAAGTATAAAATAAGTGGTATTTCAAGAGAGCAGAAGAAATCCTGTTTTTTGAACAATAACAATTTTTGTAGCTAATCTGTTGCTAAGAGATGAGTGTGTTTACTGGTAACCAAGAGCCACGAAGTGAACTTCAGATTTTAACTTTTGCGAAATTTTCCAACGGTAAATGTCTTGTATCTAATCAGGTAAGCGTTATTTCGAAAGAGCTTTTGTTTTATAAACTACTTGTTATTAATTTGGTTTTAAGAGATAAGCGGGTTTTTTCTGGTAACGAACTGCCACGAAGTATAAATCGAGATTTTTACTTTTGTGTTGAATGTATGTTTAGTATATTTGCCATTAATGACAAAAAACAATAACTTTTCTGCAAAATTCACCAACTGCACAATTCTTGTTAGTGTAAAATAAGTGGTATTTCAAAAGAGCGGGAGAAACATTATATTTTTTTATCAATAAGAATTTTTGTTGCTACGCTGTTAATCTGTTGCTTAGCGATGATCGCGTTTTCTGGTAACCAAGTTCCACAAAGTTCCATAAAGTAAACGTCTGACAGAGAGCAGAAGAAATCCTATGTTTTTTGAACAATAACAATTTTTGTTCCAATCTGTTGCTAAGAGATGAGTATGTTTACTGGTAACCAAGTTCCACAAAGTTCCGTAAAGTAAACGTCTGAGAGAGAGCAGAAGAAATCCTATGTTTTTTGAACAATAACAATTTTTGTTGCTAATCTGTTGCTAAGAGATGAGTGTGTTTACTGGTAACCAAGAGCCACGAAGTGAACTTCAGATTTTTACTTTTGCATAAGTAAAAATCAAAAAGCAGAGCACAAACATTTCTAATGTAACTATTGCCCACAATAAAAGTAGGCTTTTTTCTAAAATAAGCTTTTTAGCTATTTTGTTTATTTATTAACCATGTTTAGCACACTGAATGGAGGAAGTCAATGTAAGACAACATGCTAGTTATAGCCCACATGCCACTGGCTGCATTTAGGCTAATATTACCATTATTCAATCTTGATATTGCCTAATGTTTTGTGATACCAAGTATAGGCTACAGAACAAAGACAGAAATATTTACAGAAAGAGATGTTTAAGCAGAATCATTGCAAAGGCAGAAATGAGAAAAACACACAATTTATCTTAAACTCCTAGAACTGGCTTTAATTCTTGAATTAAAGGAACTCTGTTAAAAAACAGAAACACCTGCTTTAAAAGCAGACTTAAAATGTTCCTTCCTGTGAGCACCCTATGTATCATCTGATATTGTTCGGACAGGTTCAGATCTGATATCACTTGCCTTGTTAAATTTCCTGTTCCTAAGTTCTCTGACGAGGCCCAGAAATTTGATAACGAGTGAGATTTCAAAGTTCAGAAAGGTAGAAAGTTTGCAAATGATTTTTCTTACACTTTACAGTTATGCAGCACTTTGTGTTGATCAGAAGTAATCATCTTTGTTGTAAAATATCTTGGAATTTGTGGCTGCATCATTGCAAATGCTAGAAATAGTTATGGGATGTAAGCACTTCTGCACATGATGGTGCTTGTTAGAGAGCCCTAAATATTGTATGTTTATGTTATTTCCCTCAGTTACTCAACATATACTGTTACAGAAACTCACAGTTTCAGTGTTGGGGTCACATTATATTTGGGAAACGTTTGATAGTTGTGCACATAAAAAAAAAATAATGTAGTTTACTGCTAGGTGAAACGTTAGTTAAAATCAAACCTACTTGGAGATACTCAGACAATGTGTATATATATTTATTCATATTTATATACATTCCCTTCTCACGCTTCCGCAGGTGGACTCTTTCATCCACTGAGCTCGGGTCCTCTACCAGAAGTCTAGGAGCTTGAGGGTTCTGCGCAGTATCTTGGCTGTGCCTAGAACCTGACATTTCCGGACTGAGATGTCCGATGCTGTTCCTGGGATCTGTTTTAGCCACTGCTCCAGTTTGGGGGTGACTGCCCCGAGGGCCCTGATGACCACAGGCACTACCACAGGTCCCTGCGCTCCTCGGCCCTGTAGACACAGGGTGAATCCTAGCAACCTGCGGCCTCTTTGCCGGGAGCACCGGACGCCACCTGATGGTGTAGACCCGCCGATTTCTGCCAGGATCAGTTTGGTAAATGCCAGGTCACTGACAAATAAAACTTTCGTCATTAGGGATTTCTTTTCCTCTTATTGATTGGATGTTTTATTAACAGAATCATGGACAAGTGGTTTGGTGACTCCAGCATTTTTAATGAACTTGTACCGCGGAACTGCACCTATTTTAATGCTCCAAGGATGACAGAGTCCGGTGGAGGTATAGTGACTGTTTTTAAAAGCAGTCTTACTTGTAAACAGTTGCCTCTGGCCTCGTTTAGTAGCTTTGAGATCAGCCTATTTGAACTCGGCAGCTCTAACACTGTGCTGTGTGCGGCGGTCTATCAGGCACCGAAGTACAACAAAAACTTTATAAATGACTTTTCTGATTTTCTGGCTGATATCATGCCAAGGTATGACCGAGTTCTCATTGTTGGTGATTTTAATATTCATGTCTGTCGTCCTACTTCCCCTATGGCTCAGTCATTTCTTAATGTTACCGATTCTTTTAATTTTGTGCAGTCTGACTGGTGCTATCCATGAGCATGGTCACAGTCTTGATCTGGTTTTATCTTATGGTCTACCAGTTTGTAATTTAGTGATTGGTGACTCATTATTTTCAGACCATATGCCGGTTTTATTTGAGATAATGCTGTCCTGTGCTAAAGCTAAAGCTAAAGCATGCACTGCAGCTCAGTTCTATCGTGTTCTTAACCCTTCTACTGCTGGTCAGTTTTCTTCTGTTTTTAATCAATTTATTGGTGTATAAAGTGCTTCATAAATAAAGTTTGTATGGGATGGTATGGTACTGTGGTCTTCACCTTCCAGGCCTTTTCCAGTTCCTCTCTGAAGCCCTGGTATTTCTCCAGTTTCTCGTGCTCCTTTTTCCTGATGTTGTGGTCTTGGTACTGCTACATCCACCACAACGGCTTTCCTCTGTTGTTTATCCACCCCACAATGTCCGGTTGGTTCGTCATTACCATTTTGTCTGTCTGGATCTGGAAGTCCCACAGGATCTTATCTCGGTCATTCTCCACCACCTTTGGGGGTGTTCCCCACTTTGGTCTTCCAGTCCATATTCTGCATGGTTGTTCTAATACATTGTTTTTTAAAATGTCCATCACCTCTTAAATTATAACTTCCCTCTCTGTCACAAAACATTTTCTGTATATTGGGTGGAAGTTGCTGATTTCTGACCTTAAACATAAATTGTACAGTTTTAATATTTCAGTATTCTGGGACCTTGTTGCTCTGCTTGGGTTCCCCAAGGTTCAGTTTTGGGCCCACTCCTCTTTTTACTGTACATACGCCCAATAGGTTTTATTTTAAATCGCCACAGTAAAGGATTCCAAAAAGGTTTGGTTCCCTCAATTTAGAAAACTCAAGAAATCACCTGCCTTATTTACCTTCCTTGTTCCTCGTTTAGTCAGAATGTTGGATTTGAGGTGGAGCCCTCCATGCATGGTTAGTAGTTTCAGAGTCTTAACATTCGTGGTGTTTATCTCCTCCTTTGGCCAACTAGCTATTCCTGCAGGGTCTCTGATTACTGGTAAGGCTTGTTCTTGCCATTGAGCTGGCTTCTCAGGACTTGCCTTATTCGTTGGAGGTATTTGGCTGTGACTCCTTTCCTTGTGACCTCATCGAGGTTGCCATTTGCTTGTGGTATTCCCAGGTACTTGTAACTGTCCTCAATGTCTGCTATTGTTCCTTCTGGGAGTGAGACCCCTTCTGTGTGGACGACCTTCCCTCCATCCGACCACACTTCTCTAGTCCGAATGACATCCCAATGTCAGTGCTGTAGATCCTGGTGGTGTGTATTAGTGAGTCGATGTCTCGCTCGCTCTTGGCGTACAGCTTAATGTCATCCATGTAGAGGAGGGTTAGGGTAACATTAATGGTGGCCCCATTCTTGAGTCGGTATCCGTAGCCAGTCTTGTTGGTGATTTGGCTGAGGGGGTTCAGATGCAGAACAGCAGTGGACACTTGTGCAAGTGGTTTGTTTGCAGTATATATATATATATATATATATATATATATATATATATAAAAGGGTGTAAGAAAATGGATGGATGGATGGATAAAAAACTGCAACTGCAAACCAATTGTGCAGTTTGCAGTATATATATTAAAAAAAATAATAAATAAAAAATTAAAAATAAAAAAAACCTGCAACTGCAAGCCACCACTTGCACAAGTGTTAATCAAATGGGGCAGAAATCAAAAACTCTGGAAAGAATCATAATTCTTTCCAGGAAACTCTCTGCCCCCACTGCTGTTCTGCATAAGTCTGAATCCCCTCAGCCAAATCATCAACGTGAGCCATCCCGTCCTTCCAAACAGACTCCAGGATGGTGGCTCATGGGATCCTCCCGGTCAGAGCCGTCATGCACTCCCGCGACATCTGCCCCCGACCCGGAGTCGGTTAGGCACCTTCTGTGGGAGTGTAGCGCTGCCGTGGACCTGTGGGCAAAGGCCCGCTCCTTGCAATTCCCATACTTGCCAGCAAGGGAGGTCCTCGACACGCAGCTAGTGCTGCACGGGGTGAGCCACCGGAAAACATAAAAAAGGGCCTCATGGAGATGTGGCTCAGCCTAGCCACCATATGGACCTCCAGAAACCTGCTGGTAAGCAGGCGCAGGCAGACGCCCACCCACGTTTCTGTGATCCGAATGGTGGCAAAAAAAAAAAAAAAAAGAAAAACATACAGAGCTACAGGTGGCTCTGTAGCTACACAGCTACAGGTGGCTACATTTCACCATTTTTAAAGCGGGTGAACCACGAGTAAACTTGAGCTTGACACACAGCGTCATCCTTGTAAGCGGTCTTCAACATTTGAACGGTTTCCGATGCTTTTTTTCCCGAGCAGAAAGCAAAGCTTCAGCCGCGCGCTGCTCATAGAACTTCTCCATGAAGAAAAACGACGGCTGGACAAAACAGCTCTTACAAGAAAATTCACTGGGGTTAGATGAAACCTTCCACATCACTGCCGCTTGGCACACTGATTGAGAAGGCGTGGTTGAACAAATACCTAGATTAGCGGTTCTCAACGTGGGCGGTGCCGCCCCCCAGGGGGCGTTCAGAGGACGGCAGGGGGCGCTAGCGGACATTTTTACAAAAGAGGGGCGCTAGGATGCCTTTGGTCGAAGGTAAACTTTACACCTTAAATGCACAACAATGCCAGTTTAGACTTTGAGCAACTTGGTAAAACTGTATTGTGTAACATTAAATCATGCTTGGCTGCAACGGTATAGATGGCAGCTCTTCTTCTATTCAGTGTTTGTTAGCTTCTGTTAGCTTCTTGGCGCAGCTCCGTTCTCCTGCTACTGGTAGCTAAAATCACGATACCCTCACTGTGTATCCCTCTGAAAAATGAACCCATTTAAATAAATGTTAACACAGGTGCTGTAAGTGGTCCGGTATGAAACGGGGGTGATAGAACAACAGTAACCCAGCACTTTTAAATTTCAGTAATCAGAATGCAGAAATTGTTTCCGTTGTTTTAAAACTCTATTTACTTTGTTGCAAAAATTTTCACTAATTATTTTTAAACCTTTCCTCAAGCACTTTTCTTATTGTCTCATGTAATTAATATAAAATTTTATATAATTAACATAATTAATTAATATAATTTTTATATCTTCACACTCTGAAACTCTACCTGGCTCTCCTATGCCTGATCTGCTCCTCTCATAATAAAATAATTTAGCTTATTTAAAAATTAAAAACAGTTCATACATATTTCACTACACTAAATGAAGACCTCACCAGAGCTTCTTCACCTTTCTTCAACATCATTCTAGCACTGCTGTTCTCCTAAATATAATATAATATAATATAATATAATATAATATATAAATACATGTTAAGTGGTCGAGTATGATCAGGTGTTGCTCACTTTAAATAATAAAAAGGCTAATTTCGCTGCTTTTTCAGTCTCATTCTAAATCATTGTGACTAGACTAGCTAACTTTTAAACAAAGTTAGCATGTGACTATTCCAGAATTAAAACAGCTTAACCATCCATCCATCCATCCATCCATCCATCCATCCATCCATCCATCCATCCATCCATCCATCCATCCATCCATCCATCCATCCATCCATCCATTTTCTTGACACCCTTGTCCCTTAGTGGGGTCGGGAGGGGTGCTGGTGCCTATCTACAGCTTACAGCAAAAAGATTTAGTTCTACATATAAAAATAAACTGACAACAAGATGTTATAAACGAGCGATATTCATGGCAAAATTCCTGACAGATCGTTTACCTTATTCAAACTGAGTGTCTCTGACCCCGTCTGCTACTGCCTTTATTCTGAGCCGTTCAGATGGGGGCGGGGGGGAAGGAAGCGCTCTGCTAATGCGCTGTTGTGCGCCTTCAAAATAAAGCATGCGAGTGGAAGATTTTAAAATTCTTCGCAACTGAGGTGAAATTATTGGGGGGGACGAATGTGACTCTCTTCAATGTTGGGGGGGACATGTCCCCCCCCTCCCCCCGCTTCCTACGCCTATGGAAGAAAGTAACTTACAACCTTGACTCTGCAGAACAATGCACTAAGCTCAAAGGAGGTGAAATACAGAAAGCCACGAGGTCAAAATGTCCTTGGGGCTGTTTATGTTCAGTAATTCTGAAGGCTACTTATTTCAGTTAGCAATATATTCTGCAGATTAATTGGTGTATTTTTTATGATCATTGATAAAATAAATTTGACTGTTTTGTCAGCCAACTAAACATAGTTTGTTAAGGATTATCACCTGAAAGCATTAGCTTTGAGACTACTGAGAATTAATTTGTAAAAATAATTATTACTTATATCAGTAAGTAATAGAATAATAAAATCAAGACGGGGCATATTTTCCAGCTGCTGTCTAACAGTCCAGTTATGTGTGAATTTATGAACTCAGTCACCTTAGAAGAAAAGGCAGGATAAACCAAAGCACACAATGTTGCTGCTATAAACAACAGCTGATGACAGTGTAACAATGCCAATCCAGCTGTGCCCTTTGGCCCTCAGTTTGCCTTCATTTGGTGAAGATTGTGTTGCTTGGAAATAGCATCTCATAGGGCCAAAGTGTTGGTTTTTTCCCCCCTTTTGTCTTACTGCGAATTCTAACCTGAATTTACGTCTAAATGAACTTTCCAATTTATATGTAAATTGGAAAGTTTAATTACGATGTCTTGTAAACAAGACATTGCTTTAAAAAGTTCCTAAAAACTGCAGAAAGGCGGTTATTTCCACCGGAGAAGCCGCCGCTAAGGCCTCAACTGGGGTGGCTGAAGATCGGCCAGCTGGTGAGAGCTGAAGCGTGCTCTCTTCTATCACTTTTTCTATTTAACTGGCAGGTTTTCTTCACGTGACTTGAATCCCAACTCGGATCAAGCCGACCGGTACAGCTGTACAGGTGAATTTCACAGCCTTCTGTAAACAGAAATATGAGTCAATTGCTTATCACCGTTTTCTATTTCATCTGTCAGGATGAGTTTGGTCACTTTTTGCTGTCTCTGCTACCCCCATGTGGACGTCGTCATCCTCTGTTTCAGCCTGGTCACCGTTCCACACCATCTCTGCAGGTGGATTTCCCAGATCAGAGGCGCAAACCCGATTTCCCCATTATTCTGGTGGGAACTCACCCTAACCTGCATCACAATGTGGACATCCTTTGATCTTCACCAACAGGGCTTCAGGCGAGCCAAGAGCCTTGCAGACAGAATCAGAGCTCAGGACTATGAGTGCTCAGCACTGACACAGCGCAACCTCAAAGCTGTGTTTGGTTCTGTATCTGCTATCAAGCACAGACATGAAAGTACTAAATCTAGAAACATAAACCCACTTAAACAATTAAAATCTTTTGTTGGTTGGAGAAAATTATTCAGATTCATTTTTGCATTAGGGCAGTGTGGAAGTATCTTATTTGTTCAACTTTGTCTGTTGTTGCTGTTTAGATTTGTAATATGTTTTGCATATTTCCCTAGGATTTTCTCATAGTTTTAAAGTCCAGTTGTATTTGGATTGAACTACAAATATTAAAACGAACTATCTGTAGGATCAGTATGATTGAGTTGACTTTTTTTGTAAAGTGTGTTGAGATGATATATTGTGAAGTTGTACTATATAAACAAAGTGAATTGAAAACAGAATTGAAATCCATGTGCTCTCTTCAGATTTTTGATTATAAAATGTTAATCATAGAATTTCCATTTCCCTATGGGCCACATAGTTTAGATCTATCGCATAAAATTCTCATGAAATACATTTAAGTTGGGATTGTAATTTGATAAAAGGTGAATTGGTGTATAAATACGTAATACTTACATCTCCAATTACCCAGAAGAGAGTTTACCGTGTAGAACTACGTTTCCCGTCATGCCACAGCACTCTACTTCCTTCTTCACCTCTTTGACTGAAATAATCAGATCAGCTGATCTGACCTAGCAACAACACAACGTAGCTACAGAAACCTGCAAGGGAGGGGGGGCTGAAGAACAAAACAATGACACTGCTCGGAAGGATTCAAACACAGTAAGACTTTAAAGGACTTTTAAAAACGTAATTGGGAGGATTTCCCTCTCGATTTAAAGCCAAACCAGCCGCAGTTACCAGCGGTTCTCTCACCGGCTAAATTTGTATATGCCTCCTCAGTTCAGTTGACAAACAGGAGGCTAGCTGCTTGTTTTGGACGGATGAGGAACATTAGCGTTTGCTGCTTGTCTGTGGAGAAAAAAGTTAAAACACAAATCGCTAAATTAGGCCAGCTGTAAGCCGAACTGAGGCTGAATCATAGAGAAATTAATTTGATAAATTAGCTTCCTAAGCTCAGTTTGTTTTGCTAGCCAGCCTGTTGTTAGCATTGACATTTACACACATATTTATGTCAGAAAAAGCTCCCGTTATTCGCTTGGTACTGTCTGTTCCCTCAGATTTATACAATATATTTTTTTAGCACCACATTTATTAAGTTAGGAATTGAAGTTGGAAAATAAAAATCGATCACAGATATACCTTAGGGATGTGTTTATAAAAATAACCCAACGTAATCACCAACTTTTATTGCACTGGCAAGCTAACTTTGTGTTTAGCATATCTGTTAGCATTACTTTTAGCAGCAATAAATTACATTATTTAAAACAGCTAAATCACCTTCAACAATTTTTATAACTTAATCAAGTTAAAAGCAGCTAAAACTGTCAGCATGCAACTGTCTTAAGATTATTTATTAATATAGTATCATTTCAGTTAAATATATTACTTTGTGTGCATTTCACGTTAACAGTTTTTTTTGGAAATAGCTGCTCCTCTAATAAAGTAATAATCCGAATTTAAGATAATCTTCTAATAAACAATGAGTGGGCATGGCTCGTCATCTGAAAAGGGAGTCAATACAAGTTTAACATGTCAAGAGAATTATTCCTGTGGTGGCTCCGAAGAGGCGGCATTTGAGTGTGATGACTGCAAAACCCTTCAGTGTGTCAGGTGTGAGCTGGAGCTCCACCGTCAGGAACACCTGAGGAACCACGACCGGGTCCCAGTTGGTCCTGGCCATGTTCCCTACTGTGACAACTGCAAAGGAGGGAATGGGGATGGCAGCAAACGCCTCAGGTCTGTGGTTCGCTGCCAGAATTGCAAGGTGAATCTGTGTCAAGATTGTCAGAAACGTACCCACAGCGGGAGCAGCAAGAAAAAACACCAGCTCATATCTTTCCCTCCACCACCCAAACAAGCTGAAGTGAACACTGCCAAGACTTCTGTCCAGAACGCTGATGTGCCTGAGTCATCTGAGAAAACACGGCTTCTGGAGAAGGTGTCGAGCTTTCTCTTAGTTGATGAGAATGAAGAAATGCAGGTGAGTTCTTCCTGTTCTTCCACCCACTTTGTTTCAGTCACTTGTGCTTTCATTCAAAATGTTTTTCAGACAGTCTGAAAATGTGCTTTGGACAAACCTCACTGCTGTTACCGAGGAACAGATCAAGTCTCTGAAAACAATCTCTAAGTTGTCAAAAGGACTATTTCTGCAGTTTCTTGGCCATGAATCCAAAATTGTGCAATGTTTTGATTTCTTCATCAAAACATTACACAATATTACACATTACACAAGCAAATTAGAAGTTGCCACTTCTATTTTGCCTTGTTACACGACACTCCCTTGGGGTGGAAAAACCGGGTTTTTTTTCACAAAATTGCTTCTGAATCACTGGGCAAAGTTTTTGTGCAGGATGTTGTTTTTTATCCTAGTTTTTTGGCAAAATTGGGAGCGTTCACCTTTTTTTCTCTTTGCAGTCTTTTTCCCCATGACCCAAAGAGTCTGAAAAACTGCTGTGAGCTGGTTCTCTGCAATTCAATCCTGATACTTCTTGCAGAGTGTTAGAATGTTTTTCCTTAAAGTTTTAAGTTGCTTCTTGATTGCATAATACCACAAATTCAGAAATCTTCCCACTTGTTTGGTGTTACTCCCCTAATAAGCTCTGCACTGGTGGCAGTCTAATCCCTTTGTGGAGTTGTCTTTTGTAAATTAGGTTTTCGTGAGGATTCGTCGGTCTTAAATTTTGTGGTTAATGCTGTTTACTCTCTGTTGTTCCTCTCAAGATAAAAGATGAATTGTCGTTCATGAGATCCCTTGGGTGCAACCCCAACCAGCTGCTGAAGGTGGTGTCCATCTTTGGTAACACGGGGGAGGGCAAGTCGCACACCCTGAACCATACCTTCTTCATGGGCAGGGAAGTCTTCAAAACGTCTCCCACACAGGAGTCCTGCACAGTGGGTGTATGGGCAGCATTCGACCCCATCCGTAAGATTGTGGTCATTGATACAGAGGGGTTACTTGGCAACAGCTCCAAACAGGGCCAGAGAACTCGTCTTTTACTCAAGGTGCTCGCTGTCTCCGACCTCATCATTTACCGCACTCATGCTGACCGCCTCCATGATGACCTTTTCAAGTTTCTCGGTGACGCCTCTGATGCTTACCTGAAGCATTTCACCAAGGAGCTAAAAGCCACGACGGCCCGCTGTGGACTGGATGTCCCTCTGTCCACCCTGGGTCCTGCGGTGGTCATCTTCCATGAAACCGTCCACACCAAGCTCCTGGGTTCAGGTGACACACACTCATTTTCCTTGCAGCAAGTTATCACTTTGCATTGCACTTTATGTTGTGTAAACAATAGCCCTTAAAATGACAGTAAAACACTCCCTCTGAACACAAAATGCATTCACACGTACAGAAAACGAATAGATGGATGTCACAAAACAAACTTACTGTATTAAATTTGGAGTTTATGTGAAACACCAACATAAAGTATCACAAAATAATTCATTTGGGCTATGTCTCTACCAGCTTTACACTAAATATATTTGTCCATTATATTTCATTTTAGCCTGTACTGCACATTTTGTCTGATATTACCATGTTTCACCTTGGTGTGTCCAGGGTGATGTGCAGTATTGGTTTTCTAGTTTTGTTATTGCTTTGAGAGGAAAAGAATACACAACATAAATTAGAAGTCCTATTTGTTATTGCTATGTGAAATTATAGTATTAGGAAAAGAAAAAAGGTCCTGTTTGTGCACACTCAGTCATGTGAACACGTCATTTGTTCAAAAACTTTGGTGAATGTCATATTCCCTCTTTGTCCTACTGTAGATAAATCACTGGAGTCTGTGGATCGGCTGCTGTTGGAGCGCTTTAGGAAGCTTTCCCGCTTTCCTGAAGCCTTCAGCTCCTTCCAGTATTGGGGCACACAGACTCTCAGTCCTCCAACCGATTTCCGGGGCTTGCAGAATAAACTGGAGCAGCTCCTCGATAACAACGCCACGCGTTCTCCTCGTACCCCGGGCGTCATCTTCAAAGCCCTGCAGGTAGAGCTGCATGTCCGCTGACTTTTCAATAATTAATCCGCTTTAATCTGGCTGGATGTTTACTTGACCTTGCTGATCTCAATGAGTGACACTGAACATAGTTTATGCTGATTCGTAGTGTAACCGACTCTGTTTAGTTGCGGTTATAATTGAAAGTTTTTTTTCTTTTTTTTTTTCTTTTTTTTTGTCACTGTTCTTGCAGGCATTGAGTGAGCGCTTTAATGGAGAAATCGCAGGTGAGGTTGCAGCACACAGCTGTTTCTTTCCTGATGAGTACTTCACCTGTTCCAGCTGTTGCCTCAGTTGTGGGTCAGTACTCTTGCTTTTTTTTAAAAACAACAGCTGTCGCCCCATCTATTTCAATGTTCATAATTAATAAATGCATTTATCACAGATCTGGCTGCAAGAGTAGCATGAACCACTTACAGGAAGGGTCGTACCACGAGGCGAAGGAACGCTGCCGTTACTCTGCGCAGTATGATAATCGCATTTTCACTTGTAAGGTACGCATAGTTGCTCAACCTTATTTTTTGTTATTCTGTTTTTAGGTACAATGCTAAAAATACACTTTCTTGATTAATTGATTAGGCATTACTTGGAATAATATTTTCATCTCAGGCTTGTTATGAAGGAGGGAAGGAAGTGTTGGTCGTCCCAAAAACATCTGCTTCCTCAGACTCCCCATGGATGGGCCTCGCCAGATACGCCTGGTCTGGGTGAGTAACGGGGAAGTTCACCTGACGATGTTGATCCAAGCTTTACTCAACATGCTTATTACATTATACAAGGCACGGATCATTATCAGATCCTTGAGGTGTAATAAACTTAACAGCATTAACACTAAATATTGAAATAAAATTGCATAACAAAATCTAGTGGATTTTATTAAAAACAAACAAAAACAAAAAACAACTGTAGATTTTAACACACACTTACTGGTTACTGGTTTGTAAACCGTAAATTATTTTAAGGTTCAGAAAAACATTGATACTCATCCATATAGGTGACTTTCAATTCAGTCCAAAAAGAGACGCTCTCATTATATTTATTTTGTTTAGATAATGAACATATTTAAACGTATTTATCTTTCCCTTTTTCCATATGTTTAGTTACGTTATTGAATGTCCAAACTGTGGCGTGATCTACCGGAGCCGCCAGTACTGGTATGGCAACCAGGACCCTGTGGACACAGTCGTCCGCACTGAGATCCAGCATGTTTGGCCTGGGGTAATAAAAGCAAACTGCTTGCATCTATTTTTAAGTGATATCATTGTTTGAAGTGAAGTTATTATGCAGTAAAAATATGTTGTTTTATATATGACTATATTTTATCCACTATAAAATAACTACACCTTTATAATCCTAGCAGCCACTTTTGTCATCATTCTGATAACATTTTTCTAAGGCTGTAAAGCTTACATCACAAAAAAGAAACATGTCAAGTTTTAAAAATTACTTTTTTATGAAACATATGTTATGGTTAAGATGCCAAACCATGACAATTAAAACAACATAAACATTTTTACAAAATGAGAAATAATATGTTTTCTTTATTGAAATGCTCTATTTTGACAGGGATTGAGGAAAGAAGTGTGTACTTTGACAAAAATGTATGGAAAAAAAATTTGTTTTTCTTGTACCATTTTTTTCACCGTCTTGTAAATTCTTTGCATTATTATATAATATACGCCCACTGAAATTAGCCTTTTTGTAACTGTTATATGTAAAATTCTACTGACTTTTGCAGCAAATGAGCAGTTTCACTAACAGTCATTGTGTAGATCCTGAAAAGCCACAGGTTGAAGACCCCTGGCTTATAATCGTTCGAAGGGAAATGTATGCTTTTGTCACTGCTTTATTAGCCAAATAATATACGTGTTGTGATGACTGCAAGACCAGCGGATGGGCCAGGATAATTTTCTGATGACTGCATGATCTGGAAATGCACAGGACTCTTCCGTTTCCAATGTCTCTGCACAACTGATGCAAAAGAGCAGATTAACGAGTCATACAGCCCCCTGGTCTGTTCTACATATCTGTGTAGTAACACTGCAGCAAACTAAAGCTAGTTCCTGTCACATCTTTTAAGTCCAATAAAGTCCAGTTTATATAGTGGGCACACACATTTGGTATTCGGATTAAGTTTTCAGAGATCTACTGAATCAGGATAGGATAAGTTACTTTAGCTGTTATGTCACTGTTGTATTTTTTTTACACATTCAAGGAATAACTTCACTGCTCTCTGACCACAGTGGTCAGAGAATTATTAGCTGAATTAATCAGAAAGTAGTTTGTGCTGTCAGATGTATTTTCAGTTAAATGTATTTGCCACCCCATGTAAGTAAGAGGAGCAATTGCATTTTTACATGGTATTGGGTCATTGCAGTGAGATTTGAATATCAGTTGTGTAAATGCCATAGAGGTGGCCTACATATGTGGTATACAAGAATTGGGCAAGTCGTGCTGCATATCTCAAATAGCCACATCACCTTGACTTGGCTTGTAGTCAGATAATATATTTCACTGTATTAAATGTTGAATTTCACAGATATGAACATGTTTTCAGTTTCAGTTTTTTTTTTATTTATTGCTAAAATCAGCTAAATAAATAGTATTTTTACTCATAGCTTCACAGATCCTCATTTCACAAAATCCAAACTGTCGCATGATGCAGACCTTGAAATATTGTGACATTCAAACAGATTCTTCTGTTGGTTTTGCAGTCTGACGGCTTTTTAAAGGACAACAACAACGCTGCGCAGCGGCTTCTAGATGGCGTCAATCTAGTGGCCCAGTCGGTATCGGAGCTCGGCGTGAAACCTGCTAAGGCTGTCACCTCTTGGCTGACAGATCAGATCGCCCCGGCCTACTGGAAACCCAACTCCCTCATCATGGTGAGTGACACAGACTCGCCCTCTGCCACCCGCCACCAGCAGCCAAGTCAACACTTTCATGTCCAGGGGGATGTTTACCCTCTATAGCACTGTGCTCCCGTTGCACAACTTAATGCGTGCCTGTCACAAAATGAAACAGGGAAATGCTGCTGGTTGCAGCCTCCTCCCTTCAGCTCTTGATCAATAACAACATGTGCTGTTATTGCGTTTCCCTCTGTACAAGATGTGCCACAAGTGTCACGCAGTCTTCCAGGATAACGACACCAAGCATCACTGCCGTGCCTGCGGGGAGGGCTTCTGTGACGGCTGCTCCTCCAAAGCTGCGCCCGTCCCCGAGAGAGGCTGGGGTCTTGCCCCTGTCAGAGTCTGTGACGTTTGCTTTGAGCAGAGAGCTTCGTATGCAGGTACGCCCTCACAGATTTTAAATGTCATTCCTCTTCCTGTTTATGCTGGTATTTAATCTTTATATGAGCATACCTTTTTTTTTATTTTTTTTTTATTGAGGTTTTTCTTCTTTGTGCAGAAATACTTGCGTCAGAGCTTGAGGAGGAAGAAGGTGGGACTCTGGCCAGGAAGGTTGGAGAGGCTGTTACCAACACCATAGGGGTTGTGGCTACTGCTATTGACATCCCACTTGGTAAGTATTGCTCAAAAATCAGATATAGTTATGTAGGTAGGTATGGAAGATTCAAAATGGGTAGTATATTGCCCCCTTGTGGTTGAGTCTCATAAAGCTTATTTTGTGGATAAACATATCCATAGATCAAGTTTCTGACAGCTGTTATGCACAAGTCAGGTCAATTAAACTTAAATAAGTGAGAAATAACAAACAAAGCTAATTGCTTACTTTAAATCAAACAATGACTTAAAGTAAAAATCCTTATCAAACCAGAAAACTATATGGGTATAGCTAAGAGGATAAAATGTGGCTTAAAATCTTTGAATGTATTAACCGTAAAGCCTGTTTTATACCTGCACATTTGATTTACCAAAGAATTATAATTTTAACATTAATGTTTAAAGAAGTGGGTTTGCCAGAAGTTGCTGTTTTTGCATCTGAATGACTAAGTCTCCATACATGAGTCACGCTTTACCCCTACGCCACCATGATGTTCCATGAGCTACATTTTTACAGCTTGATAACCTTACTATTGTGATCTAATCAGCAATTTCTTTGATTTGTTGCTCCTTTGTCATCTTTATTTATTTTTTTATTCAGAGCTCTATACATAATGAAATGCTCAAAGAAGTGTTTTGTATTTATACGCACACAAAAAAACTGTCGATGTTGAATTTCTTCAGTTTGCAGCGGTTTTTGTGAAGGAGTTAGATCTAAGTCTTTCAATCCCTCCAGTCAAAATTGAACTAATTATTTCTTCTCACAGCTACAACTCTTTTCTACTTCATTATCAATATGTTTCAGACACTGCAGCCTAAGTTTCTGGCTATCTTCTATTAATTCTTTTTTACTAGGTGCATTTCCTCCTCAATAACTTTTTCCACGTCCCAGAATAGCTTTATGAGGCCATTTTTTTATGCTTTAAATTCAGTTTGCACTGCCTCTGTCTATGTAAAAATAGATTACCAGGGTGCAAATGTGATCATTACTCTAGCCCCTCCCTCAACGTCCCGAGTAAACTCAAACTTTTGAGGAAAGTACCTCCTCCCCAAAGAAGAACTTAAAACGGCTGAATCGTCTTGTGAATCTGTATCATGAAATGAATCTTTAATAAAACTAGTAAAAGGCTAGCTAGCAACAGCGTTGTTCACTGAGCTGAATCTTCAAATTTTATCTGCTGTGTTGAACTCAATACATGTATTTTTTATTAATGGATATATTGTGTAGCACTAAAGGGACTTATTTGTGTAAGAAACAATTATGTGTCAGAAACACGGCTCTGTTGTGTTCAGTGAGTGACATATTGTGACATTCTTTTGCCTAATTTGCTTCTTAAGAAATATATTGACTGTTTTAATGTGTTTGTTAGGTTATTACATGCTAGCCTGATGTTGACTTGAATGTACTTCTCAAAGGCTTTGATAAATATGTTTTTGATAACCTGATATCCTGCTGGAAATGTCTCTGTATTCATGGCCATCCCTAAAATACCTCAGAGCAAACTCTACTCCAATCACAACAAAATTAGACCACCTACTTACTAGTTTTTTTTTTTCCATGGTAACAAGAATCATGTCTCCTAAAGATTTTATTCACCGCATAGTAATGGTCCACTTGAGACATTTATGATTAAGAATATGCACAATCAGTGTTTTTAGTGCCTGTAGTTAGGTAAAAAATTGTTTATGATATAAAAAGTGATATGTACTCTGCAGGTCTAATTTTCTGTAAAGGGTAGGTAAAGGGAACTTGAGCAATAACAATAACAGGTAAAAAGGACTTGAGCAATAACTTTCTCCACTATTTTGACTCAAAGTCATGATCATACTTTTTCACATCTTGCATCATTACAAGTGCAAAACATCAACATGTTTTATTGCAGTCAGAGCTAAAATTGAATGATTTAGATCAAAGCATACGCATGTGTTTGAATGGCTCAGTCAAAGGCCAGACCTAAATGAGAATATGTGGCAGGACTTAAAAATTTACACAGACCCTTCATATCCAATTTGACTGAGCTTGAGCCATGTTGCAAGAAGGATGAGGGAGGAGACATACGCCATTAATCAAAAGGACTTGCAGATGTAACTGCAGCAAAATGTGGTTCTACAGAGTAGCTTCAGGTCCACTGAATACCAATTTATGCCATGTGTTTTTCTAATTGTTTGTAAAAAATGGTAATTTTCCTTTCACTTTACAAAGAATGCACATTAAGTTCCACTAAAAAATATTGAAGTTTGTGATTATAATGTGACAAAATGTGAGACTGCTCAATATGCATGAGTACTTTTTCCAGGACACTAAGTTTTTCAGCAACTTTTCAGTAGCTCTAATGCTATTTATCATCAGACTGACAGATTAAACTCCGTCTTGATCTCTGACTCTTTTCTCAGCAATATTAATCTTCACCTTGCTGCTTTTATATTGTCGAAGACGTGTTAGTGTGTTGTCGATGACTATATTTTTGTTCCATTTTCTCCGTAGGCCTAGTGAAAGACGCAGCCCGTCCTGCCTATTGGGTGCCTGACCAGGACATCCTGTCGTGCCACAACTGCCAGCGCGAGTTCACTGCCAAGCTGTCCAAGCACCACTGCCGTGCCTGTGGCCAAGGAGTGTGTGATGAGTGCTCCCCACAGCGTCGAACGGTCCCTTCGCGGGGCTGGGATCACCCTGTACGCGTGTGCTCCGGCTGCAACCAGAAACCTGGAGAACTTTGATATGGTTGCTTTTCCTTCCTCTTAGCACCGGAGAGAATTGTTCACTCATTGGCAGTCTGTCACTACTCAGGTGTACACCTGCTACTCTAATGGATTGGTCTTGCATATATGGAAAGGAAAACATAGGGAATACTTCAATATTTTAGCAAATTTGAATTTAAGAGTTCCTGTGGCCTTTCTAGAACACACAGAACATGGGGGTTACTTGACCTGAATTTTAGCTTCATATTTTGGTCATTATGGACATAGATCCAAAACCTTTCCGTTAAATAAAGCTGTTGAGGTATTTTTCTATTATTAGAAAATATTTTAAGAAATGCATTATTTGAAAGACTGATTGTTGAAGATGATGGTCAGTTGCTGTGGTTATGACTCCAGCAAAACGTATCTTGACTGGTTGTTTCTGATCTTGGGGCGTGTGATGAAAGTGTGATATTTTATATTTGTTTAGGCATAACTGCGGGTTCCGTTGCATGCATGCATTGCAAGATTTTAGTTTTTGCACTAAGCCTTTTTTCAGCTGTTATAGGCTGTTGCTTGACATGGCCAAAAGTTAGGTATCCAGCAGAGGAAGTATGCAGTTCCAAACTGAGCTAAACTCTGTAATAGTAGTTTCAGATTTGGATTTCTGGTGTGCCAAAATGTATTCAGGTCATTGTGTCTGTGGAAATGTAATGTTTATATTCTATCATGCGATTTGTGGTTGTATGAACTCACAGAGGTGTGTGAATCTGACTTGTTGAAAAATATTTAAATGTTAATTATAAAAAAAAAAATGCTTGTAAGCACACTGTCTGGCTTTACAGTCTCAGAGATCTATGGCCTTTTTTACTTGTTCAGACAATAAGATCTGAATCAACCTTACCATATCTCTTGCCAGGTGGCATTTTAGAGTTTAGATGTTACAAAATATTTGCATTTTATGTTCAGATTTTATTTTTGTGTGCATTTCAATACATGTACTACCTACTCGTGTCTATGGATCATGGAATACCAGAGGAAAACAACATCCAGATTTCTCTCCAAACTAGTTTTTCATTATTCAGTAACCAAACTGAACATCGGCACAGTACCTTGAAAAAGTATTTATACCCACTCTATTAAGCAAATCACAAACGTTGATGCATTTTATTAGGATTTTAGGTCCTACGTCGACACAAAGTAGTGCATAATTGTGAAGTGAAAGGACAAGGAAACATGGTTTTTTGATATATTTTACGTATGTCCATCTGAAAATTGTACTGTGGACTTTGACTGCAAAATTCTAACAAATTAACACACTATGATGTATTGCATTGTGCTTCTGTGTGGATGTTTAGAGTTGCAACCGTCTTGGAAGGTAAACCTCTACTGTAGTTTCAAGTCTTTCGCAGGCTCTAACAGGTTTTCTCCCCATGGTTGCTCTTTATTTAGCTCCATCCATCATCCAATCATCTCTGACCAGCTTCCCTCTCCATGATTAATGAAAACAGCCCCACAGTAGGATACTACATTATGTTCAGCGCCATGTGTGGTGTTAGTTTTCCCTCCACACAGCAATTGTACCACACTCTTAATCTTTTGATGATCAATTTAACTGATAAATGGAAATATTCAATGGGTATCAGTACTTTTGCAAGGCAATGTGTGAGATAAGGACTATTGCAGCTTTTAACTGCATTTACGTAAGTTGTTATGAAAGGGTTTTTTTGTCCACCCTCGTATTTTTTTTTTCATATTACTGTACATGTATGTTTATATTTCTTGTGTTGGAAACTACGCCAACTGCTCTTTATTTATTTTTATTTTATGTTTTTAGCCCAAGACTGGTATAGTGATATTCAGATCTAGCTGTTCTGACACTTTGTCTCGCATGATGTAACAGAGTTTTAACCTGGCTTGCAGCATTGTTAGTTTTATTGAGTAACCTGCCTGTTACACAGTGATGTCATGGAAAGCACAAAGGGGGGATGCCTTTGTTGGTTAAAACAAAGAAATATAGATCTTTGTGGATAGTTATAATTTTTTCTCTGATCAAGGTTAGGCTGCCTGGTCTCAAACATATTTATTTGCTTTAATATTCAATCAAACACTCCCCTAGCAGTCTTGCACATAATAGAATACAAAATGTTGTAATCCTGTCTGTTCATATCTTATTTATCATGTTTTGACTTTTTTAACACTTAACACTTCTCATTTACAAACAAGGAGGAATGAGTGATTTACTTTAAACTGTTTGAATCTGACTTGAAGAAGACTGGTGGGGGAGTTGCAAAGGATTAAAGCTGTGTCAGCACCCGTCTGTCAAAACATAATCTGGAGCTGCCTCCATGTTTTTTAGTGCAAGTGTGTGTGTGTGTGTGTTTTATATCTCTTCACGTACTGTATGTGGGAGGAAGAGATTGTGTGCACTCCATTCCTGTCAAACACTGCAAACACAGAAATAGTGAGTGGGAAAAGATTTAGTGTGCTTATTAAATATGCTAAATGATTTATGCTTATTTTAATAAAGAAAGTATTTTTTTCCCATATTAACATTCATTGCCATTTAAAATGTGCTATATTATTACACCAAAAATTCCACAGTCAGCTTTCGGGGATACAGTGATGGTCTCTTTAAAAGTGTTGAAATTCAATTGTGTACAATATGAATACAAGGGAAAACCCTTTAAAATATTTTTGACAGTTTACCCCTATGAAGCCACGCCCCATCCGCTCACGCTTGCCGTGGATTGGTCCACGAATTCGCCTCGCGTTCCGATTGGTCAGTTGCCCTAGGTTTCCCTCAGAACTGCAAGACGCCGATATTGCGTTACATTGTAGCAAAATGGCGGCTGTCATTCAGAATCCACTGAAAGCGTAAGTAATTTAGACATTTATCAAATTCTGAATAATTACTTTGCTGCCAACTCAGTACATTGGTGATTTCCGTTTGTGTGCGTCATTTCCAGTCGTCTGTGTAAGGCAGGCGAAGCTGTCCGAATATATTTTCTATACTTCTTTCATGTCAAAGTAGCCCTCTGCTGTTCTTTTATTTTGCCGAATTTCAACATTTAGACTCTAACACGAGCACACAGCTCCTTGACATTATCTTAGCACTGAAGGGGGCTTCTCCCCTGCTCGCTTCAGGCACAGTGTCGCCTCTCCTGTGCTGTACATTTATTTGAAAACTCGACAACGTGCCGATTCGCCGCAGCGAATGATTAAAAGCTGATTTCCCTTCGAGCTGGCTCGGGCACAGGCAGCAGCGGAATATCTCCTGGCATTTCCAAAGTCCTTTATAGTTGTAGGAATTGTCGACATGTCAACTTTGGCTCCATGGAGCGCAGACGTGGTCAAGACCCGGTCAAAGCAAAGCAAGCAGGCAGACGGGCGAGAAAGGGAGGAGGCATTTTGTATTTGCAAGCAAGACATGCGAATTTACAAAAAAAGTGACAGCAATTTTAGTTTGAAATTGAATAATTAAACAATGTGTGCAAAAGTAATTTTAATCCCTGAATTTCAAGGAAATATCCCATCTTTCCCCCCATTTATCCTTTGTTCCGTTGTACTGTTTCTCTAATGTTAACACTGTGGAATAACTGCGACTTAGCCTCCTGCTTCCTGTCATTTTAAAGCAAAATTGCATTATAATTTAGTAAAGCTTCTAATGCATGATCGGTTCAGCTGTACGTGACAGCAGCAGTCAGGCTGGCTTTATTGATGTCTCCTAATGATCCTGTCTCAGTGGGGACTGAGGAGGTAGAGCTGTAGTTCCACTGTGCCTTTAAGTGGAGGAGTGCTGGAGATTAGCCTGGTCCAGGATCCTGGGCCCATCTGTCAGAGAGATGCTCCAACTGGGAGGAAGTGCTGGGTTGAAGCAGAAGAACCATCTGCTCCTCCGCAGAGGTACCGTGCAGCCTCTGTGGAGTGGAAGTGGAGGATCAAGGTGCAGATTCCTGGACCAGTTGTCACGCAACGGGCTTCTGGGTTGCCTCAGTCTAACCGAGGAACCAAACTTACCACAAAGCAGCCACAAACCCTGCAGAGAAAAATAATTTGTGCTCAAATTGTATCTTGCATTTTGTCTTCACCTTTATATGCTAACTGTTTGCATTTTACTACATTTACTATGTATATATTTGTAGTGATATACCAATCATAAAACCAGAGATCAGAATTAGACAAATTTGGACAAAAAAACAAACAAACAGAATTTCTAATTTCCTATTCACTGAATCCATAAAAACTAAGAACTCTCATCATTTTTGGTGTATGAGCTCATCAACCAGCAATTTTTGTGTTGTTGCACTTTTTGTACTTTAATAATGATCAGATATACTTGAGATACTTATACTTTGATGCATAAATGGGGACAGTTATTCCTTCGTCTTCTGTTTGATCCAAAACCACTACATCTATCAGATGATCTTTTTGGTCCGTGATCTTTGTGAGCTTATTACACCTCACAATCAACTAAAAGGCCTTGATGCAGATTGAAGCGGGGGTTGAATTTGACCCACCAATATTGCGCTCTTGAACCATCTCGGGAGGTAGTCATAAACCTGTGACCACTATGAACAGTAAAGGGATTGTGGTGCAGACTAAAGCAATATAAGTCTGCAGGTGCGCGTAGAACTTTAACATCATCGTGTCATGTCTGATCGGAGAAATATATTGATCAGCAGAATCTGATGGAGATAACATGCTTAAGACGGCACCCAACAGCTTTGTTTGTATTTAAAGTATTGAATGCAGTTGGACAGCCTTCCTGCATGAGGCTTTTTGACAGAGAGATCAGTGCTATATGTGGGATTTTCCCACACAGGTTTTAAGCAGATGAATTCTCTTGAGTTGTAGGCCATGCTGAGTTCTGCAACCTCAGTTGCAAGAACAGACACGGCCTGTATTCTTGGAAAATTGAGTTGCGTGATGTGAGCGGTCAAATAACTAGCCTATTTTTGCTCGCTCTTGGGTTATTCTTATGGAGAAAAAATCAGAATGATAACGTTAGCAATTAGCATGGCTACCATTACTAAAACTCAGCAGAACGTAGAATTTGGGGTCCTTATTTTAACGGGAAATTCAACCATTTGAGCTTTTCTGTTATCTGCTGAAGACTTGCTTTCCTGCAGCCTGAGTGAACCACAGGGATCTCAGTGCCCTATATGTCCTGTTTTTACATATCTGTACTTTAATTGACTTCCTTGTATACACCTCACTGATACTAAAATATGTTCTTCATTAAATGACACACAAACTGTTTTTGTCAGCACTATATCTTAGCCCTTGCATATAGTGTGTTTGCTAATAGAGAAAAGTTCAACCAGCGAATGAAAACAAAATCGTCTGCTTCTGGTCACATGACAGTTACTTTTTGCATTTCTAGTTTTCTGGTTATTCATTGATAAATAAATCCATAATGTTGCACATTGCTGCTGTGCTGCTCTCAAGCCTGAATAAACCTATTCATTACAGAGAATATATTTAGAAACTGACAAAAGTATTAACTTTGTTCCTTTGTCAAATTGCACTGCATAGGAAATCTTTAAAATGGCATATAGATTAGATAACATACACATTCCTTTAATCTTTTCAAATACTTTTGGTTTATGCTTTTTATATTTGTGGAAAATTAGCAAATGACCAGAATTTAAAAAAAAAAAGACATGAGAAATGTCAATATTTCCTTTTAATTAGCTTTTCTAACTACTGACCTGGTAACTATTAACATGATGGGGTCACTGACCAGGAAAAGGATTATTTATTAAGTTTCCGGTATGGCCCATTCAAGCTGAAAATTGTATGTTTATGATCGCCAGGGCGATTACCTATCTATAATTTGCATGTTTTCATACAACCTTGGCTGTTTTATAGTCCTTGCAGTTGAATGTTGGTCACTTTAGAATCAAATAAAAGTAAAAAAATCTATTAGTATGGAGGTTGGACACATGCATTAAGTAAAAAAATATTTCTAACTATGAGCAAAACATAAATAATATGGCAGCACTATAGGGTCTGTTTCAGATGTTTTCCTTTATATCCAATTTTGGCTTTTGCTGCTGTATGTCTTTATCTCCATGTCTTTACATCTTGAACAATTTGATCCGCTTTACAGAGAAATCAGTCTACAGTTTTGGGCCTGGTCGTGCTTTTCTCCTACATGTGGTTTTCCATGTGGAGGTAATTGACTCCCTAGCTACAAAAAAGCTCATTTTAAATTCCCAGAGTAATTCCTAAAATGTTGCAGAACACTCACAGAGGCCTGCAGGGAGAGAACTACCCACCTTTATCCCTGAAAGAACTGCTAAATAAAAAAAAAAATTAAAAAACGTTCCATCTGTGCCATGTTTCAGTTTTGCCAACGAGGGAATTACCCAGAAAAATCACGGTTTCCACTTAAATGCTTTTACACAAATCAGCAGTGTTTGTCATGAGAATTATTTTTTTTTAAATCAAAAAGTATTTCTTGTTATTGTTGCTGGACTGTTTCACTGTAGCATCCCAACAGACTTCTTCATGTGTCTGCAGTGGAGCTGCTGTTTTCATCTCAGAGCAGTTTTAGCATTCTGATGTGGAATGTCTCCTTGCTATAAGCTGTGTTTAATGAAGTGTTTCAATCTGCTATAATTAGCCTCTGTCTTGGGTTTCTGACTTCATTTCACACGTTTGTCAGATTATAATTAGTCACACTTGACACTAATTGGGTGTCGGTCCTGTGGAACAGTTTGACCTTTTTTGTATTAAGAAGATTCACTTTGGGGAAATGAAATGTTGGTTTGACTTTTTTCCTAAAGATGAGGCTGGTGAAGCGTTTGAGCCTAACTTGTGTGAGGTCTGCGAACAGGACGTTGGTAATCTCCAAAATCTGCTGATTAAAATTGAGTCTGGGATATTTAATTAGTAAAATTGCTCATTAAAATTTGAGCCACAGCTGGAGCTTTCAACCGGCTGGACTAATCTTTCATCCGCAGCTCTCCTGAAATGACATCGACCCGTTGCAGACTTCCTCGTCGACAGTAGAATTTGAGTGAGTCAGGCCTGCTGTTTATTTGCTGAGTGATTGTGGAGGTGTACTGTCTGGTTTTGCTCCTGCCCTCACCCAGACTGCGCTGTTCGGATTGGTGTAATCAGAGGTTGTTGTCAGGATGCAGTCACTCTGTACAAGCCCTCCCCCTCACTTGATATGTGGCGGTTCTGGCTTCCTGTGAAGCAGCAGTGCACCTGCAAATTTAGGAAACTCTATAAAAGAGAACGTGCAAGATGCTAGTTTTGATTTTCTCACTTTTTCTATAATATGCAACTCGACTCTCTTGGGTACATTTTAAAGTAGTCACTGAAGCTTTCACAAGTCAGATCCTTCCTGGGAGCTGCAGTGCCAGATATGCAAAATGTGTGTTGACACATGCTCGCATTACGGATGCACCCATGTGGCACGGCGAACCGTTGACAGAAACAAGCTGATAGTGGAGGCCCCACCGGCCACAAGATTTGCTTTTACTCCATCTCACCCTCATTCTACCCACACTCACCTTGTCCACTCAGCTGGAAGACGGTGAGGATGTAAAGCACATGTTCCGGACATGTTCTCTGGTTCTTCTAACATCACCACTTGGCTGCCAGACAAAAGGCAAGCACGAGTTTAGGGGTAATAAGACTCCAAATAATGAAGAGTAGAGAAGTTTGACACAAAATGGTCATTTAAAAGCTATAGTTTTAGATTTACAATTTAAAATGTGTCAGGTAAGCAAACATGTAGCAGATGCTAACAGTTTAGCCACTTCATGTAAACCAATCTATGAAAATTGGGATTTTTTTTTGTTAAATTTAATTGTTGTTAAACTGCTAAACAAAGTGTGTTAGTGCTAGTTCTGATTAACCCTGGAGTTTCAACTGTGCGTGTGTCACTGATGGTTTTAGATACCTTAAAATGACATTTGACAAGAGGTTGCTATATTTAGACAAGAAGTTGTAGCTGAAGAGTGAAATCTGAAAGCTGCTGGACCAAAATATGCATTTCTGAAACACATTTTTAAAAATTAAATTATGGACTTAGTTATGCAGAAGAAAACGGCGCTAGAAATTCACCGAGAAATCAGGTGTCAAAATTAGTTGAACATTTTGAGCTAGTACAGAAATATAAGAAGCTGCTTAGAATAAACTGTATTGTCTACAACGTGTCGACAAGCCTGAGGTTTATTTAGACTAGAAAGTGTAAGACCGTAAGCAGATAGAAAATTTAGTGCAGCCTTCACATTTACAAAGAAACCAATGTGTTAACCGGCACATTAACATGAACAACAATAATTGAGTTGCAAGTTTTTTGTATTTATTTTTTATTTTTTGCAGCATTTTGCACAGATGCACACTTAAGCTCCTCCTTTGCTACTACACCGGGTGAGACAGAGAACGGGCTCAAGGGAAAAAGCACCGCTGATTTCAAGTGTGGTGCTCATTTGATATGCATTACCTCAGCAGACCTGCCCACATTGCCTTCAATTGACTGCAGAGTACACAGCAGTCTAACAGGAACATGGGGAATGCGTCAATGAAAATGACCAAAGTCAAAGAGAGTGTGCAGCTTCTGGATTCATTTTCTTAAGACAAAAACTGTAAAGCACGCTGTAATATGTGTCATAAAATTTTCACTGAAGTCTAGGTAAACAATTTGTTTCACCACTTAAGAACCCGATCCTACCCTGTGCTTCTTTTCACAAATTTCCTTAGATAAAATAAGTTTCCTAAAAATGAAGCAGTCTTTTCAACAACTTTTTCAATAAGCTATAAATCCCATTTCTATTTAAAAGTGTATGCATTTATTTTCCACAGTTTTCACATTAGAATAGACTGGAAGGTAGGAATTTGTCCCAATTTGTCTGCCTGTGACTTTCACTGTATTTTATGTGTGCAAAAACCTTATTGAGTACTAAATTCAGGGCTACTTAGTCATTTCTGACTTTCCTAACTTCTCAGTATAAATAGATTGCACCATTATTCTTTTAGGCTTGTTGAAATTTTATGCTGCACATAGCGTTTTATTTGTCCAGCTTGTTGCTTCACTTTTGTAATCTTGGCACTCACGTCTGCACTTTTGTGAAAGTTGAATTGGTCTGTAACTGATGTTTTGTTGGTTTGTAAACTTTGCTGCTGTTTGAAAATGTCCTAAAAGTTGCAGAACGAAAACGTAAATGTCTGAGAACAGACACATGCTGTCTGGAGGTGGTGTGGGTCTCTTTCATCTCCTGTGTCATTGGGCATGTAGGTCTCGTCACTCATTACAGGTGTCAGAAAGATCTCTCACCTTAGCTGGTGCACCTGCTGCTTCAAGTGGCAGGCCTCTGATGGAGGACGTCTCATTGCACAGACAGCCGTCTTCCACTTTTTCCATCTGTCCTTTTGCTACTCATCCAAACCTCTCTCAACCTCTGTGCCAATTACCTGAGCAATCTGAAGTTTCTTGACGTAGACTTCAGCAAAGCTTATGTCTGATAGCAGCTGTGTGCCGACGTTAGTGTTAGTAAAGCACGCGAGTTAGTTTTATCCGCTCTGGTATTAGGGAACATATGGTACATTTTGACAGTTCATGTATTTTATGAGACAGCTGCATGGTTTTAATTAGGGCTGCACAATAAATCAGCCAAGGTTTCCTCAATTTTAGGCGATTGGCTGATACATGAGAAGCCAATCTTCTGCACTAATCATACCTACCTATGCAAAGGTCTACAAATCAGCCACTGTGGCCTTTGATGTGAGAGGGGAACAACTGGCAGACCAGTCCATCGGGTCATGTCTGCATGTGTGTAGCTACCAACTTGCAACGTTCACACTTTTTCAAATGGTATTGGCCTAAATTTACATTGGTACATCAGGCTTTTTAAAGATTGATGATCGGTCAGAAAACTGCAATAGGTTTACCCTCAGCATCAATTCTTTTGTTTGTGTATGTGTTGTTTAATTTGTATCAATCAGATTTTATGAAAAAGTAATTACAAAAAAGGACATTGGCTTTTTCACACAGGGCTACCTCAAAAGCTACCTAAAGGCTCATCTCATGTTTTCTAAAAACATATTTATCAAGACTTTTGGGAAGATATTCCATAAAACGGTGAGACAAAAGCTGTTCTATTGATTTATGTCGCTAGTAATTTTAACCACTAGCTGAAAATCCCGAAAGAGAATTAATCAATGTGTGAATTTCAGCTCAAGCGCAGTTGGTTTATGCATCAGCAATCCAAAACACACCAGCAAGGCCACAGCTAAATATTTAAACAGAATTCCTTCACGGTGATGTAAAATCCTCTCTGCCAGTCATCACAAATGCTTCATGATGGATGTTGGTGCAAAGGGTTGCACAACCACTACATAGGTTTAGGGGACACTTTTTTTTTTTTACAAAATCAAAACAAGATTACTTTTGTAAAATTATAAAACTCTTTGCTGCCTTTTATATTTTTACATTTCCATTCTGGAGGAAGAAGGTTCACATCCCCTGGTTGTTCTTGTGTAATTTACATCCAGCTGTAAACAAGAGTGAAATGCAGGACTTTCTTATTGGAGCCCTGCTTTTAGGCAACACATGGTACAAATTTGATTGTTCAGACATTTTATGGCTAGCTGGGTGGTGTTAATTTTTATGAGTCAAATATTTGTCTGAAGTCTGTGACGAAGTCGGTGAGCTCATAACAAGCCACTTCTACTAGCTGTTTTTAAGTGTGAAATGAAAAGAAAGACGTTTTATGTGGAAAGAAATGTTAGTCGTAGTTTAAGTAGATTAAATATCTGGATTAGATCAGAATATGGAGAAATGAATGCAGTACCATGTGTATTTTTCTTGACCTGGCGAGAAAAATACACAAAAATACCAGAGCAGATAAAACTTTTTCTTCATCTCTCATCTTTACGCCTCTTCACCTTCACCTGTGCTCCTGCCGAACCTGAGACTGCTTCCTCTCTCCTGCAACTCAAACACACACAGCTTTGTTTCTCCTCCAGAGCTTCGAGTTTCTAAGGTCTAGCATCTGTGATGTGGCTGTCCTTCTGCTGGATGTTTTCCTAGTCAAGATCAAAGCATGGAGGACGCAGAAAAGTCGCCCTTCCAGCTTCTTCGTCTCAGCTTTAGAGTTGCACTATGACTCACAACCTACAGCTCATTAGTTTCACTTCAAAATGGCCGCCCTGCTAATTGAAAACACATGGAGGATATTCCAGAATAAACACTTGCTCTGATTTGCCTTTTTTGGGTCCTGTAATTGAACAACAAACTGTTAAAAGGTGCACAAACCACCTTGTCACAAGAGTTGCTGCCTCTTTCCCATCTTTTCTCGTGTAAATGAGAAGCTGCCCTTGTGCAAGGAATTCTGCTGAGATTAATTAAGTAGGCTAATTACCATACCAGGCGTGTGGCAGAGATTGAGGGCTTGAATGTGAAATAGCCACCCCCCATTTCTCTCTGAATATTAACACTGAAACCCTGAGGGACTGCCAAAATCTCAGTGGCACCAAGAAAAGTGGAGCTAAACTGCGACAGTCTTAGCTGCTTGTCGGTCAAAGGAGTGACTTCACATCAACCCCCAGAGTCTTTGTTTTGGTGATGAGCTTCACACAGTCAGCAGCAGCATAGCTCAGTCCACGGAGGTAGTAATGTGTTTAACAGTGGGAGCAGCAGCGTTGGGGTTGGGGGGGGGAGGGTGGTTTGTCCATAATTTCTCCCTAATGTTACACTGGAAGATGAATAGTATGAGCAGATGTGTACAGAAATGTCTTTGTTGATATGTCAGCGAGATTCTACATTTAAAAAATATTGTGGTTTCACAGTACTGTGATTCACACATAGGTCATTCTATAAGTTGTTGTAAATTCCTATGCTGCTGAAAATTTAAGATGGAAAATAAACACTTTTTGCTGCTGCAGTTGATATGTTGATTATTACCATTATAAGATTGTATCAGCCTCATGACCCTGAGAGGAAAAGATGATGAATGACTTAATGACATTTATGGACTATTATTTTTGATTTAAATAAATACATAAATAACACTATTAAATTAACATGGGAAGATTTTACTTTCCATCTTATGTCATTTATGCTCCCAGGAAATGTATCTAAATAGCAGGGAGTAGTGTAGTGGTCTTATTTCTGACTGCTGACCGTCAGTGTGCAGCAGTAGCTCAAATTCATACTTGGATCAAGAGAAAACTCTATACTTTATCTAGTATCTCATTAAAATAATTTTAAACAGCCTTTATCCGGTTTGCAATAAACTCATAATAAAGTGGATGAAATGCATAAAATATGAATCTTAATTTTCAAGAAAACAAACAAAAAAATCACCAAAAAGATGATCAACAAAAGAAGCTGGTCAAATATCAAATGACTGAAAATCAAATTTGAAGGTTATGAATAATTTTGAACTTAACTAAGTTCAGAAACTAATTTTATCAATTGTGAATCAATTAAGAATCTTTAAATTGACAACATTGAATATTAAATTAAGTGTCCACTCCTACTACAAAAACTTTGTATTGTAATTTTTTTGAATGTTTCCTTTCAAACCATTATGGTTTTTTTTGTTTGTTTTTTTTTTGGAGAAGTGCAGCCTCTGCTTTTAACCCATGTGTCTTGGTTTTGGCTAAGGAATTTTGGCAATATCACCCTTTGACACAACTACAAAGCCCATGGACTAGATTAGTAAACAGAAGGAGTTTAAAGCCAGACATTCAGCCTCCCTACAAACCACAATATTCATGTCTGAAGGCTCTTTTATTGTAGTTGGTTTAGGAAGTGAAGGTCTAAAACCTTGTTACCTACAAGTTTGAAAAGAACTGGAGTCACATGCCCAAGCTTGAAATAAAGGCAAACTTAATTTAACCAAGTTGTATTTAACTTGCTTTAGTTGGGTCAATTCAATATGACTTTTTAGTTGAATTAAGCTGGCTCTCGTGAAGCTTATGTAACCACTACTTAGTTTAATTAGCAATAAAGCAAAAAAGCGGTAAAGTTACTTTTGTTCTAGGATCACACAGGAGGATGATAAGCAAATAAACAACTCCAGTTTATTTTTCTTTCCCCACAAAAGAATAATAATTCAGATAACACCAATTACCTTCATGAAGATTAATAAAACTTAAATTGTCCACCCTTAGAAAAAACAAAATATTCAGAAAAATAAGGGTAGGTTTCTTAAGATATAGCTTAAGGAAGCTCATTTCAACAACCGCTTCTTTTCCAAGAGAAAAAAATTACATTTCCCAGTTAGTCAGTCAATATACAGTTCAGTCAGTCAATTCAGTCAATGTGCACAGTCAATTTTTTGGGAAAAAATGTTCCTGAACAAATAGTTTGTGGAATTAAAAAAACTAATTCGAGGTATAGGGGCCCCCCCCTTTTTGTTCAAAAAGCTTATCTGTTGTCCAAGCAAAATATTCAGCTTCAGCCGCACAGTCCCTCCTCTTTCCAGGCTTCAGTCCGAGTCACAAAGATGGCGGCGGGGCCCTCCTGCTTCTGGAACTCCACGGGCTCGTTCAGATGTCAGCCATTAAAAAAACCAACCTGCATGCAGGTTGGTTTTTTTTAAGTGTTAACCGATCATGCAGGTATATGGAAATCAGCGAGATTCTCATTAAAAAAACAAATTAGCGTTTCAAATAAACAAACAAAAAAAACGCTCAGTAATAAAGAACTTACTTAATAACATCACTTCACCATAAAACAGTCTCATTTCACAGAACTATGCTACTTACAGAGTGACACAATATACTCCGGTTGTTTGTTTTTCTTGTTCAGAAAAACTGAGCAACATTAGCTCCGGCTAGGTAGCCATTCTGCATAAATAAGCAGCTGAAAATAAAACGACAGACTCACCGGAGAAATCCTGTAACAGAATGTACATCATCCAGTTAAAAATTACAGATTTCATTCGTATAACAGCAGCAGTAGTGACTTCTCTATTTCTGCTGAAACGTGCTTAGTCTGCAGTCTGCCATTTTTCTTTCTTCTCCCTTATGCCTTACTCTTCTTCTTTTCCGACACAGGAGAAATTTGGGTCTAGTGCCCTCTACAGGACATCCTAAGAACTAATAAGACAACACATTAAACATACCGACAGACCAGCGTCGTTTATGGGGGTTACACTTAGTTTAAATTTTTTTATCACAATTGTTGTTAAAAATGTCTTAAAAATCTTACATTTATTTCACAGAAACTCGGCACACAATAACCAAAACAATCTCTGCAGCAGAATGCCAGTTTGCTCATGTGCTTACACATTGAAATTGCTGTTATCTTGTAAAGTGATTGCTTGTTTGTGTTCTGCATGTGAGCACACTGTCAGTGGCCTTTACCTCTGTTGTTCCCTGCTGAAGGTTGGGCGACCAGTTCTATAAGGACGCCATTGAGCAGTGCCGCAGCTACAATGCCCGCCTGTGTGCCGAACGCAGCGTCCGCCTGCCGTTCCTGGACTCTCAGACTGGCGTGGCCCAGAACAACTGCTACATCTGGATGGAGCGCCACCACCGAAGCCCTGGTAGGACGACACACACACCCCCCACTCACACACACAAAGAGGCACAGAATTCACAGAGCGATGTACTCCCTGTTCTGGGTCAGGCTGCACTTTTATACTCTGGAGGCTGCTGTTCACAGCAGTGAATAAAATGCATGAGACTTGTTGCAGACTACACGCTGAATTTTTTTCTGATGATCCGTAATAATCTCCCTGACTCACTGTGGAGAAACCTGCCATTTGCTCTCTAAGTAACAGCCCATTATATACAGATCACAGCCGTACTGACTGTCATTATAATTGTATTTATTAAAGAATCTGTCCAGGCAATTTCTGACTCCAACCTCATACTGTGGAGATCATATAGGCTGATTTTTTTTCTTTTCTTCTAACAGAATTTTTAAATTGTAAATTATAATTAAAGTCTTGTAAGAAGTCTTTGAACTACTTCCAAGAAGTTCAAAGACTTCTTGTAAGAGAGAAAGAAGTCTTTAAACAGGTTTTAAGAGACTAATTTGTGGTAAACATCAAGAAAACACGCAGTACTGCTGGTGAATGTTGCAGTGGTGATATGACTTGCAATAAACAATAATAAACAGACAAATGAAGACAGTGTTGACTTCTTTTTGCAAACATTTTTTTTTTTTGCAAACATGCAGTAGGTCCCATATAGTGAGCAGTCTAACCAGATTTTCCAAGCAGAATAATTTTATGGAAAATATTCCATCTGCCTCCAGCTGCTGCTTTGGCAACAAAACCTAGTTGAAGTTTCTTAATAACAATAGCACATCTTGTGTGCTTGAAAACATTTTCTGCTACAGTAAGCAAGCATTGACAAATACATTACAGGCATAGAGGTCATTAATGTATTGTACTTATACAGTATGCTAATACTTAATGCAGTTTAAGCAGTTCTTTGCTCTATTCATATTCCATACAGTGATCTTGGGGTGACTGCTGGAGAACTGCATTTAAGATATTTCTTTTTAGCTTTCCTGTCTTTATTTTTAATGGAAGCAGAGGTAATGATTTGAAAGTAGTTGCTGTAAAGCATACTTTTACTGTTGCATTAAAACTAAGAATAACCATAATTTCTGAGGTGACATTTTAAAGGGCCTTCAGCACTGTTAGCATTGGTCCTGTTGAAAAGCAGCCTGCATGTATTGCCTAGAGAATGTCGATCCTTACTCTGAGATTTCCAGAAAATTGCCAGTATTTCCAAATCCAGCATGTTGCATAACAGACGGGTTAGAAGCTCAAAAAGATAAAACAGAGCAACTTTACTGCAACATCTTCATCCTTGCAGTCTCAGTCTCTCTTGAAATGGCAGCCAAGATGAACCACAGACATGCCTTGCAATCTAAAGATGTCAGCATTGGATGCATTTCCACCAGTTCCACTGCTAAACTGGTCCTTGTTTTTGCTTAGAACCCTTTCATTGTGTTTTCAGTACTGCAGCCTCTAGTTTGGTTTATCAGACCGTTGGTTTATCAAACCGCTAGTTTGATAAGCCAAGCTAACAGCATCAACTGTTAGCTAGGCCAGAGGATAAACAGGTTTTGTTAGGAGTATTTTATTTTTTCCCTTTAAGTAGCATGAAAGGGAATAAAGTTCAATTTGGCAAATGCATTTCATACTTCATAAGATGTCAAGTGCAGAAGTCCTGGGAAGTCCTCATAGGTTCCTCCCACTGCAGCCTTTGTTTGTGTACCAATCAGGCAATAGTTGTTGGACACTAAAGAAAAAAAAAATCTGTCCAGATGATGTGTCGAGAACAATTTGCAAGAACAAAATGATGTCATTTAGAACTTGGAAAGAGATTAAACAAAACTAAGAAAAATTTGAATTGGTAGCGGAATGAAAGTGTTCTTCTGCTTCCTGCTGTTTAAAGAGAGTCAATGCATGAGCTTTGCCTAAATATAAAATTGACCATGACCTTTTAATAACACCAGCTAGAGTTAAGTCCAGTTTAACTGCTTCGGCAGCCCTGCTGGAGATCAGTTGATGGGTTTGTGAGGCATTCATAAGTATAGAATGTCGGCTAAAACTGTATCAGTAAGTTAAAGTATTAATATTAGGTCATCTGTTTACAGTGATAACAAGTTGAATATTTTGATTTGTGAGATTAAACTTTCTTCGAATAAAGAATAGAACTATTTGGATCAAATATTTACGCGAGGTGATTTTAGGGATGTAATGATGTGCTAGCAAGCTGGTTTGTTTGCATGTCGAAAATGAACCAATAACAACCAGCTAAATAGCTAGCTTTAGCATCAGCTAGTTAATGGTTCACTACTGGAACTACTTTGGTAGAAAACCCAGATTTAGTTGTTCTTCCCTCATCAGCATCTTCAACTCCAAACAGTGTTGACACAGGTACAGTGAACAGAAAAAGACTGGATTTTGATTTTGAGTGGCCTACCTGATGCAGCTAGTTAAGCTAAAAATTACAGTTTATTCTGCTGCCTTTTTTGAATTATTTACAACCAGATCATTTGTATGTGTGGAGTTTCAGCTGCAGAGGTGAAACTATCTTGCCTGTGTGCATCTACTTTTGCAGGTGTTGCAGCGGGGCAGATGTACACATACCCCGCTCGCTGCTGGAGGAAGAAGAGGCGGCTCCACAATGCCACGGACCCCCGCCTGGGCATCTATGGCCTTCAGCTCGGTAAGGCTCCTCCCCACTCACCCATCGATCTCCGCCCCCCTGCCTGGCTCTCCGCCTCCTACCAGCTTCTAAATCACTGGTGCTGATCTGAAATGATCTCACCATAAGCGAATGACTCTCTCTCGGCGCACAGAGCAGGATGGCAGATATTTTTGCTTCTTTCCAGAAGATAAATGAAATGTGGCTGTGTCCTCCACGGCTGGTAAACTTGTTTTGTGAGAAGTAGAACACGTAATTAGATTTACCACTGCTGGGAGCGTAGAGACAGAGACCGGCCACAGTAGACAGTATTTAATAAATGTTAGGGAATGGAGTTTGGCCTTCAGTGGCTGCCACTTGAAACGACTCACTCAACACATTCCAGCTGTCCTCTACATTTTTCTACTCTCCAGCTCCCTTGCTGATTGGTTTTGTTGTTCTGTTTTTGAGGCTTTTGTCACAGCGTTAGTCGACGACGGGCTCCGTGTTGTGACTAGTGTTGCTGAGCTCCTGCAGCCGCTCCATTCTGTTTCCCAAATCTCGGGGGGATGTGAGGGATTTTCATGCAAACTCATCTTTCTTTTATCTTTTCAACAGTTTCTGTCAAAACATGTAACATTATCATGTGCTAGCAGAAATCCCTAAGACCCAACCCAATTTTTGGAAAGTTTGAAAAATGAGGGGGGGGGCCCATCTTGGAGTAGAATAGCAAAATCCTGCAATAACTCATGAGCTGAGTCTTTGTTTCCTAAAAACACCCCATTGTTGTCTATTGTTTTCCTCTGCACCCGCTCTGGCTTAGGCTTCACCACCACCAACTGTCCCTTCCCCTCTCCAACAACAATGGCTTGCATACGTGCCGTCTGCAGGAGCCCGGCAGAGGTGAAACGAAGCCTGATTGAACCTGGCGTCTCGTCCGCGGAGCACGTAGCGCACCCGGCCAGAGGTGGCCGGCACAGGGCAGCAGCCAGCGTCTGTGTCGCTGTCTAACTGATGGTGTGCTAAAGAGACTGGGGCTGCATGCAGAATCAGCTCCCTGCTGCAGGCTGCTGCCAGCTCTATTTTTAGCCCCCCAGCTCCCTTGGGTTTAGACGGAGGGAGGGAGAGAACGAGCGAGGGTGGAGGTGGTTGGGGGGGGGGTGGCGGTTGTCTCGTCGCGGAGAGTTGAAAGTCAACGTGTGCAGACACAATGGTGAGGGGCTGCTGCCACGTGGTATCTGCTTTCCTTACTCCTACCTTTTGTCTTCCTCATACCCCTGCAGTCTGCCGTTTTTTTATGTCTTAATATTCAGCAAAAAGTCTCCCTATTGTGTGTAGTTGTAAAATGAAGGGCTGATGGAAAGCTAGATAGTGGGGGGGGGGCTTGGGCTTTTGAAGTGGCTACTCTCCATAAACCAACTGAAAGATCATGCAGCTCTCTTTTGGGAAGAGTTTGTGTGACTAAGATCTGTCTGCCTGTCACTTTTGTTTGCTTTACAGAACCTGCTCGCCTCCTACGATATTTGTTTATAAACACACTGTAGGAGGAAATACCTTGCAAAATATTCACAACCCTTTTAATGTTTGCACATTTTATTATGTTAAAGCTGAAGCTTCAGTGTATCCTAATTTGTTAGAAAAATACAAAGTACTTGGAAAATAATACATGGTTTTAAAGTTTGTAATGCCAAATAACATTCTGGAAATTGTGGCACACATTTGTGTTCATTCCCCCAGAGTCTGTGTTTTGTAGAATCGCCTTTTTATTGCAAATGCAGCTGCAGGTTTTGTTTGTACCAGCTTACTACATCTATAAACTACATTTTTACTCATTCTTTGTCATGAAACTGCTCAGTCAGACTGGATGGAGAATGTCTCTGAACGTCGGTCTTCAAGTTTTGCCACAGATTTTCAATTGGATTTAGGTCTATATTATGGAAACATATGACGTTGGCAGCATTTTAACTCCATGTTTAGTATGGTCATCCTGTGAAATTTTTTTCAAGTCTTTTGCAGCTTTCTTCCAAATTTTCCATTTATTTAGCTCCATGTATTTTCTCATCAAAAGTAGGGATGCTTTTTTGGGAAAGCATCCCTGCAGCATGATACTGCCCCCACCATGTTTTACAATTGGAGAATTAGATACTGTGTTTTTAGTTATTGTTTATCTGTGTTATGCCAATGTGAAACCAGTAATTGCGGATTCAGTCAGTCCTTATTGAGGATAAACGTCTAAGGCTAGAGAATTGCATCATTTTCCTTTGTGATATTTGTATGATTCCTAATAAATTGCTTTTGTCCTTCGATCAGATGGTGGCCTTATGTCCAGAGACACTTTGCCCACCCAGGGCACCACACTGGAGGCTCTTCTGCGAGGAGAAGGTCTGGACAAGAGGAACAACTCCAAGAATGATGAGGAGAGCCTGCTAGAGATCCAGGTTGGACAGACACCGTTGTAACCTAAATGTTTGCAAAACAAAAGCAACTAAAGCAGACTGCCTCACAGCTGGTTAGTAAATGTATCTGGGTGACGAGCAGTTGACATAAAATGTTGGAGAAAATGGAAAGCTTCAGTGCTTTTTTTTTTGTTTTGTTTTTTTGTCCGTTATTTTATCAGTGAAGACTTTGGTAAACCTAAACTTATCTCGATATCACACATTCCACCAGCAGCATGTGGAAACAGGCTTGTTTACAGGAAACAGGAATCTGTTAAGCTGCTCTCTCCATTTAAAACTAAAGTTAAAATAAAAGGTTGTTGGCTGATTTAAAATATCAAATTTTGCTTCAGATATTTACAGCTCCATTCAAATCTCTCTGTCTTTCTGTTTCAGAGGGTTCTGGAAGCAGATGCAGCAGAAGACGCTTTCAATGACGACGATGACTACGAGGTGGACACTCCCAAGCGGAGACATCAAGGAAAGGGAAGAGTAAGTAGCTGGAGGGCGCTCTGCAATCATCTACTGAAGTGGCAGTTTTCTTCTGTAATGATATTTAAATCTGTGCAATTGCCCGAAGGTTGAATGTGTATGTTGGAGTCATTAATAGCAACTTTATTGTTTCTTCTGCTCAGGGCCGGGGTTCAGGCCGCAGGAGGACGGATCTGGATGATGATAAGCCATATGTCTGTGACAGTAAGCGGAGAAAAAAGTCATGATTTTCAGAAAATAACATATGCAAAAATAAATACTTGTTCATTCAAAGTACTCTTTGTGCACATAACGTGCTTGCTGTTGCATATTGACTGAGTATTTTGCAGAAAATCTATTGTTCTTTTTTGAAAAAACTCAAAACAAAAGGCAGTTTAAAAACAAACACAGATCATGAAGTCCCAGTCTTAATGCAGTCACATCCAGCTGGTTCGCTTAAGCTGAAACCAGGCATCCTCTGTCATGATCACCTCAGGTGTCCCTGCATATTCAAGTTGCATGTGGAAAATCCAAGCAAGAGAGTGTTGGATTTTACTGCAGTGTGTCTGCTTGTATAACCAATTTTCATTCTGTTTGTTCTGTCATTTTCTTTTGTTTCAGACAGATACAAACAAAAGCAAAATTCAAAGACTTTGACCTCAGGTACTGTTTTTTTTTTTTTTTTTTTTTGTTGACTTCTTTTAGCTTTTTTAAATTGTGTTGAAGCACTGTTGTTTGTTATCTTAGTTTTCCAAAGCTTGAAAGTATTATGGACTGAGTACCAGTATTAAGGTGTACTAAGGTGTTCAGAAAGTGTAAAAGCCGTAAAGTATTTTTAAATGATATGCAATAAAAACTGTCAAAGTGAGCAGGGCTTCTCTGGCTGTGTGGAGCATTGAGCAGGGTCTTTACACAGTCTGGAAAAATTTTCCAGGTTTGGATTTTTGTGGAAAAGAAAAATATGTATAGGAGAATATTGGCATTTCCAGGTTTTATTTTCTACTTCATTGTCATCATCAGGGGTTTCCAGTTCCAGACCTCCAGAGCCACTGTTTGGCAGCTTTTAGATGCATTCCTGTGATGCGTTCTTAAACTTTCTCCAATACTGGAACCCTGGCCTAATTGCTTCCTTCCTTCCCTCCTTCCTTTCTTGCTTCTTCCTATATTACCTTGTGTCATTCTCTCTGTCATTTCATTTTTTTCTGTCTCCTTCTGTCTTTCCTTGTATCTTTAAGCTCCCTCAGCTTAATCTTTATTTCCTCCCAAATATTTTGAAGACAGTTCTATTACAGCAATTTCTTCCATGCTTTCAGATGCTACTTTTCCCCTGTTGTAACACAAAAACTATTTTAGTAATATTGCTCCTGTGTGTTCTGCAGTATATTGTCTAACTTGCAGACGCAATAAAAATGAGCTGTTTTTATAAGATGAACAAGACTTTGAGCTCAGTGCGCTCTGTTTTTTTTTGCAGTCTGTACAAAGCGATACAGAAACCGCACAGGACTCAGTTACCACTACACTCATTCCCACCTGGCAGAGGAGGACAGAACCGGGGAGAGAAGCACGGTGGCGTCCCGTTCCCCCACTGCGCCACAGACTGTCCGGCACAAACGTAAGACCCCCAAACTTAAGCTCTGAAATGTCAGCCTTTGGGAAATGTGTTGGTAGTAAAGTACTAGTGGTTTTCTAGTACCACTAGTAAACCACTCGTTTACTAGTGGTTTACATTTGGTGATGTATGAACATCTATTTTTGAAATTCTTACTTTTATAGTCATAGTTTTGAGATTTTTAGGTCACAACTTAGAGATGCGAAGTGAAACTTATAACTCTGTAGTTGTGAAGTATATGATTGAAAGTCAAAATATTAAGCTTGTTTTTCAAAATTATGACCCTGGGTCTTTGTTTCTGTGTCATAAGTCATGTCAGATTTGTGTCTTATCAATATGACTGAATCTCTTAAAAATGGCTTTGACATTAAAATGTCCTTGTATCTCATAATTATGTCTTTAAAAGACAGAGCTGGAACTTTGTCTTTAATAAAGGTTGTTTTAATATAAATGACTTTGAAAGTAAAAATTTTAATTTGCATCTAATAACAGACTTGTGACATAATTATCACTAACAAAATTGACTCTGAGACTCCGGACAGCAAAAGTGTAAATTATGAATTCTTTATTAAAATTATGTCAATAGAGATTGTTTTTTCTTTTAAAGAATAAAATATCTCATGAAACTTTTACTCTCATAATTAATGAATCTGAAGATTAAAAAAAAAACTTCCATAACTGAGGCAATGGAAGAAAAATCTGACTTTATATTGTAATTATGGCATTAAGATATGACTTTCCATCTTATAATGATGACTTATGAATTCTGACCAACCACATAAAGTACACAGCAGTGTTTTTGTTTTTGAAATGTATAAAGTTATAGGATATTGTTGTGATACAAGAATCAAACATGGCGAACCAACATGTAGCTTTATATTGTCCAAATCTAGAACTCAACCCAGAACAACCGGAAGCAACATTTAGTTTCATACTTACTAATAGAATCAAACCTGGAGAACCAACATCTAGTTTTATCAGAACAAGAATTCAGAGATTCACCTACTAGTTTATAGGGACTACTTATTCTTATTAAACAATATGTAGTTTTATACTTTTGTCTTTCTTTTGGTTTGCTTTGTTTGTATTTCCTTCTAACTCATGTAAAGCACTTTGAGCTGCAATGCGCGATATAAATAAAATGCCTTACAATACATCAAATAGGATCACATTTGGATGAGTCTTTAAAAAACACTAACTTGCTTCGAGTTGAACTCTATCCTGAAATCTTTTCAAGGTTCAAAGGTTTCTGGTGGAACCACCATTCCCAACAACTACTGTAATAAATGCCATGGTGCAAACAGGAAAACGGGTAAATCTGGGTCTCCCTGCGCAGCCTGCCAATGCACAAGTGAGTTAACTTGCTCCTATGCACAAAGTAATCGCCTACATCAACTTCAAAATGCTCAGAATGGTTTACGTAGGTAACTTTCTCATGGTCTAAGTTGCCCCCCTCTGCTCTGCATCCCAGCTGGTGGTGGGGAGGAGAAGGAAGACGGCACATTCGCAGCAGCCGAGGAGCTTTTTGGCACCACCTCAGAGAGCGACACCTCCACCTTTCACGGTTTTGAGGACGACGACCTTGAAGAACCGGCCGCCGCAAATAGCAACGGGATATCCAGCCGCCACAGATAGACTTGTTAGATTTCAACTGACACTTTTTTTCAAATATATATATGGATTACCCTCCGGCAAAAATCAGCTGCTTCTTTTTCAAATTTTTGTTCTTGGTTTTGTTTTCAGAAAGCACAAAGTGAGAGTTTCCGGACAGAAATGCAAGTGGTATTTTATCTACTGAACATTGTTGAATAATTTATGGAGACATTTTTTATATATATTAATATAGGGTATAAACGTACCTTTAATGCAACAAACTATCAATGTTTCCTAAAAAAAAAAAAAAAACCTGTGTAAAACAGAAGATGCTCTTGGTGTGCTTTTAAAAAAATTCTTCCCTTCTCAACGTTGGTAGAAGAAGCAAAAAGCTATGAACAAATGCAAACACTGGAGAAATTAGAGACGGTGAATTTTTTAAAGTGATGAGTTTGGTTGGTGATCGATTTTCTTTGAGGACGATACTTGCAATCGAAGATCTTCTGGGACTTTGAAGGCGTCTTCTTCTACACTCACTCTGGGTTGAATGTGTGAAAGTGAAGGAACTAAGGAAAATTACAAGCCACTGGAAATATTGGAATATGAAAGTCTTTTTTTAATTATTTTCACGGAAAGGGACATAAAAAATGAAAGGTAAGCCAAGTAGTAATCAAATAATCAGACATATTAACAAGTTAACTTTCCTGCATGATTACTGACCTTTAACCTTGTTTACCTGCAAGGCCTTCAAAATTATTTATGCTTCCGAGTTTTGTGTTTTAACCACAACCTTCCATGTATTTTATTAGATTGTTTTTTATGTGCAAAATGCATACACATAATGATGTGGAAGGGAAATTATGATGAAGCATATTTTTCATAAAGCATCCTTTTCACATATAATCTGAAAACTGTTGTGCTTTCATATTTCTCCTCTTTTGAGTAAGATAACCCTAATTAAAGTACAGGTCCTTCAGGTGTCACCAAACATCAAATGGTCACCTTGTCAATACTTTAACAAGCTTCCTTGCCACTTCTGAAGAAATGCATCCTTGCAGCATGATGCTACCACTGCCATGTTTCTTTTTTTGGGGTGATGTGTCTTAGTTTTTCATCTCATGTTATGAGATGGAAGTTTGCAGGACCTCTTATGGTTTTGGCATTGTTGCTACTCTTTCTTAAAGGTCAGCTGCTTGGAGTGCAGAACTAGCATCTGTCCTGCTGTGAGGGCTGCTAGCTCAGCCAGTCAGGTTAGCTGGACGGCCATGTTTTGGTGGGTTTTGTGGTCGGGCCTTACTCTTTTCTGTTTTACAAAGATGGACTGAAAAAGGCCTTGTGAGGTATTCTCTAACAAACATCAGAGGCTTTCACGCAACAGATGTGTTTATGCTGATTTTGGTCATTTATGAAGGCACACTGCATTTTATTTAAGGGTATCAGAGTAAATGGTGTGGAATTTCACACTTGCATTTGTGTAAAAAAAAAAAAAAGTAAAAACATGTAAATTGTTACTTGCAATTAACAATTGCATAACCACTTTTTGTTAGTCTGTCATAAGTTGAAGTTTGTGGTTTTAACATGACAAATGCACTGTGTTCCCCGTTTTTCTCTAACTACGATTGTCTATGATGCAGGAGCAGTGAGCACATTGCCATGTTGCCCAGGGACCAGGGGATGACCAGTGAAGAAGAGGATTTAACCCTCAAACTATTGAGCCTCCTCGTCTGTCCTGATCTGGGCTCAGAACACGCGACTGAAGCTGCCTTCCATGAGCAGCGAGGCTTAATTCAAGCAACTGCTCCCCTGATATTATGTATGGAACGCCTTTGAAACATTTGAAATGTGAGCATCCGGCCTCATTTTCTCCTATCTGCACTGTGCTGGGAGCTCCTGTCTGAACTATGGGAACACTAAAGGCCAGGCCTTTGGATGGGTTGTACCTGACCGGCCCATGGGGCTGACCCGCCTGACCCTCCTGCTCTGTGACCATGTGTCTGCCCTGATACAAGAAGACGCCATCATCCTGAACACTGTGCTAGCCTGCCGCTCTGCACTGAAAGCCAGCTTTGATAGCCATGACTCCTCCAACCTGATCGGACCAGTGACCCCCATCTGACCCCTTCGCTGACCTGCAGCCATAGAGCCGGTGCTCACCTTCACCTCTATTACATGCAGACCTCTGAACTCCGTAACTATCTTACTTTGACAGTTTTTCTTTTCCTGATTTAGTCTGTTTCTGAAGTTGATCTTTAACAAATCACAGCAGTCCTTCTCACTGTTTTGCATGCTTTCTCTGCTGTACTAAGTTTTTCTTCATTTCTGTCTGTCTGTACTGATACCTCTGTCTGATCAGGTGCACAATACTCACAGCTACTCAGGCATCTTTTTGTTTCCTGGTGATTGTTCAGCTTCTTAGCTCAGATCAGTGATTGTATTCAGCTGACGAGGAGAGACCGCGACACCCGCACCTTGATTTTCTTTTCCTTTTTTTTTCTTCTCATTTTTAATAAACACCTGCAAAGGATCCTGGGAGGCAGCAGTCGGATGCCACACCTGCAATAACAAGCTTTACTTGTTTGCTGATTTTCTTTGAACTTCTATGCGTTTCATATGTAAAGCTTAAATAGAAAAAAGTCCTTTTGGCTGAAAATGTTCACACCCTAAATGAGAGGGGAAACTACATTCGTGGTTTGTGAGGGTCCTGATTTCTTTCTGACATTTAAAAGGTGCTTCCTGTACTGTATCATGAAGCTGTTAGGTCCAAAGGTTGCACATACTGTTGCAGAGGTGTGTGTGTGTGTGTGTGATAATTCAGCATCGCTACTCCGTTATTCCTGTACGTCTGTTAGGACTTGTTTGTGCATTCAAATCATCTCTCCTCACTTCCCTCAGGGACCCCCCTTTCTTCACCCAACTTTTTTTTTAGTTTTTTTTACCTTTTAATCTCTGCTGGACAAAAACATGCTTCTGAAACGTGTCTGTTATCTTGTCTTCCCGTATAACAGTTATGTAACGTTTCCGTTTGAACATGGGGTCAGTGTGTCTTATCTTCCAAAGTCACTCCACTAAGTGAAAGACGTGTGTCCTAACCTGCTAAATGTTGCAAATACTAACAGGTAAAGTGCTCGCATCTCTAAACAAGAAGCTAAAAATATAAATATCTGCTTAAAATAAAGCGTCACCTTTTTCTTAAAGAGCCGGTATACCTCGTCACAGACACAGCAATAGGCCCTGGAGCTCCTTGAGAAGCCTGCCGAGGGAGAGAGGCTGAGAGGATCTGGGTGCAAACGGAGCCATGAAGAGATGAAATGGACACGACCGGTTGTTGCTTTTGTTCCCGTTGTTTTTTTTTTTGATTTTTTTTTTCTTCTGCTGTAAATAGAAGTCAAAAAGGAGAGAATGAAGAAGTGTTTGTTTGGTAAACTATTTTTATTGTTCTGAAAAAATAAATACAAAATAAGGAACACGTGCAAGCGAGTGATTTTTTTATTTTTTATTTTTTTTTGCTTGAGGATGACGAGTCATTTTGAGCTGATCAGGAGAAAAGATCCAGACTGGATCAATACGTTTCAGCGACCTACAGGAAGAACTGATGTTTGGGTTTGCTACACTGCAATATGAACTCTGCAATGATACGTTACGATTCTAGAGCAGGTTGGTGTTGCTTCACAAACATGTATTGTTGGAATCGTATAAACAGCAAAGTATTTTTATCCTAGTTTTAATTTAAATCAAAATGGATAAACCAACACAAATTAGTGCATCATTTTGAGATGATGTGTATTCACTCCCTTTACTCTGATAATACAACCAAAAGTCAGCTGCGTCCTAATAAGTTCCTGTGAGAAATAAACTGTGTATGATGAAGCCACGTATTTGACGTCAAAACAAGTGTTATGGTTTAGGATTAAACGAATACAATATTAGATGTTTTATCAATTGTGCACATGGCATCAAAACTCGGAAAAATGTTTTATAACTTGAATATCAGTTTTAAGAAATTAATCAGAAAGGTGCATTGTATGGTTATAAGCATGGTTCTTTTTAATTTTTTAATTTATTTTTTTTAAGGATACATTACCTTTATTGGCAAAAATGTGTTAAATGCATTGAAATAGATCAATCTTTTATTGCAGTAGTATATTTAAAATGATAAAATAATACAACCTTAATTTGAGTTAGTTTATTCATGGCAAGAAAGAAAATCCCATAGCAAGTAATTGTTTTTAATAAATCCATCAAGCCCACACTTAATGACAACTCTTACAGTTCAAATATGTAAATGATGCATTTTTTTCCTATATAGTTACTTTTTCAACTTTTACTTATAATCCATGTCTTCCTGTTTCCTCATGGTGTAAATATTACATCACAGAAATGTATTTCTCTTGGCAACTCTTCAAGAACGTACATTCGAGTTAATGTATGTTGTGTGGTGTGTTGATTTCTATAAAGTAGAAAATAGCTACAAGAAAAAGGCTAATTAGCTGACCCGTTGACCATCAGAGCAAAATAAAATAAAAAAACATTTGATGTAATGATGGCTCATCTTATAAATTATGTCTCACCATTTGCAGACTTTGGCAGAACAAATCACTGGATTCAGCCAAGGGTAGTTTCTGTAGAAGCAGCGACTCTTGTCTTTTTATCTTCAAAAGGATCTTTGAACCAAAGACTTCATGGCATTATAAGCCCTAATACCAGGATATATATATATATATATATATATATATATATATATATTCCTCTCTCAGACCGCAACCCAACTTCCTCCATTATTATTATTATTATTATTATAGTCACAGTTCTGATTACAGACGCTCTCAGTGAGTGCGTCTGTATATATATATATATATATATATATATATATATATATATATATATATATATATATATATATATATATATATATATAATTCACTGTTGAGGATAATCAAAAAGACAATAAATATGTAAAAGAAATGTAAAAATAAAAAAATGAGTTATCATAGGCTACTGCAAAAGAGGAATCTTGCTACGCATTTGCAGGATTGCTACGACCAGCAGAACAAACACTGTAAAACTGAAACCAAAAATTCAAACACACTACAGAAATATTCATTTTTGTTTGATTTAGATTTTTTGCTTTTTGTGTAAATGCGAGACTCTTCCAGCTTATTTTTCTCCCATGAGTCAGAACAGCAAACGGCAGCAGAGAGCAGACAGGTCCAGAGATTTTTATTATTTGGTACCCGTGAACAGATAACAAGTGCTTTGAGTGTTTTAGAGTGCCAGTAGTTATCTTGCTGATCGAGAAACTAAAAGCACAAAAATGCCCTGATTATGTAACATGCATAGTAATGTGCTCGCATCATACTAAAGTGTGCTTTCGGATAATGAAATGTAACCAGTTTTTTTAAATGTACAATGCACTTGGCACGCAGTGTCACCATGTTTGTGCTGAGGATAACATTTGGTACATAGACTCGACTTAAGCATCTCTCTACCTTACATTTAGGAGGTTACTGGGTTAGGTTAATAAGAATAATTAGCGTCATGACTTGTACAGTGCATTGCAAAGACTACTAAAAAATAACCGATGAGACTTAGTCAACGGCGCGTTCTAGTTTTTCACTGTTGCAGTCAGTGGCCTCCAGGGGGAGCTGTGTCCCAGCACTTCTTGTGTGTAGAAGAAGGCAGCAGCCACAATGAAGCAAAGGGGCCTCATTGCTTCCTCTTCGGTCCATTTCAGATTTCAGATGTCCATTCATTAGTGAGTCCTGCTCCAGCTCAGTCCCCTGCACTTCATCGTGCTCCAACATGCACCATTTTCCACATGACAAACACTCGACAGTTATCAGACAGAGAGAAATAAAAAATGGGTAATTGTTTCAGAGAATAACAGTTGAGATATCCGTGCAACAAAACAGAAGATGTCCCTCACAGGGCAGCAAGTCATCAAAGGATATAATTAGAATGTAACCAGAATAGATTCATTACACACAGATCTTTGTTTCTGTTAAGATTACGAGTTAGCATAAAACCAAGTTCAAAAGAGGATTAAAAAAAACCTGAAATGTTATTTTATTGCCCACTCAGCCAAAGAGAAGAGTGCTGACATGGTCATTGTCCACTAGAATGTTATTGATAGCTTGCACAATGAGGAAAGTGTGGTGTTAAAGAACATTGATAGAAAGTTGAGTGGAAGGAAAATCTTTGATTGAGAACAGTGATAACCAAAACAATGAAGCAATGCAGATTCAAGGATTTGGAGAAGATTCTCAAGACGTGGACAACTGCTGAAATTTGTGCTTTGAGAGCCATCACACACAGATGAACCCAGGACATAATCTACAACTTTCAAGCCAGCTCTCAACCACAGACAATTTCAGAAATGTCTTAGCTGGGCTAAGGACAAAACTCTGGGCTCAGGAAGCCAAAGTCCCTCTTCAAGGTTAAAGTAAATTTAGAGTGAAGCCACACAATGGAGCCATATCCTGGTATCAGCCCACTTCAATTAGTGAATGTATCCACGAGGAGATTTTTAATGCTTCCATTTTCTGACTAGTTTTAAGGAGATGTTGTTTTATGTCCCAGCGAACAGGACTATCTTAAATTTAATACAGAATAATCTTCCTAATTTATCAATATGAAGATGAGAGACACTAAAGCCAACAATACAGACAAGCTAACGGCTGCTATCAAAGAAACCTGGGCTACCTAACTCCGGCGGCTGATTATCTCCATGCCATCCTTCATTGACGCAGTAATTTATGTTAAAATACCCCAGACTAAGTACTGGAAGCACATACTGTGTTATAAATCCATTTTCAAAAATTTTGTTCTAATCATACTGTTCAAATATTTAATTTGACAGAAAGTGAAATTTGGGGATTTCACTGACGAGCTACAATAATTCATCAAATTAACAGAAATAAATACTTAAAATGTATACCTCTGTGTGTAATGAATCTACAAACAAGTTTCCAGTCAGTCTGTCACTCGGTACCACACGCAATATGAGATATCACACCCTTGGCTGACTTTTGCTGTGAGTGCTTTAGCTTGATGCTAATTCCTGAAACAGGAAGCTCCAAAGAGCACAGGACAACTTGCAGTCACTGCTCTTTGGGAGGATATGCCATTCAGACAGCCTTGGCTAACACTGATGAGACAAACGGGCTTACAAAGAGCACCGGCTGCAGTTAGCCTGTTCCAGAAATGTTCGAACTAGAGTATCACTGTGACGATGGTGGCATTATGGTTCTTTGGTCACATGTTATTTGCCTAAAATCATGATTAGGACATGCAAGGGCGTGATGTCCCATGCTTCATGTGTTCTGCCTCATTCCCCTCCTCCAGGTCGCTGTAGTTAGGTTGGACTGAATTACTTGAATACATGTACTTTTTTATTACCGTATGTTCAGACTTACTTAAATGCACCTGCATCATCTTTTAACATGATGTATTCACAGCACAGTGGAGTCCTGAAACACTGTTGACGGTCCTGTGGTTTATGCACCACTAGATGGAAGCTCCCATGGCACTGAAGACTTTCAGCACTACTCTAAAACAGTGTTTCCCAACCCTGGTCCTCAAGGCACACTGACCTGCATGCTTTAGATGTTCCCCTGCTTCAACACACCCCATTCAGATGACTGCAATTCAGCAAAACCCTTTTAATCAGCCATCAATTGAAATCATGTGTGCTGAAGCAGGGCAACATCTAAAACATGCAGGTCAGTGTGCCTTGAGGACCAGGGTTGGGAAACACTACTCTAAAACACTGACCCCGGCAGCATACGGATCTTATTTTCTAAATATTTTGCGACACTAAAAGCTCAAATCACAATGTTTCACTTAACCGTACTAGTGAGTCACGCTTTTAGGCCTCTAAGGTATTCGCGCAGACTTTTGGAGTTGGTTAAGTTTATGAGCAGTCAACCAAACCCACCTTATAGGCACAGGTCTCATTACAAAGCGGCGCTGCTAAAACGTGACTCTCAACGAGGACATCAGGATGAAACATGCATCAGTGCCGTATGGTTGCTACATTAAGCCCTTATGTCAGATTTTGGAATGTAGTGAAGATTGAAGAATCTGCTTTTTGTATAAATTGAGGGTCTGTACTCTTACTGATCACCAGACTTTTCTTACTTACTTCAATAAAGACATTATGATGGATGATTTACAGATATCAAAAGAAGCTGGGTGGACTTTTCTTCAATGTTTCAGATTTGTTTGTTTTTATTGCTGACTGCCTTGTGAGAACAGATGCACACCTCCTTTTAACATTTATGGCCCCAAAGTGTTGTGGAAAACACAAATGAAAGAATATGAAAACAATAAAATGAATAAGCCAAGTCAAGCCGGACAACCGTTTGCCGTTCTGGGTGACGAAGACAGGGCAGTATTAGTTTGAATGTGCTTTTTCTTTTACACCGCATGCCGTGTGATTCATTAGCTGAGGATCGTCTTGTAGGCATCGTCTCTTCCGCAGTGGTTCTGTTTGGGTGGTTCGGCCCAGTAGATCCAGCACTGCAGCAGCAGAACAGCAGCAGACCTCGAAGCAGTGTCCGAGAGCCTCCACGGCAGCCCTGTGCGCCCCGGCTCCGCAGTGCGCGCCCCTGCCCCGGCCCCTGGGTGGCTGTCAGCCCACCTGCAGGGTCTGATTGTGGCTCTCCAGGACAGGCTGTGTCAGGATGACTGCATAAGGCCTGTCAGACGCTTTCCCGTCAAAGACTTCCCCTGGAAAGTTAAATAAAAAAAGTAGTAATAACAAAGAAATCATTAGGAGTCTGATATGCTGACAGGAGAAGTAATCTACAAACTACAAAGCCGCTAATCTCTTAAAACATTTCCCACCTCAAATTTTCTATTGTGTTCTTCTGTTTCCAGATGGCAATTAATCCACGTTCATCAAGGAGAAAACAATATTATATATTAAGTTGCAGTCACCTATCACATAGAGGCCAGGATGATATAACTTGAATGTGAATCAGTACACAAATTAAGGTGTTTAAAAGGTACTTTGAGGTATAGTTTTAAGTTGAATGAGTGGGTATCAATGTTTGAAGTGAAATAAATACTTGCTGCTAGTTACAAATGGGTATTACAGCATCCGTCAGGTTTTGTGTTTGGAACAAAACTGTTTATCTTATTTATCAATGTCATACACAAATGTCCACTATATAAAACAATAAAAACAATAACATTTTGCTCACAATATTTCTACTTTCTGCTTGCAGTATGAAGGTTTTTATGTTTCAGTGTTTTTAAAATGGAGTTGAGGCAAAGTCCAAGCATAAAACAGTTCAAAAATAGTAAAAAAAAAAAAAAAAGATCTATTTCTAGTATGGCTAATTTAATTGTAAAGCAGAATAAAATGTTTAAAATTCATTGAATGCTTGTTACATCATGCTTACTGTATATAGCTTAAATATAAAAAATAAATAATAAATTAGCAAATTAATTTCCTTTAAAATATATACATGTCTTATGTTCTGTGTATAGTCTGGTTGACTGTGACCTTATTTTTCAAAAAATGTAATTCATTTTACAACCGCAGTTTTTCTTAAATAAAAAAAAATGCTTCAGTATCAACACTTATTATTTTAAATGACAGAAAATTAATTACATTTTCTTAACATGAGTAAAAAAATAAATAAAAAAAATACCTTGACTTAATCATTGTTTAAAGTATTTTAAAATATTTCAAAACTCATGAAATCACGTTTACCAAAAAAAAATGAATACAATCAAAAAATTTAAGGAGGAAACTTCTGATTGATCTAATATGGGAGGACCCAGAGATTTACTTTGGCGCAATCACTCACGTCACTGTAATAATCTCTCGTTCACACAAACACATGCTTACACACGTTTAGAAAGCCACAACAGAGTGTAATATGGTTGTAATTGCAAAAGCCACTGATAGTGAGCCAGCCAGTGTGGTTTCTGTGATATGAACAGCCGCAGCTCCAAATGACTTACCACGCTGCGGGTGAACTTCTCCAAGGAGGTGCGACGACCTTGTTCAGTGTCTGCTGGCTGCTGTTTTGGGAGGGGGGGGAAGCAGGGTGAGTGTTTGGGTCAGGAATGGGTGTTGACGGGAGGAGGGTTGGCAGTGGTGTCAATAGTGCAGGGAATAAAATAAAAAAAAGAGGAGGCCAGGCATTGCAGAAAGCGAAGGGCCCAGTGCAGGCAGAGCGAGATGGGGTTACATTTGGGGAAAAGGGTGTAGGATCAGTGAAAGGCCAGCAGAGGGAGCAGTGTCCAAATGAGAGAGGGCAGAAAGGCTGGCATGAACAGAGGAAGCTGTGATCTGATGAAAAGCTCCATATTACACAATTAAACAGCTAAGAAGGTTTTGAGAGCCTAAGCTCTACAGGAAGCACAGGTTACAGCAATAGACACATCAAAACAGGTTGTTTTTGACATCAAACAATACATCGCTCTATAAAAGATGTCTTGTGTAGTGTTGTTTGAGTTTGTTTCTTCCGTTGGTTCTTAGAATGCTTGAGCAGATTCTCTGCTCTTACATTTGAATCACACTGCAGTCTCACCAATGTAAAAACTGAATTAATGTTCTGGTGAAGCATCACTGCCCTAACACAAATAGGCAGAAAGAGGCTCATAAGCACGACTTTATTTACAATATTTGCAACTATTAACATGGTTTACCTTTATTCCTGAAAGAAAGAATGTTTATGTGCATCTTTATACAGGGTGTTTATAGTCAAAACCAAATCAAAACTTCTTCATCCTAAGGGGCTTTTTTTCCTTACTTTATTGTGCCAAAAAAACCTAAAAACAGTTTAGGACGCACAAATAAAACATCTTTCCAGTGTTTATCAAGTTGATAAGTCATTTTTAAATACACTTTTCTGACATGACGAGTCTTCATGAGACAGCAACCTGGATGACCATATAAGGAATGACGGCAAATAGTGTTATGATGATGAAACCAAACTGATTTAAAGGACTGAGGACATTTATTACCTTCTTCTTGGGTTGACAGTGATTTGTTATGCCTTGATGTCTGAATTTGTTTTTTCATGTTTCTTCACTTTGGTCTTGGAAATATACATGTATTTTTGACGTACACTGCTGAGAATGTTACGGAGTGAAAATAATGAAACAGAAGATTTGTTTTTTGAAGAAAAAAGACTGAACCTCCTACATAAAAACCTGGCTATCTGTGAACTAGGTTATAACATGGTTACAAGCTGTTTTGATCTGATTTGCACCTTTGGCTTCTAAAAGGAAATATTAAGACACCATTCAATGAACTGCATCATAAAGAGGAAAAAGTTTCTTACTACAATTAATACAAATCTTGTTCTTGAATGTGTGTAAGAACCAGGTTTTGCACGTGAAACCCATCAATATCCCACAAAATGTAGCTCTTCCTTTGCAGAAAGGGTACATTTATATATGCCAGTATTAAAAGTGCAGATATTACAAGTATTGTTCTATTTATCACTGGATTGTTCTCCTTTACTAATTAAAATACGTATTTTTTTAATTCTTGACTTTTTTTTCTTACTTTTAACCTTGTGTGAAACATGTCGTCATAATCTTAGACTAACACAAGTCAAATTTGTAATTTGAACTTGCACTAATTCCAGGATTTAAGCACATAAGTATGAATTTCAACAGATATTAAGCAGCTAAAATAACATTTTTGCCACCAAAATATTTCAGAATTCTCATAAGACATAAAATCCTTTAGGCTCAAAGCAGAACGTAAAGGATGCAACCCAACACTCTCTTTTTCAAGCCTAGCGTTATTATTAAATTATAAACAAAGAATCAAACTAGTTTGAGAAATGCAGGCAGAATGTGGAGCGGAGGTCCGAGTCAGGGCTACAGATGAACTCACCTTTTTTCTGGCTGACAGGAGATCTTGGTAGATGTTGGATCGCAAAAAGCGTGCATAGCTGTCACTTTTCATGAGCTTGAATATGTGCTCCTGCAGCAGGAAAAGAAAAAAGATGAATTTGTGTAGCATGAAGACAGCAAGAAAAATACTGATGTATAATTAGGGAGACGCTGATGCAGACAGTATGCTCAGCCACCCTGAGTCAATGTTTCTGCTTTGACTAGATAAAAAGTGTGTTCATTGCTTTTTAAGTTTTGCCACAGATTATTTTAAGTTATTTTAAGAAAAAAAAAAGTCTGAATTTACCAACTTGTTTGACTGTACGTATAGGGATGGTGTGTTGAGGCAATGCACTAAGTTTTTTTCTTGAGGTAATCTGCTAATATCCATTTGAAGTCATTTCATAGGACATATTTCTCTCCTGCTCATAAACTGAACTGAATTGAAATCTCTTTTGTACTGAGGGGGCTTTCAGAAAGAATACGTTACACTGGATTTTATTTAGGATAAAGTAAAGTGTGCTGCATACAAATTCATCCCAACCCATTACCTTTTACTTCACAGTTATTCCCTGCTTTCTGTTGATACGCTACATAAAATCCCAATAAAATACATGGTAGTCTCAGATTGTAACGTGAGAAACGGGAAAGCACTTTTGCGAGGTTTTGTTTATTGATCCAGTCGCTGTGTGTGTGTGTGTGTGTGTGTGTGTGTGTATGAATGAGAGCTGCTGCTGCCAACAGCAGAGCAGAACTGAGTGATGTGCTGTCAGCCAGAGAAGCTGCGCATGACACATCGCCAGTGCATTTTAAGACCAATGTAATCCACTGTGAGCTGAGTGAAGGACCTATTCATGGTATTACTCGCCTCATTAGGCCCTGCCACAAACACACTCCGTCATTTTTTTTTTCTCTTTCCACTCACCCAGCATTTCCCCTCCCCTCTTAGTCACTTCTACAGTGAAAGGCTTTTTCCTTTGAGTAGATATTTCTCTGGTGTTTGTTGTGTTGTGTGTGTGTGTGTGTGTGTGTGTGTGTGTGTGTGTGTGTGTGTGTGTGTGTGTGTGTGTGTGTGTGTGTGTGTGCGTGTGTGTGTGTGTGTACATTCATGAAAACATGAAGTCACATGCAGCCATAAAGAGAGCCACACAGTCAACCTGAGCGTCTTCATAGCTGTATCGCCCGGGGTCTTTGAGGTTCTGGCTGGTCCGCTCGTAGCTGTGAGAGTCCAGGTTGATGGAGCTCGGCGCTCCCTCGGCCAAAAACTCCTGCCAGATCTCCTGGGCCCTGGTGGAAACCTCCTGGAGCGGCCGTCGCTTCAGATCCTGCACCGCTAACCAGAACCTACCACAGCGCGTTTCACAAGATTTTAATGTGAATCGGATATTTTTAAAGCTTTTCTGAAGAATCTTCGTGAAGCGCCGAGGAGAAGTCTCACCGCAGGTTCTCTGAGCTGAACTCTGACTCCAGGAACTTCAGGAACTGGTCCCGTCCCGCCGGGTCCTTCAGCGCCTCCTCCAGGGAGAACCCCCACTTCTTCACCCGCTGCTGACTGGGATCACGGCTGGTCAATGGGAAACAAATCAGAAGAGGAGATAGTTAAAATAAAAAGTCTGAGACTGGGATGTTGGTACACATTCGGGAATGCTGGAATTAACACATAGCAGCAGTTCCCTCACGTCAAAGAACCCCAGTTATACTGGACTAATGGCCAAAATCCACCAATCCCTGGGTTCTCAGCAACAAGCCTCACCTTGCCTCCATGTCCCAGAAGGTGGCGTCGTCACTAATCCATGGGTTCGAGGGCTCCACGCCCGATACAAAGGGGTCATATTCCATGAACTGCTCGGTGTAGGTCATCAGGCTGTCGGCCACTTTGGAAACCTTCATACAGTGTCTGTCAAGCTGGATGTTCAAAAATGTTATCTGAGGGCGGAAGGAGAAAGAGAGAAAAAAGGGGCTTAATAAGGGAGCGGCTCATCAGTCTCTGATTGTCTTTATGATGGATGAGGAAGGCAGATTGGTGGTAATGAAGTGTTGAGCATAATGTCACACTTACCTCCTTCTGAACATCCTCTTTGGTGGGCTTCCTGCTCGGCTGGGAACTGATGTGGATTGGACTTGGTTGGCTCTGGCCGTCGTCTGGCACTCCGTAGACCGACTGGAAAAAGTGAGAGAAAATGATAGACAGATATGGTGTTGTAATAATACCGCTGGTAGTGTCAACTTTATGTTTTTGGGTTTTTTGCCCCCCCCCCGTGTTTCTGAACCGAATATCTTCCTGATTTCAAAGTATAATTTTTTCTAACTGTTTGAAATTGAATCAGAATCTCTGCAGTCCTGTTGTCTGAAGTTATACGTGCAGAACTGGCCTCTTCCTCACTGCGTGGCCTTTCTGTCCATGCTGATCCAGGATTTATTTCACCATAGATAAAGACAGTCTTTTACCATCTTCACTGGCTTTTTCTCAAGGAAGGAATGTTTGAGAATTTGCCTTCAAATACTTCCACATCTGTGTTTCAACATCACCTAACAAAGACAGGGTATCATCATTCGTGCTTTCCCAAGAAATTGTAAACAAAAGTTACAAAACGTCTCAAATTTAAAGATGTAATTTAGATATGTAAATAATTAAGACATCACTGTATCAACTATACGTGATCTGTTATGTCAGCATTTACTTTAGAGAAAATGATGCTATATTAAGTCTAGGACAGTGAAGCTGGACGTCCACTCCTATGGACTCAGTCTGTCACCTTTTTCACCCTGTGTGGGTTCTTCTCTCTCCGACACTTGCGGATGTCCATCTCCGTGGTGTTGACGCAGCCTGGCTGTGGGAGACAGCAGGAAACATGACGGTTCGGGTCACTGTTCCATGAGCATGTGTTGTTTACAAAGACACTGGCGCTACGTCTGATTCTGATCTCTCTCCGTTTCATTTTTGACGTACTTTCTGCTTTGCTTCCTTTGTGTGCTCAGCGCCTCTGACATTTGTGTTGTTTTCCTTTCTCTATAACTCACCACTGGTCGATGAACATCCCAGAACGCCCTCTCCTGGCTGTCCAGGATCTTCCTCTCTGCCTTGTCCTTCTTTCTGTCGATCCTGCATGCAGGTGAGACAAGCCCACACATAGACCATATATGACTGAAACACGAGGTCAAACTGCATAAATTCAGACTTACAAAACAAATCCTGTCTTTTCCTCTCTCCTCACTAACAACTGCAGTCTACAGAGCAAAAACCTCATGAGTTTAGGTCTTGATCTATCTGCTGGTGTTACCTCTGAAGAGGCCTTCCCCTTACATAACTGACATTTACTGATAGGCCCCTGCTTCACATCGTCCTCCCGCGATACATGGCTTCCTATATTGACTTCACTTCTGTCAAACAGCAGCCAGTGATTGAAGTTGTGCATTTTTTTCCATTGTGTTTTCACTGACAACAGAGGATAAAGTGTCCTAGCTATCTGTCTGGGATTATTTTGCGCTTACACTTGTAAGCCACCAGAGAGCAGCCTCACAAAACAATCCAGAGCATGTGACTGTTTGAATCCAGGAGGAATTGCTGTTATGTTTTTTGGAGAATAACACAAAGTGATGTGTTGAAGCGAAGCATGATTGACGTATGCACTCACTTAACTTGAGCCTCGGCTTGCATGAAGATGAATTCCCACTTCCTGGCGAAAGCCCTCTGCAGCCGAGCGAGGTTCTCCTGCAAGACGCAATTTGAATAATGCGTTTGGGGAGAATTTAAGATTTTTATGTTTTTTTTACTGCAAAACCTTAAAATATTTAAATATTCTCTTGTGCAGTGATTTGCAGAAGTATTAATACCCCTTAAGCCTTTCTACATTTTATCACATTACAACTACAAACATTAGTGTATTGTATTAAGAATTGGTGTGTGTGACCACAGAAAAGTCATGCATACATTTTCAATCAGCAGCTGTTAGTCAATTTTTGATGTGGGTGTAAAACCATCTATTAATGCAAGAACTTTATGTCTCTACCAGATTTTCACATTAGAACATCACTGGAGTTCAGTCAGGTTGGTTGACAATCGTATGAATTCAGTCTGACATTTTAGCATATGAATATGCTTTGATCAACACCACAACATAAACCCTCTGCTCCAGCCTTAAGTCTGCTGCAGCCTTTAACCGGTTTTCTTCGAGGCGTTTTCATCTCCTTTCATCAGCGCTGGCCAGTTTCCCCACCCCTACGAAAGAAAACCACCCATATAGTATGAGACTGCAAAAACCAGTGTGACATTACGTGGTGTGTTCTTGGTGATAAGGTTTTGTCTCCCTCACACAAAACAAAAAGCTCAGGTTTGCTTTTATCTGACCAGAGCACTCTCCACAGTTCTGCTGTGTTGTGGCAAACTGCAAGCACGACTTCTTTGGTTCTCTTTCAACATTAGCCTTCTTCTGCAGCCTTCGCAGGACAGCTGCATTGACAATGACATTGAAATACACTCAGGTGGATTTTAACGATTAAGAGACTAATGAAGGAAATGAATTGGTTCATTTAGGGGTATCAAAGTAAAGGTGAGTGAACACAAATCCACACAAATCCTACATCAGTTGCAAAACTTATTGAAAACAATTCTGATTTCCCTTTACAACCACCACTTGGTGTTTATTCTTCAAATGCGATCACTATAATGCATTAAAGCTTGTAACAAGAAAAGATGTGCAAAAGGTTCAGGGGGTATTGATATTTGTTCAGCTTTGCATAAGCAGCTCCACTACACATGCAAGCAGATGTTGTTTCTTACATGTGTTTTTTTGACAACTTTCATTGCTGCATGGTGATGTCCAGAAGCCGTTCAGCTTCTGGACATCACCACTGGAAGCTTGAATGTAAATTCAGATTCAATTTTACATTCTGCAAAAACACCAAAAGATAGCTTTTAAATGTCAACAAATGTATTCACGTGTCCCTGTTAATGTGCAAAAAAAGCATCTGTCCAAGCTAAAGTAAGTGACCTCATTACAAAAAGGAAAACTCCGACCAGCAGGCATGTTAACAGTGAGAGCAATGATGCCTGGAGGCATAAAGTGACCTGAATAGAACAGGAAGGAAGTGTACTGGACAATAGTTGCAGAGTCATTTGGAATATTAAAGTGCAGTACATAGCTATTCTGTGTAACAGCAAGAGATCAGCACTACGGTAACGTGCCTCCTGGGGGTCATATTGATCTGCTGATGCCAAATAATCCTGCAGGTATTTTGGGGGTCCGTTTCGTGGCCAGAAAATTACTGCCATCAAATGGATCTCCTGGAGCGCAACCATTCATAATGGCTTGATGCCATTTCCAAACCCCAGAAGACATGAGTAAAGATTTATCCTGTTTGCAATCAGCGTGCTGGTGAGGTTTTAAGCTAAAATAACATTTTACTTACTGCTTCGTAGTCTGCAAGCTCGAGTCTGGCTTTATTCTGCATGGTGCGCTTGCACAGGTAAATGGCTGGGGGGGGGGGGGGGGGTGGGTAGGAGAGAAGGAATAATCACATTTTTAAAAGGTCAAATGATTTTACAAGAAAGGTCAATTGTTTCAAATCTATTTTTCTGAACTGATATCTCAGATGTTTATAGCAACACCAATGCTTATCTAATTTAAGCTGGAAGGCTATTAGTTGTCTTATAAAGTAAAATAAAAACAAGAGAGCTATCCATTGAGACAGAGATTTGGTCAAAGCAGTCAATGCATCTTGATTTGTTAGGCTAATCCTATCCCATTGGGTTCTCTCTGGTGGATGTTCCTCAGGGCCAGATACATTACAGGGAAGAGCCCCGTGGATCAATACTCAGTGAGTGTCAACAGCAGCTCTACAGTGTGAGCTGTGTTTAAGCTCTGGAGAAAGAAACAGCTGAAGGCATCAGGGAAATCTTAGCAGGTACTGAGAAGGAGGTGGAAATCGACAGCTTTTACTCACCATAGTCTGTGTTCTCGGGTTCCCAGCAGTTTGAAGGCCAGAAGTATGGAGACTGAGAATACACAGAATTTAATTTTAAATAAATGACTCGTTTTCTATTTTACAACCTAAATAAAGTCTTTCTGTCCATTCCTTTCACCACTTTCAGAACAGTTCTGGTCAGAATTGTGAACACACTCATCTACCAATGACAATTAGACTAATTTAGACTTTTAATGATGTAATGATTGGATTTATACTTTGAATGTGCGGTTTTGTTACTGTTGGCGTTTCATATTGGATCAATGTTTTAGATGCTTGTACTCTTTCATTTTTTCATATTTTTAGGTTTAGATAGACTATTTGCAGTTCAGTATTCACACATTCACCGATTTACAGTAACTACAAATTACCTGAGGAAAATTGGCCTAGCAGCAGTTTTTAGTTTAAAATATTGTCTAGTCTAAAAAATGTATCCAGAAAAGCTGAAATGTCAATGCTACTGGACATGCTACTGACTGCCGTCTGCAAAGCTATCAATCCGCAAATATTTTGAGGAAATCTCAAGTATCTGTGGATTATCGATATTGGGCTCCTCTGTATTATGATTATCTGTCTTCCTGGTTAAGTTACTGTGTGGTCAGTAAGCTCATGGTTCTCCTCAGGTTTTCCTCAATTTATTGTGTCTTTTGGATTTTCATGGACTTTCTTATTCATTAAATTATTCTGTATTTTAGTATTCTCGCTGGGTATTTGACCGTTCTTCCCATCAGAAATGGTAGTCAATTAAAAAGTACAATTTTCTCTGAAACATGGAGAATAGATATTTACTCAAATATTGTTTGTATGAATATGTATGTATGTATGTATCTATCTGTGTGCATTTCAGAAGAAAATACTATGTTCAAAAATGTCCACACATCTATTGTTTTGTTCAAATATATTGTTAAAGGTAAAAAATAAATAAATTTAAAAAAACAGTTATGCACATCTGTTGAAGGTAAATGTATGACCATCAATGTACATTCCCTCACCTTTATTGTGATCAAAATGTAAACAAGCTATTTGTTCAAACACAATCTTTGAAATACCTTTAGCTACTATAGATAACCATGAAGCATTGGTGACTTTTTCTCTCTCTATTCTAGCTGAAATTACAGATTCAGAATTCCTTCCTGAGCGCATTCATAATTGATGACTTCAATTTGTCATGCATTCTTAATAGTAGGACAGAATTAGATCCACATATTTCATTTGCACTATTTGTCATGACGGTAATTAGCATGAGGAGAAAGACTGATGCTGATAAATGCACCTGTGTGAGGCATAATAACTTGCTCTCGTTCAGAACTGTGGCTCAGAATAAAACAGGCCAGCCTGTAACACAATGCACAAAAGTGTGACAAACATTGGAGGACGGCTGCCATTAAATCTAGGTGCTCTACCAGTTTAGTGTCTATTTTAAGGCTGTCACAGTCTCTTGCAGTGCTGCTATGCAGATTTTCCAGCATGTTACTGTGGATTCTTCTCAGGGTTTCTGGTTAGTGGGCCTGTTGCATCACCATCAGAGGGAATATTTTTAGCCCCAGCTGAATGAGCAAGCGTTGCCCTCCCTGCACAGATATAATAATGGCTTTTAATTTTGGCCAATACGCGCAAAGATAAATGCTCCTCTTCCCTTCTTGGGGCTTCCCAGTCAAGGATTGCACTGGGTAAGATGGAGAAAAATAAAAAAAACACCTTCCTGACAAGCTCCACTGCTGGCCCACAGGCTCTGTCCTGCTGCCTCCTCTTGCTCTGATGCACCATGCAGCAGGGGTGCACTGTATAGTATCGACCTTGGTGGAATGAGTAATAGGCTTAGGAAGGATTGCTCTCATTAGCATCACGCAGTAAACACATCCCTCTGATAAACAACGATCATCTTATTATTCTATACTCAAAGGCCTTGCACAGCCCCAGGACTGCCCCGCAGCGGACTTCTCTGTACCTGAAAGCGGTAGTGGGTCCCGTCATCCTTTAAGGTCAGGACGTGGTCAGAGATGGGGAAGATGTAGCCGTGGGCTGCGATCAGACTGCCGAGGTGGATGGCTTCAGCTGGTGACGGGAGAGCGGGAAAGCACATGAAATTGTCTTCCAGCTCTCTGCGTTTTCATTACTCAACATCTCTCAGCAGGCCTACCTGGATCCTCAGTGGAGAGGTTTTTCATCAACCACTGAACAATGTCTGCCCCTGTTTCCCAGAGAACAGCAGCGGTCAGAAAGGGTGTCACAATTACAAATACACAACAGTTCAGACAAAAGCTGCCTCTCTTCAAAGCTGTCAAAGTTGGGTAGGTGTCTAAATATAGCGCATTGTTGGCAGGTTCGCGCTGCATTCGCTGCTCCAGGACAGCAAAACATTCGGCCCCCCTGTTGGCGTTTAGCAGAAGCTGCTGGAAAGCCCTGGAGGAAACCATGTGAAGGACTGACTCAGACGCAGCCTCACAGAGAGACGGAGCAACCTCCACGTCCTATTTTTGTGACTCACTATTACACAGAAGCACAAACATGAAGGAATACCAGCACCTACACAAATAGGCACGCAGACAGAGGGGAGAAGGCGCTTTACTGAACTGGTGGCAACAACGGGATGAAACAGCCCTGCAAAGACATGCTTCTGTAGAAGTAGTGTGGAAAATGAGCACAGAAGGTCATACATGTATAATTTATTGTGACTCATAAGTTTTGCATAAAGAATGCAAGGATGGAAAACACACAACACCAAGGACAACGTCATAAATGCATCAGGTGAGATAAGCCCTTAGTAAGGAAGAAGCAGCTCACTGGGTGCAACATTTCTAAATGTTAAAGCATGATTCACACACACACACACGCACAGTGTATGCTCATTTATGGTTTTCACACAAATACGAACCTGATACCACACTCGGGATCTTTGAGAGGAAGCTTTTAACGGTCCGGATGGCAACTCCTCCTGCTTTCTCATCTTGTATCCGCGTAACGATGTCTTCCATCTGTGGAGCAGAAAGACAGAGGATGGTCATGTCGCTGCATTTTATACAACACAACAACTTACTCCGGTTTTTAAATGAAAACTCAAGCAGTTCGAGGTCAAGGAATAGCTTGAAGTGGTACAAAAGTAATGGTTGAACAGCCAGGTGTTGAAATAAGGAAGCCAAACTGAAAAATAACATATGTTTCATAATGTAAAAAAAAAAAAAAAAAAAAGGTAGTTATAAGAAATATTTTAGCAACTTGAAGCTCAGGCTGAAATTGCAATGATTGTCTGGCACAATTTTTTGTTCAACCCGACTTAGCTGGAAATCACATATTGTGAAGTATTCTGTACGTTGTTGATGCATCTGCAGTGATGGCGCTGTACCAATTTGTTGTGGTGAGAGCTGAGACAAACTGAGAAGCTCTTGATTTCCTACCCTTATCTACAACCAAAAGAAATAGATTGTGGATACGAGCAGCTGAAATGAGTTTGGACGGATGGACTTTAAAATGCCATGCTGCATTCTGCAGCTGACACGTCATATCCAATTCCACACTTATGAAGAGGCTTGGAGCTGAACAGTTTAATTTAAACATTTCTCTTCCTGACAATAACATGAAGTGACACTCATAGGATCTTCCACTCTGTAAAGCTCAAAACCTCAAAGACTTGGGTCAAGGGTTCAGCAAAACTTAATCCGGGGTTTGTGTGGACGTGGCCACATATTTATAGTGATTTATTTAGCTACGACTAGGGGTTAGAAGTTTTCCACAGCCGAAAAAGCTGTCAATGTTAATCCCAGAGGCAAAGATAAACATCACACCTCTGACCGAGCCAGAGCCTCAAACACATCACACATTAGCTGCCTAAAATTAGGCACATCCCTACACAGCTCGCCACGCGGCCAGCACACGGCACAGATCTCACAGCAAGCAAGCAAACATTCAGTCTTTCAAGGGCAAACATGATGCATCCTTATAAGGATTCATAATTTATTATTATTACATTTAAATATGTTTAAATGTCAAATCTTGAATGATTTATGAGATGGTCTGGTAGAGCCTGACTAGAAAAATTAAAAATCCCATAAATATTTACACATAGGTGTGTAACCACAGTCAGCTTAATGTGGTACTTTTCATTAAGGTAGTTGGATTGGCAAATAAATGCTTTATGCCTCGCTCAATGTCTGTTCAGTGAGTGAACACAGTCAGATACACACACACACACACACATGGTTGCTGCAGTTTGTGTGAGTCAGTTAACAAGCAACTCTTGGGATAAATGCCATGAAAATTTTAAGACGGCCGTTTACAGATTTCTTTTTATGTTCCTTAATATCACACCACAAGGCGGACGTCAAGTCACAAAGCCTGGCTCGCAGCGTCCCGCTGAGCTCAGCAGTTGCTGCCATTTCTGTGCACTTCTAGCCACTTGCACCACAGTTCATTCATCATTTAAGAAAGCACATCTGTAAGTGAGTGCTTTTTACTTACACAGGGAGGCTGGCTTGAAAATATAAAGTTACCGTAAGCGGCTTCCAGGAGCAGACATGCAGTATTTCCTGTGTTTGCCTCGTCAGCCCATCTAAATGCCACCTCAAATTCTGCCTGCACAGATACCTCAAAATACATTTTGTGGAAGTATCTTAATAAAATTTGGTAGAGACATTTATGACCATGAGAACATAAAATAAAATCCATAAGTGCTTCATTACTTGGTTCTAAATTGGACTTGCCTGCAATTTAGTCATTTCACCCAAATAATAGCAAATAATGGTTGCTATTTAGCAATATTTTGCAGATCTTTTGACCACTATTATGATCCAATGACACCCTAAAAATTTGCTTCAATATATCATTTTACTCAACACTTCTTATGCACTATCAAGGTTTTATAAAAAAAAAAAAAATATATATATATATATATATATATATATATATATATATATATATATATATGTATTTTAATTTGTTTTACGCACTATCAAGACTATATAAAAACCATACAAATTGTTTTTATCACAGCTGCTTAGTGCAAATTTATCACAGCAATTAGCAATTTCAATAGCAACATATGAGGTTTTTTTTTTTCCATTAGAAAGTATGTATTTAAATCAGCATTTTGACTTTGGCTATTATTTTATCATCCGATTAATTGCTCCATCAGAAATAAGCTTTGTTACACTGCTGTGCTATACAAAATGAAGCATTGTGGCACATCAGTCTTTTCATTGAAGATCAGATGCAAAACAATCTAATGAGAAGTAAAGAAATTAGCTTTGAAATTTGAAATAGCTTTGATCCAGCTCTAAAGAACAAGTCAAATCCGCCTTTTAACTAGAATAAAAAAAAAGGCAAAGATCTTCCAGTTCTCATGTTAAATCAAGGGCCAAAGTGTTGCTCCTATAGAGTGACAACAGAGGAGAAGCACAGCTATAGAAAATGTAGTCCACTTAATGGTGTCACAGGTTTGTGTCGAGGGTTTCTGAAGGCTGATCAGTGCAGCTTGCATAATAAAAGCACTTTAGTCTCTTTTTCGCTTATCAGAAAAAAAACAGTTTGCCTACACCCTATGTACATTTGTAGCACACATAGATTTGTATCCCTTTGGGCACTCTAGCTTTAAAGGAGACATATAATGTTGTCAGAAAGCACAGCCATAAGTAAGCTACATATGTATTCATCTTTATAAGTTAGGGAAGTAGTTCTTGCAATGGACAGTGAAGGCATTGCTAAAAAAACAAGTCAATCTATCCTGAGTTCGTCCACCACTGTGTGGTTTGGCTCCTCCACAAAACAAGACATAAGGTCAGACAGCAATGAACAATTATGTCTGCAGAGCAGATCATCAGGACTGACCTTCACTCCATACAGGACTTGTACAGGACTAGGGTCAGGAAAAGGGCAGCTAACAGCTCCGCAGACCCAACACATCCAATCCACAATCTGTTTAGACTTTTACCTTCAGGTCGATGACACAGAGCGCTATTCTCGAAGAACAGAGACAGTTTCTTTCCCCAGAATTTGGATGATGATACAAAACGTGTCATCCACTTATGGCAGAAATCTGTCTTATGCAAAACATATGGGGTATAAACCCAGAACTATTTAGAGAGATTGTGGAAAGACAACAAGGAACATATTTCCTTCTCTGTGTGTGTGCATATGCGTGTGTGTGTGTGTGGGGTGTGTGTGTGTGTGTGTGTGTGTGTGTGTAGGTGTGTGTGTGTGTGTGTGTGTGTGTGTGTGTGTGTGTGTGTGTGTGTGTGTGTGTGTGCGTGTGCTCCAATCTTGTCCTGCTGGCAAAACAGGGCTGTACAAAATATTAATACCAATGAATGTGTTAAAGAAGTAATGTGGGATTTTTTTTTCTCCTGAATAAATGCACTCAATTTAAATGTTCCAATTGCCTAACTATCATACAGCAATAAAAGATTAAATGTATTCTACATTAGTAGGGCCTTTTATACATCTTTACCAGGGCAGCCGGTATGTGTGAAGACGGCTGTAAAGTAAGCAGTTCATGAATGTTTGGGACATGCAGTCTAACTTGATTCTCAAAAATGATCACCAGCTCAAGATAACGCCACATCAGACTTTTACCAACCGTTGCATGCTTCTATATTTAGAATTAAATGAATTGGAGAAATAACCTAAAAATGACTTATAATCTCTTCCAGAATCAACCTTAAACAGGGCACAGCAGGGACAGAAATAGCAATCAAGTAAATGTGACATGCTAAACTCTGGTGGGCAAGATATGTGTGTTAAAGCACCTACTAAAATTACAACACTGTGCTAGTTTCTCCCCCTCAAAACTGAAATGGAGTTGTTAAAAAATGAGACCGAAGATGGATCCATCAGTAATAGTGCCATCAATGATTCAGGAGACTCAGGCTGGATGTCACTGCTGATTTTTGGAGCTATAGAGAAAATGAAAAATGTCCAGGTAATGGTTGAAACAAAGGAAGATATCCATCCTGGAGATGAGTATGCCTTGTCAGGGTGCGCCTGGTGAAAATGAAGAACTCAGTATAGTTTGTCTCAAATCAGCTCTTTTAGGTTTTATTGACGAAACCCATAAAACGGTTCATGTATTTAGAACATGAGTATTTAGACAGCTGAGAATTTGTGGCCATGTTAGAAGCTGTAATTGAAGCAAAAAGTAGTTTTATGAAGTATTTATTCACACTGACTGAACACAAATGAACACCACAGTTATTAGATTTTTATTTGCAAAGTATTTTGAAAACATGCAGTTTATTTTCACACTTGTGTTCTATTTTTGATGGTCTGTCATATAGTTGAACTGACAGACTGAGGCAGGTAGTTGAAATACCCTGACGTTTGTGGCTGTACCGTGAAGAAATGTGGAAACAGTTATGAATATATTTGGATAGGCGCTGTATGGACATTCTTACATGATTTTGCTTTAAAAGGACATACATCTGAAGAGGACGTGAGAGCGTTACTTCTTTCTCAGGTTCTTGTCTGAGGTCACACAGCCACACCTGTCTCAACAGCAACATGCCCACTTAAGTTTTTATGCAGGTTCATGCAAAAGCATAAAATACACTTAGCTGTTTTCCAACATTAATATCTGTGTTTTTGCAAGAATGCAGAAGCAACAAGACTCGGCGAAAGGAGCCGCCATCTGCTCCAGCTGCTCCGAGGTGTTCTGCTCCGAGGTGAGATTGGCTCGGCGGCGCCTCAAATCCCTGATTGTGTTAAAATGTTTATGGCTTATAATTCTAGCGAAACTGCTGTTCAGTGACTGCATCGTTGCCAGTTGCCTCATGGTGTGCCAGTTGTTCTTGCTTTGCATTTAGCAACTTGCTGTGTGAGTTAGCTCAATACAACATGTCTTAATTGGATTGCAGTTTAAGCTATTTATATGGTTTGGTTTCAAGTAGTTTGTATCTTAAAGACATATTAGTTAAAACTTAATACAAGTTTTATATACAGGTGCACAAAATCCACTAATTATATATTTTTTTATTAGGATTAGGTTAAGTTTAAAATTGTTATACTTGCACAGATCATTCATTTTGTTGCATAAAATCTGATTGCTTTTGCTACTTAGAATGAGACGTTTCGCCAAGTAACTTCTCTAAAGTACACAGCCTGTCACACAATCCTCCCCTCAATGCCACTTTGACCTCTGCATCGCGCTGACTGCATAATAAAGTGAGTTCCAGCTGGTATGTGAAGCCTTAGGGGACTGAGGTGAGAAAAAAGCCTGCAGGAGAGAGAACACACCCCTCCTATTCTTTTCATTTCTCCTCTGTACTACCGACACCAAACGACTCGGGAACAAGCCGAGTCATGACGAGGGAGCTGGGAGAGCTTCCCTGCTGGATCTGACACACTGACGAGAGCCAGTGACAGCTGCTCGCAGAGCTGCACACAGACTGGAAAAGCCGAGCTCAATAAGTGTGATGGTTGGAAACTCGGACTGCTTGGAGACGTGTGAATGAATCACATTTGCATAAACTCCCTCGCACGCTGACACATATTCATGCACAGTCATGTGTGCAGAATTCGAAAATGAACCAAAACATAAACAGTTTTTTTTTTTTTTTTTTTTGTGGACGTGTAAATGTGTAAATTGCTATCTTCCACAGAAATGTCCTACAGGGAAAAACTTTTCCTTTCACACAACAAACAGTTTTCCCTTCAGGTCCCGTGGCTGAAATTAAAAAAAAGAAAGAAAAAAACACATTTTTCATCTTAGTGAAGTTATTTCCCTCCTGTCAGGATATTTTATATATCAAGTGCTTTGTAAAAGTATTCAAAAGTGTGGTGTGCGTAGGTGCTGAACATTCCTGAGTAAACACTGTGAAGAATCACTTTTCACTGCAAGTCCATCTTGGGATGAGACTCTGTTAGCTTTGCGAGTGAAGATGGAATCATAACCAGTCTTTCTTTTAGCTCAAGGGGAAAACAGTCAAACTCTATGGAGAACATTTGAGATAAACAGTTTTCAAGTCTTGCTAAAAATGACAATGTGGATTTAGGTTTGGACTTTGAATGGGCCATTTCAACGTGTGGATTGTCTTTGAACTTTAAAAGTTGTCATCCTGTATTGCCCTGTATTTAGTTCCATCACTTCCCATCAACTTTGGCCAGCTTTCTTGCCGATGCTGTAAACTAAGTAGCAGCACCCATGATTCTGTCACCACAATGTGCATGTAGGGCAAAAACTGTAAATTTGATCTCGTCTAACCAGATGACGTTTTTCAACATCACACCTGTGTCTCCTGGAAAGCATAAAGCATTATTGCTTTCTTTCAACTATGGCTGTCTTTTAGCCTCTCTTTCTTAAACGACTCGACAACTCGTAGCTTTGGTCAAAATATCTGCAGCTGCTATGGGCCTCCTGACTGCTAATGATCTCCTTGTCTGACCTGTCTGCCGTGTACCTTGATCTTGAAGAGGCTTTTAGTTTTCTAATGTTCTCTAACAAACCTCTGAAGACTTCACAGAACAGTCTAATTCATTTAATTGCATTCTTTTCATGTTAAAACGGGGCTGAATGAAAATGCATGCCACACATTTTAGATTACTTTTCATAACGGTGTATCACAAAAAGTCAAATTATTAAATTACAAAGCATGTAACAAAAAAATATAAGGGCACTCTGATCTCAGTAATCAGGGCAGTGATGGGTTGGAAATGCATTAAAGATAAGAGTTTAAAAATCTGAACCACAGCACGTGTTGTTGAACATCCTTATCTGATCCTCTGAAGCATGCAAGCATGTAAAATATTCATGACTGATGGAAATCTAGTCCCTCTATTTCAGCGCCCTTCATTCCAGTCAGGTGTTGATTCATGTGTAATTAAATTACACAGCATGCATTAGCAGTTTTTACCTGTGGCGTCCACAGCGGAACAGCGTCCTAGCAGAAGTTGCAGGAGTGCATTGAGTCCACATTTAGAAACAGTTTGATTGCCAGCCCTTCTGGATGCTAATAGCATCCTTCTGAACCAGAAGGATTCTTCTATGATACTTAACCTTCAGCTACGTTGGAAGCAATCAGACCCAAGTATGAATAAGGATGCTCCCTCTTGTCAGATGAGAATTCGTCAAGATAACATTTTTAAACTGCGCGTATGCCAGATCGGATTATCTTACTAAAAACGTGAGTGGCATGAAAATCAGAGCAATTAAAAATGTAGCCTCTCTAATAGGCCTGCTGGTTGAGCTTTCATCCTTTCTTTTTATAAGCTGGCAAATTTGGAACCTTATTTTATGCCTTGCTGTGGCAAAATGAGATGAAAGTCAGGGGTTTGACGTTGGCAAAAGTTCTTGCGATGAACACTAAAACGGAAAACGGAGCCAGGCGGAGCAGCCTGTGCTGAAGAGAGTGTAAGCCTGCCCACAAACCACAGTGACTCATCGGGTCACCTTTTGTTGATGAGACTCAAGGAGGACAGAAAAAGACCCCTCTCCTCTTGTAAACGTCTGTTGTTAGATACTCGACGGGTTGCTAAGGGCTTGAGTGAGGGGAGGAAACGGGAGTCTGCCGCTCCTCTTTAAAACAGACGGTCCCTTTTTTAAACAGAGTGCCCCACTCAGACACAGAGGCTGCTTTAAAAAAAAATGAAGGGCACAAACTGCCTCCGACTGGACTGGCTGCTTTTAGAGGCTGGCTTGTACCCTGCTGTGTATAAATCTTTGGGTTTTGTGAGTTTTCCTTTCCTTCTAAAACAAGCTGAGGGACATTTACGACATGCACTGCAACAGTCCATGAAATGTCACTTTCTTCATTACCTGCAGTTTCTTTCTCGGTGGGAGATCACTTACTAGCAGAAATTTGCATGCAGAGAGGCACAACCGCTCACACCACCTGCATTTTAAGTGCCTACAGGGCTCGGTTTGAGCTCGGACCCCATTAAGGATCAGTGTCTTCAAAAGTACTGATCTTTTATTTTTAAAAAAGAGGCTCAGTGGAGAGCAAATTGCATGCAGAGCAAGGAAGATGACAGGCCGGAAGGTGGGATTAAGTGCCTTGCCCAGGGGCACATCGACACGTGGCAGGAGGAAGCTGGAATCAAACCTACAACCTTCCAATTGACTACTCTACCCACAGAGCCACAGTCGCCCCATACTGAGGACACCATACGTCAGTACTTGACACATGATGGTTCTTCGTGTCTGTCACATAAAAACACAATGAAGTTTATTGAAATTTGTAGCTGTCGAGAACTTTTTAAAAAGTTCATGGAGGATGAATAGCTGGCGATGCATGTTCAGTTTCAGGCTTTCATGTCTCCATCTGCAGTCCTTTTCTCTCTCGTCCTCAGAGGAACTCTCGCCTTTGAGTCGCAGCTCGTCCTCCGCCAAACTGCTGGTGACACGGGCATATTTCTATGGCTGCTAATACAAATTCAATTTCTCCAACCTTCTTGGTCAATATATCTTCACCTTGACTTTTTATCTAGGGCACAGCACAACCTAACATGAACTAATGCTTGCAGGAAATTGGTTTGAGGTGCTGAAACCTCAGGACCATCTGTCTATCTTTGATGCAGGCATCGTCCCCTGACAGGGCTCCTGCTGGCCCCCTTTCCTCCAGGCCTGGTGGTAATTGGGTTGCAGCGAGGGAGGAAAGCGGATGAGTCGTCGAGCCTGGGTTTGTCTCGTCCCTCGCCGGACTCACAAGTCTGCTCTTGATGTCTAAGGCTCATGAGACGAACTCCCCTGCCGAAGAGTCAACTTGTAGGTGAGGATGGGAATATTGAAGGTGTCTATGTGACTGAAATAGGCATACAACTTAACAACTGGCTCATTTTAAGTTCCCCACAAACAGAATTTGTGTTTTAGTGACAGACTGAGAGTAGTAAATAACTGACGTGGAAAGATATTAATATATTGTTTTCAGCTTCTTTTGGTTATTTGTGGAAAACAAGTAAATAAATCAGATAAATCAGTGTCTGTTTGTACTCAGGTTCCCTGAATCAACACTTTATAGAACCACAGTTTGCTGCAATTGCAACTGCTTCTGCACATTTTTTTTCCCAAACTGAAAAAATTTCAATAAAGTCAGAGATAATGAAGAGTATTTCTAGACATAAGTTTGGGGGTTTTGTTGAAGATTTGCTATTGGATTTAGGGACTGGACTTTAACTGGGCCATTCTAACACATCATACTTTGATCTAAATAATTCTTTTAGCGCTTGCTGTAGGTTTAGGGTTCCTCTGCTGCAGAGGGAAGATGAACTCAGTTTTGGTCTTATGTGAGCAGAGCTCCTCCTTCCACATGTTGTTTTGTGGTAAGTAGTTAAAAGGACTTACGTCTTTCTTTCAACAATTGTTTTCTTTTTCCTTCTCTTCCACTAAGGCTACGACTGAAGTGTGTGACTTATAGATGTCCCAGATTCTCCCATCTGAGTTGTGGATCTCTGCAGCTCCTCCAGAGTTATCATAGACTTCTTTTGTGATTGTGTGTGTGTCAGTGTGGGTGGATAATAATCTCTTTCCATTTTTGGGGATTACATAGCAGTACTGTTGCTGTGAGATGTTCAAAGCTTTGAAAATCGTTTTGCAAACCAAAACAGTAAACTACAATTCTCCCTCCACTTTATAATCATGTGCTGGTTTGAATTGGTGCAATTCATAAAACCCTATTGAGATGCATTAAAGACAGAATATGAAAAATGTCACATTGTATGAATACTTTTGTAAAGCCAATGTGTCTGTCTGCCATTGCAATATCCACTTTAGCCTCTGTAGTTCATCAGTAGTGTGTGCATGTGTGCATAATAGCATGCAACAGCACTTTGCTGCCAAATGATGTGTCACATCTTAATCAGCTTAACCACGTTTTGACCTAAATGTTATTTTTCTTCTTTTTTTTCATCATGTCATGAATTCATAACACCATCTGTTCCTTATTCCTTCTCCCTGGCGACAGACTTTATGTTTCAACCTGCTAAACATTTTAGACCTCAGCCCTAAATGATCCTGTTTCTCCTCAGCTCGGCTGCTTTTGCACTTCAATACTCACAAGGAATCAGTGTGTGAGAGAGAGGCCCTTGACCTTTAAATATGCATGGATTTTCTGCCATGGCTGCCGGTGTAGAAGAGGATTTTTACGGCTCCGCTGTGTGTCATTAAGCTCCACCTGTCCTCGCTTTTTCTGCACTGCTGTACAGCTGGCACCCACGCACACAGGTGTTACTGCAAGACCTGATATCCCCATTACCTGCGCTGGAGCTGAGCTACGCAGCACAAAGGAGATCTACGCAGATCCTTTCATACTCGTAAAATCAAGGAATCTGCATTTTTACTAGCAGGATGTTTTTCCAAGAGCGGCCCTTCAGTTCTTATGATGAGCTATGAAGACATCTCTGCCTCTTACTGGATGACAGATTAGCAATGCTGGCAATAAAGCCTTGTTATTCCCAACTCATATGTGCAGGTAATACAATTTGGCCAGCTGGGCTCACATATGGAGGTGAAATCTCATCTCTTGGTGCCACGGGGCGGCAGGCAGCGCTGCACACTTGTAATATGCTTTGCTGCACTCAGTCCCGGAGGCGGCGACTCCTCTTCCCGACAGAGACCTGCAGAAGAGATGTTTGCAACCCTGACTTTTGTCTTGCTGTCGTCGCTCCCCTCACACAGCTCTATTATGGGGCAAGCAAATGAGGCATGAGGTGTTCGGTGGGAAGCTATGAGAATTGTAGCACAGGTAGGAAAAAAATGCACTTCATGGAGGTTTTTAAAATGGCCAATTGGGCTCACCGCCCAGGGTGACATGGGCTGGGGCGCATCCAGCACTGATAAAATGTTGCACTTCCTTTATTTATTTATATGTTTAGTCAGTTGTGTTGGTGTCTGATTTGTATGCATGTATAGGAAGGGTTATTAAAGATTTAATCTAAAATACTTAAACTGATCAAACCTACACTGGATACTTATGCACTAAACAGAGATTATTTAAAACATGGTCTCATATTTATGTCACCTTTATTCTATTTCTGAAAAAACTTTTTTGGCATTAATCCCACCCTGGCATTAATCTAGATTGTCAATCTACATCTAGATTGATGCTTCTGTATAAAAACAATACACAGACGGATCAAACTTGGCCTAAATTAAAAAAATTTTATGTTGACAATTCTCTTTGAAGTCTTACTTCAAAAGAACTGTGTAGTTTAGTTTTTAATGATTAAAACATCAGGTATAATCTGAAAGGTTCTTTTACAACGTTGGATTCTCTGGGAGAGTGTATCTGTGTGTATCTGTGGGTAGGTGTGTGTATCTGTGTGTATTTGTGTGAGATGCTCGCCCAAGACACAATTTATGCAAGAACCATCACTTGCATAAATTGATGCAAGTGATGGTTCTTTTTGCCAGTGATCCACTTGCTATGTTGGATCACTGGCAAAAAGACATATCGATGCCAAATGGTGCTATTACTGATAATCCATAGAGTCCAGCCGACCACCTTGTGCGGAAATCTACTGCAACGCCAGGAGGCAACTGAATGTGCTCATAAATCTTCAAATGCTTCACCCGAGGGAACCAAAAATGAACCATTAATTACGTCAGCAGAGCTAGAATTTGCAGTCTAACCGTCTCACAGCTTTAAATTATTGAAAAAGACTTTCTAGAGAAAGGAAGTGGCCATGCTTTGTGGTCTAATATCCTTTCAATATATTTTAAAATTAAGTGTCTTTTACTGTCTCCCACCCAGCCGCAAGCTATCTGCCTGTGACAGCAGGCTGTAATTTTAGCAGTGGCTTGCAAGGCCAATTTGCTCAGCCACACCTGATTTACAAGGACATGTTGGTTGCTTTATCATTTTCTCCCCAAACACGGCGGCTTCTACTCTTGGAAAAGCTCACAAATATTTTTCAGATGACATAGAGAGGGAAGACGGACAGCGAGGAGGTGAAATGAGCTTATGTCATCTTTGCAATGCAAAGCTCGCTGAAATGTTATTTAGTACAAAATAATCTGAGTCTAAAAAGATAATTACCAGAAATGTTTGCTCATAACCTGGAGCCTTAGTCGCAGTCTGTAAACAAGGCCAAAGCCTGTGGCATGCAAATGAACATGGCAACAGTTCAATTCATAAAAAGGTTTCTGAGCAAAAGTTCAACGGCATGTATGAACGCTTTTATGCCATCTTGTATGCTACTAGGGAAGTTATAGTGTAGCTCTAAGATAGAAGTTGAGGCATTGTATTGTCTATTGTAAAAAAAATGAGTTACATGATATATGAGTAAAAAAGATTTCATTGCATTATTATTCTTAAACGACGCTATGATAATATCAATTGTGAATAACAAACGCGTTCCTTCCAAAATCCCAAAAGGTCAGGTTACTATATTTAAATCCTTTAGGTGGATTTATTTTGCAGTGGTTCAAAGCAAACCACACTCACACTCTGTAAAAATGTTTAAAAAATCAACATAAACCAGAACCATTCACACATAATAGAGCTCAAAGTGCTTGAGCCTCCACCAAACAAATCACAGCAGGACACAGAAGATGAGAAAAAAATATGAATGAAATCTGTTATTCTCATGTTCCCATCATCAACATCTTCGCCACTATCTTCTATTTCAGGTGTGGAGTTCAAGGGCAGGAGTCTGTCTAACTATCCAGATAGATTACAGTCAGACAGAGCTTGAACACATGACACTTAAACAGTGTGCCAAATATTGAAATTCTGAGCAGACATATTTCATGGCATTGCAAAAAATATTGTAATTATTGTGTTACTCTGGTGGAGAAATGTTTGCAATTCTTCGCATCTAGCGAGAAATTGCTGAATGCTGGCTTGTTTCTTTAAGTCATTACATATGATTTTCAGGCGCAGTCGTCCTCTGTGGTAAGCTGTTAAATCTCACAAGTCATTTGCAGCACATAAGACATTAAGCCTATTGGATAATCGCCTGTTGGGTGTTGTAGTGTATATCTACCCTGCGTTTCAGTGATGACAATCTGTTTTATGGTCAGGAAACACTTAAAATACTACAGCGTGGCTTCTTCTGTGAAAGCCCTTTAATGGAGCTCGTCTGTGTAATGGATGACATGTAATGAGTTATACTCTCAGGAGAACATTAAGGCCACATCAAAGCCAACAGCTGCTGACCGTTGCTTCATTCTCTGAAGTATTCAGCGCGTGCTCACTGTGGAAAACAAATCCTGTAATCATGCATTTTTATTTGCACCTTTCTGCCTTGCGCAGCCACAAAAGTGTGGGAGGAACCCCCTTCAGATCCTCTCGAGGTGCCGCCCCAAAAGCATCGTTATTAGCCACCCCCGCCTCTCTGGATCAGCTTCAGTTCTTATAATTATTACAAGCTTAAAAGCATTTGGCGCTCCCTTCCTACTTTCTTTGCTGCTAATGAAGACCAATTTCCAACTACAGCAAAAGGCGGTGGTGTCAAATGAAAGCCTGGATGTATTGGAGTATCTAAATGAATTAAGCTCAAGTTGCATGACACTTCTAAGTAGCTGTTTGTACAGGAGGGGGGGATTATTATTAGTTTCACACAGTGTTAATGGTAGGGAGCTTCTGTCTTTATGTACAATGCCTTGTAAAAAAATATTTAGTCTTTAAACTGTTTCACATATTGTCAACCACAAATGTAAGGACATCAAGTTTGGATATTTTGTGATTTTCTCTTTCTGCATATGGGAATCTGAAAAGTGTGGAAGGCAAAATTCTGATAAACCCGAATGAAATCCAGTGCAACCAGTGATATTCATAAGCCACATAAATAGAGTCGACCTGTGTATAATTTAATCTCAGAACGAATGCAGCATGACTACATTCTTGAGCAACAGCATGAAAACCAAGCAACTCGACCGACAGGATGCAGATATAGAAATGTTAAATGCTGAGTTTGTTGGAATACAGCTGATCAGTGTCAGGTCCAGTAAGAGGAGCATCAGCCAGAGAAGCAGCCAAGAGAGTCATGAGCCGTGTTTTTACTGATCTTACATACTGCACAAATTTGAATTGCAAAAATAAATTTGTGGACACAAAAAAATGTTTTTCAATAAAGTTTTTGCACTATGATTGGGATGTTTTTCAGCTGTATCAAAATTTGTGTATTTAGCAAGACTGCACACGACTAACATGTTCAACAACCGAACGTTACTACAGGCTGAAGAGTCGAAGAAGACGACCGGAGACGGTAGGAGGATGATGGTTTTATTTAGTGACTTATTGCGAGAACAAACTTCTTTGTGACTTTAGTTGCATTTCTTATTTAATGAAAACGCAGCAATTGCAGACTTTTACACTAGTAAATTATCAAAGTTTTGAGCTCATTTGTAATGGAAAAACAGATATGATCACTCTTGAGGAGTTGCAGCGATTCCAATCGTTAGGAAAGAACTAGCTGTGATGCACTCCACAAACATGGACTTATTTGAAGCAAGGTAAATAGAACGTCATGAGAAGATATATTTGCAGCTTGCCACGAGCCAAAAACCAAGATTGTGACAAGAAGGTGCCTACAACTTCCTGATGTGTGTGTAAAAATCTCACACTGCACATCACAATGAAAACATCATCCCTGTGGCGAATCTGTGGGGATTTATGGATAGTTAATGACATGACTTGAAAACTGATGTTCACGGATGTTCTCCTTTGAATGTGAGTGAGTTTTATGCGTTTGCCGGAGACATAACAATGTGAAAGATGGCAACGATTTGAGTGTCCACTTGGGCGAAGCTGGCAGCCACATGCCACAAAACACTTGCATCTGTAATTGCAGTAAAAAAGTGCTCTACTTTGCACTTCACGATTATGTTTTCACATGAAAAGTAAGAGAAAATGTGAGAAACCCTGAGGGGTGTGAATATTTCTGCAAGGCTCTCCTGAATATAGATTTGCAGGCAATAAACTCAAATCAACCACTGTCCTTTTTGCCTGATAAAAGGCAATCGGATCTGTTACTTGGCCTCTGCTCTCAGGTTATTGACATAACAACTGGAGAAGAAACTGGAACAGCAATGCAGCGAGGTCTACCACGACTGCTTCAACATTCAGCATGACACAGAAGAAAGGAAAAAAAACTGCAAAGGATTATTATGTAACTCCTGCAAATAGTGACAAACAGCACAGCCTCTGTCACGTCACAAATTCATTTTAAAATCTCCCAGCGCTCCGCAGGATAACAGTGTCATCCTTGACAAATGGGTTGCACAGACATTTATGACTCTGACTGCAGCCACACACACACACACACACACACACACACACACACGCGCACACACACACCCACACACACACACACACACACACACACACACACGCACACACACACACACACACACACACGCACACACACACACACACACACACACACACACACACACACACACACACACACACACACACACACACACACACACACAGATGCTTGTGTAATTAATTTTTTAAACGTGGGGTTATAGGGTGGGGTGGGCTACTGTGCTGACAGTGTGGTTCACGATGAAATCCCAACAGGCAGGGTTACGGAGGCCGGGTTAGTCGAAGTGAACCGGAGCGGCAGGAGCGCACGTCTGAGTCGGAACAAAACCAGATGGTTGGTCCTCTGAGCCATGTTTAGTCAGACTAGTCTGTGAGGGTGATTATCATTTGGGCCCTGGTGACTCATTCCTGCTTCATCCTGAACCCGGTGACAACTACAAAGAGTCTCAGCGCTCCGACTACACACGGTCCGTCACTACCTGCGCCTCCGCGGCGCACAGATGACGCCGCGTCCCTCTGTGTCTTTCTCTGTCCTGCTCACATGAATCAGACATTTATTTTAATCAAAACACTTTTTTTTTGTTCTCTCTGCCGACCTCTCAGACGAACAATACAAATGGCTGCGCCGGCAGATGGATCCGCAGTGACAGTACATTTGTTGATCGGAATGTTTCATTCAGCTGCGTCACGCTCTTTGTCAGCAGCAATCATTCTCCGTCTGAATGTCGTGCGTCCTTTTGTTGCTGTTTCGTTATTATCTAAGCACTTCTTTTAGTGGCTGAGCAGAGAAGGCCCACTTGATGAAGCCTTCATTGATTAAATTATGAAACATAGTGCAGCCACGCCTGCAAAGCTTGTTTTGTTTTTTTCATGAGAGAATCACATCTCATCAGTGTTATTGGAAATACTGAGGGAGCTCCCATAGCTGACCTTTGAGGAATTCTGTGAGAATTTGGCTTAAAAATATAGAAAAAAAAAATTAATATAGAAAAAAAAAAGGCTTTTTAAAAGCAAAGTGTGGGTGTTTGCATGTTGGAGGTGGCAGAAAATCTACCGACATTAATGAAAAATGATCATTTTAACCAGCTTGTGTTTTTACTCTGATAGTGTAAATATTGTGAATCATTCAAAAATAAACAATAAAAAAGGTCAATAGGTCAATAGGAAAATTTGTCAGCTACAAGACACTGTAGCTGACAAAAACTAGTATTACTAAATACTGCATTTCGTGTTAATTATTATAAGAAATAATAACTGTTATTATAATAATTAATAGTGGCACTAGAAGCATAAAAAAAAGGGTAAATATAACATGTCAAACATGGTAGTGTTATATATGATTTACTGTTCAATAATATTATTGTTAAACACTAACACTTAAAAATAACACTATTTTTTAATAGTTATTAAAAATAATACTATTGCCATCATCATCAGTAAATAGGCTCATACTATTGCTACTAATATCACATATTGTCGCTACTACTCATAATATTCATAATCATAATGTTGCTTATAATAAATATCATCACACTCCTAAATGCTATGAGGTGTTTAGGGGAGGATAAAGAAATACGCAGAGATCACGTTGCAGGTTGTTTACTGTGTTAAGCATAGAATGAATTTATTCATGTGTTCATCTGAGCTCGGCTCTCCTGAGCTCGGTTGGAACATGAAATGGCAAAGACGCATTTATAAACGCACGACGTGGTACTCCGTCTCTGCGGTTCCCTTTTGAATGATGAGGAAACACGGCGTCTGATCATGTGATAATCACTTTTTAATGCTCTTTTAAAGACGTAACTCGACAGGACAGATGAACCAGCTGACCCTACATTCTTATTGCTTAATCAGCCGTCAAATTTTCATCAGCCAAATTGAGTACAACGCAGTCTTTCTGCTGAACTCACCGCAGTGCTTTGGCACTTTAATAACTGATCCTCGTCAGCTGTGGGCGCCTTGAAAAGAGGATCGCGTTTTCAAAGTTAATCTATCACCGCAGTCTAATGAGGCAACGCCGGTTGTAGGAGGAATAAAGGGAAACACAAGAGAGGAGAGAAAAGGAAGAAAATAAAGTCTTATGAGTTATGTTTGGTGATGAAACTAGCAGAAACCTCAAAGTGTGTGGACTTAGAATATAGTTGCAACTTTTTATTTTTTTTAATGTAGGTCTGAACTTTGACTAGGCCACTACAAACACCTAAATATGTGCTTTGATTAAACCATTTTACGCTAGCTCTGGCTGAATGTTTAGAGATGTAACGTTTTAGAGCTGACGAAGTTGAACCTCCATCCCGTCGAGCTCGTGTCTTCAGCTTCCCTTTCGCTACTGAAGTACTCCCATAGCATGATACTGCCACCACCATGTTTCACCATAGGACTGCTAATATCACGGTGCGATCTTCACCAAATATTGAATTTTGCATGTATCTGAACAGACCTTTACAGAGTGGCAGTGTTTATACTGAGACAAACTTACACACATGATAAGATCATTCTTTTCTGGAGCTTGATAATTGCAAGTGTTGTGAATATTTTCAGAAAACTCTCTCTGAAGCGCCTTATAAGTATAAGCTTAAATACACAAAAAAAGATTCGCTGACAGAGCAAACATTACTTACTGTTTTTTTCTTTCATGTTTTCATCACTTCTGTTAATAAATTAGATATTTTTGTGCTTCTTTTAAATGCTTTCAGTATCTCTTTGTATCGATTTGGTTTCCATTATGTGTCCATTTCTGGAAGGCACATCGATTTGCGCTGATAAATCTCGGCATTTAAGAAAATCCTGCTGATGTAGTAACTGCTTGCTGTAACTTTAAGTTTCACTTTATTCACGATACAGCTTGTCAGTACTACAGCAGGGTTAGTCACCAATCTTAAACACGTCAAAGTGTTGCCTTAAAGCTCAGAGAACCAGAACTGGACACCCAGAAGTTATCAGCATTTAAGGCTTACAATGAAGTGAATATTTTTTCTTTCTTGGGTTTATTTAAAACAGCTAAACTGGATAGCTCTTTCCCCAATAGATGATGTTACATTTCAACCACACAACAGTTCTTGTGCAAATCCTACACTAAATAAATGGACATCATCCTTTTTCTCACATTCTGGCATTAAATAAGGTTGGACCTTTTCTTCATAAGGTCACTTGATATTATCAAATGGATTTGCTAAAAGCCAGAATAACGAAAGTATTAATGCAGCATCCCAAGGCATCAAACTTGGGCACAAATGGGTCTGCCATTTGGACAAAGACGATGGTACCTAATTAGTTTTAAAGACAACAAGGTGAATAATGATTTGGAGTGGCCATCACTACACCCTGATCTCAGTTCCACAGAAAAAACTTTGTGAACGAGATACATTTTCAGTCAATCAAGTTCAACTTGTGAAAGAATACAAAGAATGTTTGACCCAAGTTATACAGTTTAAAAGGCAAATCTACCAAACACCAAAATTTCTAAAGAAAAGTAAGAAAAATCTCTTTATTATTATCCTTGCATTTAGCAACCAGAAAAACATGCTGGTGATTCTAACTAACCAAAGACAGGAAATGATTAGTCGAGGTTAATGTCAATCAGTGATTTAAAAAGTGTACGGTTTCTTTCACATGTGAACATCTGGTTTCAATGGAAATGCAGTACATCCATCTCATCTCCTCCCATGGGAGTTCAGGCTGCTGCTTCAGCGCCCAGCAGAGATACTGAGGTTATCAACAGTGCGGTCAAAGGTGTTTGAAGAGCGCTCTATCTATTGTGCGACTTCATGCAGAGTTTTTATTCTGCATCAAGTGAAAGGTTCAGAAGGCTTTGGAGGGCTCTAAAAAGTGGGACACGGTGGTAAGAGCCATTCCCCCACATCAGCCACCTCTCATCTTCAGCCTCTGCATGCACAGCGTTACACTCCGCTCACCAGAAAAGCACAACACTGGCTGCATTATTAAATTCTTCAGGGCACATTGTTGACAATGTGCAAACAGATAGGAAGGAGTTTCCTTTTCCATCCTTCTCAGTCCTTCATGGATAAGGCGAATCAAGGCACATGTGCCGCATGCAGGCTTTTGAGGAACTATAAATTATTCTCCACCTACACGTTGCCTTCAAGATTTCCATGTTTCACTCAGCAGAAGAAGAAGACACACAACTCATGACACAGACGAGAGCTGGTTACGCAAGACATAGAGCTTTGCACTCATGGTTTTTTATCTCATTGACCCAAGCAGGGAAGCAGCCCAGCAGCCCACATTTACACTTAGCATACACAGGCACATAGGCTTCAGCTCATACCAGCGCCTCAGATAAAGGCTCCCATGGTGCAAGTGTTAAAATGATCGTGCATGATAAAGCGCCGGGTGAACTCGTCCCTACAGTTGCACAAGCGATATCAAGAGTGTTCGGCTGCAGCGCGCTATCTTAAGTGCACACAGGAACAGCAAACAGTGGTCCATAAACACTTCAGACTGAGGTTAGCCTGAAAAGAGAAGAGATAGTCCCTCCATGGGCCTCTTTAGAGAGAGGCGAGAGGGAGTGTGAGTCACTGGCAGCGGGAGGAAGATGAGCAGTGCAGCTTCATTCTCCTGACCAAAGTGCTTCTGTTAGCCCTTCATATCCACCCAGCTGTCATCCCTGCTGTAGCTGGAGAATCAGTGGTGCAGGAAGCTGCCATTTACAGTTATATTATCTCTCTCTACCCAGCAAGCGGGAAACAGTGTCCAACTGGTGGTGTGCTGGCTGCAGTTTTCTATTAATTTCCATATAATTTACACGGCATTCTCAAGAGGAACTCCCTCTAACAAACTTCCTCTTTGTTGCGTCTAAATGATCGCCACGCCAACAGAACGATAACCATCCGTTCGGATGGTGAGTGAGGCTCAAGCTAACGCTGATGGTAATTTCTTTTCTTCATCCCTCGGGGAATATTAGATTTAACATCCATCTACCTAAGCGGTGTGACACAGGTGTGATAACCTGTGTTAGTCACCCCACAGCTGTTGTTACGGGAGCAAACACTTTCATTTTCTCTCTATAATATCCACGCCAGTAAATTGATGTGCTCAAACAATATGCGAAATAAGAGGTTTTGCCATCAAGGAGGCCATTCAAGTCGTCATAGACAAAGTGCCATGCAAGAACAGATGAACGGAGGGAGAGAGGGATGTGATGTCTCAGAGGAGCCGATATTTTTTCGGAATATGGAACGCTCCAAATGGGCTTCAATTATTAATTAGCAAAAAGCAGAAGAAAAGGCCGCAAAAATCAGTGAAAGATGAAAAGCGGAAAGATGGTTAAAAATGTCTGGCCTCTGCTCTGCATTCAGCAAGAGACACTGAGAGAAGCATTGTCGTTATTATGCTAGCAATTAGCATTTTGGTCCACTAATAGTTAGGTTTTTGGTTTCTGGAAGGAAAATTATGACAAGAACAGAAAGATCTTGACACTCGACAAGAGTCAGTACAGGCTAATGGGGATTTTTTTTTTTTGTTCCGTGTGTAGCTTTTTTTTTTTTAGTTAACGGATGGAAAGACCTTTGAAATCTGCCAGAACTTACTTAACAGTGTAAAGTATCATGAAAAAGTATTTTTCCCACCGCAGATGGCTTGTATTTCCATTACATTTATGTATTTCAAATCACCAAACACATTTTAATATCAGAAAAATGTAACCTGAATTTATATAAAATACAATTTCCCTACTAATTGAAAGAAGTTTCTCCTATGTTCTGTGTATTCTACATAATTAGATAATGGCTATTTTTATTTATGCTTTAATCAAATGCTTTAGAAATGTTTTTGTAACTCTTTCCAAACTGATAGATACCAATGACATTGTTTCTCATGTGTTTTTAAGGCATAAAGTTTCCATTTAAGTGATTATTTGATGCTATACAGTAGTCAGCATTTAGAAATAAAACAAAAATATGATTAATCTTAGCTAATCTATGATTTAACAAGTGGAAGATGTAATGTTTTCCTGTTGGACTGTGATTATCTGGATCAATTTTTCTTGCTAATAAATAAACCATAACTTTGAATCTGATGTTTTTATTAGGTCATTTTAATTAAACCTTATATCAAAACATTGAGGTATGACAGAAAAAGCAAATACAACTGATATTTGTAATGAGATGCACACAGCACTTCCGGTGGTAAATATTTATCCCCCCGCATCTCCCAAAACCAATTTGGCTAAAATTAAAAACGAATTTGGACGCAATAAAAACAATTTTAAAAAACTACAAGTCTAATCTTTTTGAAAACGTGCTGTCTGTCTACAGACATTTTCTTTTTCCAGGTATCTCCGCAAAGGGGGCCTCAGCCTCCACGATGGCCCGATGGAAAAAGGGAAAAATACATGCACTCATGCACTTAGGGGACAAGAGATGTTTGCTATAAATAGTGAGCTTCACCCCATCAGAGCTGAAAGGTGGACTCTATTTAATTTAATTTTCCATCACAGTTATGCCTCTCTTCTCCGTTTCTTTGTTGCGTGCTGAGGTCGTAGTCCTAATCTCAAACAAACAGACAAAAGGAAAAGTCTGCTCAGTATGATGAGTACGTCTGCAACCTATGTCTGCGCACCCTTTCCTACTTTTTTTTTTTTCTTCTTTGGCGATAAGACGTGGTGCATTTATTGGTTTGTGTTGTTCTACTTTCTTTTCCTCATGGGTAGCGAGGCAGAGGAAGATAGCGCTGCATCGCCTACGCTGCACGAACAGAGACAACCTCCTCCTCTCCAGAGCACTCCACATCTCTCACGGCTAGATACGTCACAGTCACCTTTGTCTAACTGCCCACGCAGTTAACTCAATATTCTTTAGCAGAAAATGTGGCAGATTGGACAGTATATTCCTTTATGCAGTGCTACCAAAGGAGATCCACTTTAGTAATGATTTTTGTCTCTATGAAATCACACTGGCCCTACTAACTCCTTACGGGTAGGATTGTGATGTTTTCCAGCTGACAGAGGCTGAGGCCTTCGGGACGAGGCTGCCAGTGTTTTCCCAGGCGGCAGAGCATATTGGCGGCCATCTGGCTCTCTGTGAGCAGCGTTCAGCCTTCACACTGCGCCGGCTTGCCCACCCACTGAGTCCAGAGGCTCTGGGTCCCTAAAGCCCCCAAAGGTCCAGCACCTCTCTTCTATTTTGGCTCCAAGAGTTAAAACTTAAGAAAACATACAACATTTTGACTGCTGGTAAAGTTGCAGATCTAGATCAAATGGAGTGTTGATGAAATATTCATGCTATTTCCCTCTTTTTAGATTTCACCACTTTGTTTTATGAATTTAGGTCTTTAAAAGTAAAAAAATAAAATAAAATCAAAGCAGGAAGGGCACAAATTCCTGTCACTCTGACAATAATCTGTCTGTTGTCACATCGTATGACCAAAACATGAAATGACTGATATTCCCCCAGACGGCCTCCTGACGAGCAAGATCTAGTCTCTTAAATGCGTCGCCTCCAGGCATGTGCAGCGTTACGTAATAAAGCCGCACTGTGAAATCCATGTGCTACAGCAAACTACAGTGTTCTCAGTTGTACATCTTCTTAATTCTTAATTCACTGCGATGCTAAAATAGACACTGAACCATAATGACAACTGAGAAATATTGAAATCAAGGAAGCCCTGAATTAGACTTCAGATCTTTACTGGGTGGTTTTATACATGCAGAAAGCGAATTTAAAAAATGTGGATTGTATTCTCTGGCAAGCAAGCATTTATAGTGGCAAGCACAGTTAGTCCATCAAAGCTATTAAACTATTGAGGTAAAACCGCTATGGAGCTTTGTCCCCAAAAAGATTTTTTTTCTCATCATGTATTATATCTTCAAACAAAGATAACCTGGGTAAATAAGAACATGGATTTTAAGTCATAGAGAAATGGAAATGTAAACCTACACGACTCTATGTGAAAATTCCCCCACTGACAGCTACAACTTTGAGTCGTTGCTTTCACTCTGCAGCTCTAAAGCATCATTCTTTCTTTTTTAGATATTTGAAGTTGGACTTGCCACTGGTGGTGCTTAAGCTTTTGGTCGCAAAGTGATTAGCAGACATTTTCTTTCAGAATTTTCAGCTAGAGAACGTAATTAAAGGTTTCATCAATCACAACAAGTTGTGAAGTGGCAAAGCAGCCCCAGAGTATCAAACTCCCAAAATGTTTCAGAGAGTTTATTTTCAGAAGCTATGTGATAATTTCACATCAAACGTAACAAATAATTACCGTTAGCAAAGTTCTACTTTTCTTTTGTTGGCCAACAAAATATTTTCCCCACAGTCATGTAGATCTTCAAGATGTGTTTTTTTGTTTGTTTGTTTGTTTTTTTGTTTGTTTTACTAAGCTCAAAAACTTTGGAATCCTTCTGTCAGTTTGCATGGCCATGAGTAGATCTGTCTGCTTAGGTCTTAATTTGTCTGAGCTTCACAAGTTCAGATCTTAAATCAAGCAGAGATGAGGAAGAAAAAAAGGCTTTTCCAACATAAAAGAATGCAAATTTTACAAATCACAAATTTCTTTCTTATAGAAAATCCGCTATTTGTAAATTTGAAACAGACATTATCCATAAAAAAATCTTTAAAAAAAACAACAAAATAATAAAAACGAGACATTTCCCGTCCCAGATACAAGATGTCAACAACTATGAATTTACGTCTCATCATACAAACATCGGCTCCATCTTTGTCCCCCATGCCTGCCTGGATGACTCGTTTCCAGTGCCCACGCAGGTATTTGTCACGCTGCGCTGTGGCCAAAGTTCAGCCAAGCTGAACAGCATGTGCACAAGCACACCGTGCTGTGTGCTGCCCTTTCTTTGACACACTGGCAAACCGCTGTGCTGCGGCACAAACCAGTGGTGATAATGGCCTGTAGGTTGCAGTTGATTTGTTGCTGCGGAATTTCTGGAAGGAAATGTGACAATTTATTTTTGAGATCTAAGCTTTGGGTGAGGATGTCCATCCATCATTCCAGTTATCTCCTGTCATACACTTATCAGAGATCGGGTAGCAGAGGTAGCAGCTCCAGGACAAAATTTCAAGCACCCACGTCCCCCTTCTACTCCTAGCTTCATTCAGAGTTCCTCAACTTATGCTTATAGAAACTTGTGTCTACAAAGATCAGAATGTGAACAGACAAGTAAATAAAGAGCCTTGATTTTTGGCTCAGGTCTTACTTCATCACAGCAGACCAGACCAGCATCTCTATCACTGCAGACGAGGCGCTGGTCTGGATCTCCATCTCCTCCACCATCCCATAATCACTTATGAACAAGCCACCAAAAAAACCTGACCTCCGCTTGAGCAACAGACTCAATTATTTTTAAAGCATCCTCACCTCAGTTTTCATTTATGATTATCAAGAGGTCATTCCAGGTAGATATTTACAAGGATTTGACATTCTTACTAGGATTCACAGAGCAATATCAGGTGTTGCTGTCTTCCCACTTTTACTATCCCACATCCAAATGTTAACAACTGATTTGACACAGTCTATTCACACACTGCCAGCATTTATTTTTATTGGGAGATTCAGGGATAAATCAGGATTCATAATGCCAGAGAGGGAAAAAAAATGGCTAAAATTCCTTCAGTAATCACAAAATCCTAATCAATAAATGGCTACAATATGGAAAAAAAAAATCTTAGCCATTGAGGCAGATGCTGTCAACAATTATTTCACATCCTGTCTTTACTGCCCATACTTCCACTAATCTGTTTACCTCAGCATATGAATGAAGAGCTTTTTGGCTCAGAGTGAAGCAGGAGATTTGGGACAATTTAGCAGTAATCCAAACAAAATGCTCAATGGTAGCAGTGGATACCATGGGAAATCAAATGAATAGAGTCCAAGCGTCCCAGTAAAGGGCATGGAATTTCACAAGCTATCTGTTGTGTGTGGGGAAATACCACTCCCTCATTGGCTGTTACAGATTCCAGCCCTGAAGACTTAGCTACTTCTCCCCAGCAGAATATGCACATAATTAGCCTCCAATACCGCTAACCCTCTCCAATCAAACAGTACTGATTGAAAGTAAAGGCACCATGGGGACGAGGTAATTACGCCTGACAATGAAAGGATCCCTCACTGCCCAGACTCTTCACTGAAGGGATTGGGAGATTATTAAAATGTTGGAGGGCAGCCTGGAAACGGACACAGAAGAAGGAATATGGCTCTGAAGAAAGGGGGCAAAGAAAGAGTGGGGCTTGATTTAAGACGGCTGAAAGGAGAGACATCCTGAGCCCTCAATGTGAGACCAGTGCGTGGTTGGTGCATTTTGATACAAATGAGAGCACTGTTAGACGATTTGTTTGTAATGTAGACCAGAAAGTGTGCATAGGCCTACCTTTCTGTAGACAATCATATTGGGGGAGTCTTCCTCTGGTTCTGCGGCGCCAGTCGCTCCCTGATCTTTGGACCCTTCCGCCATTTTCAGTAAGATCTGAAGAGAAACAGAATAGCTGCATCACCACTGCTCATAGGGCTGAATAAACAGCATGTAAGTCCCTTTGATCATTTATTTTTCTCTGTCTTGACTAAATACATTTAAGCTGCAACTGCAAAGGAGCTGAGTTTTTGTTTCAGCCATACCGTATTCATGACAAGCTAAAAAAGTTATCCATCTGATGATGGAAGCAAGTTGGCTTAGAAGTGCATGGAAACATCTGAATGCATAAAAAATGCATACAAAAATTCAAACACAGGTACAAACTCAGTAGTCACAGTCTGCTTAATTGCTTGTTTGCAAACTAGCTAAAGCTTGAACTAGCGTCTGAGTGAGGAGAAAATGATATTTAATCGAACAGAAATGCCTTGTTAATGGCAGCAGACGTATGAGAATAGTTAAACTGGTTTGACATTATACAAAGGCAGCTGTAATACAGATCAGTTAGGACCAACGTGTGTGAAATGCAATCTCTGAATGCACAACACTTTGGTCTGTGAGCTAAGTGGGCAGTAGCAGCAGAAGACTACACTAGATGCAACCCCCTCAATTAAATAGAGGAAACTTAAATTGCAAGCAACTGACTCACTAAAACTGCAACATTAACAGATGAGACAAAAAATATTGCCTTGTTCAGTTGCTCTGATTTCAGCTTCAACATTTAGCAGGGTCAGAATTTGTTGTAAAAAAGCATGAAAAAATGGAGGGTTTCTGTGTTGTTTCAGTGCTTCAGCATGAAGCACTGAAACTGCAGGCGGTAACCCAAAGCACTGAATAATGCCTCAGCGTTAATGTTGACCATGTCCATCCCTTTGTGAGCAGTTTTCTGATGCTTCCAGCAGAATAAATGCAGCATGTCCCGCTGCTCAAATCATCTAAAAGTGGTTACTGGAAAGCAACAATGTTCACCGTATTCCAACGGCCTCCATAATGTTCAGATCTAAATACAACAGACTGGGATCAGGATGCGGTGGAACAGGAAGTTTGTATTAATGGAGTGCAGCTAGTAAACCTATAGCAACTGAGTGTTGCTAACAGGTCCACATGAACTCAAAACTCTAAGCAATGTTTCTGAAGCCTTATCAAATGGGTTTATGAAGAAAGGTAGTTCTGAAGGCAAAAAGCGGTCCATATTAACGTGCATGTAATATATTAGCCAGTGGTTGTGATTCCAGCTTAAGAGCATTGGTTTTCGCATTTGTCAGCTTTTGATCAATAAAACAACTTTACCAGACACTGACTGTCATTTTAGCATGTGAAGATTAAATTACGAAATATTAACCATATAAAGCAGCATCAAAATCCTCTATAGTTGAGCTAGTACCTTCCTGGAAGACAACGTAGCGTACTCCTAACATGCATGTTATGTTTATGGACTGTGTGAGGAAGCTGGAGCACCCAGGGAGAAACAAAACATCCTAAGTGCTAATAACTGCACCACATTGCAGACCAGAATGACATTAAGAGTTTGAACTGAGCAAACTATATTTTGTGGCTCTCTATTAGATCTAATTTAATGATGGATATCTTAGACCTGACAGCACTCCCCACATTAGCCGGCCACCACCCTGTGGTCTGAAAAAAGTTGTTTTATTTACAGTTTTCAAACAGTCCCAGGCACTTTGTGTGAGCTGCCACAGAGGCGTACTCCTAAGAAAAATAATTCTGCTTAACTCGGGATTTCTGCAAGCTACACTTTATAAAGCTTCTGTTGTCAATGAAGGACATGATGTGCGTCCAATTGGTGAAACCATTTCTCTGTCAAAGGTTCTGTATGCAGGTCATTCATATTTGCCACAGATTCGTTGATGCTGAAATTTGAAGTGCAAAACGGTGCAGAGAAAAACAAAATCATGCCTTGATGACTCTTTCATTGAAACAGCTACAGTGGATATCATGGTTGGTATAAGATTCACCTAACTGCAGATTTTTCTATGGACTGTAACTCCAACTTATTCATTGAAACTCTTTTTTTTTTTTTTTTTTTGTAGAGCATATCTAAACTATTCAAAATAAAATGCAGCTTGGGAAGCTGAAAAGTCCTAAAAAGTCCCATTGCAGCATAAACAAGACACAGCTATCACATGAAAGAATGTTCTTTGTTCAGATAAGACCAAAATAGAACTTTCTCAGCAAGCATACAAATCAGTAAAAACAACTCCTCTGTGACATATTGTGGTGGCAGCATCATGGTAAAGGTGTATAAGAGAGATTTGGAAGCTGTTCAAAATTAATAGAACGATGAAGGGGATACATAGATTAGAATACTGGACGATAATAAAGCTTATCTTCCAGCAGGATGGTGGCCTTAAAAATTCAGTCAGAACTATGATGGACTGGTTTAGAACAAAGCATTCATGTTTGACTGGCTTTTCCGGACTTTTCTTTCCACTTCACAGCACTATTTTTGTTAGTCTGTCGCGTGAGATCCCAGGAAAACACAACACCACAACAACTTCAAGAAGCGTATAAACTTTTGCAAGGCAAAGTCTATCGCTTCATCCTGTATGTGATGTGCTGGCACCTCTTCCGGAGGAGGATTTGGGTTTAAATTAGTTATGTAACTGGAGCCACAAATTACACAAGTTTGAGTGAGATGAAAGCAGAAATTGTCCATTTTCAGATTGCACAGCAGCAACATGCAAGGAGGCTTTGTAACCGCTGCTGAGCACTCAGGTGTATTACACCGCTGAGAATGATGATGTGCATGAGTGAATAAGTAATCACCTGTTCTCGCCTCTCTGTTTGTTATTGCCACCAGAAGCGGGGAGGGCAGCACTCCCTTTTGGTCGACAGGTTTGTGCTCCTTTCAGAGTCTGAGAACATTAGACAGCTAATCTGTGCATCCGCCTCAAGTACTATGTAGAACGCCAAGCAGATATGGATCACATAGCACCTGCTCACAGGAAACAAAGGTGTGCAAATAGTTTCCCTGTGGACTGGAAGCTGTAATTTAACAGAAGACCTTCCTTCCAGTTCACCTGTTCAAGCATGCAAAAGCAAAGTCCACACAAGGCCCCTGGGGTCTGATGACTGTCTCAAGAAGACACATGCAGAGAGTCAAACAATGCAACAAAATGAAGCAAGAAGACAGAATGCAGAGTCACAGGATAGAAGACCCTGCAAAGACTCAAATAATCAAGGCTGAAACAAACTGGATAAACTGGGAAAGAGTTTGTGCACAGAGCATGCATACCCTGCTCCAAATTCACTAAGAACCATTCTACAACTGAAGGTCCCAAAACCCCCGATCTGTCTCTGTAGTGCAATGCAACATCTGTGACACCTGACAGTTGCCATCAGGGAAGGCATTTATTACCTTGAAAACACAAAAACAACGCCTGGTTCACTCTGCTCCCCCCGGTTGGCTGCCCCCTTAGCAACAAGCAGCAGGCGGCTTCATGGTGTAGCTAGCAGTAGGGAAGAGTGGATGAAGAAGACAGGGCGGTGAGGAGGGGCTGGGGGGGATGAAAGCAGTGAAGCAAAGAGAGATGGAGAGTGAGAACTCTGAAGAAAAGGAAGCTGGATGGTCACTGCAGTATTCCTCTAGACCTCCTCCTCCTCCTCCTCCTCCTCCTCTTCGTCTTCTCTGGTAGCCAGTCCTGCCTTGCTCTGGCAGTTGAGGAGATCCTCACATGTGTGCACCTCGTTCATCCCTTCCTCTCCCTCGGTCTGCATGCGAGCGAGCGAGAGCGAAAGAGTGAGTGTGTGTGAGAGAGAGGGAGAGAGAACGAGAGAGAGCGTAGACACTGTGCAACGGAGAGGGGCAGATCAAGCTGAAAAAGTGGGAGGGATGAAGGAATTAGAGAGAATATAAAGAGGGAGGAGAAAGACAGGCAGCGAGAGTATGCATGCGTGTGTGTGAAGGGGTGTGCGCGTGTGTTTTGGTGTGTGCACACGAGAGAAACAGCAAGCAGTAGAGAGAAAAGAGGACAGAGATGCACTCTGCAGCAGCGCCCACTGATGCTGGAAAAAAGTAACAATTAAAGTGGTATTGAAATAGCTCAACCTCACAATGATTTCTGGTAGTTTAAAAAAGAAATTCAAAATTCCAACTCCACTACGTGAGTCTTGTTTGTTTTTTATCGAAACAGGATTTTCGAAATCAAAAGCACATTTTCTCAGGATGAAGCTAACAAGCTGGTTTTCTCTTCAGCCCATTCAAAATCCTGCTGCCAGGCTCCAGACAAGAAGGAATAAAATATGCCTCATCCCTCCTGTGTGTTGCAACATCTGCCTTGGCTCCCTGTTCAATTCAAACAGGAATTTCTCATTCTTCTTCTCGCCTTCAAAGGCCTCAGTGACAAGGCTGTGTGATATTTGAAAGACCTCCCTCTCCTCCTTGCAGAACACTGCGTTCACAGAACATAAGACTACATGTAGCTTTTAGAGTTTCCAGGAACAAGTTTGCGGTTTTGATGTGGAATCAACTTCTTTTTCTGGTTGGGAGTGCAGAAACACTGTGTGTAAAAATTTAGACTCAAACATTTCTTTTTACCAAGACTAATGATTGAAGGATGGATAAAATATTCTTGCCTAATGACTTTTTAGTAGGACTTACATTCAGTTATTATTCACAGCCCCAGTAGATTTGGATTTGAAGTAATCTCTTAATTTTAATAACATGTCGATTCTTACTTGCAGTAATGTTAATGCTTTGTAGTGACCCAGTCAAGGTGAGGATTTGAATTAAATAGAGAATCTGTGGATGGAACCAAAGATGATGGTGATGGCAAGAATGTCTTCTAGTATCAAATACATGACAGAAGAAATATTTTTGAAATACCAGTGGAAATGTCTAAAAAGCTGTTTTTTGCATGTTTCAATGGCTTAACAGTAAAAAAAAAAATGTTTAACATAAAAAAAAGATCTGTTTTATATATTCTCTGTTGTTTGCTTGTACTCTTGACTCCTGGGTCTTTGGATTGTAGATGGTATATTTTCTAGTGTACCTATAAAGCTTATTATTTTGCATTTATTTTTATCTTATTTGACCTGTTTTTAGAAGTTGAATTTTTGCAAACACATGCATTGTGTTGGTAATGCATGCTTTCAATTTCAATTTGCTTATATATTGATTTGGTTTTTAGATCGTTTTTTTTTTCAAGCTCACAGTAAATGTTTCATACGGTTAAACTAATTTCAATATTACATTATAGAATGATAAAATCCTTAGTTTTCAATTGTTAACACAATTTAATATGGGGAAAAGATATCAAATCAACTTGTGGGAATATATAATTCATGAAATAACCATGTTTTTATGTTTTGGTTTTATTTTGTTTAATAAGCCAAAAAAAAAAAAATCAAGTGTGACAAAAAGCAAAAAGAGAATAATTCTGTCTCTCTGTCCCATTTTTGTCCAATCTTTCATTTCCTCCTTCTTTGGAATCATTGAAGCTTAAATGGCATTCCAATCCATCTGATGTTTTTTTTCCTGCAGTAAATGAGATCCTAGGAGGCCCCAGGGAAGATCCGACAGAATACACGCCATGGCCAATTTGTGAAAGCGTGCATGCAGAGTGAAAAAAAAAAAAAAAAACACACACACAGTCTTAGATGTTTGTGAAGACAGAACCCGTTCACCAGTTATCATAGACTCACGTCAATGCTTACATGCCTGCCTCTGGGATGTCCTCTCTTCACTGCTCATATTAATATTTCACATTCTCCAAAAGCACCTTGCGTGCTGCTTTAAAACAAGCCTTACGCAGGAAAAAAAAAAAAAAAGGCCACTTCTATTTACTTACCATGCTTCTGCTCTTTGGGGGAAAAAAACGACAACACACAAAAACTGCTGTTCTCTATACATTCGGCGATCCACTGGAAGTGAGGTCACATGTTCACATATGTGGTGTGCCTGGTGGAGTGTAAAAGCATTTGTTGGCCCAAAGGATTAGTGCTTACCTCACATATTTCTCTTTACAGCGGAAAAGAGCATCCGCTCACTACTTTGTGTCTCTGTGCAATCAGTGCAGAGAGTAAAATGACACCCACTCTGCAATGATTGCGGCAAACTTAAAAAAAAACAACAAACAAACAAAAAAGACGTGCTGATCCACAACATGCACGCCTTCAGAAAGACAGAGAAGAGGCAAGCAGACAGGCAGAGAGTTCTCTAATCTGCTTTAAGGTGGGCGGCCCTGTTATAATCTGCATTACTGTGAAATTACTGAACAGCATGTTCAGACTCTCACCACCAGTGCAGGACAGCAACACCTCAGGCCTCCCACAGTACAGCAGATACAGCAGGAACATGTTGACTGACGCAGCCCCAACACACGAAGATGCATTGGAGGCATTCAATATTTATAAAACCAGCTGAAAATCAACGTTCATTAGGTTTGCAGCTGTTATTGTACTGGACATAACTGCAACGCAAAAGAACAGGAATTAAAGTCGCATCCAAAATCCATAATGCAGTGAAAGCTACAGCAGGGTCTTGCAAAAGTATTTACAGCCAATGACGTTTTTCTCTTTTGCCACAAGCTTCTAAGTGATTTATTATTAAATTGTAAAGTGGAAAGAAAAAAAAAATTGAATTCTAGCTCTTACTGTATGTTTGGGTTAGTCCTGTTAGAAGCTGGTTCTCCTCTTCAATTCTCTACAAAGCTTTCTTTCAGAATCGTCCTTTAATTAAAACACCTTCCCACATCATGCTTCTGCCACCTCTGTGTATCACTGCTTGTTCAGGATGATGAGTAGTATTAGTTGTCCAACACGTATAACATTTTGCAAGTAATCAATGTATGCAAGCAATGTAAAACATTAAAAGGTTTGCTGTACATGGACTGAGCCAAACTGCAAATGAGACTTTCCATGGATTTATTTTCCTCACTTTTCTATAAAAAATAAATAAAAATCTGGGAAGTGCACAACTAAAAGTTGTCACGTTGACGCATTCTTTTATGCTACTAACGAATGTTTGGAGATCCTTCAGAATTAATGTCAGGCTCTTGTCTGCTTTTCTGAATAAACGCCTCCTTCGCCTGTCCTGCCATTTTAAACAAGAGACCATCTATTGGTAGGTCAACAGACGATCCCTTTTATTGCATTCTTTTGAGTGACCAAAGCTCTGAGAGATGATAATTATGACTTTCTTTCAAACTCACTGTTAGGCTCAACTTAAAGTTGGACTGCCATCCCCCTGGGGGTCATCTGAGACCTAAAAAAAACCAATCAGCATTAAAAGAAAATAAAACTTAAAAATCTAAGGGTTGAATACATTTGCATGACTTCTTCATCTGTATATCTATTCAGATGAGTAGAATCAAAAATTACCTTAATCTCACACATTAGAATATTTATGTGAACACATACTTAAACCTAGCTGACCTAAACCTAGTCAGCTAGGTTTAAGTCAGCTAAGGACTTAAACCTCACTTGTTCATCACAGTGAACAAGTGATGTTCACTGTGAACATCACTTGTTCACTGTGATGAACAAGTGATGTTCACTGTGAACAAGTGATGTTCACTGTGAACATCACTTGTTCACTGTGAACATCACTTGTTCACTGTGATGAACAAGTGATGTTCACTTGTTCACTGTGATGAACAAGTGATGTTCACTGTGAACATCACTTGTTCACTGTGAACATCACTTGTTCACTGTGATGAACAAGTGATGTTCACTTGTTCACTGTGATGAACAAGTGATGTTCACTGTGAACAAGTGATGTTCACTGTGAACATCACTTGTTCACTGTGATGAACAAGTGATGTTCACTTGTTCATCACAGTGAACATCACTTGTTCACAGTGAACAAGTGATGTTCACTGTGAACAAGTGATGTTCACTGTGAACATCACTTGTTCACTGTGATGAACAAGTGATGTTCACTTGTTCACTGTGAACAAGTGATCACATCACTTGTTCCAGAATCAAAGGTCCTTTTTCACGCTGGATCTATTGGTTTATTACATTTAATCAATCTGTGCAATCCAGGTTTGCCTCTCTGAAGGCAAAAGGCTTGTTCAATCAGAACAAAGTGGAAAAACAGCAGCTCTATGTTAATCACGACCCAACAGCAGGCGGCCACCTCCTGACGGCTTTCATTTTACTTGTAAAGCCACATTCAATAACCACTGCAGCATTACAGGCTCATGTTGGAGCACACATGATGTGAAATTTTAATTAATCTTCCATAAAGTGCTGCTCCGAAGGACCACGCATCAGTCAGGGTGTAATTCAACAAAATATCTTTAATAGATAGAAACACTTTTTTTTTTCTTTTACACATCACAGCTCAATGGAAACATAATCACATGCTGTCACACATGTTAAGAATGAAGGCAAAGGGGTGATCTGCTCTGTCGGGGATCTCAGACTCTTCTGAGTCCAGCTTGCAGGCATTGTTCAGTCTTTTAACCCCTTATTTCCCTCTTGCATAACCCTCATTTCTCTCTCTGCTACTCCGTTAAGCAAACATTACATGAAAAATAAAAGTATAAAATAAGACTGAAGGTGCAAATTCTTGATGAATATTAAACTTTGTTTATATATACAGTTGCACAGTGTCTGAATACAAAAGGAAGCGGTTCCGGCGTGAGGTTTAAATAAGGGCTTTGGTCATCCACGGACCAGGTTTTGTGTCGGGATTTCAAGCAGGTTTTTGCAGAAACCTGCAGCTGAAATTTTCAGGATGTACACAGCGTCTTGGTATGTGATTATGCACGAACAAGTACCGATTTAACATACCCTGGGAGTCAGATTGAGGCCATTTCACATGCTATGGAAGGACAAAGGGGTCAGTTTCATGTAGTGCTTTACATGTTGTCAAATAATCCACTGCAGCAGGCAAGGCAACAAAATGTTATACATCAAAAAGCATGAAAATTATTCGTAATTTGGATGAAAGAATTTGTCACATAGTGTGCACATTTTCTCAGGAAGCTGTAAAATATCTAACATCTCATCCTTCTCGGCCATCGTCTTGGTCATAAATAATGTTTATATTATCTAACAGAAGGGCAAGAGAAAAATAAACTCCGACTTCACATATTTACAGTCATATGGATTGTATATTTGCATCTTTATGGCACCCATTGTGTTTGTACAATGTATATTTCTTTCTTGTGATCATTTTCGCTGAACAGCCTTTAATTTACCTGCACAGTTGTTTACACACAGAAAGGCCCTTGACCTTACAGTGCTCAGTGTGTGTGCTAACGTAAGGGCTCTGTGGCTACCTAGCCATGCTACCATCAAAATATATCATTTGGATTTTTATTTTGGTTTGTGGTATAAAAATAAAAGGTGTTGAGAAACAGCAACAAGTCTATAACATTTAAATCTACAAAAGTGTCCATGTGGATCTGCCCAAAATTAAAGGATGTTTTATTTTATTTTATTAGAGCTTTATAGCTGTCAACATGTTTAGTTTCATTCAGGTTAGCTGAAGAACCCCAGTACCGGTCAGAAGTTTATAAAGAGATCATCACTGGGAAGGCTTTTGATGATGTATTTGAACAGTTTTTTTCTCATTTTAATTAATGATAACTTCAATGGATTTTAAAAGCAAGAATCCAATGTTTTTTTTATTGTAGAAAAGGAAAAACGAACTGTCCAAAATGCATCATTAAAAACCACAAATAATATGACTTCCCATTTTCTTGATGAAGGAATGTAAACTTCTGATCGGCAGTGTAAACAGGGTCAGCAGCTTTATATCCCTTCAGGTTAGTTTCAACATTTCCTTCTCTAACATGCAAGGATGCCACCAAAGCATTACATAATTGTATGTGCTCCCAGGAGGGGAGTGCATGCCGATAAAATCTAACACAAACTGTTCGTTTTCGCCGTCCTCCTTTAGAGTCTTTTGAGTTTTCATGATTATTTTTCTTTACAGATCCAGTAGGATGGCATGTAAAGTAATGTTGGAGCTGGTTTGATAAGGAGACCAACATAGAAAACAAACATCAGCTTCAGTAGTGGTTAACATCCCAGTGGAGAGCAGCTGACAGCTGCGGGCATCAGTTCATGTCGATGGTGTTGAAGACCCACTCTGTGAATTTCTTGAGCTTGGCTGAGGCGCTGTAGGATTCCTCCAGGAGACGCTGGTTGTCCTCTCGCAGGCTTTGGATCTGGACTTGCAGTGACGCCTTGGCGTCTTTCTCCTAATATTAAACAAATAACACAGGTCGGCATCTCATGTTCCTTTTCTTTAATACTAGAAACACCATTAGATTATGTAGCTCACCTTCTTCAGGTCATCCTGCAGCACTTTCACCATGGACTCTAACTGGCTCAACTTACCCATCAAACACGGCGGAATCTCTCTGTAAAACACGACAGCCAGGAAATTAATAACCCGATGCTCGAACTGTTGATTTTACAGATAAGTGTGCAGTCAGCCAGCAAAAGGAAACTAATTAATGTCATTAGCTGCAACAGTATGTGACTGGAAGGAAGTTCGCTGGGTCTTCCACGGTGTCAGCAGAGATAGAAATGAGGGAAATAAAACAAACGTCGATGTCTTGCCATGACCTGAGACCCCTTACCCGGGCGAGGGCTGTCTCTGTGGAGCCGCCTGAGGCTCGGCCTGCTGGGGGATGGCAGCTGATGTGCTCTCAGCCGTGGAGCTCTCCTCCTGGGCTGCTAGGAAAACCAGTCTCTGCTCTAGAAAACACAAACGATGTGCTGTTAGATGTGAACGAAGAAGAAAAGTTGAGCAGTGGTGCCCTCATCAGGTAGAAGCAGAAATAACAGCTGGATTATTTCATGAGTTCTGAGTACATTTTTGTCCCAGTTTAAAAAAAACAAACAAAAAAAAACCTTTACTGCACAGTTTTACAGTTGTCAGCCTTAACATATGGAACTTGCAAAATCGATATAGGAGGATGGGTATATACATAGATATAACTTTTAGATAAGGAATTATTTAGATATAAACTTAAAAAAAATCTAATTATATACTTTTTCCAGATCGTTTTAATCAGCTTTAGATTTAAATGTTTGTGTTTTACTTTTAAATTAACCAACTCAGTTGCAAGTTCCTCTGGTCTGGAGTATTTTTTATTGCTACATTGCATTTATGTTGAAATTGTGTCCTCTCTGTACAGTATTTTTATTCCGTTCTTATTTTTTATATTCTATCTTAGTGCGAGTCTGTCATCTGTTTTTGCCTGTTACTTTGCTGCTGTTGCATAGAAATTGTACTTTAAAGGACATTTCTATTCTATGTTCTTCAGTCAATTATTCTACATCGTTTTTATCATTTTAAACATCATGAAGATGCAAACTTGCCCTCAAAGGCCTTGGCGGCGTCCACCAGGTGAGCCCAGTCCAGTGGGCCGTCTGCTCCGGTGTCAGGTAGGGGCATCAGAGCAGGATCCTGCAGCTGCTGCTTCTTCCTCTCCTGCTCCAGCTCTGAGCTCTCTGGGGCGGTCAAGTCTCCTGGGGGTAAAGCAAAGGGAGATTAAAACCCCCTGGACTTCTCGCTTAGCTGCTCCTGCGTGACAAACTGATGACAGAAAGTGACCCAGAAACCTCGCTTGTACCTTCAGTAAATCCACATCACAACAAATTACATATTCAGGTGTTGCTGTCGAATGAAAAGAATCACCAAGAGATTTGTGCGATGCCCGGCGACGTGGACCTTGCCGGACGGTGGGTGAGCGTGGGATGGTGGAGCAGGTGAAGAGAAGGTCAGCGGATGTGTCACACTGTCCACTGGAGGTGGACTCTCTCTGTCCGCTGTAAATACTCTCATCTGACAGCGTCCTCTGAAGGGAGCGGCGGCTGGGAGGGGGGCCTGGGAACAACGGCTTCAGACGGACATGGAAACAGACAGAGAGTGACAGGAGTCACAAAATCAGTGCCAGGAGGTGATGAACTGGAAAAATGACTTCAACGTTAAACAGAATTGTCAATCACTCCAGAATGTTAATAAATGACCAGAAAACATGGCATTAAGAATTACATATGTGTTCTAGTTATAACATTACTGGTACTGATTACAGCCGCTTTTTAGAAGATATTTCCCAATATATTTAGTAGCATTTCTATACAATTAATGCCAATATTTAAAATGCATTTAAAATAAATACTGTTTTCTATTATTACATAGATTAAAACTGTGTGATGTGAGTCAGACTGCTTGGTATTATTAATATCAGCATCAAGTTTGTTGCTAATTCTACCATCTGCCCACTACCTAAAGTTATTTTCAATGTCTTAGTCATTTAGTTTTACATTAAAAGATTTATTTGAGTCGTCAACATCTTTCATTATTGCTCCACTTGCGCCAAGGAATAATTTAAGGCTTTCAATTAACCAGATATTAATGTCTTGGACAGTGGGAGGAAGATAGAGTGAAAGAGAAAGACCTCTAGCAAGAATTCAAACAAAGTTTCTACCATTAATAATTTTTCTTCAAAGATTAGAGAGGAAGACTACATTAACATGTCATGAATTGATCAAAGTAAGGTGAATATTATCGGAGACTAAGCCGAAAATATTAAAAACTTTCCTAATCTGGACTTGACATAATTGAGAATGGTAGAAAAAACCCCCACATCAATTTCTCAAACATTAAATATTTGAAGGCAGGATATGTTGAAATCAGGATTAAATTTTTTCCTGTGCTTAAAACAGTGTTGCAGCGTAAACTGGAACTGCTTTTGTCTTCCGAGGCATAGCCATTAATCAACAGAGGTGTGACATGTTTCTCAATGCAATATGTGAACATTTGACTGGTCATTTCGAGATTAGCCACCACAGACATGATTTCATAAATGCAACTTGATCATTCCTGCACCTAGTTACATGCCTTTGATAAATGAGGCCAAATAACTTCAGCATTTAGGTTTTTTATGTACAATTTGCTTTTTCAATGTCATTCAAAGTCATAAAATCTGTTTATCCATTAACTTAATTTCTGTTGAATTCATGCAATTCAGCCATGTTGGTTACAACCAACAGGAGATAATGTAATTTTTTAAATCATTACTATTAGGTTAAATGTTCAGCACAGGGATTCAAATAGATTTATTTTCTGCTACCTTCTCTTCATTTGTTGTGGGTGGTGGGCTGTCAAGTGTGATCAACTTTTTCAGGTCTTCTTCCAGGCTGGATTTGGCAGTCTGGCGCTGGGGAGACTGGGAGCCGCGGAGATTGGCCCTGAGCTGGGGCTGACCACCAAGCAGACCGTCACTCTGGTGGCGCCTGGAGACAAAAAAAAAACAAAAAACAAAACAAAAAACAGTTTTTGTCAGGAAACATCTTATAACATATAAACTTATCTAGATAAGCAAAGACAATAAGGTAAAAGCTTTAGAAGACGCCTGCAGAAGGGCAGACAGAACATACATTATCAACAAGCCATGATGGTGGATACGCTCCCAAAATAAGACTCCTGAAGCTTATATAACAAAAACCAAAGATAAAGATCCTTCCCTGCCTTAAAACGGGGTTAAAACTCGGGTATGCCTCAGGGGGGCGCTGTTGATCATCTTTAAAAACTGTGTTCAAAACTCAACCGCAATGCTTCGTCACATTTACAGTATCAGTTAAAAACAAATCATTTTCTGCCTTACTTGCGAGTGCTGCCGAAATCCACGGAGTTCACGGTTCCTCCAGGCTTCTTCCAGCCAATCAGGTACTTCGAGGTTGCCCCTTGACGCGGGTAGAAGCTCTTGGTCCCTGGGGACTGGGGACTCTGGGATGTGGGTGACAGGTCTGCTGCGGCTGCTTCGTTCTGTGGTGACGAGGCGCTGCAGCTCTGTCCCGTTGGACTCTCTGAGTGACCAGAGCTGACAGAGCTGGAGCGTTGAGACACAGATGTAAAACATTTGTAAACATAGTTGACTGCATTAGCTCAAGCCTGTGAAAATGACCATAATGTTAATGCATGTTGCATTTGAATGACAGAAGCATAGTTAATTAATATAGTTTGGCCTACATGTGTAATGTTTCATATATATTTTGAAGGCTCCCTGATTATGGTATTTAACAGGCAGAGTCACATCACTGTCAAAATAGAAGCAGGGCCCCATCTCCTCTCATGTCTTCATTTTATTCTTAGTCTAGAAAAGTGAGAATTTCATTGTTTGCGCGTGTGTGTTATAAAACTCAACTGCAAGCAAGATGTCTGCAGGAAGAGAGTTATTTCTGTCTGAGTGAAAGGAGAAAAACAGCTTTCCTTCATTCAAAAGGAAGAGGATTTAGAGAAGAGGGAGCAGTGCTGAGCTATGACAGATATAACAAGTACACTCTTCCCCTCTTTCTGCATAAATCCCAGACCTTACGCCCTTCATGAGGAGGACTATGCAGGTTATATATGCACCACAAGAAATCAATTTACTTAGAAAGTGAGAGATGTACACCAACAAAAGAACGGCAGCCCACCTGGAGTGGGACGCAGCATCACTCATGCTGTATGCGGCGCCATCAGGAGCCACTGTAAAGCCAGTTGGGCTCTTCGCCGATATCTCACTGCCTCCGGCGGGAACAAGAGAGTCTGGTGTTGGAGGCGATGTGCTGGAGGCTCTCTCGCAGCTTCCCACCTCGTCCTGCCAGGGGATTTTTTCCTTGGACTTAAAGGCACCAGTGGAGGAGGCCGTACTGCTCTGGGTGGCAGTAAAAGAGGTGGCGTCGATGCCGCTGTCAGTGGATGTACCCTGAAGATAGCCGTTGAGCTCCAGGTCGCTCCGCGCTCCGGACCGGGAGCCGACGTCGTACCACTTCTCGTCACTGTGCGCCGAGCTGGAGGCGTTGCTGGACAAGGTGTTGCTGCTTGACTGGCTGGACGAATACGGCGCATCGGCCTGTTTACAGAGGAGGAAAAGAATAGTCCGCACCAGCTCATGTAGAGGAGAAAAAACTAGGATGCTCCATTCATTGAAATAATCAGGTCGTAGTAATATTTTAATCCTGCCTGCCTGCCGCGGGCACAAACAGTGTTGGTTGTGAGCATTAGAAGGAATCAAACACTGGTTCTTCTGATGCAGTACCTCACATTTTTATTTGTAAACTTTGTTTTATAAGAATGAATATTTGGGACCATTTTGTTTCTTCTTGACAATCATGAGGTGTTTGTAGTCTATCATGCATGATCCCTAAAAATACACTGTAGTTTCTGTTTGCATTATGTCAAAACGTGAAAACAGTATGAGGCATCTTTAATCTCTGCCTTAAAGTCACAGCATAATGATTGCTGATTGGAGGTTACCTTGGTGTTTTTGTTCGGAGACAGGCGGCTGCTCTGATCCGAATGCTGGAAACGAGGAATCACAACCTTTGAAACTACGGTATCTATAAAACACAAGTTAATTAATAAAACAAACTCCGAAGACATGAATGTTTTTTTAATATATGTATTTATTTATTGTTTTATGTATCTCTGAGGATTTTCCAACCTGAGCCAGTTTTGGCGATGTCCATCCTGATTGCGATGTCGCTGTCCGCAGGTCTGGACCATGCAACAGTAGGACACACCTTGACTCCGTTGACTCCATCAGCGCCCACCTGCCGCACAGACGTGACAGGCGACTGGGAGTTGTTATTAAACCTGCACGGGACAACAGGAGGATTATTTAATGCACCATAATGCCACAGGCCATGATGCAAAACAAAAAGAAGTGGGTGCATTCTGCGTCTCGGTCGGCAGACAGGCTCACCCGTCAGGCACAGACTTCTGCCTCCACTGGTTTGAACTCATTGTGTCAGTGTAGGAGAGGTTAGAGGGCGAGTTTGTGCTGTGCAGCGTGCGACCCATCACTATGGAGCATGCCAGAGCGTAGTTGTCATTCCCTGGGGAATATCTGCAAGTGGACATATGGGTGACATTAAGGACATATGCTGCAACCAGACAGATGAAATTCAGCACGTCCGATGTATTGCGTAACAGATTTATATCCATCCTGTGACCTTTTCGGGTTGAGAGGCCGACCGTCGCTCGACACACTGCGAGGAATGGCGGCGCTGTTGCGATCACTGAAGTCTGACGGCGGCGCCTTGATCAAAGTCCCCCCTGCGGCGGCAGAGCGGGGGCTGGATGAGCTGCGCGGCCACTTGGCGTTGTTGTTTGTTGGCCGGAAAGGGAACTTTAACTCGTAGGGCATGCCCTCTTTGTGGTTCTTGTAGTCCACAAGGGGCATATGGTAGATTTCAGAGCAGCCTCTGTTGTCAGCACACAAAGGACCCCAAGTTAAGATACCAAATAAATATTTAGACATGTTTGAAATTAAATTAAACATTTATATTTCACCTGCGAGGAGTGGAGTCCTCATGTGGTGGAATAATGACCACCTTGACGGTGACGGAGGTTCTGAGCAGGTCAATCATCTGCTCATGGGACAGCGAGGCCACAGACACCTTGCAGATCTCCACCAGTCGGCTGCCCTGCCTCAGCCCAGCCTGCCAGGCGTAGCCGTACGGCTCCACTTCGGCTACGATGCCCTCAAAGTTGACATGGAAGCCCAGCTGGCCCAAGGCATTCCGGCGTAAAGTCATCTCTGTGGTTTGGCTGCCTTTGGTCAACAGCTGCAGAGGAGGCAGGGTTAAGTGGTGAGTGTTAAATTGGACATGCATAGATGACAGGGACAAGGTATGAAGGAATAAGCATGGAAATTTTCAAAATAAACCAATTTTTAGTTGTCCCTGTCCCTCACTTTGGAGGGGCAGGTCACTGCTTAAAATGAAGAATAGATTGGCATGCAAAACATAGTGTTGAAATCATACATTGTAGGATTTATAATGGAGTCAACACAACAACATTTGAATATTGCATAATTCGACACTTTGTCTCTATGTAGCTATAATAATAACAATAGTATTATAAGATTTTAATCAGCTTTTCCTAAATTCTTAATAGCTGTAAGAGGCACAAATTAGGAAAAAGAGGGTACACATCAATATAAATAAAGATTTCAAATTAAACTCTTAGCCTTCACCCCATTTCTTATGAATAAGGTGTTCCAGTTGTCAATTAGAAATACACTAAAATGAAAATATTTTCTCAAGTAAATGTTAAAACCACAACTTTTATAATGTGTATATTGATTGACTACATAAATCTCATTAAGTTTTATAAACATGGTTACAAAGCCAAATTTGGGGTGTTTTCACAAAGATCAGACTTGGGGAAAAAAATTACTACTTTTTTCTGTAGGCAAGTGGTTCCATTCCTTTCTGTGCAACTATTTCTAAAAACTAAAAAAGAAGCCAGTTTACTATTGATATTCACATGCCATACATAATTTTTTTTTAAATTATTTTTGTTCCATAAATTTTTCCTGATAATCATGTAACTGGCTTCTGAAAAAAAAGTGTGCCTTCTTTTCTGCCATGACCTCACTAACATAATCTATAACTTTTGTTAGTAAATTGGCAACACATTACCAAAACTCTAAATCATCACCATCCAATAATAATGGCCTAAGTAATTTTTTGTCAAAAAATGACCCCCTTTTATTGCCAAAAGATGATTTAGGCAAAAATATACTTTGGGCAACAATGACTTAGGCCAGGGGTGTCCAAAGTCCTACATGTTTTAGTTCTCTCCCTGGTTTAACACACCTGCATCAAATGATGGCTCATTATAGGCCCAAGAGGAGCACTGACAAGCTGAAAAGCTTGTTACTACCACCAAGGAGAGAACTAAAATATGCAGAATGCCGGCCCTCGAGGACTGACTTTGAACATCCCTGACTTTGGCCATTATTTTAAGAAGGTAACAAAATGCATTATAAATACAATAGTACAATTATTTTTCTTTTGGTGGATGGTGATGTCTGCTGCATGTTTGATAACTGTTCAACAACACATGCAGTCATGCAAAGAAATTAGTTTTTACATACAACAGAGAGAATCGATGATTGCTCAGGTTTTTGAATGAGTTTCCACATTTGTAAAATTATCTCAGTTGCCATCTAAATTAAGCATCAGGCACCAACCCACATCACTCACTGACCTCCAGTCTTTTCACAACTTCTCCAAAGTCCTCAGTGTTGTTGTTGATGGACCGAAGCGACACACTCTCTCCGCGCTCATAGTAGATCTTCAGTGAGGCGGGGCTCCCAGTCGACCAACCAATGATGTCACGCGTGGCGCAGTTAAACACGACTGCTTTGGCCTCCTGATCCAGCAGGATCATGAAGTCATTTGAAATGGCCAATAGGCATTCCCGTTCAGCGCCTGCTACCTGGTCTTCGGCATGAACCTGCCAGGTTATGGCCCCGAGACTACGCAGCTCTGCCCCGCTGTACGGTCGCACCTTTTCCCGACGCTTATGTGCCAGAGAGATGAAGGGAAACTTCCCAGCAGGCTCCACGGGTGTGCTGGTCACGTGCCGCTCCGCCAAGTCGCGCAGGTACTCCTGTCGCGTCCGGGTCGCCATGGCGCCAAACTTTTCCGACTTGTGCGCTGCGTTCTCAGCGTTGATGACCTTGGCCAGCAGGAAATCCCGGAAAACAGTGGACTTTGGGAAGGTAACTCCCTTTGGGATTGGTGGACCAAAGGAGGGAACGTCCTGCGAACGGGTGACGGCAACGCTAGAGGTAGAAAAAGAGAAGGCAGGGGTGAATTTTTTATTTTTTTTTAACTTCTAAAATAAAATAAAATAAAATGGCTTTAACCTATAAAATGTACCGTTTAGAAAATATTTGATAATACAAATAAATATGAATGAAATGAACGATGCGCACAGAAGAGAAAATACATAAATTATAAATATCCATAGTAAACAAGTTATTTAAATACAATCACCCAACAAATAAAGTATGAAACTAAAGTGACACTGTGTGAAAACGGCTAAGGTGGAAAAACAGGCACCAAACTGGTTATTAGTACAATGCATTCATTCCCCCTTTGGTCACATTACAACCACAAACACAAAGGAGTACATACGACTGCATTTTGTGACTGCATCTCTGTGCAGGGGGAATAAAAACTAGTATAAAGTTTTACACAAAAGAGTAAAATTATAGTAAATTTAAGCGAATTACTCAAATTCAAAGAAAAATGATGCATGATTCTGCTGGAGGCATTTTCTAGTTGAAAGAGTTTTCCTTTCCTCTGTCACCATGTTTGCTCAGAATGAGGGGCTGCTGTCAAGTCAGCGACTCAATGCAATCAAGTGTTTCCTGTTGCCACATGCCAGTTTGAACTGCCCTCTTACTAAAGTCTTAAAACAAATTCTCTCTGATTTTATTTGTATAAAAAATAACTATAAATTTTCTTCAAAATAAAATACTGAATATTGTGTTTTAACGTACTAACTTATGGAAAAGTTGAAATGTCCTGCGAAAACATAGTGTTGACCTGTTTATTTCCTATTAAGAAGTGTTGCCTTTGACCTATTTAATTAATATAAAGAAAGGTGTTAAATTCTTAAAGAACTCTCCTCCTCCTGTTTCCCTCCACTGCTCCAGTTACAACAATGGAGTTAAATTGCTATTAATTGGTGAGAAGGTGTGTGTAACATTCCCTGACACCTGTTGTCGACAGGAACCTTGGCACAAAACCAGGAAAAGGAGGTTTCATTCACAATCAAATAGCTTCACCATTGTAGGAGAGATTTGCTTTAGCTTCAGCTTACACGTTTGACCCTCTACTTGCTTCCTAAAGCAAAGTGAGGGATTCAAACACATTCAGAAGCTTGCAAACGAAAAAGCTAACCAGTAATAAAAAGCAACACACTGTGTATGGTAAGCTGATGTGACAATCCTGACAAGACTCGATTCACCCCATTAAACTGATCACACAGCCAATGCCTGCAGCAGAAATGTTGAACACCACGATTTACTCGCCTTGACGTACAAAAACTCTACCTCAGATGACAAGCCAGCTTCCAGTGCTGTCAGCCTGCTATGCTCTGCAATACCGTGGTATGTAGAATGAGCACAACGGTCGGACAAACAACCTACATTTCTCAAACAAAGATCTGGTTATGCAATCCAGCTTGCTGGCCTCGTGTGACTTTGAGGCAGTGGTTGAAAGCAGCAGATTAGCAGCATTCTGGCTGTAGGCCACTTACTCCTCTAATGCGCTGTACTGGCTCAATATGACCAAAGCATTACCCAAATCTCAGCAGCAGGCAACAACAGACTATTAATAACTGTGTGACTCAACAAATCATAACAAACTCCTTATTAACAGAGATTGGAATATACCCTTCAACAAAATTTTGAGTGAAACAAACAAACAAAAAAAAAAACTCTCTTCATGAAAATAAAATATTTTCAAGCAAGTGCATATGAGGCACAGGGAGTATAATCAGCTGACAGTTTGTGCTTTAGTGAAGCAAAATCAATTCACTGAATCAGCAAAACTGCACAGCTTTAACTACTTTGATAAAGTATTAATAACATCAAGGTTTCAGAATGTTTCAGAAAATGTTAAACTTTTTAAGACTATAAATAGACTCATGGTACAGGAAAGAAAATGACTTCTATAGTAATTTTCAGCTTACTATAGAAGTAAGCTGAATTTCTGTGTTCAGCTTAATTTCTGTGTTATTTAAGTTGGTGTTTCTTGACTGTCATGTAGTTCCTGTGTGTCTCCAGGTCAATTAATTCTTTGGCCAATTTGTACTGAAGCATTGTCCCTTAACACTAACCATTTCACACTCATATACTTAAAGCTCTGTTTATCAACTGTTGTAGTAAATTATTTTTATTAATTATTAAGATAAATCATAATAGACATACACAACTCAACATTCTTATCTGAAAAGTTTGTAGTCATTTGGATTCTGATGGGACCGCTTACTCCTATAAAAGGCAGATAATAAAATTCAACCCTTTTTTTGAACCTCCTGAGTAGAGATGCACCAATCAAGGCTGTTTCTTCCAAGCAAATGGCAATATTTCAGTTTTCATATTAGTTTGATTTGCCAATTCTATAACTATAACAAAACCAGAAACAAATGTGGTATAGTTACTTTGATAGAGGAAGCACTGAAAGTCTACAGAATCCCTGATTGGAGATGCAGTGATCAAACTTTTCCGGACAATTCCTTGCTGATTCTGATTCTGACCGATTGTTTTATTGCTTAGTAAAGAATAGACACAGAAGGAAAAACAGGTCAACTTTACATGATTATCCCTATTTATCTATTCAATCATGTGTCTCCATTGTTATTAAACTAGATAAAAGTTTTTGGTGTTGGTTTGGAGGTTAAAGGCCAAAAAGGCAGGGGTTCTTAAGTTGGAATAAAAGAGAAAATATTGATCAGTCAATCAGTGCCAATTGTCCAACTACCATTTTTGACAGAAGGAATAGTGCATCTATAATCAATAACTCACCTCTTTCTTCACTAATAGGGCACCATTCTCTTCTGGATTTTGCTAATATCCTTAAAATCTAGTGCAGTCGCAAACATGCAATGATATGATCTGATGGAGTGATAAGTCAGTTGATTTATGTAGCCAGAAAAATACCCTAAAATAATCAGTACATTTTAGGAAAGTCTTGTAATTCTGTTGTTTTTTGCTGAAATCAGTGAACATCCAGGGCCAAACTTTGCATAAACAATCTGAGATAAGTCCTGAATGATTCAAGCAAAAGCCAAATGTTGACAGTATTAGTTACTCTGGGTGGAGTCGCTGGGTTGTCTTCCAGGATTCTATATCTTGTATCTAAATAAAGCAAGTAAGGTAAACCAGTATTCCAGACATTAACTCTCACAAGAGCTTAAAGTGACAAATACAAAAAAAAAAAATCATAAAATATCCACTGGTTCATGGAATAGAATAGCTTAAAAAAAGTCCCCACAGAAACAAAGGTTAAAAATGATAATCCTGGTGTGGGAAACGAAGACCAGCCTGACCCGTCTTCCCCTGAGGTGGACTCCGTGAGATCTGAGAAAACCCTGCTCTGTACGCTCCTCTTTACTCACATCCATGAGCGGCTGGAGAGAGCACTTCATGTGCATGGGACTAACTCCTTAAGACCACTTCGGCTCATGCAGCCCAGAGGCGAAGTGGCAGCCGGGGAGGGGGAGAGAGGAGAAGGGAAGGAGGCTGTTTTGTACCAGTGTGTGAAGAGTGAGCCTTCAAGTAAATTAGTGTACAAGCAGGGAAGTGTGTAACTGTATGTGCTGTGTGCAAGTGAGCATGAGGAGGTGGTAAAATGGAGAAATGGGGCTAACGGAGTGACAGAGAGCAACTATGTGTGCATAATATTTGTGCATGCAGTGAGGTGGCTTTGAGTTAGTGATAAAAGCAAAGAGTTGGTCTATCATCAACGCAAGGCCAAGAATAAGCCGGCAGAATAGAACAAACATCGATTCGACAGCTACTGCAGAAATAATGTCTTTGTTCATAATCAAACAAATGTGCATGGGTATATATAGCTTAAGCAGCCCACGATCCATGAAAACAAGGAGAGGGTGATGCAAAAAGCTTTTATGTTTGATTCATGCCTTGCAGTCAATGCTTTTCTTTTAATGCAGCTGCAGAAACTTGAACTAAAATGACAGCTACTACCACTGAGTGGGATGGGGGCATTTAAGGCGACATAAAAAAAGATAGGTCAGATATGATTTTGGTTAGAATAGCCAACTAAAATTGTAAACAATTCTTCCTCTAGTTCAGTGGAAAGAGAAAACGGGATTAATCTTTTTTGCCGTTTTACTTTCACTGCACAAATTCAAATTCAAAAAGTGAAACTCATATAATCTCAACCATTTATTTCAGTTGGTTTTGATGATTATAACTTAAAAAAAAATGTTTTTGTTAAATATGAATGCTATATAAAATAATATGTTATGGCTTATTCAATCAATGTGAAGACCACCGAGAAGCTACTAAATTTACAACTTAGCTGAAATATCTGGCAGTTCACAGAGTGATGTATCAAACCATATTAATGAAAAGTTAATATGGTTTGATACATCCATACTTGAGAGTTCTCTCAACTCTCAAGTACAGAGTTGAGAGAATTTTGAAGAAAAAGCCATTCAATTATAAAGCATAACAGGAGTCAGTGCTTCAGAAAACAGCACAAAGAAATAAAAGCCACTCCTGAACCAGAGACAGGATCACAAGCTAAGAAGAAAATGATTCCACTGTTGTTTAGTAAGCCAAAGTCCTCTTTTCATTTAGAAATCAAAGTCCCATAGTCTGAAGCAAGAGGAACGAAGAGGAAGTGAAGAGGAATGAAATCCAAGCTGATTGAGGATCAGAGTGAAATTTCCAGTCACTGACTATATGAGGTGTCAAGTCATCTGCTACTGTTGGCCCAAATATGTTTGATCAAGTCCAAAGTCCTTGCAGGCGTCTACCAGGAAATTTCAGAGCACTCTATGCTCCAATAACAAACTTTATGGAGGTGCAGATTTCTTTTGCAGCAGAATGACTTTGCACCTGCTCACACTGCCAAAGGCACCAAAACCTGGTTCAATTACCAGAGGGTTACTCTGCTTGTGACCTCTACTCCATAGAGAATCAATGGCCTTTTCAAGAAGTAGATGAGAGACACCAGGCCCAACCAAGTGGTAAGTACATAGAAATTAACATATAGTTTTCAGAAGTGACATTTCTGTTTGTAATATCCTTTTTAGAATGTATTATACAATATTCTTATAAGCTTTTTCCCAATTATTTTTACTACATAATTTTTTAAGAAGAGAATTTTTTATTAGCTATAAACTAAATGCTTAAAAAATATTTCTTTGTAAATAAATCTATATGTAAGTTTTCAATATTTTACTTTACGTATTGGCATAAACATATTTAAAAAATTACTCAGATGCAAATCTACTCTCAACTTATCCCCCAATAATCTGCCGCTAGGACCCACCTGTAACATGTGGCGTCAGAGCAGGGGTTGTGCACCCGAACAATGATGAAGACATGCTGAAAGTGAGACCGAATGGCTCTGGGCGTGAAAGGGTGAGCTCCCGGTTCCTGGAACACAATGGTCACAATGTCGTTCCCAATGTGGCGCTTCCTCAGCAGCTGGAAGAACAGCAACAATTACACTGACTGAAACTGAGATTTGACTGAAATTAAAGTTAAAACACACACACACACACACGCATGTGGCACATTTTGCTGTTTTCAAATTGAAATAAATAATTTCATTAAAGCTGAACAGGGTTCTGTTCATAGAGCTGTAAATCTTCTGCATTCCTGAAAATTTATGTGGAGCATTTGTCTCCAAAGAAAGACATTTTCCTGACAAAACAATATACTGCATACAATCCGTGTTCTCCATGTTTACCTGTTGTTTGTTGTTGGGTGTGTAAGGCAGCATTGTGGACACATGAAACATGATCTCGTAGTCCTTATAGGAAGTGTACAGGGAGTGAGTGCCAGTTGAATCCGCTGCAGAAAGAATGGAAACGCGGAATTGAAAACCGTAATATTGCTCCCATTCATTTGTGCTTTGTACTTTCTGTGCACAGGATGCACTTTCACCATAGCACAAACAAGTAGACAATAGGGAGCTGTGAACAAATGCCAGCCAATCAAAATTAATGTTCATTCGGGGAAAATTGCCTTCTCTAAGGTTTGCATCCTGTACATTGTTTTTTGATTAACAGTACAAAGAAAGCACTAGAAAGTGTAGGAAATTCAAATCATTTTAGAAAAATATTTACATCTCAGTTCAAACCAATCCGAAACCAAAATGACTCACAATGAGTTCCAGAGAACAAAAAATGGTCTCCAGTATGTTTAATCACCTACAAACCTCTGAGCCTCTTTTATAAATGCTAACTAATTCATCTTAGTCTATCACATAAAATCCCAATAAAATACACAAACATTTGTGTCTGAAAGGAAAAATATTTGCAAAACCTCCAGGGGTTTGAATACATTTGAAAGGCACCGCATGTGTTGGAATCTAAAGAAACAAGAAAGAAGGAAGGTCACATGAAATGGAGGAAAGCAAGACAAAAATAAAGAGTCTCAGACTAAAGAGGCTTCAACGGATCAGAGGTGACAGGGAGGCAGAAAAGTCACTTCAGTGTTACAGCTAATCTACAGGTCAGTATGGCTGGCCTGTAGATAAAAACCCCTTTGTATGTGACGCCAAAAACAATGCAGTGTGTATAATTACTTTTGGTGTCCAGCTGGGCTCTGTACTTGGTGAAACCCTTGAGGCGGATCTTCTCCCCCAGCAGCTGGAAGAACTCCTCTAGGGCGGGGCCGGCGGTCTCGTTGTTGTACATTTCCTCCTCTGTGCTTTGTCCTGCTCGGCAGTACATCACACCCACCTTGACCTGAAAACTTAGCTGGAGACCAGGCACAAAAATTTCACACTTTTTCAACCTCAAAAAGCCATTTTTAGGTGATTTTTAAATCAAAGTGAATTTATGGCTGACATTCCTTGCAGTGGTCAAACTCCACCTATGGAATCTTTAAAAAAATACTGTAATGGATAGAGAGGCATAAAGAATACCCACACTTCCTTTCAGTAAAGGACAAATAATTTGTAATCTTATGCGTCATCCTCCTACCCCTTGTTCATCCAGTTTCATCAGCTGCTCTGTGACTTTAGGGGTGTTGAGTGCCAGTCTGAGGCAGGACAGATCCAGTTCTGGGAGAAGGTACTCCATTACATCTTTGATGGGCAGACCTCTTGTGGTCCCATGTTTGGAGGTAGAAGGCACTGCATCCTCCAATATAGAACCTCTAAGAGTTGTCAGCTGGATGGGAGAAACGAAAAGGAAGGTTACCGAGGTGAGAGATAAGGAATGCATCTAAGGTATTATTGAGGCTCTGAACTTCAGAGAAAACAGGCTGTCCCTGACAACAGAAATAAACAACAGCGCAGTCTGCAGAGCTTCTAATACCAACTTCAAAGTCAATAACGCAAAAAAAAGAGGCAATTCTGACTCAAATCTTTGGGTAAGTACAAAATGAAAGAGGTGAAAGAGGTGAGATGGCCTGTACAATCATTCTGTAGCACAGAGTGTGCATTGTGCCGAGCTCGTGGGACTAAACTCAATCACCCAGCTATCTTAGCAGCTGGAACAGACGGACACTCCCTCTTCCCTGCAAGCTTGATGCTGCACTGAGCTGATGTTTACAATGGGCCACTGTTTCCAATGTTTGCATGAGGGATTGGGGGTGGTTAGTTGCTTCAGTCAAACCTGTGAAGTTTAAATCACATGCACCTGTCCTGGAACAATCCACAAAAAAAAAAACCTTGTGTATTCTATCTGGGTGGGAGTGCATGGCATTAAATTCTATAAACCGATTTCCCCATAAGAGTGGAATCAAACTCTCATATTAAGGAAGTATTATATTTAATTGAAAGCTCTTCTCACGATAGTTTTAGGTTGCTGACAGGCCTTCAGGGCTAGAGGATGAGTGTACTTCCTGAGGTTTCTTCACACATTGCTAATATCAAGTAAACACCTGGATAGCTTGAGGGAAGGTTGCATAATGATAAAAAATAAAAAATAAAAAAAAGGACAAAAACAAGTAACGCAACTTTAACTAGTTGATTATATTAAACATGGAAAAAAACCTTAACCCAGAATGAATAATAAATAATTTGACTGTAGTGTATTACAGAAAAACCTTTTTTAAATTAAAGTTTAGCTACTAAATACCAACATTAGTGAGTATAAGGATATAAAGACTGCATTATTAAAATTTAGTTGGAAATGAAAAAGAAGTGTGCTGTAAGAGTTGAAGGCAAGTCTGACCTCGCTTGTTCTGAAGATGATGCGGTAGTTATACTGCTGCCCACGCTCTTTTTCCTCGTCCAGCTTCTCTCTGCGCAGACTTACAGCGACTGGACCCAGAGACTCATCCATGCCAAAGTAGTTCCAGTGCTCTGAGGTGCAGAAAGTGTCACAAGTCCAAAAACAGGAAGTTAAGCATCACTGCTTTTGAAGCACATCGTTAGTTTGTAGGTAGCAAAATATTTCAAGTGTTTGTCGCAAGACTTATGAATTCATCATTGGCATCAGAGAGATAATTTGCCATGTTTAATGTGCTGAACATTGTATTATGAACAATGCATTTGCCTGGAAAAATGACTTCAACTAATTTGGAAAGTGAAGAATTTTCCCTCTATATCAGACAAGTCAAAGTTGTTTATACAGTTCAACACACCTGAATCAAATGATGGCTCATTAACACGTCTACAGATCATTGACAAGTTGATAAGGTAGTAACTACCAGCATGTTGAACCTGTAACAGAACTAAAACATGCAGGACATCAGAGCTTACGGACTGACTTTGGACACCTTTTGTCTATATGATGATGATCCAGGACTTAAAGTTCAGTTTCCTACAACTTTTAGATGCATTTCTGCTTCAACACAGCTGAGTCAAATAATGAGGTCATTAGCAGGTCTCTGGAGAACTTGACTGCATACTGTTGAGGTGATTCAGCCATTTGATTCAGGTGTGTTGACTCATCTGAAAGCTGCAGGTCACCAGCTCTCAATGACTGGGTTTGAATTAACTCAAACCTGTGCACATTTTTTCTACCACTCACCTACAAAAAGAGCAGTTCAAGTGCATCATGATTTGCACTATAACTGCCTCTTACCTTTAAGGTAGAAAAACTTTCTGAAATAGTAGGCTCCCAGATCCACGTGCTCCACAATGTACTGTTTGCCCTTTTCGCTGACTGTGCTCGGTCCCTCCTTGGGTCCCTCGAGAACAGCTACTCCAGCATTAGTGCAGTGTGTGCTCAAAGATGTCTCATATAGGTGACCTTCTCCAGTCAGGTTTCCTGAGCTGCTGCTGCCTGCTCCACCACCCACAAGTCCATGATACCCAGTCCCACCTAGCCCACCTGCGCCCAGCCGCCGCCTCCCGCTCCCGTCGGTGTTGATCTCGTTGCGGAAGCAGGGGCAGCTCAGCAGCATTTCGTTGCTCTGTTCGTCTCCTGTGTCCAAGCCTGGGCTGTCTCTGGAGCTCAGCTCTTCTTGGCTGCCACTTGGGGAGCTGTAAGGCAGGCTGTGGGTAGATGACAGAGTGGAGGTAGCAGATGCTACGGCAGCAGCGGACGCTCCGGTGGTGGTGTTCTTCCTCTTTCCTGCCGTCTGTCGAAGCTGAGTAATTTCATTGAGGTCAAAAAGTATGCTCTGAACGTCGTAGTGAGCAAAACCTTTCTGACAGACCCAGGGCTTTAGAGCGGGAGGTGCATCCTCCATTCGACTGTCCTCCACATCAGATCCGGCTCTCGGAGAGTCCAACTCGCCTCGTACATTCTTAAGTTTCCGGAATATGGACTCCCCTCCCGTTTCGGATTTGGTGCGTCTTTTCGGAGGCTTGTCCCTGTCTCTGGGTTTCAGCAGGTGTCCATCTGTGACGTCCTCCTGAAGCTCCTGAAGCTTTATCCCAACATTCAGAATGTCTTCTAGGTTCTCTGGAGCAGGGCTGCGCTGGTCAACCTTGTCCTCTTGATAACCCTTCAGCATTTCAAAGAAACTGTCCTTAGCGATTCCGTGTTGATCTATTGATGATGTGCTGCCATATTCCCGATGAAGAGGGGAACATTTAGCTCCCGCTGATGGCGCCCAGTCTTCTCCGCTATCTCCGCTGCCCTCCATCTCACTGATGGCCATGTCGCTGTTACTCCGTTGACGGACACGTCTCTGTCGAGGATTTTTGTGTGCAGGGCCTCTGTAACCTGGGGTCAAATAATGGCTGTCGGGGCTGTAGCTGTTTGGCGGTGCATGTGTTCGACTCATTAGGGTGTTGTGGATGTTGCGAAGCATAGAGGAGTCATGAGGGCTCAAAACAGAGCCTAATTTAATGTGACTTTTAATAACAGAGGGGGTGCCAGCCCCAGCATCACCAGACGAGTGCCACTGCGTTCCCGGAGTATCTTTTCTCGGGGGCCAGTCGGCCACCCGAGCTCGAACGCCCATTTTAGGCATCCCTGTGTTCACACTGCCATGGTAGTTGTCTGTTCGGGCCGGAAAAGCCCCCCCATTGACTGGTCGCAGATGGCCAGTGTAAAACTCGTTGGTGGCAGGAATGGAGCCTCCAACCGTGCACTCCATTGGTGGGCGCTTCAGGCTGGTCATGACATCAGTGCCAAAGGTTAAAGGCACTTAGCAGATGGGCATGGCTGCTTCTGGGACTGGGTGCTACTCGATGACCTCATGAGCAAATATGAATGTTGGGATCAACAAGTCCAGAGGCAAGAGATATCCTCAGCACTCAAGCTTGCATACTGCCTCCTCAGCTGCAGCAGTCCTGATGTTTAGCATTTTCTCCACTCATAACAGAACCCTGGAAAAACATAAACAAATATTTGTTAGGATTCTGCTGAAAAATCAGCAGCACAAAAATTTGAGCAGTGATGTTGAAATCTTGATGTAGAAATTATCTTCACACATGCTTTCTACCACTATTGACATTTTCTTTAGCAAAAAACTACATCCAAATTAACAAATAAATACACTTATAACATGGTTACGGAAAAAATAAAAAAAATGTAGGGATATTGCTGTTTGAAAAAAATAAATCTGAAAATTTCCACAAAAATGTCTTAAACATGTACAAGTATCTAATCTGAAAATGTGTCTGCAAGACTAAATGTTAAAAATGGCAGTCCTCTTTAGTGGTAAGAAATATTTAAAAGTTAGAGAAATGTACCTTACAGCTGCAAAGCAGTGGGAAAAGGATCAAACACTTTTTATTAATCAAAAAACCAATTTTGTACTCAGCATTGTGGCTCAGTGCTTAATGAACCAATCCAACATTTAGTATTAGATGGAGACCATCTTTGAACAGGAGTTCTGTCACAGATTCTCAAGTGAATTTATATCTACACTCTGTGCCATTTTAACACATGCATAAAATTTTTTCTAAGCCATTTAGTTGCAGCTCTAACTGCATTTTGTTCTGCCAGAAGGTGAATCTCTGCTTACGTTTTTCCAGGCCAGGCCTAAATCTTCTATCACTACCTGACAAATCGGACCAATTTGGAAATGATGCAAATAAAAAAGAGATTAAATCTCTTCGCTTACTCCGACCCACCAGGCTGTGCCTGTGATCACATTACCCACTTACTGCAAGTGCACTGCAAACGCCATCAGCTCAGACACCTTCATACTCCATTGACATCAGTTTTCATTACAAATATAAAAATGTTACAAAAAAGAATGTCTCAATCAAACAAGTAAAAGTGGTGTACTTGAGAAGCATTTGTAAAATGCCATGTTTCCACAGTACACTATTGAGATGCAGGTCAAATTCTCCCTCGACAGCCCAGTTGGTTTGATGTATCAACATAAATCTGCAAGTCAAGTTAAAAGTACAGGAGGAAGAAATCTCAAAGTTCTGCAGTGCAGATGATTCCGTTTTTAGAAACACCTCAGGCAAAGAATCCTCAGCTAACTAACACAGAGTGTTTGACTGGTCAGAGCTACATGCAGGGCAATTTTGGAATAAAACTTGGAAGGGGCATCAAACCACACACATGAGTTAGAATGACCCAGTCAAAGTCTAGATCTGAATCCAACTGTGAAAGTGACAAAGCTTGGATATTCTTATAGACACTCTCTATCCAGCTGACTAGGTTTGAGCTATTTTACAAAGAAGAAATTAATTTCTAGATAAGTGAAGTTGTTGGAGAAACATCACAAATGATTTACAACTGTAACTGCAACTTTACTTCATAATAATGCACTAATTTGTGCATTACTGGCACCCCCTCTGTTAGGTCATTCACATAGCATCCCAGTAAAATACTATAGAGCTTGTGGTTGTAATGTGAATGGAAATTAATACCTTTGCAAAACATCTTTAAGTATTAACAGAGGAAATATCTGCAGCATCTTCTATCTGCTAAACAAGAATTATTTAATTTTATTCTATGCTTTTGTTACCAGAAATTGAAAAGAACCCAATGCTCCTCTTAGGGTATTTAAATAAATCAAGTTTTCAGAGCAGATTCGAAAAAAAACTTGATTAATTTTAAACAATATTCATGCCCTACAAAGACCCTTTTAATCTAGGTGAGCAAATAATCACGGAATGTAAATTAAATTGCAGGTCCAGTCCCAGAGCGTTTTGCCCTGTTCCCTCACGCAGCCGTCCACAGGGAGAAACTAATGAACAGAACCAACTCACTGCACTTGTGCTCACACACAGACACACATAAATGTCCCAGAAACAGGTCTGTAATCTGAATGCTGAACAGTCAGGCTGTCTTTATGGTTTTTCCGATTAAACAGTAGTTACCCTTTCATGACCCCAAGTAGCCAACCTTTGTGTTTTAAAAAATACTTGTTTGCAGCTAATTCAGATATTGATCCAAAAACATACAAAGATTGTATACATACGTACATTGCTGCTCAGAAGTTTGGTTATACTCTTAAAATGCATTTAAGCAGATGTTTTTCCACCCCAACAGGAAATGTTCGCAACAAACACCAACACTAATTTTAACAAGTAGGTCCGACCAAGCTGTAAATCACTGAACCCCTAAGAGTGGCCAGTCTCCCAAATGTTAAAGAGTGTAAGTATAGCTTTCAACCTGTATGTACAATTTTGATCTTGTGGGTTTAATAGAGATGTCAACATGTACCAACATGAACCAACACGCATTTACTTACGCAAGTCTTTAGGGAGGGTATTCTGCATGTGTGCATATGTTAATGTGAGAGAAATTGTAAAATATAACATCATGGAGGGGCAATTTTTGAGTGTCTGCCCCCACTAACATGTAGTGGTGTGAGGGAATGAAGCGCCAATGTTCAAAAAGAGAAAAAGACTGAGAACAGGCAGAAAGAAAAAGACAACAAACGACCTATGGTCCACTACGGTCTTGTTCTAACTCATTCTGTCAACCTTATCTCGTTAAGCAACTTTTCCATACATTTTTGTAGAACATGCCCAGACTGTTTATGCCTGTTGACTGAATTTATTCATTCCTCTAACTGAGGCTTTGACTACTTAGCAGAAACTCCAGATACATTACAGCATGAGCCACAGATGACTGTTCATTCCTTCATGAGCCTGTGTGTGTTAATCAGAATGCCTTCCAGCTTCTTGTGACCTAGCAAACACAAATTACAGGGAACAAAGGAGAGAGACAGACGGGAGTAACTCAGCTGGACAGATGAATCACGTCATGAATCAGAAACATGAAAACCTTAAATCAGTCATCAATAAAAGACTTCTTTTACCCAGGGTTCCACAGTGGGGAATGTTTTTGCTGAGCTAGCTTGCCTGCTTGTTGTCCCTTAGATAAAGGGCAACACGCTGCAGCTGAAAGAGTCTTCATCCTGGGTTTTCAAACAGAGCAGGAACGAGGTTTCCCAGCACACTGGGCAAGTGTTACCAAAGCTCTGACAAAAGATTCAAGGGATTGCCCTACAAGCTTGTAATTACCGCGAGCTTGAATGGGATAAGGGGCTGTTTGCCTGACACCATTGGCTTTCAAACAGGCATCCTACCATTTAGTCCATTGGCTGTCCCTAGCTCCTAATCTTTCTCCCCTCTGAGGGTCGACTGGGTTATTGGGTAGCCAGCACAAAGGTCCCTCTGTGGTGGCTCGGGCAAAACTGGGGCCTCATTCCAGCACACTGAAGTCTTTGAAAATTGCTTGGCACGGGAACCTCACTTCAGCTGTGTACATGGGGTTTGCCAGGAAGACCAGATAAATTAAAGCCTTGGTGAGCTGGTGAGCAAAGCCTGAGTCAGATTAAGTTCAAAAAAACATAAACTTAAAAAAAAAAAACATAGTAAGAAGGCAAGGAGTAGTATAAGATTCTCACGTTACGAAAAAAAGTGGAGAAAAATTACCCAAATTGGAACATGATTGAACTGCTTTTATTTATTAGGAAATGCATCAACTATTTTCATTGCTGCTAAAATAATCTAACATACTGTTGATCACTTTGGTTATAATAAACATTTATTTTGATTTAGATACATCAAAATAAATAAAAAAGTGCCCTTTTTGCGATTTTGCTTTTTATAGAATAAGAAGCCGCGTTACTGGTCGGACCACCCAATCTAATATCCCCTTGTTTTAGCTGCTTAAGGTCAGTCGTAGCTTGAGACCTTGATATTTTAACTCCTCCATCAATAAGAGAGACTATAAAAGGGAGGATTCCATGCTGCAGAAGAACACTCCTTTGTCATTTTTTCAAAAGGACCGTATAATGTACATATGATATGACCAAAAATATTAACTGTTTTGAAAGGTTTACTTCTTAAACCTCAGTATACCTTAATGCCTGTTATCTGACCATTAATAGTAGGGAAATGTGAAGCGTGAAGGATCCCAGACAAAAACATGAAATAGCCAGTCATTTGGTTACGCAACTGGTCTTTTTTGCAACATATTAACTTGAAGACGCAAAACACAAAATCAAGTGACTCTTACACAAATCAATTTCCTGTCATTTAAGGGGTGCTCACAGCAAGAAGTAAACTGTGGTTTTCCATGGAGATCCACAAGCACAGGAGAATCTCAACCATTTCCGACTCCCTCAGTCTTGTCTGGCTCCTTTCCAATCTTTTGTCTGCTTTCTCCTTCCATTCGAAAATTAGGCACCAAACCACACACCAACCTGCCTGTACTATTGAGCAAACCTGAGAAACCAACAGCTCGAGGGAATACAAAAAAAACAGGGAGATATTTTGGCAGTCTAACGACAGAAGCGGATTCCGACCACAAGTTGGGATCCAGGAATTCCACATGATTCACTGAAGGAAGAGACGGATACCTGTGTGAGTGAGAGGAGACTTGAGACATGTTTGGGCAATAACTAAGAGAGAAGTGCAGCACTGATTGTGGCAACTTTTATACTAATTCCCAATTGAGTTTTGATCTATTCATGATCAGCTGCAAATAGGAAGGATGTAAGATGGGATGCTTGTGGAGTGCTTTACAATTCAGTATGAACATTTATGGTACCTTTTGTCCTGTGTTGTGCTGCTGCTTCTGCCCCATCTCTGGGCCCCTCTCCTGCCTCTGCAACACAGCTCAGTAAGTAGAGGGCAGAGCTAACTACTGGCAAAGGAAATTTCACTTGTAGGCCTTACAAGAAGAGACAGTTCTGGAGGAGTGCCAGTGTATATTCATTGCCATCATATCCAGCAGGGTATCCTTCCCCTCCTTTTATCTAGAAACCACTCCACCAGGGTTTCAAGTGGAAGAGAGAGGAGAAATAAAATAGACATTTCAAACTCTTGACAGTCAAGTCAGTGATGGAAAAACTGTGAAACTATTTCTAATTATCAGAGTAGACTACTGGTTCAGCTGCGATTGCCTTTGTCAAACTTTAAGAGAACCTTGTAGCTTCAATAAAAGCTTACTGCACAGAGAGCAGCGTAGGTCGTCCACTTACAGTATATAGACCATAGAAGAACCACAATTTCTCCATTCTGACTGATGACAAGCCATCAGAACAACCCAATGAAAAAAGTCTGCCACCTAATCTGACAACTTTCTGCTCTGTAAAAACGTGAGCTAAAGAAAACTGAGTCCAGATTGATTAGAAACTGAAAACAGAGACACCCTCTTCAGCTTAAGAGAGGAGAAGCAGTGTGCCACTGCCTGCAGAGGAATGTAAAAATTCCAACAAGCCGGCTGTCGAATTGCTGAACTGCACCAGTTCCATGCTGCGGTTAAAAACTGGAAGTCTGCTTTAGGCTGCACTTTCCCTCCGCCTGACAGCAACTCCTAAGACGCCATTAGAGACATATTACTGCACAAGGTCAGGTACATGCTGAGACAAAAGGATGAGACAAACTCCAGAGCACCAAATTCTATAAACCAACATCAACAGAATAGAGCAACTCATGAAAACAATCCCTGCCAACTGATGACAGATAACCTTTTTTAATCTCAAACAGCATCTTCTGTTCTTTCAAAGATGCTTGTGGACACAAAGGATTTAAAAGTCTCTCAAACAGGCTAAAATATTATTAGCATGTAGCTTTTGAGTATGGCATTTGAAATATAATATACAGTAGATGAGTGCATAATCGTAATTTGGCTCTTGATTAAAAAAGCCGGTTGAAAGTGAAAAGTGTAATATATATTATATAACTTAACATAAACCATGACTTTTTAATGATCTTCTTCAATCTCTTGCAAGAATACCACATCTGTCATGTGTAATTTTATTTAAATAATAAAATAATATTTATTCAGCACTCTTTCTACATTTCTAATACTGTATTTTAGTCTTGAGAAGAGCGTAAATTATTATATATATTCTTATGAGTTAAGACATTAACCTTTAAAATGTGGTTAAAAAGAATATAAGTACATCTTATTTACAACCGTTCATATTAGCAACTTAAGTTCTAAATCATTACAGCTGTTCTGCTGAACCCTCTTCATTAAAGCTATTTTTATATCAATAATAATAATACATCAAACGTATATACTGCTTTTTAGGACACTCAAAGACAGCTTACAAACAGAGAAAAACCCAACACAAAATAAATACATTTTAAAAAAAAGAGGATTTTCTCTTTTTCCAAAACACTCAATTGAATTCTCAGACAGGCTTTTTTAGTCAATCTTATTATGCAAAAACCATCATTTTGTCTTTGTATTTTATAATCTCCTACAAACTGCCAAAAATAATTTCTAGGGCACATTTAAAATCTTTAGCCAACTAAAAATGCTCCAGAAGCTAAAAGGATTAATAAGCACAACACACATTCTTAGTAAATTTAAAATACGTTCTGATTTGCTTTGTTTAGGTCTGAATGATGAGCCCCAAGATTAGAAAAAAAAAATGCATTCCTAAAAGCACATCTGTGTGCACATGCCCTCAGTCTGCACAGGCAGAGCCACAAACGAGTGGAAACAATGACACGGCACCATATTTTCTCTGATTGCTATTATCAGTCAACAAAATTCCTTTGTTGGTTCACACAACCCCGTTGCTGAGGAAAACAGAGAGCAGCCTTGACTTGCAGTGCCTAAGACGGTAAAGATAAAAATCAACCGATGGTGTGATTTTTTTATAACATTTTTTTAATAATGTGTTTGTAAAAAGTTTAAGCTGTTGCATCTTACCTAGGTTATTGCTAAATAAATATGTCGGGATAAAGAGGCAAGCTACTGCTAAATTAGGCTTCATTAAGGTATTTGTAATACCTCCGGTATCCAATTCAGTGACGCTATCAGTCAATGGTCATGTGATAAGCATTTTCAGGCATGTAAACAGGGAAGAGATTATTCCTGAAAATAATCTAAAGTGCTTGTTCGGACAAGGATAAGTCTTGTTTTGAAATTCCATCAAGAAATGAAAACAAATCTATTTGCTTGTCTCAGATTATACTAAATACCAATAGTGTATAAAATAAAATCAAAAAGTACATGCGAACAACAACAAAAATCAATATCCAAATTACAATTTTTCCAAGTGATTTGTTATTTGTGTTCATGTTAATTGCAATGCATCTGTTTTTCCCACCATAAGACATTAGATAGAGTTTACCTGGTGTAATGTTGCAGACTTAACTATTCCTACACTTTAGGAATGGCAACAATTTTAATGCCTTATTCCTGAAAACAATTTTATTTAAATACCTTAAATTGTTGCCATTCAAACAACAATTCAAGGTATTTTTGCTGATTTTAGTTAGCCAGTTAGTTTGCTCATGAGCACTGAAAGGGACAGAAATTAAACTCTTGCCTCACTGTTTGTGCAATAAAGATTAGCCCTACAAAATATTTCAGCTTACTTCAAATGAAGAGCTTAGTTATTCTAAACAATCATAGTGATTGTAATCACACAGATCTTTCTGAGTTATGATCAGATATTTTCTTATTTTAGTCCTAGATTGCAGGTTGATTATTAGCAGGTTCAGTGTTCAGTAGCTTTAATAGGTTCTATGTGTAGGTGGTTCCATAAAACTATTTCACACACATTACCCAAACCTAGCCATAAAGCTCAAAGTTCATATTACCAACTGCAACTCATAGCAAGATTCTCTATGGTTAATAAATACACAAACCAGTAGTCAAACAATGCCATGCAAAAGTATTCATACTTTGAACCTTTTCACGTTACAGTCGCAAATCTCAAAGTATTTTTATTGGGTTTTTAAGAGACATGTCAGGAAGGAAACAGGTGCATGGTTTTCACATATTTCTTTTTTTATATTTTTACAAATACAAATCTGAAAAGTCTGGAGTGTCATTGTGTTCAGTGTCTCAACACCCCCAGGCCCCACTGAACCACATAGAACAGCATTTTGCAGCAATTACTGCAAGACTTTTGGATTAAATCTCAACGATGGCATGTATGCAGTGAACATTTCCCTACAAGGTGCCTTGTTAAACAGTGCCATGTGGGCTTAGATGGCGACACGTTTCCTTTAAGTCCCTTAACAACAATGGCCCCTGCTAAAAAGGAGTGAACTCATTTGTTACCAAACAACTCGCAGCTCAGCATGAAGCTAACACAAGTTCTCAGCCAAAGTGTTGGGATGAGACAGTTTGAAGCAATTGTGAATTAAAATAGAAGGATGTGAGAGTAGCAGCAGTGTAATTAACAGCATTTATGTACAGAAAGGGGGATGAGTGAATAGTTTGTGTTCTTGCCGTCTGTAATTTAGCCTCTCCACTTTAAGGGGGGGTGGGACTCAGCCAGGGGTGGACCAGCAAACAGTTTATAACTAGCTATTACTTCACTCTACAATCAGAGACTTCAGAATAAACAAATCAGTGTGAGCCCACAGTGTTGCTGGAGTGTCTCATGCATGCATATATGCACAGACTGACTGTGAGTGCTCCACTGGACCAATAGCACATCATCATCTGCAACAGCAGAGTAGAGGATCTAAATGATTATCATTCAGTCAGGAACAAAGACGACATGAGGAAAATAAATAAAATGTTAATTATATCATTGGAATTTGAATGTATAAATTCGGTGTTGGATATTGGATGTTAATGTTGGCTGAATACATGCATGACTGCTAGTCCGTTGCTCTAATACATGAAATCTCTATCGTTAGTGAACATTTTGAAGTTTATTTTATTGCTAAATATTTTAGGAAGCCAATGTATGAATGAAGATTACTCAAAGAATGTACAAATAATACATTTAACTTAGCCTCCCTTGTTCCTCATGTAGCTGTAAAATATTTTTATATCAGCACCACATATGCTTGAAGGCATTTACAATGAAAGCAGCATGGGAAATAATCCCATTAGCACATCAGCTTGCTCAAAGTAAACAATCTTGAACAATAACTGCTTCATTGATTCGTGTTCTTGTTTTGATGCCTTGCAGAAAAAAAAATCTCAGCAAAAAGTTTACAGCGGAAATTGCATAGATTTGCATACTTGTGTGCAGCTCTGAATGGAACAGGGACAAAAAAATATCAAAGATTGCAGTGCATGTGTGAATACAGCTTTAGGAAGCAAGATCAAAGTCATAAATATCCAAGAGTGTCATAAATAAGGAATATTTGCAGTGAGCTAATAAGATGCAGGGTTTGATACCTTACAAAGATACCCTATCCAAACAGGACCGATTGGCAGAGTGGAGAATTATATATTATATCCATTTCTACAAACAGAAGCCACATATAGTCTAGGTGTTTCTCATCCTCTGACACACTCCTCCCTGGAATTGGTGCCATGATGTCTCAAGTGCAAGATTACTTGAAGCAGAAAGCAAAAGTCAGCATGTAGGAGAATCTGTTATTTAAGGGTTACACAAGAACTTTGGAGGGTGTATGGAAAATATGAATTCTTATTTACCTTCAGACTCTTGTATCAAATCTATTTGGTTACAGTTAGAAAGAAAATAATATAATAAAAGTAAAAACTTTTTAAATATATTTCATGTTTATCTCTTTGTAGAGACAAGATAAAAACATTTTATTTTTCAAACCATGTTACGCAGACAGAAGCAAAACTGTCATCTACAATTATAATCAAAGCAGCACTTAGTTAATATTAAATACATCCCTGATGACACATTAGTTGAATTCTATTCATTCAAAGCAAAGAAAAATCCTACATTAATCAAAGGCATCTTTAAATGTTAATTGCCAACATTGGTTGTGACAAAAATAAAAATAAAAAATAGGCATTAAGTAGAGTTTGCCATTTGAGTCCTAAACAAGGATTATAAAGAGGAAATGGAAAAGTAACTCTAAAGTTTTAATCAGTCAGTGAGGTGTTTAAAAATGACAGAAGCTTTTTAAAAGGAAACTTTTCAACAACGTGTCTGCGGTTTATGCAGGCTGCAAGACAGCGAGAGAGAGCAAGTCTTTAATCAAGTACTTGTAAACCTGAAGAAAGATGCGTCAGAGTTTTTAGGAAGTTTTATAAAAATGTTTGAAATGCCATCTTTTTGTTGATGAGCTACAGGGTCAACTAACAGCAAGCTGTCAGATTCCCACAACAGATGTGTCAATTTGACAGATATCTGTGATGTTTGAAAGTCGCAGTCCTGTTCTCTCACAACTCTGATTACACATGTAATAAACAAGCCATTCACAGACAGCTATGAAAGATCAATCTTCATTTGCCTTCCCTTACTCTGAGTCCACCTAAAAACAGCACTATTGACAAAAAAAAGGAAGACGCCAGTAGTAACCCTGGAGGAGCTGCAGGTATTCAAAGCTCAGGTTGGATGATCTACCAAGAGCAAAACTAGTAGCCATGAACTCTACAAAACTGACCTTAATTAAAGAGTTAAAAAATGAATGTCACTGCTTAAAGAAAGCCGTGGTGTGTTGAGAGGAATTGCCTCAGTCAGGCCAGGTGCTGACTACAAGTACATAATACACTTGAAAGAATATTTTCTGGCAAAAAAATGTAGAAAACCAGCTTTGTGTTGGTCTAAAAATCCAATGAACTACTCAAAATCTACATGCTTACTTTAAATATTCATCAAATGTATAGAAAAAATATATGTATCATTGTTTGGCATTTTCACATGTGTGGGAAAGTGATCTTTTGGAAGCTAAGGTGGTTTGACCACAAAGATTAAAGAAGGTAAGGAAACCGTAAGTAAATAGATGAAACCTGAGCTCCACCGCAGCACCAGCAGCACTGACCACAAGCTATTTACACGGTCTACAGAGGATGTAATCAAATCTGTCATAAGCTGCTCTGCACATGCCTGGTAGTTCATTTTCATCAATCAAGCTGATCTTCTGATCGATCAGTAGCTGCTCGGCCCACACAGATGTCTCTGCAGCAATCAAGGCGAAGCACATAAATTCATCAGATTGCATTGACTGATGATGGGGAAATGCTTCAAATGTACAGCTTCACTGCAGGCTAGCGTATGCTGCTTGGGAACAAAATAAGCTCCAAGATAAACTGCCAGAATTGAGTTGGAAGCTTGATTAATATCCCCCTCACACTGGGCAAACACTTCCTTTGTGGTCACCAGATATTAACCATTTGCTCAGTAAACAAGATGTGCAAGCACATTTGGACTCGTAAGTTAATAAGGTAAGGATTTTGCCAGGTAGGCATTTTAACAAGAGGAAGAGACAAAGAAAGGCTTTTTATCATCATCAGGGCATAAAATCTCAGGGGTATTTCTAATGTCTCTGTAGAAAACTGATTGTCTGTCGTCCCTTACAGCTCACAGGGCAGACTGACTTCTCACATATGAAAGTCTAGATTTTCCACAGCTATCTCTTCTATTGGTGAGGAACAACATGTCCTTAATGTACTATTCTCAAGCTGGAAAATCCTGAAGTGTGAACCCAAAATCTAACTACAAGAAAAGCGTTGCAAAGTTACACACGTAAACAGTTTCCAGCCATTGATTCTGGCACGTGTCCAGAGCACAGCTGAGTGCACTTCCAGTCCAATTATAAACGGGCAGGCCGCAGAATTAATCAATTCATACAGAGTTAAATAAGTCAGCTAGTGTTGCATAACTGTGGTGCCCTGCGAAATCACGACATGCCAGAGAATCGTAGAGCAAACCTGCACAGCATGTCGCTGCTGGTGCTGAACTCCACAACCAGCCCTGCAACTGCGGTTTATTATGCTTTCAAACCAGTTCCATTTCATTTAAAGCAGCAGACACAGCTAATTTTAAATGGTTCCACCAACACTCAAAACCCCCAAAATAATCTAATTAGCATCTAAAACATCTCCATCTGTGTTATCTACTCAACTGGAATTAATTAGGACTACTTTATCAATCAGAGGAGGCTTTTCATGGCCCCTTGTTTGCAAAGTGTTTCTTTGGTTACGGTTGCTGCTATTTCACACCTTATTTAGGGTCTGCTGCAAATGAGACCAAGAAAACATCTCGGAGAAATGACAAAAATGCATACAGGTGCAGCCTTCCTTTTTAAATATCTGCTAGCAGCCGATGGTGACTCCCAGCTAATCAGCATTCAAGTCAAGCGCGAGAGCCATGTAAACACCGGCACGACTCTACCTCACCTCCTCCCAGCAACAGCGATGGTAACAGCTGAACTAAGCAGTAGTTCTGTGGAACTGTTGCTAAAAAAAAAAGTAGAGAAGGGGAATTTTAGCAATGTGCAGCATGTGGTTTCACTTGTGCTTCTTGTGAAGGAAAAACGTTAGGCTGCATATCCAGGAATACATCAATGAAACAGGAAACAGACAGTAAGAGGAAAAGCTGGAATGGCAGCCATGTTTGTTATGATGCAACTCTATCTGTCCTTTTCACCTGGAGGAACATCAAAAAAAGGGACTATGGCGCAACTCGTCTTTCGTTGTACAGCCATGTTACACGTAGTACACACACAGCACCTTGCAAAAGTATTCACATGCTGTGAGCTTTTCACATTTTTTACCACTGCAACCACAGATTAACACACATAGTTGTAAAGTGGAAAGAAAATGATTCATACAAGAGAAAAAAATAGTGGCACTGATTTGTATCCAACCCTCTTTGCTCTGTCTGTAGAAAAACAATACTGCCAAGTCAAACAAATACTACACGGTATGCATGATGTGTCAATTATAAAGTCAGCCTTCTATTGGCTAAAGAATATTTCCAGGACTAAGGACTAATGTACCAACAAAATATTGAGAAACTCATCCATGCGTTTATCTTTAGTCAGATTGATTACTGTAAGTGTTTTCACAGCCTTCTGGTTCATGCCTGCTCTGAATCCCCAGAATCTGAACCCAACAAGAAGCTGCATTCAGTTTTTATGCTCCTCTAATCTGGAACAAACTTCCAGAAAATTATAAAATTTATGAAACACTGAGTTCCTTTACATCAGGGTTAAAATCCACTTGCTTAGTGCTGCTTTTAATTCATAATAACAGGAACATTCATCTATTCTGGTCAGCATAACAACTTTTTATTACCTCTATTTGGCCACTGCATTATGTTTCTATTTAGTTTGTTCATTGTGTTATGTTTTTTTTTATCATGTAAGGCACTTTGAACTGCTATTAAAATCAACTTGACATTTGATTCGAGTACAGAAGCAGCTATTTTTGAAGGTCTGAGACATTTGTTAGAGAACATTGCTAAATAAGCATCCTGAAGAGAAATAGACACTGCAAACAGGTGAGGGATTCATAGATAAAGCTGTGGTCCTCTGACCACCAAAGTTAAATATTTTGGTATTTGTAGTCAAAAACCAACATTGCACATGAGTTTGAACACCATCCCCACAATGACAAATGGTGCTGGAAGCATTATACTCTGGGGATGCTTTACTTTAGGAGGGACGAAAAATCTGGTTATTTCAAAAATTGTCCAGGACTTAAACACCTTATACTGTTTGAGGTAGGCAATATAAAATCTTTATAGCAGCCAGATGCTTGATACTAACTTCTGTTACACTGTACAATGGAAATTGTGAGTCTCAACTAATAATATTTTTTTTTCCTACAGCAGAAACATATCAGAAAGATCAGTCTGACAATGAATAGACATGAAGGAGCAGATCTTACTGCTTAAAGTCAGGCGGCAAACAGAGGAAAAGAGGATGTGGAAAAGGAAACACAGCTGGGAAAGAGACGAGAAAAAAAAACAAAGTTCTGTTGCAGCTGCAGTCACTGCACAAAAGTTCAAGACAATTTCAAACACTGACTGATATTTGCCTTTAGTTATGAGGGTCATGAGAGAGATAAAGTTGGTGTTCACTCTCTTTGTCACACAGACCAATAGACCACCGATTCAAGTTTACAGCCAGAGATTTTATGTCAAGACGGGCTCACATTTTCCAGCAGAACAGCTTCCCTAAACATACAGTTAGATCTACAAAAGAATGGTTTAGATCAGACTAATTGATTAACCAAGCTATTTGGCAAAGAAAAACTGGTAAGAGACTTGCAAAGTAAGTAACCAATAAACCTTCAGCCGTATTTGCTGCCAAAGTTATGACAAAATACTGACACAAAGTATGTAAAATGTATATTAATATTTCTAAAAAATTCTGAAAGTCTTGCATTATTTTCTTTACATTCACTTCAGTGCATTGTTTTGTTAGTCTATCACATAAAAACTCAGATACAATACATTGAAGTTTGCCATTGTGACATGTGAATAAGTTGAAATAGTGTGAACTATTGTGTGAACCTTTTGCAAGGCCCTTCACCAACATACATTTCTGCACCGAATGACTAACATAATAAAGCTACATCACTCAGTGAACCTCAAACATATTTTTTCAAACAGTCATTTAATCAACATTTGCTTAAACATAGTCTGACTCTTCACCCCGAGATTTATTAAGTGCAAAGCAGGAGTTCACAGGCTGCAAATTAATTCCCTCGATCCACAGCAAAAGGATTGTGGAGCTCTGGAGCAATCTGATGAAGGATTATTCTAGTTTAGCACAGGAACGTAAGCCGCCCTCTCCTCTGATCAGAACATTCCTAGAACTCTACTTTTACACATTATAGGAGATAACCTATTACTGTGTGTCGATTTGGTCACATTCCAGCTTTAACACACAACACATGATATAAGTTGCTTCTGAGAGCAATGAAACTGTTGTAAACATTAAGAGGAATGAGGAAGAGCTGAACAGACCTGCTTATGTGTTGAGAGAGCTGCTTTTAGATCAGCCAAAACCAAAAATTTCTGCGCTCCTCTTTGCTTCTCAGATTTCTGTCTGCAGGAAAGAGAAGGGAGGTGGGGGCAGCGGCAAAATCTCCCCTCTCTCCGCGTTTTTGTATGTCGGAATTATTTTCCAAAGCTGCCCACACAGGCTCGACATGAGGCGTGGGCTTGCAGCTCAGCCTGATGTTTTGATTTCTTTCAGAGTGGAGTTCTGTAATCCTTTTCCAGAGAAAATGCACAGGCCAAAAAGGGGAGACAGTGAAGCAACTGGCAGACATGTCGAGACAATGTTGAGCACGTCATTATAGTGTGGCGGCGGAGATAGCCTGCAGCAACACATCATCACCATCACAATCCCAGCTTTCATTATGGAACACTTTTTTTGTGCAATGTCTTAAAAAATAAAAAAAAATAAAAAAGTCATTATGATTAGTTTCTTGTCTCTGTTTCTGATTCTGTGTTCCACGTTGTACTATTTTCAGCCCCTGTGAGGTTTGATGGGAGCAAAGCAGGGGAATTTCTCAGCGTCTGATCTCTGCATTACTGTGGGTTTTGGTCTGGGCTTGGAATCTGGAAGCAGGATGAGGGAAACCAGTTGCACAGAGGTTGTTTTAGTTCAGAAACATGTAAATAACAGGCCAACGAATGAAGACGCAGAAACAAATCATGATGAAAAGCAGCTTTCTATACCTGGCTCCCTGTTGAAACGGCTTCACTCAGCATCTCCTGCAGAGATAATTATAAGGTTTGAAATGATGGAGGATTTTGGTGAGGTTGCAGTTCCCTAAGCAGTGTGACAGGTGGGGGTGACGAGTACATGGGAATTTTCCTTTGTCTGTTTGCATTAACTCCATGACAGAGGACTAAAAAAAAGAGATTACATCATCACCATTGGAAACCCCAGCCCTCCGCTCCCCCCCATCAGCAAATGTACAGTGGATCATCTGACCCAGACAAAGACGGAGCTTTACACAACTGTTTAGCGAGCAGGAAATGAGGATTCAGGGTCACACCTCATTACGGTCAACCACATCGGCCCCCACGGCCACCAGCAAAATTATAGCAAACACCACCCATCACCATTGAGTCATTTGACCTCTGACTACAAGCTGACTAATATACGACACATCACTGGTGGGGTTTATGGAGGTTCCCCTTTTTTTTCTTTTTTTTTTATAAATTCAACATAGTATTCTGAAAGCTGTTTCTCAAGCTCATGTCAAAATTCAGGAATAAATGACTAATTGTCAATGACAATATGTCACAATATTGCAATAGCCAATTACCAGAATCAAGCTACACCAAAGTTTTCAAACGTCTAAAGTTTAGCAGGATCCCCCTCTCTGCTTCTTGTTGTGAAGTGAAAGTCAGCTGTGTGAACGTAGATCAAACTCTTCCTTACCAGAGAGACATTAAATTTTCTGGTGGTTAAAATACTGACAGTCATTTTGTGAAAGCTAAAAGAGTGCCACTGTTTTTAGAATAACACTGGGAAACTATACACTCACTGACCACTTAATTAGTTAGAGCTGTGAAATCGTTTAAGACGAATTGTCAATTCAGTAATGCATCAAGAAGTTGTGAAGATGACTTGCTGAAGTTCAACCCAATAATAAATGGTGCATCTCAAATAAAAAAATATATAATCAAAAAGTTATTTTTATTTTAGTAATTTGATTCAAACATGAAACTCATGCACATATTCAACACAGAGTAAAATATTTCACGCATTTTGTTATTCTGCTGACTATACCTTACAGTTAAAACTAAAATATAGTTTCTCAAAATAGGATTTTTAAAACAGAAATGTTTGGTGATTGCTATGTTATGACCTATACAATTATAGGGAGGACTACTGACTTGACATTTGTTCAGCAGACAGTAACTGACTCAAGGTAAGTCATAAAAAGAGCATTGCTAAGAAAGTTGTGTGGAAGGAAGAAGTGAGCAAATAAATTCTTCAACTTTATCATTGTAGGTCTGTGAAATCTATATTTTATTATTTCCAATTTTTTTCAACCCTCTTACTAAAATAATTAACTTTGAATTATATCCAACTTTAGGATTCACTTTAACAGCAGTAGCAATATTCATAGTCATTATGAATGACAAAATAATTAGATAATGCTTTAATTTGTGCTTAAAATTGACGCAGTGGTATTTATACCAAGACCATTCCTACAAACGTCCCAAGATCCGTTTTCATCCTTGTTCCGTGTCTGATTCTTCACAAGCAGGTGAAGGAGGGTTTAAATATAAAAGCAACCAGTTAGACCCGGCTGCACTTTTCCAGGATGCAACATCAAAAACTCTGAATCGGAAGACGGAACAAAAAGGATCCCTGGGTAGGTTATGAAATGTAAACAGTTAATTTAAACAGATGCAACTCAAGCATTTTAAGTGGCAAATTATAAAGCAGCACAAAGCTCCAATGAATGTTTCCTTTTATCTTTGCTCAAGCTATTCCCTTCGAGTCTATACACGGGAGACAATGAAAACATAAGCCCAACTTGGCAACAGGAAACATACTTCTGTGAATATGTGTTGCACAGACTCAAGAGGGAATAGCATTTACAATGTGAAAAACAAGAAGCAAACTGTGAGGCAAAAAAGTAGAAATGCAACATTAACATCAGACATTGGAATCAGACAATTTTACAAAGAACTGGTTCAGTTCAGCCGTCAGTGGGTCAAAAACTGACAAATCATATTTGAGATTCTATTCAATAAAATCGTCAAAACTAGAGTTTTAAATAAACCACACATTTCAGTCAACCCATTTTTTCAACAACTTTTACTTTGATGCAAATTTTGAGATAATTTAAGATCGGATAAAGACTAGGGGCATAATGCTTTGATGAACAAACGGAGATGATGTAATTCCTTAATTTTTGATGGAATAAAAATTACATCCTCTATCAAAGGATTCAAAGATGTTTTATCTTATCTATATAATCCAAAATCACAATAATCAGAAATGAAAATCAGAAATTGCTAACAGAAAAAAAAAAAAAAGGCTGATTGTTGCCACTTCAAAATAGAAAAAAAACTAAAATTATTCTTAGTAATAAATGAGAACAAGGAGCATTTATGCAGGCGGAAAACTTGAAAGCGGGTATTTTTAGCCTCCACAAGGAGCAAAATCTGCTCGAAAATTTCTTTGGACTGATGTGTGTTTTTTTTAACCTGCTGTTACTGAAATTAGACTCAGAACCTCAAATGAGCCATTTTAGGCCCACGTAGCAACACAGAGGGAGCATTCTTTCCTCCCCTCACACAATAAATCTGCTGCATTTGCCTTAGATTTATCCTCTGCAGGAAGGAATAACATCAAAAGTAAAAGGAGCAGTCTAGTGTGAGATTAGACTCAGCAGTAAAGATGGCAGAGGAGCTCTGTGATCAGTCATGCCCGCCACTGCAGGTCAGCTAAGCCTACGGGGAATGCTAAAAGTCCTTGATCCTAGCCCAGAGCTAAAGTCCAAGGCTTCCCTATTTTTCCACCTGACCAAAGCCAAGTTAAATACAAATTGTTCTGGTATTTAAGTGAAAAAAGTTATCATAATAAAGCGCTTGGTGTTTATTCAAAATATTTTTAACTAAAGTGTTTTATAATGCAACTTAAGGGAAGCATTAAAAATAAAAAAATACATATATTAATGTCTTCTAGTCTTCCATCCACTCATTGTTTATACCAACTCGTCCAGACAGGGTAAAAGGGGATATAGTGCCCATTTCCAGCAGTCACTGGATGAGAGACTGTGTACACCGGACAGGTCACCAGGGCATCACATGTCTTCTGGTCTTGTGTTTTCCAAAAATAATTCTATAAACCACTCAGCTATGCCTTTAAGTATTTCTAATTTTAAAGTACAAATGATCAAATGAAATCCAGAGTCTTAAAAAGAACATGTAAAAAAAGAAGCTTAATAGCGTTTTGGTTTATTATCTACTTGGAAGTTGGGAATCATCAGACAAAAAGTGTTATTACCCAGTCACAAAGCAGACATATTTCTTATGTGCAAAACAGTGGGCCACCACAGTTAAGCAAAAATAAAAACTTTTTACAGCCTTGATAACTTTTTGTTTTACAAATGGCACCCACCCAGACCATGCCGCTCTGAGTGGAGAACCACCTGCCCCATTTTCAAAACCACCACTTTGCACTCAACTTTAAAAAGCTTTATCAAAACCAATTTAAAACGCAGAGCTTGCTTCGCCTCATGCTGTCTACCGTTTCACTCTGCCTGAACTGCATTCATCTAGGCTGGTTTTGTTAAATCTGTATTTATAAATACAAAGTCACTAAACAGATCATTTAGTGACTTCCAGTCACCCTGGTGTTCAGGCAGATGGACATGTCGGGGGACAGTTCAGGGTTAAACAGATGTGGAAAGGATAGGAAATCACCTGGTGCCTCTGGGGTAAGTCACTCGAAAATAACTCGGGTGGTGACACATTCATTTGTTTATGTTACATGCTGTGTTTAATGGGATAGCATGCAAAATACCACCTGTGTGTGACAAACAGCGTCCTTGACATTCGCCAGGGATTCGACAATTTTGACAACAGCAGTGACATAGACGAGTCTCACCACCATTAGTTAAAAAAAGACACCACTGGCACTGATTACGCGCTGAAAAAATAAAGATATGTGCTTTCTATGTAAACACATACAGCCGACAGATGTTAGTGCGCTCGCACATGACTAGCACCACGTTCCCGACTCACCTTTTCTCCTTTTTGGATGTCACACAACGCGGTTTTCCTCCTTTTGTCTGAACTCGTAAGGTGCTGCTGTTTTAGTCCCTCACAAAAACTACGCAGTGGCTCCCTCCTCACCCTTACAAGAAACGTATTCGCTTCGGGCTCAGTCCAAAAAAATGTTCCTCCGTGTTCTTCCGAAAGGCAACTTGGAAGTTTGATAGAAAGTTACAGCTTTGCCTCGTTGCGCTATGCAGCTGCTGAAGGGATGAGATCATTCAGGCTCTGCCTCCCCTCACCTCCCTCTCTAACCCGGGAGTCTCGCGAGAAGGCAAGGTGGGGGGAACAATGCAAAGAGTTACCGTGGCAACAGAGCTCACCTGTAGAGAGTAGACAAACAAACAAAAAAAAAAAAAAAAAAGAAACGTGAAAGTAAGAAGAAAGAGTTCTCACTCTGTCTTGAAAAACACAGTGATTGGAAAACACACGACACTCCTCTGGAATATATTCAGTCCTTAATTAAGAAATTTTCTCACGTTTATATTTAATAAGATTTAATTAATTGCAGGTAAACAACAAAAATAAATTTGTTTTAACCATTAAACAAAAGATAAAAACAAAAATGCACCAAGGGGTTCCTGACATGTGATTAGCATGATTTTTAGCATGGTTTTTAGCATTTTTCTTTTCCTTCAGGTAGTCCCATATTTTCCTCAAAACAGCCTCTAACACACAGTTGTTGGTGGATTCTATGATGGTGAGATGGTCCAGTCCTGCTGAGGAATAGTTTTCCCTAACCATGATACATGTTTGTTTGTTTGTTTGTTTGTTTGTTTGTTTAGGCCAGACATGCCCTCTGCTCTGGTGTCTAAATAATTACATTTTTGGTTCATCTGTCCAAAGGACAGTCATATCATATCAGAAGTCCTGGTATTATTGCGAGTGCTAATTTGACAGGAAAGCCCTTATTTTGCCAATATCTTAAAGAGAATGGCGAACTGTTTTAAAATAGACTTTATATGGGAGCTAACAATCTGAATCCCCTACAACAACTAGGTTTATTGAAGAATCTTCTCTTTAGCCTCATGAAGTCTGAATGTCCTGCTGATTATCTTACATTTTTGAGACCAAAAATAACAACTTTTGTCTTTTCTGCCTTAACATGGAGGAAATTCTAACTGTTCTGCCCATTAAAATTACTACAACAATGAATTGGTGTTTGAATGTGACTATAGTCGAGTGGTCACACAGAAATGTAAAGTTGGAGCCAAGACAAGCAGGAATAAAAGCTGTGAAGCCTTACGAGCTTCAGTGTTTGACACCAGTGCATCCAATGCAAAACCCATCAGGACGCTGCTTGGCCTGTGCTGAGGGTAGCTCTGACATCATGAACTGATGTGAATGTGAGCGGATGTCCAGAAAATCCGGCGTTAATCTGCGGACCCTCCAAACAAAGCCCTCCGTACGTGGAAAACCAAAGCTGGATGAGAGCTTATCACACCAGAGCAATGCCGACGCTTAAATGACTGATTCAGGGCTCTTCTTCAGGAAGCAATGTGGCAGTAATGCATTCCTGCAGCTGCGTGGTTTACTTGTATCAGCAAATTTTACTTGGAAATGTAGCTTAAGTAATTGGCTGCCCACAGGCCACCGAGTAATGCTGATGCATATCCTGTCGGTTATTTTAAAAGGTGCTGAAGACAATTCCAGATTCCTTCTGCCACATTTCAAGATTCATTATTTTTGGGATTTTCAACCACTTTACAGTGAGCTTTGCTTGACAAGCAGATGTTATTTGGAATTTGTATTAAACATGAATGAAATAATAAAACACACAAATGTGAGTTTCAAGATTTTATTTCTGTGCATTCTCGATTGTGCTTGGAATGCCAATTCATAAAAGCATGACTGGAGTTTCTATTTGCATGATTAGTTGGGTAGCACCATCTGCTGGTAGCACTTATGTAAGACAAGAAACAAAACTTACAGAATAAGTTTTCATATTCTATAAAACACTATTATTTGAAATGAATAAATCACTGAAAAATGAAAATAACATCCACTAATTTTAAGCACTTATTTGACTTCAGGTGATATTCTGCCAACGTTTTAGAATATCACCCTCATTTATTAAGGCTTAAAAGTGTGAAGGTCATCTTGTCAGCTTTGACAGTAATGAATGAAATGCCATTAGGAAGTGGATGCTATTCTTAGGTCTTTGTTAATCTTAGCAGCCTTTGGATGTCAGGCTCTACGTCAATAGTTGGAAAATTCCTGCTGTATCTCTTAAAGGGCTCTCCCTCTGGCCCGATGAGGAATTTCTCAAAGTTCCAGGAGACATCCGCCCTGCTGACTGGACTCCAAACAAGAAATCTGGGATCCTGCACGAGGGAACTTGGGTCGTCTTCGGGATAAGGGAGCTTGCATTTGAGATAGGCAAAGACTGGATGTGTGTTTGCTCCGTTGACATCGCACTTCTCGAACAAGGTGAAGTTGGGCTTGAAGCCACCGCCTGGTCGCACGTGCTGCAGTGAATGCAGAATCTCACCATTGGTACAGTTTTCCTGCAGAGAACAGGCAATATCGATATTTAGAAATTTCATAAATTAAAAGGAAATAAAAAAGGTACAAAACATCACATGTAAAATCATGCGATGTTTGGGCATTTTTTTCCTACTAGCTGTAGGAAGATGTCTAAATTCTCCTTCCAGGAAATGAGTAAAAAGGTTCTCCTCTGAATTACTTACCTGGTATCCAAACTGGTTACAAGGGAAGCCCAGGACCACCAGCCGATGGGGGTACTTGCTCTGCAGCTGATTCAGCTCGCTGAAGTCCCGGGTGGTGGTGCCTCAGAGGGAGGCCACATTCTCTATCAGGATCACTCGTCCCCTGAAGACATTGAAGTCCACAGAGTCCCCTTCTAGCGAGGTGGCCCTCAGGTCATAGAAGGTCTTAGCAATGAAGGTCATCTTGGCTTCTTTGATGTATCACTGGAGGGAGACTGGGTCTCGGCATCCGACTGTATCCAAACCCCTGACCACCTGACTCACTCAGAGAAGCAAGTCGCCTTTCACAAGTGTCGGGTAGCCCTGCAGGAAACTGATCTCCTGATGAGATACATAGAGGAAGGAAACTGACTGTAAAAGCTAACAGCACATAAAATGCCTTTCCAACCACAAGTTCAATGTATTCTATTGGGATTTAATTCAGTTGATAAAAGACAAGTAGTGCATATTTGAGAAGTGGAAATAAAAGAACACAATGTATTCAAAGAATTGTACAATTAAAAATACCTGAAAAGGTTGATGTGCATTTGGATTCAGCCAGTGTGAATCAACACTATGCAGAACCGATTTACTTGCAGCGAAGGCTGAAGTCATTTGGGTTATCTCTCTATCAGCTTTGTGTATTTACCAACTTTTTTTCTTGTAGTTCATAATTTATCACTATTTTCTAAAATCCTACTAGAATACACAGAGGTTTCACGTTATGCAACACAGCAGCAGTAGGTACTGATCTTAATTAGGATGAGTTCTGGGAGGCCAGTATTGACCAGTGTTGTGTGGCTTTCAGGCATGTCTTTGTGCATGTATCAGCTTTCTTAGTCATCAAAAATTAAACATTCACCTGTCTGTCGGCATCTGATGAAATATACATGAAGCTACTGCCTGAACTCGATGCACACCTAACATTTAGTTCTAATAGAAAAAAAAAATTCTGCAAAGTTCAGACTGCACTTTATTTTATTTAAACATGAACATTGCCATGCATATTTATTTTAACTTAACATTTACAGATAACATATATTATTTAAAGTTTTGCCACAAACATTTTTTGTCCTTAAAATCACACATCCGAGTCTCCTTTAGAGACATTAAACACCTTGTGTTTAGCAGCACCTCAATATAGTTTCGCTCTTCTAAAAGTATTCAGAATAAGTACTTATAGTAACATTTTTTATAAATATCTGTCTGCATGGCACAGTAGTGGTTCCTTTAAGAAGAATGTCCATAGAGTAAATGAAACAGCTCCACTTGGTTTTAGTTTCTAGATCTTAATAATTCATATTGCTGACCTCTGTGGATGTCACAACAGTGCAAAAATATGGATGTAAACTTTGCTCTGAGTTTTCCTCAACTAATAAAAAAAAGGACAAATAAGCCCAAAGGCCACTCAATTCAGTAAACTAATGATGCAGAGATCAGCATTTGAAGAGAGAAAATATAATGAGTGGGTCAATTTAAACTGGCAGCAAGATTCCCTGATCATTCTGCCAAACCTGCCCTCTGTTGGCAGCTGCTGTTTACTGCACCTGTGGACATTTAATTTGAAAAGTGAAAGCAATCCAACACTTTCCTGTGTAACAAGTCTGTGTGTTTTTAAAGAGTCAGGAAACGGTTAAATAAAATCTAATATGCTAGAGCTGCAAGCTGAGGTTTAGTGACAGGCTTCATTTTTTAACAGGCACAAGTCCTCTGAGCATCATTATCCTGGCTGCCCTTCTCTTCCTGCAGAGCGGCCCGATCCAAATAGTTGTCCAGAGACCCCAACAGGTCGTCCACGTCCCTCATTTGAGCTTGAAGCACCAGTTCTGTCATACGGATGAATGACTGCAAGAAGAAAAGGTGAAAAAGTATAAAATTCATTGCAAAAGTATTCTTCCATATTGAACTTTTTTCACATTTTGTCACATTAAAACTAAATAATTTTAATGTGTTGAGTGGGAGTTTAGGGTTTAGACGAACACAAAGTATTGCATAAATGTAGAGGAAGATTTAGAGCAACTGTGGTTTGATTCATACTTTATGAACAAAATCTGAAAAAAATAAATATAAATTTGTGTTAAATTTGCTTTATACTCCTTTACTCTGGTACCCCTAAATATAGTTTAGTGGAACACACTGTGGTGTTTGGTGGCCTTGGGATCACATCTCTGCTTTTTGCGGATGATGCGGTCCTATTGGCTTCATCAGATTGTGATCTGCAGCTCTCGCTGGAGCGGTTCACGGCAGGGATGAGGCTCAGTGCCTCCAAATCCGAAGCCATGGTCTTGAGCCGGAAAAGGCTTCTCCGGGTCAGGGGGGTCGTCCTGCCTCAAGTGGAGGAGTTTAAGTATCTGAGGATCTTGTTCACAAATGAGGGAAGAAGGGAGCGGGAGATCGACAGGCGGATTGGGGTAGCGTCTGCCGTGAAGCGGGCGCTGTACCGGTCCGTAGTGGTGAAGAAAGAGCTGAGTCAAAACAAAAAGCGAAGCTCTCGATTTACCGGTCGATCTACGTTCCCACCCTCATCTATGGTCATGAGCTTTGGGTCATGACCGAAAGAACGAGATCACGAATACAAACGGCCGAAATGGGTTTCCTCCGCAGGGTGGCTGGGCTCTCCCTTAGAGATAGGGTGAGAAGCTCGGTCATCCGGGAGGGACTCAGAGTAGAGCCGCTGCTCCTCCACGTCGAGAGGAGCCAGTTGAGGTGGCTCGGGCATCTGGTCAGGATGCCTCCTGAACGCCTCCCTGGTGAGGTGTTCCGGGCACGTCGCACCAGGAGGAGGCCTCGGGGAAGACCCAGGACACGCTGGAGGGACTATGCCTCTCAGCTGGCCTGGGAACGCCTTGGGGTTCCCCTGGAGGAGCTGGAACAAGTGGCTGGGGAGAGGGAAGTCTGGGCCTCCCTTCTGAAGGGGACCCGGCCCTGGATAAGCGGCAGAAAATGGATGGATGGATGGATGGATGGATGGATGGATGGATGGATGGATGGATGGATGGATGGATGGATGGATGGATGGATGGATGGATGGATGGATGGATGGATGGATGGATGGATGGATGGATGGATGGATGGATGGATGGATGGATGGATGGATGGATGGATGGAACACACTGTCTTTATAAAACAGGGAATCTTGTCTTAATGGATGAGGGCAAGAAGAAAGCCAATGTTAAAAAAAAACAAAAATGTAAGCAAAAATGTTGCAATGTAAGCTCTAATTGCAACAAAAGGCGGTTCTCGTGCAGCAGTTTAATGACAAATAAAAATGAACGATTTCAGATCTTTCTTGGGAAGATCTTTAAAATAATATTTTCCTTAAAAATCACATTTATCCACTACTTTGTATTGATCTGTCAGATAAATGCATTGAGATTTCAGATTGTGATAGGACAAAATGTGTGGTACCTCACTGATGTTGCTGCTGGTGGAAGCACTGGTCTCAAAGAACTCCATCCCGTAGGTTTCTGCTAGCTGTGTGATTCGAAAGGATCAGGATGGAAATACACGAGAACAGAAATTGATTGTAATTTATTTATATTTTTCACAAACTGGTTTGATCAAAAACATGTTAAACACTAAGAAAAACACTATTGACAAATATATGTTCACCTCTACATATTCAAATCAACCCTTTTAAAAGTATAAAAACACAGACAGTAAAATTCAACCTTTTTTCCTTGGTCCTTTGTTACTTGTCTGCCAAACTCCTCATCTGCTTTGTTTCCCACCAAGATGGTTTGGACATCATCTGGGGCGAACTATACGAAAAACAAAAATATGATGCAGGACAGAGCAGCAATGGCGACGACAGAGTTAAGCGGGAGCACTTACTTCATCTACATCACTGGCCCACTTAGCTATGTGCTGAAAAGACGGCAGGTTTGTGATGTCATACACAAATATGATACCCTGTAAAATGACAGAAGAGAGTGAATGGAGGAATGTTTGATAAATGTGAGACATGTCCTGCTTCTTTGTACCTGGGCACGCCTGTAGTACTGCTTGGTGATGGTCTGATAGCGTTCCTGTCCTGCTGTGTCCCTACATAAAACAAAACACACGTAAGCGACAGGCTATTCCACAGTACACAGCTATCAGCATCTGTATGTTCAGATTATGCACTAAAAATCCACAACGTACCAGATCTGTATTCGAACCTTGAGTCCACCGATCTCTATCGTTTTCATTTTAAAATCAACTCCTAAAAATGAAAACAGGAAGAAAGTATTTTGTCACTGATAATGGAAAAACAAATGCAAAAAAAATAAATACTGATGCATGCTCCTTGTGAGGTATTGCTGCAAAGTTAATGATTTAATGTAGTCAACCTTTAATCTCATGTTGCCATGTGCTCATTCAGGAATTGCTGCAGTCAGTGGATCAATGTAATCAGCTGGGATGCCTTAAATATTTTACCAATTGACATTATGAGCAGAATTTTATTGTTTTAATATTGTCTTACAACTAGGATTGAAATAGAATGCATTTTAAAATTTTAATTGATATGAATTTTTATTTTCCATCTTTAGGGAAAAAAGTGTTTTAATTACATTTAAGTACAAAATGTAACGTTGTTTTATGAAACAAACAAAAATATGTGTTTTCTTAAAAAAATAAAGACATCCTTTCTACTAATACCTACTCTCACCCTTTCAATTGAAATAATTTCAGTGTTCAGTATTTCTGTACAAAAAGTGGGATTTATGTGACTTAAAAAGTACCTTGAGATGGTTATTGTTATGAACTGAAACATTATAAACAAAGTCAACTTTCATGCATTTCTATAAAAACTTTTAAACTTTGTTTTCAGCTTGAAAATTCAGTTTAAATGAGTCTGTTTTGGTTAGCCTTGTATGCAGGCTACTATCCTGAGAAGTTGTAACTGCTCTGAACCTGGAGACTTTTTGAATGTGTAACAAGCAAACCTTTTTGCATTATTTTTGGAAATATGTGCAACAAACAGAGTTTGAATGAAGAAATCAGGAGTATTTTTTTATTTTTAGAGAATAGATCTTTTGCTTTAATTGGCCTCTCCAAATTGCCCCTAGGTGTGAGTGTGTGTGTGCATGGTTGTGTGTCCTGTGTGTCTCTGTGTTGCCCTGCGACAGACTGGCGACCTGTCCAGGGTGACCCCGCCTCTCGCCCGAAACGTTAGCTGGAGATGGGCACCAGCAACCCTCCCGACCCCACTGAGGGACAAGGGTGAAAGAAAATGGATGGATGGATGGATGGATCTTTTGCTAAGCCTTTGGGGTTTCTAACCTTTTAAAGTTTATGCACAAGAGAGTTAGAAAAGATCATGTAAAGACTCACCTCTGACAATCAGGAGAACAAAAAGGCCTTTGTGAGACTTTACGTAAGATAATTTGTAAAGTCAAAAAAGCTGTAGCTCCAAGACACACATGTGCTAACAAAGAAGATAAATTGACTTAAAAGGTGATACTGTCTCTGCTAGGTGACAATATGAAGAGCTGAGAAATCCACAGCCTGCAGTGTAACTGGTTTGTATTAAAACAAAGGCAGTACCCAGTCCTCCATTAACTTTGTTCTTACACTGCAGCCACAGCTGAAAGTTTGATCCAAAAGAGGAAATCACTTTTGACAACTTAAATATCCACTTCAGATACGCTGTAATACAGACTGCTACAGGATATCCTTCTGCCCACAGTTATCAGCATCTACAACACTTTGCTGAACTTTACATAATATGAATTACAACAGCACTTCATTTAGCTTTTATGATTATGTTTTTTTAAGTTCGAATTGTGCCACTCTTCATTTTTACAGTTTTCTGTAGGCAGGGTAGTTTTTTCTAATCTTCTTAAGTGGTTTCAAAATAAGTGTTCTGGCTTTCTGAAAGTTCAGCTGCTGGTTTCTCGGAAGTACATCTGGAACATTACATAAATATTAATCTGGAACACGGTATCCCACCAGTTGCAACCATAACAAACACCTTCTATCTGTTTTTCAGGGAAAAGGGTGGATCCTTTCATAGTTACTCGTGGCACATGATATTTCATTTTAATATCTGCTTTTTGATAACAATTGCCATGCGGAGGGAGCATGCTGTCCAATCAATCAAACTGTATTTCTCACACTAGCTGATGCAAAAATCCAGTGGGTGAATGTTACAAATGATCATCAGGAGCTACAGTGCCTTGCAAAAGTATTCACAATACTTAATGTTTTTCCCATTTTGTCAGATTACAACCACACAGTTTAATTTAATATTTCATATTTGTGAAGATCTGTGGTGAAGAGCCTTGTCTTAAAGGTCTTGACTGTTTGTTCACTAATGTTCTTTAATTAACAAACATCTGAGGCTTACACAGAACAGCTGCATTTACACTGAGATAAAACTGGAAGTGGACTCTTGGTAATGATGTTACTTTGCACTCAGTTTATGTTGGGGAACCAGCATAAGGGGGCTGTACACAATTTTCAGATTTCTCCTGGGGGGGAAATGAACCATTTCCTCAATGAACTACTTTGTTTTCGATTGTCACATAAAACCCCCAAAACAGATTAAAGTTAATGAAACTAACATTACAAATCCTAAAAAGTTAAAGGGGTATGAATATTTTTGCAGTGCACTGTAGAGATCTAAAACCTGGACTTCATGTGAAATGCTCAAATGTCTGAGTTTAATCCAGTGTGAAGTTCAGCCCACCATCTTCGTCTCATGACATGTATAACGCAGCCTATTGACCCACACTACAAACCGCAGAGCCTTCATTTCTAGTCACATCACATGAAAGCCTATCCAGCCAGCAACATGTTTAATGCAAGTGAGTAATGAATGAAAAAAGAGACAAATAAAAGCACAAGAGACATGAAGTCCCAATGGCATTATCCACTCTATTCTGAGAAACCATCAACTGAAAAATAAGAACAATTTTTATAGACTTTACTTCTCTCAAAGTATTTTTTTTATTATTATCAAGGTTTAAGTGTTAGAGGGGTTTTAGAAAATGTAATTATTCCCAGCAGAACCTGAAACAGTCTGTAATCTTACGCCAACAAATAAACTCAACATAGACGTGGAAAAGATGGGGGTAAATAATTACAATAACTCAAAATTTGTTGTCTACCGAATATACAGTGGTATTTATCCGGTTAATCTTGTGACTGAAAACTCGTTAAGTTTGGCAAGGAGAGCTTGTCTGATGGCTTTGCTCTACTTACCGATGGTGGAAATATGCGAAGGATCAAATTCACCTTCCGTGAACCTGCGCAGCATGCATGTCTTCCCAACACCGGAGTCTCCGAGAAGGAGCAATCTGAACAAAACGTCGTATTGTTTCGCCATGACTTAAAACTAGAGCATGACCCAGCTGGACTTATTTCATCTACAAACTTCAGGATCTGGTGCTGCCTTCAGTGCGCGTCGGACACGTCGCTTCCAATGAACAGTAGTCGTCAGGTCAGCAAAGAGGCGATCTCATTTTCTTACTTTTGCTTTAAGTTATCTTAAAATTCTGATTAAAAATATTTGAAGATATTTATAATCTTTAAAATTTTGACCTCACTCGTATTAAACAAGTATTGATTGATTTTTATTTGAATTATAAGCACTTTGTATTGCCGTGTTGCTAAAAATGTGCTATATAAATACAATTACCTTTATTTACCTTTATTTATACGTAAACCTTGTTACTCTGCAAGATAACAAATCAGAATTTAGTGTCATATTATCCAGTGTCAGTGAAGTACATCATAAAACCATGAAATTATTTACTACAGTTTAAAAAGGGATCAATGGATTTTCTGACATTTAAAGATGTTCATGGACTCCTAATTTATTAAATTCTTTTTAAAATGATTGCCATTTATTTATAGGTGGATTGCTGTATGAATATATCTCCAAATATATTTATTTCAGCATGTTGAATTAAATAATTTATTTCATTGTTCCACATTTGGGTGTCCATTTATATTCTATTTAAGTTCAATTGTAATGTAATTGAACTTGCAACTTCAAGCCAACCTGCTTACCTCCTGCAACCTGCTCACAAAAGGCAAGTATAAAGCTACAAGCTATATTTCCTGTAAAGTGGATCAAACTTGCTTTACCCACAGTTAGTCACCAATACCGCTACAGTTTCTGGTCAGTTTTTATTATTTTTTTTGCAATTCTACATTTCATCAAGTTTTTTATGCATATTCCTCTGCCATCAGGTTGGAGTTCATTTTTTGTGTGTTCTTGTCTTAATTTCACCTTAGACAGATTTAATAATAGACCTTCTACAATCACTTAAACACCACATTGCATAAAAACTGCATGGTTTGGTCAGCACATTCCACAATTCAACCATGTTTCCTGCAGAAATGCTCCATTAACATCCACTTCTGCTGAAAAAAATAAAGAAGGTAGACTTATGGTGAGACTAATCTTATAAAATCTGCATACATTCATTGAGCACAAGAAAATATGGAAAATAATCTATTTGCTAAGCAGTCAGAAATAAAGATATTTTTCATGTAAATCCTGAAGACTATAATCTTCACTTTTAATTTTTTTCAGCATCCACACCTCACCACTGGAGAACATATTCAAGATTTACCCTATGGATTTCATTTAATAAATTCAACTGGTGAAAGAAGTTAATAAGCACACACTGAGTCACAAGTACATCCAAAAAGGATAAAATAGTTTTATTTATAGTCTCATAATAAAGGTATGCCTTAACTTGCAAGACAACCATTGGCAGTATGTACAACATACCTGTAATTTCCATGGAATGGAACAAATATTGATTACATACACACATTATTTTCTGATTTTTAAAGATCAACATTCCCAGCACAGGCAAATATGTCAAGGGAAGGCTTTTCTGTGCAGAACTGACACCATTAAGGAATATAGTGTTACAAACAACACACTGAAATGGACTTCCATTAACAAAAATAAAGGTTACTGCCCTTCAACTGTGTTGTGTAACATTCACTATTAATTGAGGGATATTTTTTAAAACCACATATATATATCTATAGATTTACTGAGATAAAAAAAATGAGGAAAATAAATACTCAAATGCTCTAAAACTGGGAGTTGGTCTACTCTGAAGCCAATCATTACAGAGACCAGACATATTAATGTACAATATAAGGGTATGAAATACATTTTAGTGCATTAAAAGAGGGATTCACTAAAACAACATTTTCAAAGACATTATTTCAGTCACCTAACCTGAATAAAGAGGGTTGCTTCTTAAAAGATGGACACCTTTTCTGACGACAAATTCACATTCTTTCCTGGAAAAATACGAATATTAAAAACTATCTCTGATCATAATTTCAACAAAGCTGGTATAGTTGTACAGCTTCGGTGGATTACAAAGTTTGTCCCAAACAACCAAAAGAAAAGCTTGTTTTTGCAGCTTTACTAAAGCTTCATGCTGTGCCATTTCTACGCGTGATCATGAGGTCTTACAAACAACATGTCCTTCAAAACTGCTGAGCTGCCACACTTTGGGTGCATTAAAAGTCATTTCGGGGACACAAAAACAGAGAGGGGAAGCTTGCCGGAAGGACACAGCAAGGTAGAAGCGTTTTGGACACACAGTAACAGCACCTCTAAGACAGTTTCCACCTCATCTTCTTGACTGGTGTAAGAAGGCAGGCAGGTAAGAAGAGCTGGTGGATACAAAAAGTCAGTCTAGACCGTCAGGAGTCTAATTTGTCTCCACACGCAGCTTCTTCCTGTTGGGCGGCTCGTCCGGCTCCGATTCAGAGGTGGAGTCGGACCCGCCGTCGAAGGCCGACACCGCGCTGCCTTTGCGGTTTGTGTACAAGCTGCTGTCAGAGGAGTAGTTGGTTTGGAGCTGAGAGTTCCCTTTGGCTTTCTCCAGGGCACGGACTACACCGAGTGACACAAGACGGTAAATGTAAAGAAGTGAGCAAAAGCAATCATCAGCTGTAAGATTCCTCTACATACCCTGTTGCTCCAGCAGTGCGTTCTGCTTCTTTAAATCATCAATGTCCTGCTGGTGGGAGTGATTTTTCCTCCTCATCAACTGGATGTATTCGGTAGCTTTGTCCAAAATCTGGGCCCGAGAAGCCTGTCAAAGCAAAATAGTTTAAATGTATTTAATTGGAATGGGATTAAAAAATTTAAGAATTAAAAAAAAATGTTTTTTACATAAAACTCTTAAAAGTATGGCATGCATGAGTCAATACTTTTTAGAAATATGCTTTGTTGCAAATACAGTTGCAACTGGAGGTGAGTATGCCACACCTTTCAGATATTCAATACTAAAAATGTAAAAAAACAAACAAAAAAAAAAAAACGTATCCATGCAGTACTTCAAGTTGTTTTATCAAATAAAATCTCAATAAAATTCATCAAGGTTTGGCTTGTATCGTGGCAAAATGTGAAAAAGTTCAACAGGTGTATGCAGTTTGGCAAGAAACAGAGCAGGTTTTACTTTTTTATTTGGCACGAATCTAATCTGCTGCACATAAAGTGACAGCTCAGCAAACACTGCATAGACTGTCCATTCATAGGAATTATGTTACCAATCAAACACGTGACAGCAGCCTCTAAACTTCTGCTTCTCTATGGCGTTACCACAGAGGAACAGCTGAGTGATTAAATGCCACTGATTAAACAGATACGAGCACTAATGTTCCACATCGCATGACTCAAAATCAGTGCAAGACATAAAAGTGGAGCAAACCGAACAGTAGAGGTCATGGGACACTATATCGGATTCTAATTTGTCTGAAACGTGACCAGTAATATTTAGCCCATCTCACCTTCTCTCCTTGTAATGAAGGCACAGAGTCTCTTAAGCTGTGGAAGCTGTCTTTGATGTGGTCCCTCCGTTTGCGCTCGAGCGCGTTGTGATGGGCTCGCTTGTCTGCCTGCAGAGACACACACACACACACTTTACACAGCCATTTCTTCAAAACAACATGGCGTATATATATATATATTTAAAAAAATAATTGAAACACTTCATAAAACGAATTAAAGGGCTTGCTAACTAGTTTGCACGTGGTTTCCGGTATGGCCTGTTTTTAACTTTAAAGGTTCACTGTATGTACAAATTCCTGTGCAAGAGGAAGCAGCAGAGACGTTTTTAGGAATGCGATCTTTGTTTGCTCTTTGCTGTTTTAAAGGCTGGGCCGCTTCAAGATAAACAGGTCCCTACCCAGCAAACTACATATTTGCTGTGAATCACAAGAAGTGAAGAGACCGTCGAGCCTCTCAACCGTAATTGTTCCGCAGTGGCTAGAGCCAAAACTCAGAACAAACTTCCTGTTTTCCCCAGAGTATATTTATGACGTGACAGAGAGATCCATTTCTCTTTGTCATGCTTCAAAAATGGAAAGACAAGACACCATGCCATGAAGTTAAGGTAGATCTTCATAAATCAAGGTGAACGATGGAATGAATTGTAGTCATCAATATTTTTTTTTTTGCAGTAATTGTATTGTACTGGACTCCATTGATTCAATATTCTGTTGAATATCATATTTTAAGTGCCATGCACTCACATTCTAAATATCTGCACTTGGCCATTTGGATGGTTTCTAACCACTGTTGATGCAAAGGAAATGTTTTTTTTTTTTTTTAGTGGCTGAGATGGTAAAGCTCCCAGAAAATTGTGGTGAAAATGAAAAGAAACCATAAAGACAGAAAATGTGGGTTTAATAACTGACATAATCACTGCAATTTTCAGCATTAATAACCCAACTTCACATTTCCCTGATAGGCAGATGCAAGTCAGGACATGTCCACAAAGCCTCTACTCATTTAATCTTGCCCATATCTACAAGCAATTAGCAGCAGTTATTAAAAGTTAAAGCAACTGAAACTGTGACAACAAATGCAGGATCAGGTCTTAAGTCTATTTGTCAGCACTGAATTAACTTTTTTGGCAAAAGACACTGCTGGTGGATCTGAAAGGTTACACAGGAAGAATGTGTGTGTGCCGCCCCACGGCAACTCCACGGGTGATGAACGAATGTTTCTACAGTACCGCTATGATTGTAGCAGTTAAATGAATAATGTCTCATGTGTGCTCATTTTCATGTAGTTTGGCATGTCCTAAGGAGTTATGCATAGTTTCATACATCTGGATTTATTTGTGAGTAGTGTTCTGGATTTCAATTCACTAAATGTTTAAAAAAAAAAAAGAAATCTGTGAAAGCGTTTGTACAAACTTCTAAATAAAATGCAAGCACCCAGTGGCTGCAAGATGATCTGAAGCTGGACATCCCAGCTTAATGAAACCAGGGGGGCAGGATAATCCACAGTAAAATAATAAGTCATAACACAGGAGATATGTCAGAAAGTGACTCCATCAATGCTCCACTGTCAGCCAATGTCACACCCAACCAAATCAGTTGATACCATATGTATTTTGTTTTTCTAACTAAAAACAAACATTACAGAGGGATTATACTTAGAAATAAAACAACTACTTTAAAAGGGCCAAGTCGGTAGGGAGCTCATGAGATACGTGCGACAGCAGAGACACCAGCAGAACGCAAAAGTGCTTCATGTCTATTCAGTGCTGATTTGCAATATTTACCATGCGGGCTAAAGGACGAAACACGCCCTTTTTAATCAGATCCAAGATTAGTAGATAAAACACAGCAGTATATTTTGACTATCTCAGTGTTATCGATGTAGCTACAATAGTAAGACGGTGGGCCCAACCTGCAATGCACGGATTGCAGCAAACAAGATTTATTTATTTATTTTTTTTAAGTATTTTTCTGACCTATACACCGGAAAACAAGAGGAAAGTGTATGCATTTCATTTAAATAAAGTACAACATGTTCAGAGAATTTCCCCTCCCATGAGTTGACCTTCTTGCAGCAACAGCTTAACTGTTGTTCGTGACTGTCGCATCACGTTTTAAATGTGGAACACTGCAGTTATATAAGGAGTTTATTATACATCTGGTTGATGTACGGGCGTAGATAAACTGTGAAGATACTTCTGTACGCAAGCTAATGATCAAGTACCTCACAGGAACATTATATAAACAATATTATGCGTTAATGTAATAAAATGTACAGTTCCCTCAGTCCAGTTTGTGTGTTTTGCTTTTATTTACAAGAAAATACTTCAACATGTTAGACAAACGGGAATTTTGTCGACTTGTTTCAAAAAATATATTCAGTGTTAGCTTAAAAATATTGAGCTAGCTCACATAGCTTCGGTGTTCAGCAGCTTATATTTACGCTGCAGTCCGTTTAAACAAGGCTGGCTAGCTAATACTGCTGGAAGAAACCGAATCACGTACATCGCTGTCGACTTCGATGTCATCGTTTTCGCTCATTCTTCAGTAAAAAAAAATTCTAGAAAAGAAAGCAGGCAGCTGTCAAAACAAAGTGCAGCGACAACTGGAGGCGAACACACAAAACGGTACGCGGAGCTGCTGCTGCTACGGCAGGCGCATGACGAGACACATGGACGGGAAAAACAAGCACGGCGCAGGCGCGGGTTGAGCAACGCCCTATGGGAAATGGTGTTCAGGGTTGACATCAATTTACGTTAGGTGTGGGTACCATTTTTACATTAAGACTACAATTCCCTAAAAGCTAAGGGCTAGAACGTACCCACACTAAGAAAAAAAATCTACTTTACAAGTTAGATATCCAGCTATCTCAGGACTCTGTGTGCTTAGTGTAATTGCTGTAATATAGTGTTATATATTACGAGATAGAAAATAAAAGAGCAGTAAGTAGATTTAGATGTTTGTCAAACATTCAATCCTATTCATACATTAAAACCCACCATTGCATCCAGGATTAATCAGTATGACTGTTTTGATGTTTGAGTAGCCATTTTTTATTGTTTGCGTTAACAACAGGCTCCCCTGCGCTTCGTCCAACATATGATTATGAAACCAGATGGCAGCCTTGCTCACTTCAGCCGCCCTCCCCCACCTGTCATCCATGGTCCTCCGTTTGCATTCATAAGACCATTGAATAATATGTTGAGCAAACCATCACTTAAACCCTCTACAGTCCCCTTAAGATATGTTTTTAATTAAAAGAAATGTTTGCATACAGGTAAAAAAAAAAAAAAAAAAACATGATTGAGTTATTATATGAAACATTATTTGTTTGTCTAATGGATATGAGAAAATGATTTAGCGTTTTTTTTTTAAAGTTTGTTGTGTTACAATCAAATATTACCTTTTTATCTCAGTGAAACTGTCATTCATACTTGTGAAGTGTAGTAAAAAAATTATACATGGTTATAAAATCTATTTCTAAATAAAAATTAAACTCCTTGCAAGTCTTTCCGGGTACATTTCTACCAGACATACATTGGAATGTAAATTTTTTGCTCATTCTTCTGCAAAGAAGCGCAGGCAAAAAGCTTGTGCTTCTTTACAAAATAGCACGAGCTCAGTGAGATTGGAATCAGCGCATTACTGGAGTTTTACTGGATCATTGTAACACATAGATGGGCTTTGACTTTAACCATAGCATTGCAGCTCTGAGTGTATATTTAATTTCATTACCTTTCAGGAGCTGACCTATAACAGGTTTATCATACCTCCTATTTAAGGAAGCCCTTTGTGTAAAAAGAAGTAAACCTGATCTTCACAGCTCCACAAATCTTCCCTTCAACTCTGATCAGTTTCCCAATTCTTTCCATATAAGAATATCATCCACACAAGATACTGCCATAATCTTGTTTCACAGTGGGAATGATGCATTCAGGGTTATGTGTTGTTAATTTTAACTTAAACACATGCAATGCTGCCTGTTGTCCAAGCAACAGATTATTTTACTTGAGTTGTGGATCTCATGGATACTTGGATGGATGAAGAAATTGTTGAAATTATGGATCTTTTTATTTCTGCTTCATAACATAATTATGCTGAAACTCTTGGTTATTTCTAGCCAAATATCTAACAAATCTGACGGTAATCAATATTTTTATCTGATTTCTTTCATGGATTTTTATGAATGTTTGAAGATTTATTTTGGGAACACCAACAAGTCTTGCAGGCAACCAATCCACTGTCTGTGAATATAAAAACGTGTATCTTTCTTCTGCAAAATTAAGTCCAGTGAAATTTAAGATGAACAGAAACTTTTACATTCTATCCTCATATTTCAAGATTACAAAGGTCTAATTTTTCTGTAGTTACCCCAAAAGACAGAAAAGAGAAGAGGGGAACTTCTGGGGAGCTGGCACAATTGGCAGAATACTTTTAGTAAGTAGCAATTAAAAAGGGGGGAAAATGGATTCATATGAGCATGTAATTTTGAGAGCATCTGAAAATCCCTTGTCTCTTGTTTAGTTGCCTGCAGCATCTACAGCAACCATTTTGTTAGAAGAGCATGTGACAAAGGGGCTCAAACACAGTCGAGGGTTCAGGCACAAGAATGTGAGCCAGTATGAAGACAAGTGTGCCTGTTTCTACAGTTTAACACTGCAGCCAGCTGCCTGAAATTGAGGTAAGTGATATTTTTCCACTCATAACACCATTAGTTTTAACACTACTTATTTAGTTAAACTCTCTCTTTTGAGTGTTTAAGTTCACAAAGAAATCTGATTGCTAAGACATTTCCTTCAGCCAACTAACTGTGTTTTTAGAGTTGTTTTTATAATAAGGTGTTTTTTTGTTAATTTGACTCTGAATGTCTAAAGCTTTCATGAAAGCCATGAGTGTCTGCAGGCAGTGTTAAACGCTATGAAAAGATTCACCTATTGTCCAGCAAAAAGGGAGACTAACCCAATGTTTCTCAACCTTTTTTGGGCCAGCGCCCCCTAGCCTTTATCCAGGTCCCTCACTGCCCCCACCAAAGAATTTGCAGGCTACTTTGCACTGACCATTATTTTATCATTAATATTACTATCACTGTTGTAGATGTTTTGATTTTTATGCTTGTTTCTGTATTTATCATCAAAAATAATTTCCCAGAGAACAAAAAAGCCATGGGAATAGAAATTATTTTCACAGGCGTCTACGAAAAATGCAATGAACATTCAAGTTAAAATTGGTAGGCCTAACAGCAGCCAATCAGAGTGGAAACAATATTCTTATTTTGTGCCATTTTCTAGTTGTTAAATGTTGCACAAAATGACCAGATAAAAGGTGTTCAACATGCCAGTTCAAACTTTGAACTATTTGCAAAACGACTGAGCTCTGCAACATTAAAACATGGATAGAACTGTAACTACATTAATCATAGCTCTTCTTCTCTTAGTGTTTGTCAGTTTCTGGTGGTGCAGCTCTGTGCTGCCTTCAGGAGAATGGGACATCAGAGTATCATCCATAAAACTTCACCCACATGGCATTTATTGTGCAAACCAGAGCTTTTAGTGGAAAAACAAAAGTTCCAGGTCCTTTTAATACCATACATGAGACAGAAACATGGATCATATCTTTATATAGACCTGTCTATTGAATTATAGATTAATAGTTTTACTGGACAGAAATTACAAAGAACAAATCTGGTTCTTCAAATCCTAATGAGTCAAATTGAAAGTGTCATGGAGTCATCAGCCTCATAACATTAACACTGACATGAAAAATAATATTGAAGAAATAAATATATCAAATCTAATTAAAAACATAAATAAGTGATCAGTTCTTTACTGTTATGGTCTGTAAGATATATTTACTCTCAGTACTAGATGTGGTCTCAACAAACCCCATGGCACTTCAACAATGTTATTTTACCTTTTATCTGGAAATAGTGTCTGTTTATTCTTGCCATACAGTCCTCTGTATTAATTATTGCTCGAAAGGTCTTGCCATACCAGTTTATTCCTCTGTATTTACTTTAGTTTCTTAGTTTATTCTTGAATAGTGTTCTTCATTCATTTCCATTTAGTTTCCTTTGATTAGTATTATCCTCTCTCGGTTTATTGCTTTAGTTTCTTTCCTGTTGCTAGATTTATTTTATCATTTATTGACCACCAGTAATTTTCGCTCATCACCTGCTGCACCTCCTAATCGTCATGTGTTTCACATCATGTGTTGATTTTTCACTGTTCAGCGTCGGATTCTCTGTTTTTATGCTATAATTCACATCTAGTTCGTCGCTCCGTTTTATGTCCCGCTTCTCCTGTTTCAGAGTTTTGCGCCATGTGCGCGTCTTTTTTTTTTTTTTTTTTAAGCCCCTAAGGTGCATTGCGGAAGCGTATCGATGGGGAAAAGGCAGATAGACATAAACCTTTTAAAACAACGGAAACAATTTCTGCATTCTGATTATTGAAATTTAAAAGTGCTGCGTTGTTCTATCACCCCCGTTTCATACTGGACCACTTACAGCACCGGTGTTAACGCTATAAAATGAACGCTCTCTATCGTGGTATCACCCATGGAGGGATTTCTTGATTTCTTTATTTAAATGGGTTCATTTATCAGAGGGATGCACGGTGAGGGTATCGTGATTTTAGCTACCAGTAGCAGGAGAACGGAGCTGCGCCAAGAAGCTAACAGAAGCTAACAAACACTGAATAGAAGAAGAGCTGCCATCGATACAGTTGCAGCCAAGCATGGTTTAATGTTACACAATACAGTTTTACCAAGTTGCTCAAAGTCTAAACTGGCATTGTGCATTTAAGGTGTAAAGTTTACCTTCGACCAAACGCCCCCCAAAGGCATCCCAGCGCCCCCCTTTTGTAAAAATGTCCGCCAGCGCCCCCTGCCGTCCTCTGAACGCCCCCTGGGGGGCGGTACCGCCCACGTTGAGAACCGCTAGACTAAACTGTATTACAATCCCATTCTTAATATGAATGTACAGCTTGTTACAACAGCTCCAAGGCACAAATCAAATGTCATTAAAAAGTAATTTTCAGTAATTCAATAAATTAAGCTTGATGTGGATTTGTTACACAAATATTTATTTACATCAATCTCAACATTCTTGTAATTGTTGAGTAGCTTTGCTCCACTTGTGTTTTGACAGTTCATGTTTAGTGAGAAAATTCAAGTCTTTTAGCTCCTCCCCATGGTTTCTTCTTTAGATCCAAGTTGGGATTTTGATTGAGCCACTCTAGTAAGACTACATGATTAGCTATCAAATTAAAATTTCAAGAGTTTTCAATTTACAATTTACTTGTTAACACTTCTGGATGTTCTAAATGCAGATAAGGTGGCTTTTGTTTGTTTTGTTTTCTGTCAAGGTTTTTTGGATTCTTATCAACTAAAAGCTGGTGTTATGTTTAAAAATATGTCACAAAAAGGGGTCTATTTAATATTCTATCAGTTATTTCAACCACTATATTTTCATGTATTGCCCAAAGTTAAGACAGACATTAATGAAACATACAAGAAATGGCCAACTTAAGTAAATTACGGTAATGAAAGAATAGATCAAAAATATTTGTGCAGGTTGAAGAAACAGGTGCATGCAATGCTGAAAAGAAGAAACACATATTACATATGTAAAATTATACATAAATTATAAACAGTAAAATCAGAAAAATTAAGCCATACATAGCTAACACAAAATAAAGTACAAAATGTAATTGTTTATGACAACATGATTCAATACATAATATATTGAAACAGATTATGTAAATTTCTCTAAGTTTTAAACAAGTAAATTAACAATAAATTGAAAAATATCAATAGATACAATAATAGCTGGACTACATAGACACAATGTTAGCTGGCTCAAGGAGCTTTAACCTTACAACCGTACCATTGATTTTCAATGCATTACTTTTTAATGGAGGACATTAAACTCCAACTCAGTGGAATTCAGAAAATTTGCTTTGCAGAGAAAACCCCTTTAGTGCCTCCAATCCATTCACAGAGCTAAAGACAAAGTTAAGCAATGAAGCAACAGAAGTTGGTGTGAATAATAACAATAACAGAACAAAATCTTACATACAACTGTGTTAGAACTAGTCCAAAAACAAACATTGAGCTCACAAATGTGCAGTTTTATCACACTGACGCACAACTAGTTAAATAAGATAAACTAGTTAAATAAAATAAGATTTTTCTAAATGATATAAATCTTGTTTAAAAGGCTTCTGGGCTGAGAGCTATTGCTTGTTTTGCTCCAGTGGAAAATGTGATTTGAATAGTAAGTGACCCAGGCCAATGTTTGTCTAAGTCCAAGTGGCGTCTGACTGTCCATTATAACTCTGTCTACACTAAGAACAAATCTTAGGCCACTTGATGCATCAAAGAAAATTTTGAGAAGATTTTTCTCTGTGTGTACTACTGAGTGAAGTTTCTAAAGAAATGGAACAGAGTGGGAAGAAATGCCTTAAATTTAAAATACAATAGGTTTGTGAATCTAACATGAAAAAAGGAAATAGAGTTCAGAGGGTAAGACAACTCATACAAACAATTTTTTCTTCCAAATTATTTACACAATTTGCTATTTAAAAATTCATAGGTAGTTACACCTTGAGTTATTTTTAAACGTCACTTAAAAACTACTGTGAGAGTTTTATGCTAATTTGTTTCAGACTTCCAAAAAAGACGCATAAGCAGCCCTAATGTTGACAGTGGTTTAAGGCAGGAGGTTCAAATTCAATGGATAGATGCATCATTGGTCTTAAATTCTGTTTTCTGTCCTAGAAATAAATAACTTAGTCACAAAAAGTATTCTTTTTTTCTTTTAATTTGTGTGGCAGGTGCAAACCACGAAGCAATAAAACTAGTGTTGGAAGAACTGTCATGATGAATCAGACCACCGGTTACGTGGGAATTGTTGCCATTTACAATGATAGTATCATCCTTGGGAATGGCAGCATGGGCATCCTGATCATCCCTAAACCCATGAACACAGCCATTAATATTTTGACCGTGATCATCCTCTTCATCACCATGATTTCCCTCGGCTGCACGATGGAGATCTCCAAAATTAAGGCCCATCTTCTCAAGCCAAAAGGGGTGGCCATTGCTTTGCTGGCCCAGTTCTGCGTAATGCCCCTGACTGCTTTCTCTTTGACCAAAATCCTCCGGATGGATCCGATTAAGACCGTTACTGTACTCATCTGTGGCTGCTGTCCAGGAGGAAGCTTATCAAACATTTTTTCTCTCTCAGTAAAAGGTGACATGAATCTCAGGTAAACCTAGACAAATATGGCAATCTTTTACACAGTTGTAAGAAAAACTGCTCCTATTTCACCTATTTGAAATTCTTGCAGTATCGTCATGACAACTTGCTCCAGCATTGCCGCCCTGGTTCTCATGCCTCTGCTGCTGTACATCTTCAGCCAAGGCTTTACTGGTCTGAAAGATGCTGTTCCTTATGTCGGCATCATCACTGCTCTCGTGTTTACCCTGTTGCCTTGTGCCATCGGCATTTTCATCAACCACTACAAATCAAACTACTCTGCAACTGTAACAAAAGTAAGTAATCAAACAAAGATTTCTTTTGTATGAATCTTATTTGCAGCTTAAGGATTATTTCTGCCAGTTATCTGAAATGACAATTAAACATTTTGGGGCCAAGAGCACAAAATCCATGAGATTTGATTTTTCATCTAAGAACAGCTTTCTGTTTGTTTAGCCACACAATGACCTCTTATCCAACACTGATGATATGCTGGAAAAGTACACGTACCCTCTTGCCCATTTGTGGAAGAGCTACAGAGAAAGCAGAGTGGGTTAACTCATTCTTGCACACAATGATGAACTGAAGTTGATGCTCAGGCTGCCAAACAGAACAGTGCAAGCCAAATGTTTGTTGGTGTTAGAGTCCCCACCTGTCACGCTACATTGCTCAATCTGATGTGCAGTTGTATGCGTAAGCTAAAGGGCTCTATAAACAGTTTAATTGTATCTATAATTTGTTAAGGTACATGCTATGAACAAATTACTCAGGAAACAGTTGAAATAATTGAACAAAGCTGCTATTACAAAGATTTGCTTAAAGCTAAAAATTCAACTCATGGAGGAGGCAGCAGGTCAAAAACCCTGTACTGACTGCAGAAGATCTGCGGCAAGACTTGGTGGCAGCAATCAGTGAAGTTTCAGTTTCCACAGGAAGACTTACTAAGTGTTAGTATATTATAATTGACATTTCAATTCTTTAGTGAAATGTCTGACCCATGTGGCATTGCTTATTTGACAGGTTGGTCTCGGCATCCTGATAATATCCAGCATCATAGTTTCTGTCCTTTCTGGCCTCGCTGTGAAGGATGTGATATGGATGATCCTCATGCCAGACGTCCTCGCTGTGGCTGCACTGATGCCTCTGATTGGTTTTATAATGGGATATGTCATGTCGGTCATTTGCAGACTCAGCCCACAGTAGGTTAAAACATGTTGCTCATCAGTTCATTCAGTAAACAGGCAGATTGTGGCTTCGTTTCACGCATAAATAAATAAATCTTCAGCTCATATAGCTCTGCAGTATCAAACGCTATTTGTTCTGTAGGCAGAACAGGAGACAAGCTTGCTTTAGCAACTTAAATATGAAACCGATTCCTTATTATTAAATTCCACCTCATCACTTTCTACAATAATTGAACTGATACACAATAAGTACAATGCATTGAAGGATTGAGTTTCTAACAAATTACTTCACCCCTTTTTCTTAGATGCAGCAGAACCATCTCCATGGAGACAGGGTTTCAAAACATCCAGCTGTGCACCACCATTCTTAAGGTGGCCTTTTCTCCACAGTCCATCGGACCCTTGTTTTTATTCCCCTTGTTGTACATCACATTCCAGTGTGCAGAGGCCCTCCTTCTGGCATTGTGCTTCAGATGTTACCAAAGAGTCACGGCACCACACGGGGGTAAGTTTTGGAACAGCCTGCCTTATGCGAGCAAGGCTGAAAGAACAGGGTCAAATGACCAATATGGCAATCTCCTGCAATTTATAATCACTTGAAGCAAATAAAAACACGTTTTTTTTCTTATTCAGATCCAAACAAATGGCAGAATGTTGATGCCCAACAAGAAGAGGTGAAACAATGATCTACAAAGAGACCAATGCATTCTTGGAGAAACGTACCTAAAAAGGTGTGCCAAGCTTCAAACCTGTGACATTGACTGAAAGTCTGCCAAAGCCTTGGCAGTTAAAAATGCCTGCTGTCACAGCCAAAATGTTTTTTTGTAGTTCCACAAATGTTGAATTTTTTAAAACTTTATAAACAACAATTTTGTTTGAGAAACAATCGGATTACATTAATTTCAACAAGCTTTATTATCCTGGCTAATCATAAAACTAACTTTAACACTGACTGCTAATGTGTCTGAAATCTTTCTGTGTGCCAAAACCATTTGCTTTCAAACTCTTCTGCTCTCCCAGATGACCAATCTTCAAAAATCTTGACATAATTTGGTAGTGTTCTGTATATTTATTAGTGTGGGAGAAGACCAAGATGCTCCAAGATCTTTAAATGCCTCACATCCAGCATGCCAGTGAAAACCGCAGTAAAAAAAAAAGGTAAACTACTATGATTATGGTTATGACTGTAGAACATTAATTACATTTTTGATAAGTTTCCCTTCAAGAATCGTTAAACAATGTTTTTTGAAAACAAGAACTTGGTGAACAGGTTTGATTTTGACCTTGGATTTCCCATAAGCCAAAGAAGGTCAAATTGTACTCACAAAGTCAAATATGCGCATAGTTGTGGATTAGCAAATTGCATCTCGACAACATGCTTTTTGTAGCTATCAGCAAGCCTTTGGCATAATTCAGCATGACCTCAGATGTGTTTTCATTAAAATTCAGAAACTTCTGTGCCGTCAAATTATTATGTGAACTGAGTCAGCAATACACTTTTGGTGGCAAATAAACCTCTGCATAAAAAGGAAATCTGCTTCCAGAAAACAACAGGTACAAAGAAAAAAATAAGTCCAGGAATGGAGCCTTACATGGAAGGTTAAAGGAGTTACATTTTTTTTATGCTAATACAAACCTTTATATCTGAAACTTAGAAAAACATTTCACCATAATAAGACAAGTGATGTCAAAACAGCACTAAAAAATGATAAAAAGCAGATTGAACACATCAAATAATATTTAATCAAATTTACATGATATATACAGAATAATCAGACCTTAATTATTATTATTATTTTTTTACGTATATTAGAACGCAGCTGTAACAAAAACATACACCCTTTGATCTAAAAGTAAACTCAGTAGAAGGTCAAATAAAGCAAACACTGAAATTACACTGATCTGTACATTTGTTCTTTTTGCTATCTTGCTTTTTCTGACGGACGCATCTGCCCATACACTTCACGTCACAACTGACGTCACGGCAGCCAAAGGAAAATGAACTACAAACTACCTTTGAGAGACTACACGAGCTGCAGAGGCATCACAACAGCTGATCAACAGCTTTCTTGGCACAAATAAATTACAAACACGTTTTAGGCTTGAAGCAGGAGTTTCCCAGCAGCCTCAATAAATTAACAAAAGACAATATCTTCAGGTGAGGTGTTTCACAATGCCACAGATAATCAATCACTAAGCAGTGAGGGCATTTTACTGACATTCACTTTTAAAACTCCTTATTTCACATACTATAGATACCTGTGCATAGAAGTGGAAAGCTAAGGCCTTATAAGGGAAGGAATATGAGCATGAAGAGGGAAAACCAGAAGGAGAAATAGGATGGATGTATTATTATCCTACATACTGACGTGTAACTGTTGACTAAAACGTCCAAATGTTAGAAGAAAACACTATAAGCTTTTACTACTTCAATAGTAACGTGGGTTCATGCATCTTAGCAAATGTGTTTCTTAAGTGATGTGTGATTTATGTAAATAGTAAACAAGTCAGATTTTTGTTTTTACAAAATGAGTTTACAGATTTGCTCAATAAACTGCAAAGCGTCATTTTTAAGACACGTTCGTTCGCTCCAAACTGCCTCCTCCTTTCATTTTTTTCTGCATTTTGAGAAAGTAGACAAACGTACACACTATTGGAATGCCTAATTTAAGCATATGTACATGTGATTTCCTCATCTGTATTCCTTTGGGATGGTAAGACGAACCATGTTCACCATGTTCAGAGTGAATGAGCACTTCACTCATTAACCGGTGTCATCTCCGCTGATAAAAGTCTGTTAATCAGTAAAGGTCAGTACTGGTGACTTGTCTCTTCTGTATGCTTCAGGCCTCCTTCAGTAATGGCATATCTACGGAAAAACAAAAGTAAGTTAACTGCGTCACTGGGAAGCTAATATAAACGATTCAATTCAAACGTTGAAACTCATATTACGTAAAGTTAAATCATGATGTTAACACACACTGAATAAAAAACGCATGTCAACTTTAAAATGTTTGCCGTCTGAAAATAAAACAAACCAAACTTGTCCTGTTTTAGGCCAGTTAGGATTACCAAAACTTATTTCCTGGTTGATGTTTTTGCATGTTGCCTCAATGTTTTTTTATATAATGTTATTTCCCCATGATGCCGTGTAATTTGTGAAGTGCAGCAGTCAATACAGCAACAAAACACTCCTACAACATGATGCTCAGGCTTGAAATCAAATAGAAAATAATTTAGGTAATCATAACAGGTTTTAAAAGGCTACAGTTTCATCTAATTCAATGTCAAACATGGAGAAAAATGTTTGTGTGACGTAATGTTTTACCATCAGAGTAATCCATCTCAGAGTCTAGCGACAGGCTCTGTTGGTCACTGCCTGCAGACGTCCTTCTACGCGCGGCGGCGGTGCCTCCAGTTGCACCTGCGTGCTCCAGAATCCAACCGGAAGACAACGGTGAGGAAGAGGAGGACTGCAGCACAGGGTGAACGACAGGCATCTCGGACTGCTGGTGTTTGAGGGAAGATGGCCTCGACGGCCCGGCCTCTAGTGCTGAGGCATGCTGACCCTCAGACAACACTATCTGGACTCTGGACTCTGGGCTGAGTGTGGAAGCTCCACTGCTGCTCACAGCCTCCTCGTAGGAGGGAAGAGTCACCTGGACCCCTTCCACCATGATGGAGACAGGTTGGCCCGACACCCCATGGTCACGTCTACGGAAAAAAATGTATAATTTGTTCATTTGTTTCTACAAAGAGCAGATTCAAGATAATATTCGGAGGGACGACTCACCGATGAAAGGACTTGAGTTTAGGCTGCAAAAGTACAAACAGCACCACCAGCAGCAGGATCAAAGCCACTGAACTTGCTGTGGAAGCAACTATGGACAAGGCTGGCATTCCCAAAGGCAAAGTCGGAATGTGGTCTTTGGGGCAGAGAATCAATCAACATAATTATCGTGCTGCAAAAATGAGCATATTGAAGTTATATGTGTCACATTCTTTACCTTGCTCCATGACACAGCTTATCTTCATCTGGTTGTCCCACTGGCCGTACTGGCAGGTAAGATATTTATAGTCTCCTTTCAGAACATAACCTTCTTCGCAGAAGTATTCGATCACACTGCCGTGAGAAAGTCTTCGGCACGGGGACGGGTGGCATGTGTAGCCTCCGTTCTCTGGCTGATATGGAGAATCGCACACTGTGTGGGAATATATAAAAGAAGCATATGTCTTTTATGTAACACACCAGGTAAACAGCAGTCCAACAGCATTATCAAAAATAGGAAGGAATGGCAATGAAGTTGATACTCTGGGCAAAATATGGAGTTCAAAGAGGAGTAATCTTTACCGTCACTTCGTATGCAGCGAGGAGGTTCTGAGGACCAGTGTCCGGGTGTGGTACAGGTGAGGATGCTGGCTCCATCCAACAGGTAACCGAATTCACAGCTATACTGCAGCACTGACCCCACCGGGAACAAGCTACTGTTCATGTCAGTTAAGTTGGTTAAAGCATTTTCGACCATCGAGGGTCTTACACAGCCTTAAAAAAGAGACACAATAATAAAAAGTATTAGTGACAAATGCACTTCTTTAACCAAGTTCTTTTTTAGCTTTGCAACTCTTCATATATTTTTATAGCAGTTCATCCACCTTGTTTAATAACACAAGTGACTGGCGATATGTTGTCCCATTTTTCATAGCGACAGGTTCTGAATTTGTAGTCTCCTTTCAAGATGTAACCTTCGTCACAGAAATACTCCACGACAGTGCCGTGAGAGAATCGTCTGCATGGGGATGGGTGGCAGGTGTAGCCTCCGTTTTCTGGCTGGTACGGAGGCTGGCAAACTGCCAATGAAAGAAAAAAAGAACATCTTCAAAACCTACAACCAGTAAACACTTGTAGTACACTCAGAAAGGCGTTCCATGTGTACCGTCGTTGCGTATGCAGCGGGGAAGATTAGAGGACCAGTCTCCGATCGAAGTGCAGGTGAGGATGCTGCGTCCGACCAGCAGGTAACCTGGATCACAGCTGTACTGCAGCACTGTGCCCACTGGAAACAAGCTCCTGTTGGTGTCCGTCAGATTAGTTGAACCGTGTTGCACCACAGAGGGTCTAATGCAACCTTAAATAAACGTGATATGGGAAAAAAAAATCAGATTGTTAATTGGTCTTTTGTTCATTGTTTTAGACAGTAAAATATTATAAAAGTACCAAAAAATAATGTACTATTGACTGAAATACTATTGTCAGATTGAATGGTTCTGACCACTGACTAGTAAGCTGGAACTCAAAAACAATCTGTTCCCAATCAGTGAACACACATTGCTGCCATGTTGCATTGGCATCTTGTTTCAGTGAGGAAGCTGCCATTGCCCAAAAGAAGATTCAATTAGCTATTGTTCAGTTTTTTTTCTAAGACATTTCAAGAAACATGTCTTGTTCATTCAGGCTGTGAGAGAGTGAGAGAGAGCTACACTTCCAGCAGATAATGTGGAAGCTAAACGGAATACAACAAAGATGCTCTGTCTTTCACAAAAGTTAAGGAGATTTTAGACAAGCACCAATAATTTCTTTGATAGAAATATCTTGTTTTCCATCCCTACTGCTTAGTCCAGGCATATGGAGAATACAGCAGATTGTCGTCACATGCAGAACACTATCAGTATTTGAAATGTTGATCTCTTGGGAACCTTCCCGATCAGCTTCTTCTTCTGTCTTTTCCGTTATTTTGGAGAATTGGCCAGTCTTGAAATGTCAATATTTATACAATACCATCCGAAAAAAATGAAATGTTTTCAACATTTCATTTTTGAGCAGTCACTCTGAGCAGTTTGTTTTATGATGAATTTTAAAAGTTTCAATCTAATTCAGTTTGTATATAAAGTGCAAATTTATACAACATGTTGTCTCAAAGCACTTAAGAAAGTAATATTTCATGTGAAATTTTTATGTGTTTTTAAGTTATTATGGTCTCATCATTTTACGGGAAAAACTGAGCATTTTAAAATTAATTGAAACACTTTTGAGAGCTTCCGTAAATAAATAATGACTCATTAATGTATGAAGGATGGAAAAAGTATCTGAATGCTGGTTTACATCTTGCTATGTTACAGTACTCTAGGAGAATTCAGAATCACCAAATCTAGATCAAAGTTTTACTAAAACCAGGGATTTCAAGTCTGCTATTAAATTTTTAACAAATTTTAAACATTTATTGTTTTGGTGACAGGTGTGCATTTAGGACCGACAGATTAAAAACTGTAATATATTGACCAACCTTTGCTTACACAACTGATCTGCATTGGTCCGTTCCACTGTCCATCCTGACACGTCAGGTAGGGATAATCTCCACTGAGAGCAAAGCCCTCATTACAGATGAACTCTATTATAGTGCCATGCGAAAACAATCGACATGGGGATGGATGGCAGGTGTAGCCCCCATTCTCAGGTTTGGAGAGGGGTAGGCATGCTGATGAGGGAAAAGCACAACATACAAATCAGCAGCCCAGCTTTAAAAGTTGCTTATATGTTGGCAAACTGGTCAAAAAATCTGCAGTTTTAGAAACTCGAGAGCAGGACAATTAAAACTTGATAATGTAGAAAATGAAGTTATGAGAATCTGATGGCAGTCTGGTTGATAGAGAGAGGTCGCTTTGAGTGCCTTACCACCACTTCGTATACACTGAGGAGGTTCTGAGGACCAACGGCCTGATGTGGTGCAGGTAAGGATGCTGGGTCCATCTGGCAAGTAACCGGGGTCACAGTTGTACTGCAGCACTGTGCCCACTGGGAACAAGCCTCTGTTGGTCTCTGTGAGGTTTACCCAGCTGTTCTGGACCATGTAAGGCCTCACACATCCTGGGAAAGAAAGGAGTGGAGAGAAAGGGACTTCTGAGAAACTGCGGAATTAAAACAACAAATACTTTGAGATACAAGCTTTGAGACTTGTCTGCAACACAAAACAGTAACACGGAAAGATAGAACAAACTTAATTCAACCTAGTTAAAGCTGCACCTAAAGGTTTTGTTGTTGCATTAGAACCTTCAATATATTCTTCACAACTTTCCAGTTGAGCTGTCTGCTGTATTCCTTCGTCTTCATGATGCTTTTTGTTTACTAATGTTCTCTAACAAATCTCTGAGGGCTTTACAGAATAGCTGAATTTATACTCACATTAAATTAGACACAGGTGGACTTTTGTTTTTTTAAACTAATCAAGTGACTACTGGATTGGTTGTATTGAAAAGTATTTAGATGTGTTCTTTAGATGTATTTGGTCAAAAACACAAATTACTGGTAAAACAAAATAATAAAAATGCAAAATGGCACAAGGGACACACTTTTATTAGTTACTGGATGTGCTACAAGCAGCCCAGTAGTGTGTACTTCTATAGGAGAAATAGGAAAAATAAAGAGACAATCATTTTGACTTTAAACCTTCGGCTGTCACAAATTATTAGATTAGATTTATTGTCATAAAACGAGATTCATAGTACAGCTCTAAGCAGGGTTTTTTAAATAATCAAACAGTCAAGGCACATAAAACTAGACAGACAATTATGAGTAATAATTGACAACAAAACATAAGCATTTGAATAGTAGAGTTCAAATATTATCACAAGTGCACCACTGAACAAAACAGCAGATTAGCAGACAAATATTTTTTTATTGATGTCATAATGGAGTTACCTCTTGTCTGTTGTTGTTATTATTATTGTGTCATGTCAATAATTTTGTGACTAAAACTGACAAAATGTTTCAGTGTTGAAATAAGACAAATATTTACAAAATTTACATTTTATCATGTAGTTTCTAGTCAACATAAACAATCCATGTATTTTACCATATTTAAAATTCAATCATAATTAAACTAATTATAGTTCATTAGAAGTCATGCAGTAATATACTTAATAGTGTTAACAATACATACTGATGGACCTGAAAAAAACAACAACAAAAAACAAAACAAAACAAAAAAAAAACTACTGAGTACTAGACAAACATTAAGCCAAACAAATTAGGGATTATATGTTACATGCACAAATGAATAAACCTCTGCTGCTTTACTCTAATGTGCAAACATGAGCTGTCTTACCTGAACCTTGCCCAGTGGACGCTAGAGTCAGTACCAGCAGCAACACAAAGGACCGCGCGGTGGCTGAGGTGTGGGCCCAAAAGGCATTTGAAATTGACTCTAAAATTCCATTGCACATCTTCCCCTTCAGAATCAACTCAACCTAACACCAAGGCGAGAACAATACAGTTGTGCGTGTGTTATAACAGATACATAACAATAAAATAGACCATCTTCCACGGCCATCATATGCAGACACCTGCTTGGTGCAGGTACATTGCAGAGCTTGGAAAGCTGCCAGTAAAATGGGTGTGATGGTAGCGGTGATATAACTGAGCGCAATTACAGAGAGAGATATTTCACCCAGTACCGTTAAACAGACAAGACTAACTCCCCTAATTTTTGGTCATGTTCTGAAAAGGGGCTTTGAAAACCAAATGCTTATCATATAACATATTTGTGACTCAAAGGCTCCACCTATTTCAGCAGCTTAAAAACAAAACATAGAATGACATTGTTAGAATATTGAGTGTTTCTAACCTAAGTCTGACCCTAGAAACTGAATATGCTGCATGACTTTGACAGCTATGGTGAGCTAAGTGAATCAATATTATCGTTCTTAGCTTGTTTCCTCTAAGCGCATATTCAGCTGGATCATCATTTACTTACCACAAAAAACACGGCCTCCGAACCTCCTCCGTCACAACCTCACGATTTAGACATTTAATAGCAATGTCTCAGCGACGCCGAGGGAATTGTATCTATTTTGGTAGAAACCCGTAGGCTATGTATAAACCCGTCTGTTTGTAATGTGAGCAGCGCAGCGGTACTGGGCTAACCGCTGGCTACCTTCCTAGCTGAAGCCGCTGCGCTAGCTAACTGCTGGCTGCTTCGCTTCAGCATCAGCTGTCTGAGAAACAACATCCGGGGAATGTTTGCGTCCGTAGTTACCGACCGTATGCAAGGGGAAGAAACCGTTGACAAGGGCTTGTTGCAGTTACATTACTCCATATTTATAGTTAGCGAATCAGTAAATAACGCAATGGAAATCATTAAAGGTAGTTTAGATAATATTTCCCGACCTGCATCGACCGAGCAAACTGGTAACAGATTTTGTCCTGCTGCGCCATTTGAGCTGCTTGTTTTGAGCAACGATTCTGCTGATTTCCAGGTAGATAAACAAACTCTTTTGTCTTGGCTTTAATATAATAAAGGTATATTTTATAGTTAACTATTTTCTATAAAAGCAGAATGGCAGTGGAGAAATGGAACACCCTAATAGAGGCACAGGACCTGGTAAAGGTAAATGTTCATTCAAGTAGTGGTTTCAAAGTTATAACAGTGAATACATTAAATTAAAAGATGATTTCTACTAGCGTAATTTTAACATAATGATTAATAGATGGCGACATTTGCATTCAGTTATACAGACACAGGCAGACACGCACATCCTTTCAGTAATGCAATTCTGAAAGGAACACACATATGTAAAAAAAAAAAACCTTGAAAATAAATCCATCCATTAGAATTAGATAATCTCAAAGTGAACATTTTATTTATTCATTTAGTCAGAAAATAAATCTGAAATTAAGAAACTATTCAAAAATAACAATTAGATGTTTCTGTTAGTTTGAAAGTAAAACTGACAGAAACATATGAATGCACAGCTTGCAAATTGAACTCAGCACTTGATTAAAATTAAGCTATTGCTCCAATATGCATACAACAGAAGAAATGCTTCTTTCAGATCAGTTTTTTGCTGAGGTTACAGGAGATGAAAATGAGGATTCAAAGCTGCAGAGAGCCTTTGAGGAAATGAGACGACTTGATGAAATTCTGTCAGCAGAAATCTTCAAGGAAAAAGAAATTCGGTGTCAAAGAAAAGAACTCCAAGCAAAAATGTGGCAAGAGCTCCAGGTAGATATGACATCAGTGCTTAGGTGAAAATAGTCTTTTTAATTAAATGAGTCACCTTTATGCTGCATAATGTATGAGGATCTGCTCTGTTCTTTTTTTTTTTTTTTACAGAGAAAACCCGACAGATACTCTGAATGTGCTCAGGAAGCTTTGAACACAAAGCTGTTTTTGGCTTTGGAAGCCCACACTTGTGTGTAAATCCAGCACCTATTAAGAACATTACTAAAAGCGTGGTGTGCCTGGCTTGTTGATGTGCCTTAAACATTTTCATATTCTGTCCTACTAGAACCGCACACTTCAGAGAGTTTCATTGGGACTTTATGTCAAAGTAGTGGATTTTGTCCAATATACATAAAAAATTATGTATATTCTTTGCTTACTTTTCTTTACATGATATTTTAACATCATTAAGATTAAGAAGAGAATTGATGAACATCAGTTTAAAAGTATTTTCACAGATTCTCACTTGGACCTATGATTGAACTTTGACTGGACCGTTCTACTACATTAATATGTGTTTCTGTAAACCGTTCCATTGTAGCTGGGTCTGTATGTTTAGGGATGCTTTCCTGCTGAAATGTGAACATCTGGCCCAAACTTGGATCTTTTGCATCGTTTAACAAATGTTCATACAGCATGTCTACATCTTTAGCTTCTAATGAACTCTACCAGCTCTTCTCTCCCTGCAGAAGATCAGCGTTTCCAAATCATGACAACCACTATGTTCAGTGTTAGCCATTTATGGTCTGATCTGAACAGATCAACTTATTCCACACATTCCCCACATGCCTTGTGACAATCTGTAAACAAGGCATATTTTCTATGGAAATGAAATGAAATCTTTATTTATTTTGAGCATATAAAATACAAGATTTTTATCATGGTGAAGATGACGGATTAAAAAAAAAACTAAAAACTTTTGAATTTTATATGTAAAAAGAAAAAATCAGTTTTCCCTCCATGCTTTAGTTATGCAGTAATTTGTGTTGGTTTACTGCATAAAGTCCCAATTAAATACTCTGTAGTTTGTGGTTGTGTTATGACAATATGTGATAAAGTTCAGGGAGTATGATTACTTATGAGAGGCAATGAAGGCCTGTCTGCCATACACACTAATATGGTTTTATTATCACAAAGGTACAAAAGAGGAGGACCATTACGCACCTCTGTTTGAGACCCAGGTTCCGGACTGTGAGCATGATGGGGACGACCAGGGCCTGCAGCAAGGTGAGCTTGTGCTGCTTTAGAACATTATTTGCAGATGTGTTAACAAATTTGTACACTGGATGGCGCTAAAAGCTCACAAAGCCTGTAATAGTAGGTTTTCTCCATTAATGTGACATTTTTTTTTTCTTTTTTCCAAAGATCTTTGCAAAACTTTAGTAACTCTTCAACAATTTCCTAATAAAAATCTTATGAATTTTTATGGTATTAAAACCCCAGAGAATGAGAAAAAAAAAAAAACTTTTATAAACAGAAGCTACAGAGGAGTGAGGAATTCTGTGTTTGGAACAATAAAGTGGACTGATCTGGAATGTTAGCATAAGTTTCATTAGTGAATATTTAAACATAAAGATGCATTCTTAAACGTTTCTTCACTGAAATAAGACATGCCTTACTCAACAGCTGAAATGCCGCCTTGCAGCTTGACTTCATCATTTGGAGGAAGCAGTGCAAATAATGAGGGCCTCTGGTTTGTGGAGAGCAACAGCAAAACTTCCAAAACAAAAAACAAACAGAAAGACTTTGTCCAGAGGAACATCGAGGTATGATTAAGCTCATGTTGCGTAAAAAAAAAAATTGCACTATTATCTCATGTCTTTGAGTTAAGTTTTTCAGCTGTTGATTTTTCCAGTTGGAAAAATGTGTTTTCCTTTAGATATACAGACTCAGGCCTATATATCATCGATTGGATAAAAAAATGTTATGCAAATGTTGATTTTCCATCTTTTTCCCCATTATGTTTGGTAATGCAATAGCTGGCAAGCAGTGATGTGGGTCGAGTGCGCTTGACCCATGCAGGGAAAGAGCGTCTGGCTGAACTCCTTCAAGAAATAAACGAAGAGGAAGAAGACAGCGCCAGCACCAGTGGCACAGACAGTGAGGTAGGCTAGCATTTGGCCATAACAGACAACATATGCTGTAGGCTGAGACTTTCTATTCTACCATCTATGTAGAATCCTTAAACGGAAGCGCCACATCCAACTCTATTATTAATAACAAGTAAAACTAATATTTACTGCAAAAGAAAATATATTTTTTTCTGCATTTACATTATGTGTATTTTGTTAATCACAAAAAATATATTATGATTAAAAACAACGTCCCTAGCCACAGGGCCTTGAAAGTTTTCCCAACCCTTGGACTCTTCACTTTGGTTTTTATCTTGTTGCAAGAAGAAACTTTGAGATATTTTATTTGGATTTTATCCAAAAGACCAACACAAAAAGGCGTACAACTGTAAAATGAAAGGAAATTACATGATTTGTTTCCCCCTCTCAAATAAAACCTAACTATATGTGGTGATGACATGTTGTTGGGATGTTTTTCTTCAGCACAGATGGATAATATAGTTAAGAGTTAAAGGGTAAATTGAGGTTAATGCAGGGCAGTCCAGGGAAAAAACTGATTGAATCTTCAAATAACTTGAGACTGATGTTACATGAAGTCTACAGTAGGAATTTGCTGTAAGTTTGAAAGTACCACTTATATTTTTGGGGGATTTAAAATAAAGAAAAACATAAAACTTTACCAGAAATAAGATGGATACATTTTCTTCCTTGGGATGTTGATATTTGTGGACAATGACGTAAAACAAAAATCACATAGTTTCCAACCTGATGACAAGAAAAATGGATCTAAAACATTTTACCTGTACTTTGGGCCATTCTGTTATGAAAACCGAATGCAGTTATTCCATTAAAAAAAACAACAAAAAAAATATATGTACTTGGTCCTTTATCATTTTTAGCCAAAGTCATTAAGAGCCGTTGTGGAAGGTTCAAAGAGCCACTTGCAGCGCCAGAGCTGCAGGTTGCAGACCTCTGCTCTAAGCTGAAGCTTCTGACTCAAAGTATTTCAAATTATGAACCAGATGTCAAATGCCACATGTGGTTTGCTTGGAATGCTGCATGTTGTGAATTAATTTTATAATCCTAGATTCACAGCTATTCCCCCCTCCTGTTTTTCTGCAAAAACTCAGAAGAATGGATCTTTCAGAGAGACATACAGCTGTTCTAGCATTAGGGGTGTGGGGACAGAGCATAGAAGCTAGGAGAAGGAGACCTTTTGTTTCTCCTTTGAGGATTAAGCTGAGACACGGCTACTTGGAGCAGTCCAATGATTCATCCTAACTTCACATGTTTTCATTTTCACATTTATTTGCCTTAATTAACTCTTGAGCTGCTATGAAATCAGTTCAAATTCTGATGGGCTGATGGCTGCTCAAAAGTCAGGCAAAAAACACACTTACCTCTTAACATGCGGTTCTGTTTAAGTCAACCCAGGCAGATCTGCATCAACAGAACAGCCTGCCAGGGTTTCTAGGGTATTTGAATGTCTAACTGTTTTTTATGATGTTTGCCTTGACTTTAGAACAATACTGCAGTGATTACGGTGGCAGATACCAAACAGACTGGAGTGCAGATGCTCTGGACTTTTTTATTAGCTAGAGGAAGCCTTCCTGTTTCCTGTTATTGTAAGGCATGCTTGTATGAATGGCCATGACAGAACGAGGATATTATTTATGTCACCAGGACTTTGGTGGTGGACGTCACCCAGCTCTTGGCAGAATCCCTTGGTGCACATTTATCAAAACGTGCTGCTCAATGTTTACCTCAGACACTTGCATTCTCACACGGGTCACCTCCGCGCTGCAGTGTAGACGTGTTACAGTCACGTCATTAGGAGCCGGTACTTACTGAAGACTTTTAGGCATTCGGGGCTTACATACACAAGCACAAACATTCCTCGCCTAATTCCTCAGATGTTGTGGGAAAAAAGATAAATAGGTGCTTAAATACATACAGATTTATCTAAATAATGCATCAGCTATGCAGTATAAACAATATTTATAACTTTCCAGTGAAAACCCTTATTATCTTAGCTCAGTCTCAAATCCCAACTACTATTTATGTTTTTCAAGAAAATATGATGGAAAGATTAGTTTAGAGGCTAATTGTGACGCTACACGCAAACACACAGCTTAAGCTGAATCTTACAGAGGCTTATGTGAATCAGGGTAAGTCTAAAATATTACTTTTTGCAGCTACAAAGTTGAATATAGGAAGAAAGGAGTGGAGCATACATGTTATTTCCACTTTAATTTGACACCCCTGAAAGCATCAAGGGTTAACCATTTAACACTTGATGAAGATAGACTCCACCTGTGTGTTGTTTAATCTTTGAATAAATGTAGCTGTTCAATAAAGGCCTTGGAGGTTTGTTGCAAGAAAAACATCGTGGAGATCAAGCAAAACAGCACATAGGTCAAAGATAAAGCTTCAGATAGCTTCCATAAAATAGTATGAAACAGCTGCAAAGCTACCTACCAAGATGGCAGTCCACCTAAGCTAACAGGCTAACATGGAGAGCTTTAATCAGAGAAGCATCCAGGCCTGTACTAGGTCTGGGGAAGCTCCACAGCTTAGGTGGGATAAACTGTTGAATCTTAGTTGTGTATGCCACAAATCTGCCCCTTATGGAAGAGTGGGAAGAAGAAAGTAGTTATTGCAAGAGAGCCAGAAGAAGTCCTGTTTGGAGTATGCTGTCATCCATGTAGCACGTGAAGTAAAAGTCCCTCAGTTTTTAAATTTAAAGTAATCCAGATATGAGGGTAGAAAGTGTATGTCTAATTAGAAAAACTGGGTATATTGAATCATTTTGGTTGTCAAAAACAAAAAAAAACTCCAAATGAGGATGAGTGAGAGGATGATGAACTGCTCCTTCAGTTGCTCACTGTTACACTTGGGTTGTTTTGATGATGTCATTCTAGTTTGATTATCCTGTCTTAGTCTCTTTCTTTGATCAGATCGGTCTTGTTTCCATTTTTCTTTAGTTCAGACCTTAGTTTTTCTAGTTATGTTTATTTCTTGTCTGCATTTTTTTAGATTAATTTCCTAGTCCCAGGCTACTTTTCCTTGTCCCCTGTGCCATTTTCTCTCTCTCTCTCTCTCTCTCTCTCTCTCTCTCTCTCTCACTGTTCACCCTGCCTTCTGCTCTCTCCCCTCACACCTGCAACCCGTTAGCACGACAGCCCAGGTCTGTTGTTTCCAGCGTTCACACTCACGGCATTTAAACTCTTCTCTTGCTCACACTCCCTGCTGGTCTCTCCTGTTGTTGTCCCTGTTATCATTTTCATGGATTTATGGTATTTCTTCTGCTCTGTCTCACCGTGGTAATTTTTGTAAGTTTTGTGTAATTTATTTCATTAAAACGGCTAAAAGCTACCTCTGTCTTTCTGCATTTGAGTTTACTGTCAGACAAGCATATCGTGACGCAACATATTTGAGCAGGATTCACCTCATTCTGTGTTTAGTATGCATATGTTTCTATGTTGTTGTTGTTTTGTTTTTTTTTTGAAAAACTGAAATTCCATTATTGCAGAACACGTGATCAAGAAGGCCTCAGAAATATTCTGGCTTATACAGGTAAACCTCTGCCATGGTTCAAAAACCTGCCTGCCTTTGTCATAAAAACCAGCGGGGCTCTACCATTTTGTATTTGGGATGCACTTCAACTTCCTAATGAGCTACTATGTTTGCCGCTTCCTTCTGCCAGTTTTCCTCCCAGCACTCAGAGGTTACAGCTGTGCTCTGTTTAGAGTAATGAACTGTTTTGGCATGTTAATATTCTTAATAGATCCTATCTCACCACTGTAATGTGCTGAGTTCAACATCCATGCACTGGTTCCCACACAATCCAATAGGAGTGTCACTGAGTCACGCAGCGAGTGCCATTTGTCTCTTATTAACACAGAACCCATTCAGAAATGGAGAGCTGAAGTCAGACGGCACCTCTTCCTTGATTCTGACATCACTGTAATAATATTGCTAGATAATGTTTATCAGTGCACTGTTTAGGTTGCTACAGAGCAAAGCAGACTTATACCCCATGGACCATGACTTACTAAGCTGACGACTGTTTTCCAGGAGGCTATGTGGGCTACGTCAGTCTCTGCAGGCCAGGGTTACACCCCAGAGCCTTCTGATTTGGAGCATCTGATGGAGCTTGATGCTAAAATTTGCTGCCTCCTTCCTGCTGAAGAACTCCACTCCCTGCAGAGCTTGAACACAGACCTAAGCGTGTTCCAGGTAAATTATCCTAAATATTCAGAGCTTCGCAAAAGTATTCGCATCCCTTTAACTTTTGTCATGTTAGAACTGACAACTATAATGTATTTTTTTTTCTTTTTGGTGGACGTTATGTATTTGTATTCAATCAAAGAGTCGAACCAAGCTGGGGTTCCTTTGGGGCATTTCTCCAGCTTTGAAGATGTAAGGATTTATATTAACTCTTTGTAAAATGGCTCAAGCTCAGTCAGATTGAATAGAAAGCATTTCATGCCTCTCAACTGTTTCTCAGTTGGATTGCTCCATCAACTCTGAGCGAATCCCCTGTCCTCCCTGTAGAAAGACATCGTCATGGCCTATAGTGTTTCACAACCTATATTTATGATGTTCCTTAGTGGAGATATTCATTGGAATAGGCTTGAATTGGAAAAAGCAAGTAGTGTCACAACAGTTTTCAATTTCCAGTTTGTTGAACTTTCAAAAAGAATAAACTCACCTAATGTGTCACATAATTCTCAGGTCTAAGCTCTGTCTTGTGAGAAAATATGACAAACATATTATCATACTGGCTGTATTAACCTGGGACTTCACTGTGGGTTTGTTCCTCAGTGCTTTCTTTAAGCATTTATAGTCTAACATTAAGAAATGCTTAGAAAATTAAACGCTCAAAATCAGTATCTTCATAAGCAGTTCTCAGCCATATGCTCTGATTTAGAAAAGCTCAACAAACTTTAATAATATGTCCAATTTTATTGTTGGGATATAAAACACCAGACACAGTGTACCACAAGTCTATTTAGCTGTGAAGTCCAATGAAATGCATAAACTGCAAAGCAAAAAAAAAATATTTTCAGCTGCAAATCTATTCAGAAATGTACTTTATCGATTTAGAATCACAATTGACCTAAAATGCACGCTTTTGGATTCTTGGAGAGAACTGGAGTGGCAAACAAAGCTGTCACGTAGCAAGGGTTTCAAACTGGAGGTCTTCTTGTTGTGGAGTGGCAGTAATAACCACTATGGCAACATGGTGCCACTCAGCCACTCAAAAGGTCCCTCAGTGACATATTTTCAATTAAAGGGATCAAAGAAAGTGACGTGGTTGTTTTTCATACTGGGTATTTGAGTTTGTCACAAAAGGCACCCAAATATATGCTATGAAGAAATGTTGTCTTTTTCCATTTCTGTTCCCTTTAATAACAAACATGGATAAACAAACCAAAGCTAAGAATTTGTATTCAGTTTCCTATGAATTGTGCCTTGAGTCATAGTTATGTTCTGTAATCTCTTTTGCATCCAAGAGTAAGTTTAAAATGTATATTTGTAATGCTGAAGTTTCCAAACTGTTGTTCTGTGTTTGAGTTTAATGTTAGTAATAAACTCTGTCTCAGGACATTTCCCCACAATATCCAAAGTTTGATTCTATGCACTTGATTTGCAAAACCTGTCACCAAAAATTGCTCCTCTTGGAGCTGTTTCACATAAACACCATCTGGAGGAAAAAAGTTGACTGTTCTGATTATTTTACTGTCAGGATGTGAATTTGGGTATTTTGAGCTTTTTTTCAGTTAAAGTGCTACAAACTCCTAGATAAACAAGTGATTCACATTTTTATCTATGTGAAATTTGTAAATATTGTAAAATGAGAAATAATAAATCCTAATTGAGGGCTGGTAGTTGGCAGCCCTGCCAGCAAGAAGGTCCTGGGTTTGAATCCCGGCGTGAGGTCTTCCTGCATGGAGTCTGCATGTTCTCCCTGTGCATCCATTAGGTCTCTCTGGTGCTCTGGCTTCCTCCCACAGTCCAAAAAAGTTAACTGATCTCTCTAGATTGACCTTAGGTATGTGTGTGTTTGTGTCTGTGGTGGACTAGCAACCTGTCCAGAAAGTGCCCCACCTCTCAGTCAATGACTGCGTCAGTCGTTGAGCCACAAAACAATAGACAGCTCAATGGATGAACAGTAACCTATTTGATAATACAAACAAAATTAGCAATAAATTCATGATGTGAGTCATTGCACTTTTTCCCCCCCTCTATTTCCAACTTTTAGTTATCTTCACAAGCCAAATAAGTTCTTGGAAACTCTAAAAGTCTCATCCATCTGTCATCTGCTCTTCATTAAAGCTTAAAAGACTAGTGCAGAGTACTTTTTCTGAGGCATTACTGGAAGTTATTAACACCCAAGCTTTTGAAATAAGAATAAAATGTAGTATCTGAATTTGAGTTGGTGAGTACCACACCTGTTGGGGCAACAAAAAAGAAAAGTCAACCACCCTGTAAATTTTTTGCAGAGCCAATGATTTGTTTCAGGTCAGTACTCATAAATCTTTAAAGAGCACATAAAAAGAAATATGCTTTTGTTTTGCAGTACCTTTCTTCTCGGTAATAGTTAGAATTTCTAAATGGAGTCTTTTAGACAACATGACGTTTAGAAAACGTCATGTTTTCCTGCTCATTGCACGCTGTAATAAACATGAAGGAGTGTAATATTTCTGTTTGGTTTTTTTTGTTTCACACTGATATTAAATCACTGTAAATTTCTGTTTTCCAAATTCATGTATGTTTCAAACTGGATGCAGAGTTTCTAAGTCCTTTTTTATATTTTCTGAGACTGGATGAAGTAAAAAAATAAATAAATAAAAACGCTGGCACCGGCATGCATGTTGCCACAAAGCAGAGTCAGCCCCCCATCAGATTATAATTACAGAGGTGGTGGAGGTAAAGGAGTAACAGAACCAGAAAAAGAGCATTTCTGTTTTTTATTTGGGTATTTTAGCACGAGACATGCAGCCCACAGCCAGTCATGCACAGTACCATGGAAAGTACTTACTTGTTGAACCGTTTCATATTTGTCACAATACTAACACAAACTTCAATGTACAAGGATCTAACTTTGAAACTAGCCTACTTAGTAAATAATCCATCCATCCATCCATTTTCTTTACACACTTGTCCCTTAGTGGGGTCGGGAGGGTTGCTGGTGCCTATCTTCAGCTAACGTTCCGGGCGAGAGGCGGGGTCACCCTGGACAGGTCGCCAGTCTGTCGCAGTAGTAAATAATCCATCTGCGTTTAATTTCTGAACAAATCCAGCCATTGTGAGAAGGCTTAAATGTTAAAGAACATTGATGAACAAAGAGCATCATAGAGACCAGGGTTGGTAGACAGATCAGGAATAAAAATGTGAAGCAGGGTTTAGTTGTAAAACATTTTCTAAAGCTTTGAACATTTTGAAAATTGTTTATTTTATAATCTAAAACTGGAAAAATGGCACTACATGATCTAATCTGACAGGCCATTTTAGAAGAAGGAACTGTATCTAATCTAGATCTTGTTCTTGAGCATAAAGAAAAAAGAAAAAAACTGTAGGCCAAAAACACAAGACAAATGCAAATCACAATGGGGAAATTGTATAGCTTTCCTTTTGAGAGGAAAACAAGTGAGACTTTTTAAGTACCGTTAACTTGGGGATTTAGACCCACGTTGCAAAAAGTTCAGAGAACACTTCCTTAAATTAAAACACACTGATTTGTTCTCATATGACCCAGTCAAAGTCCACACTTGTATCTAATTAAAAATCAGTGACCATACAGGTTGCTATTCATTGCTGCTCTCCACCCAGTCTGACAGTGTGAGCACTTTAGCAAAATAAGCATAGGCAAAGATTTCAGTCTATGTGTGCAAAGTTGTTAGAGTAATTGCTGCTACAGGTATAGTTACAAAAAATATTGACACAAATGCCCATTAATGTTAAGCTATACGTCCTTTCCACTTCAGTAATGTGCTACTTTGTGTCGTTCGATCACATTAAATCCCAAGAAAATTCCTTGAACTTTGTGGTTTTAACATGACAAAATGCGAAAAAGGTTTAATTGTATAAATACTTTTGCAAAGCAATGTATTGGTAGCAAACTAATATAAACATTCACCTTTGTAATGTAACATATTACAAAGGTGAATTAAGAAAGTTAGAAAGTATACCAAAAAACAGTTTGGTTTTCTTTGACACTGTTCCCTTTGTGCTTTTGTCAGCACTTTTTTTTGCATTCTTTTATTCTCTCCATTCACTGTCTGCAAATGAATCAAGCCCTTCTGTCATTAAAAACATGTGTGTATATAAAGCCTTAAAGTACAGTACTCCCCACTTACTGTACCACTGTGTGGTAATGTCAGCACCACCCATCATCCGCAGGATTGTGTCACGAGTTTTCTGAAGTTGGTGACATGGGTGTTTAAATTTGTATGCCCAAACTTGTGTGTTTCTCAGATTACAAATACATGCATTGTTTTATGGCTGCTTTGTCTTTTTTAAAGACAAGGAGCAGCAATAATAATCAAAAAAACAAAACACGTTGTTATGGTTTTAAATCACTGTCACTATTTTGATTGCAGCTCACCAGATCAGCAGGGTTTGACCATATTTGTATTTGCATGGTTACTGCAGCTGTGTTTTGCCATACACTTACTGAGTATATACTTTGCTGTAAGGCTGTGAGGTCAGTTAGTCATACTGTGTGGTTGTTGATGTGCACTCCTGATTTTTAACAACGGCAACTGTTAAGTGAAAGAGCAGAATTTCGTGCAGAAAACTCCCTTTTGGCCAACACAGCGTGGTCAGTGGATTATTTAAGAACTCAAATCTTATTAGGTCCAGTCATGTAATTAAGCACAAGGGAAAACTTTATCCTGCTGTGCTGAAACTTAGATTAAAAGTCATGCTAAATTTACAAGACAAACGTAAACATGAATAGTTTTATCCTCTGAGTTGTGATAAAACTCTGAAAAAGGATTTAACTTTGCACTGATTACTTTGGTACAGTACCACAACCCATCAGGGGATTCATATCTTCTTTGTGTAATACTAGGCAAATGTAATGTTGACAATGGTAAATTGAAGTGAGGTGTATTTGCTGATCAGTTATTTCAACCATTAAATCCCTGAAGTTTGCCTTCCTGGAATCCATTTGCCCCCTTCCAAAGTATCTGATACTTTGCACATTTCGTGCTTATTGATGAGGTCAATTTAGATCAACAAGTTCATGTAAGATTCATAGGTTTTGAACATAGAAGAGAAAAACCTTTGTTAAAAGAGGTTTAACAAAAAATGTTTTGATATCACCACCAGCAAAGTAGCAAAACGCTCAATTCTTGAATTACTTACCTGGTCAATGGTGGCACCCATGTACTGCGTTCATGCAGGGTGATGGTCTATGATCTCAGCAGTCTTCCACGTCAGGATAATCCCTGTACAGAGAGGTTGATGGTGTTGACATGGCCTTTAAATTGTCTAGATCTTAACTCCAGTACGTATCTGTGAGGTGTGTTGGGAATACTGACAGGATTTATTCCAAGTGCTGCCTTTGAACCTGCTGCTGATTTTATTTTATTTTATTTTTTTGGTGCCTGATAGTAGAGAACATAACTGAGACTAGAACTGAAACGTGTTATGATGTTACAAGCCTTATTTTTCCCACTCTCAAAAATGTCCTTGGGAGACTGAGTGTGAAGGATGTGAGCTCAGCCCCCCACGTCTTTATAGCAGTAGTTATTAATGATTACGACATTCAAAGTAAAGTGGTTAGTTTACAAAGCAGGAGAATTACTTTCTGTAAGTTTTACTCACGCATGATTAATTAGAACCACAAGGAGAACATGTCAGTGCCACATAAATCCAGAGAAGAGGCCAACTAAGGTTAGCATAAAACCTCAGAAAACAGAAATCCCTGTGCATAGATCTTCATCTAAGCATGATGCTCAGTTACTGAAGGATTTTTGCAGACACACGTGCAGCCAGAGAGTCCTGTAGATATAAGCAAACGCTATACTTTGTGTGAAATGTTGTTGGAACATTATAGCAGCTTTCTAAGTGGTGGCACACTAATGCCTGTCAAATGACTCCAGAGGAAAAAAAAAAACTCAATATCCTTAATGTCATCATTATAATTATAATAATTTAGCATGACAATATAGTAATGATGAAAGAGGGGAATTTTAAGTTTGCATTGGACTTTTTACCTTACCAACACATTGTTTATTTGCATTCATAAATACAATGTTTCTTCTTACTACAAAAATGTAGGTGAATTTTCAAAAGATACACAAAAACAAAAACAATCTAGCTGAATTTTAGCCTTTTTTCTATTAAATTGTTTATCATTCCATTATATCACTTTGCAGATAAAGGAATGTGTTTACTTTGCTATGTGCAAGTTTTATGCAAGTTGTTTGTTTTGATGTGTGTTTAATTGATTTTCTTATTTGTAAACTAAGGGCATTGTATCTTTATTATAATCATACCATGTATCTTTTGTATCTGTATGTCATTGTACCATACTATATTGTATCTCGTCTTACAGTCATTGTCTCCCTATCGCATCACTTTTGTAATATGATATGCAGTATCATATTACAATCATGCTGCATATGTATGATTTATGTGATCATTATCAAACCAAATTGTGTTATATGTGATCATAATCAGCTTAACTTAATTGCACATAATAGTTACATTTCTGAGACCGAAGAATTTTTGTAGGCACACGTGCTATAACCTCAAATATCTGGATATTGTCACAATGTTAAGGTGTCAGGGTTGTCATATGGCACACTTACTGTTTTTCATAAAGTCTAAAATCATGACCACCACACCCTTTCGCACCCTGTAATTCCAGTGTGATTCATTTTATTGTTTTCTTATAAACGCCTCTCCCACTGGTTGTATCCTCAGCCACAGTTGTGTCAAGCGGTTCAGAGGTTTTGCTTTGTCATGTATGCTTTTTGAGTGTTGCACTCATTATGGAAGTCAACTGTGGATAATTTGGTCACATAGTCAGCTGTTGTCATTTAACACCCATACTTATTCTAATGCTTTATTAAACCTAGGATATGTAACTTTTATTAAAAAAAAAATAAAATAAAACATTTCACATATTTGTTAAAACTGTACTGGCTATAACATGAGATGCATAATGAAAACATCTAACTCCTCCACATACTGTGATTAGCGCTTGAAGAAAGCAGAGGAACTAGATCTTCTCACAAATTATATCTCTCATACTAAGCTGTCAGAACCTAGTGACAGTTTTAACAAACATGTAAAAGTCATATATTTTTCCTAAAAGTTACAAACTAAATGTTTAAGCCAAATACAAGTGCTGGGACATATTCCAGCAGTTGGACATAAATTGGATTTTTAAAAGTTTGGTTCCAAATTTTGAAAACATTTCCTATGGCGTGTTTTATTTTCTACCACTGGAAAAAAGTAGTTTCCTTGTAGAAGACTATATGCTGTACAGCTGTGTGCAAGACATTGTCGAACATAGCATCTGCTTTTTGGGGGACAAAGAGTGCTAAAGGATGCTTGAGTTTTTTTTTTTGTTGTTGTTTCTTCCATATGCTTTTGATAAATATTGAATTTGTCCTGCTTTCAACCCTTTTTATACTTCACATTTCATTTTGTCTGTGTCATAGTTTGGCAAAAACTAAAGTTATCCTATGCTAACAAAGCATGCTGGGTGGAGATCATCATTTGAGCATTTCCTAATAACAAGAGCAACACATTGGATGTATTTACAGTAGTTTGAAAACATTTCCAAACACAAGTTTAGAGGTTGAAAATGTAAAAATGTAAAAATATAAAGATTCTTCTATCTTAATATGATTCTGACATACTAAAATCCACAGGTGGCGTGGCTATTTCTAGCCATCACATTCAATGTGGTTTTAGATTGTAAAATGCACCAGGAGGTTTTGATCTGAATACTTTAGACCACCCTCAGTTCTGAAAAAGAAAGCTTGTGTACACAGTCCAGATGACCCACAAGTGAATCTCCTAATACTTCAGGAATGTTCACCAATCACCAAGTCAACAAGGATCCAAGATGTTGACAAAAAAACCCTGATCTCTGGAGGGGGAAAAGACGGCCTGGAGACAAACACATTTTCAGTCTTCAGGCCCTACTATTTGCTCTTATTGAGCACTATTACACTTAGTTGTTTTTGGAACGTTTGCATGGAGAAATAAAGAGTTAGACTTGCTAACATTACCAAAGTATCACCAGCTGATCTGCTGTATAATATATAATGCATGCAGTTTTGTTGCCACACCTCCATCTCTAAGCTTGTCAGATGGATATGAGTCACAGCTGGGCAAAATGTCACCTAGGGAGACACTGTAAGAAATATGAAACTGAGAAAAAGTCAAGAGGCTCTTAAGCTTCTAAACAGCTCCTGTGCTCTCGCAGGGAGAGCTCGTGGCAAGGCATGTGGACAGGCCTTGGCAGGTAGCCTGGGTCCACGTGGCACATCCAGAGCAACCACTAAAGTTCACATTTTAAGAGATTGAGAGAAAACAGAGACACAGATAAAGCAGGAGAGGAGGGTCCTGTCCTGAATAACATGGAGAAAATTAGTATGGCTGTGTTATTTCTTAATGCCGTCTCTTCCTTGCTGTAGGCGTTGAAAATAGGTCAGCTCTTACAATGGCTTTGGTTGCTTTACACAAGTTTCAATAGCCTTTTGTGCCCGTTCGTCACTTTGGAACCACACATTTCCATATATTATGGTGGGATTTTGTGTCATAGACTAACTGAAAGTTGTTCATAGTTATGAAGTGAAAGGAAAACAAATCTAAAGGAAGTGTGGTTTCCATTTGATTTCAACCCCCTAAGTCAATGTTGGTCACCATCCCGACAGCTACATCTGCAAGTCTTTGAGCATGCTTCTGCCAGTTTTGCATACATAAACTGAACTTTATTCCTATTTTTTGTTTACAAACAACTCGGTCTTAGAGAAATTGAATAGAATGTCTGTAATCAGCAGTTTTCCAGTGAAGTCACAGACTATGCTGGATTTAGGCCCATTTTTTTCTCATCCACTCTAGCACATACCCTGACTTGTATGTTTAGGGTTGCTGTCCAGGGGAAAGGTCCAGTCTGAAGTTGCTTTTTCCTTTCCCAATGTTTCCCTTCCCATCTTTTCATCAACTCTGACCAACTATTTTTTTCATTTTTATGTTATTTTTTTTCATTGTTGCTAAAGAGCATCATCCCCACAGCCTGATTGTGCCACCGCCATGGTTGACAGTGAGATTAGAGTGTTTTCTTATAACAAATGTGTTTCTATGGAGAAAACTTATGGAGAATGTTTTTGGAGATTTCAGCCAAAAAGTTAAGTTTTACTCTCATTTCCGGAGAACATTATCCTTCCCATGTGTGCTGTGTTCCCCACATTACTTGCGGCAAGCTGCAAATGTGGCTTCTCATCACCTCTTTTAAAAACTGTTACTTTACAGTCTACAACATTCATATTTGAAGACAACACAACTAATGGATTCGTTAGTATAGAAGAAAGAATTCTTCCTACTTCCCCAAGAGGCAGTTTGGATAGATACCCATGCCTTAATTGGTGTGCAAATTGTACACCATACTGTTTTCATTTATGGATGATACTCCTTGAGATGTGAAAAAGCTGTGTGTATCGTTTTATAATCTAATCCCCCTTTGAAGTTCTCCACGAATTTATCTACTATGTTCCTTTGTCGCTATGATCATGTTTATTCAATAATGTTCTCAAACAAACATTAAACAAGGGGACTTTTTTATTTCCCGATGCAATCTTATGCCATCATTTTTTTGTGGGGAAAACTTAGAAAAAGGAGGGTGAATGCTGACACACTTTTCATATTTGTGTTTGTTTATAAATAAAAATGCTCAATTTTTTTTTTTTTTTTTGCTTGTCAGTGACGTTCTTCTTGGTCTTTTTGCTGTTGTTCTATCACAGGAAGTCCCAGTGAAGTACATGGAGGTTATGGTTGGAACGTGGCAAAAGGTGCACATGAATACTTTGCAAGAGGCTCCATTGACCTGCAATGAATCAGCTAAGAGATGGAAACTCAGAGCAAAACAAAAACACACTTTCCTTACTGCTTGCTTTTTCATGACTGGGGAACTTAATGCGATCAACAGATATTGTTCATAAAACAAAGGCCCCCATAGACAGGGTCAGCGAGCCAATTTGTGGTTGCTGCACAGTAAAAAAAAATGTTGAAAACATTGGCTGGATTCCACCTCACTGAAATGTTTTCCAAGCAAATATCCAGACAGAATTTTTTCCTGTCATTAACTTTTTTTTTTTTTTGCATGAAATACTCAGAAGAAACTCATGACGTTTGTTTGGATGAGTAGCTTACCCAGCCATAAAATATGAAGAACTCAACACCTTAACCTAATTTGATTAATTTAACACAGGCAGTAGCATTTATAACTTGAAAGTGAACTTTAGTTCGATTGGTTTCATTGGAGCAAGCTGCTCCTATTTAACTTGTATTGAATGTGTTAACAAGCACATAAAGTTGCTCTGGCTGTCCCTCTGACCAACTAAAATACATGAGTCAGTAATTGCTCTTGCAGAATAAAAATACACATATTGTTGTAGGATGCACTTATACAAGACGACATAAACACATTTTTTTATGGTATTGCTCGTGTATCTGACACAGATCTGCATCAGAATACCCAGCTGTTATTTTTGGCCAGACACACCACAGATGCAGTCCACATTGGAGAGAGAAAGAAACACCAGACAATCAATCTCAGTGACTCTCACCAATGAAAAAGAATTCAAAAATGATTTTATACGCTACCCATAATTAGGTGATTTCTCTGCTGAGGTTTAGCGTTCCGAGATTTGTTTTTGTGTCTGATTCGAAGTGATGCCTTTGGAATTTTGTCACTTTGGACATCAGTGGCTGATGTATCAAATGCTGCAGCTGTTTCACCCTAAAGCCCACTGACAAAATCGATGTGGAATGCTTTGTCTCCATTTGAGGTCAACACATGAAACACAGGAAACACTGGGATTAATTAACGCCTGTGTGTATGCCTCATGTGTTATAGGACTGCACAATATTAGGAAATCTTTTTAATGATGATAATAATGGGAAATATTCATATCAAAATTTGTGAAAACGTCCTTTTTTCTTTCCTCTCTTTCTGATTGGTGTTTCCACTACTCTGATTTTTAGCTTTTTTTTGGAATGTCAAGTGTGTTTGATGTGAGCACCTACTTCTGTGAAGACTATTTCAAACTGCCTAAATGTTACATTACCATTTAAAATGCAAGTTCATGACACTTGGGATTTATTAGTCAACAATTATTGCACTCCAAATAGTCTATTCAGTTTCAGCAATTGCAAATACTTAAATTGCAATGACAATATATTACCAATATATTGTGAAGCTCAAACATGCTTTAGGAAATTTATCAACATCAGAACACATTTCTATGATATTACATAAGTGATATATAGTCTCATTCAGTAAATATTGAAAAGTGGATTTATTTAGATTCATTAAATGAAACACATTGTTGCTCATAAGCTGATGTTTTCAAGCCTTTATTTTTGTTGATGGGGATATTCTGCATACATCCAAAAAATACATTAAGTTTAAGATTAGACTATTTTAAAACTTATTTGAATATTACATCAGCTCAATAGAATAAACAATACAGAAATGTGTGCTTAACAGAAAATATCTGCATAAAGGTTATTTCTTTCAAAAGTTACTTCCAGTCTGACAAATGATCAAAAGTGTGGCAATAATGCTATAATATTTGTTTTAATATATTTATGAAATTCCTCAAAGTGCAGTAATCATCATGTACAAGGCTTTGTAAACATAATAGTGTTGTGTGATCCTGGTACATCAGACAAAATGGTATCATTACAGTCCAAAATATGCATATAAAATCACCCATTTACATGTTTCTTAGATTAAGAATGTTGATTTAGAAAAAAAGAAAACATGCCTAACATTTGTCTTTGTTTTAGGCTATTTATTCATTTAATATCACAAGGGAAGAAATGCTTTACACAACATTTAGCTACTGCCTAATTTCTATTGGAATAGTCCTTAAGGCAGATTAAAGAACTAGACATACAAAAACAAGGTCTCATTCTGCCTAGTCCCGCTGAAAAGATTAAAGTTTGATTTACTTTTCCGAAATCGTTACAAGTAGTTCCAAAAGGCATGTGTATTATCTTCCTGAGTTCAAAGCTTGGCCTTCACTGTTCCATATCAAAAGTTTCTTTATATGGAGGAATTTTTCTGCCATAATCCAAAAATACACATTTTTAGTGTGAAAGCAGGATTTCATGTCTTTAGCTCTCAAAACTTGTCATACTTTTACTTGGTTAATGAGCCATCTAATTAGTCAACAGGGTCCACCTGTTTCTAATTTATTCTCAGTATAAATCCAGCTGTTCTTGACCCCAGAGTTTTGTTAGAGAACAGTAGTGAATAAATGGTCATGTTGAGGAGAAAATTGTGGAGAAGTCTGAAGTAGGCTTTTGAACATCTACAGAGAAATGTTAAGTCTACCATCCAAAAATGAAAAGAATATGGCACAACTGTAAACCTAGCAACACATACACTTAAGCTGACAGGCAGGGCAAAGAGTGCATTAATCAAAGAGTCAAGGTGGCCATGCAAGATAGATGGAGCTAAATATTTGGCACTTCTGGATGAAAACCTGACCTTGTACTGGCTGCAGTACAAGGTCGGTACAGTCTGTCCAACTTTTATACAAATGCACTATTTTTTTCCCCAGCTTTTTATTTGTAAGAAATGTAAACCATATATAATTTTCACACAGCTTCACAAGCATGCACTGCTCTGTTTTCATGTAAAATCCAAATAAAATACTTTGAAGTTTGTTGCTATGGCATTAATCCCACAATAGTTATGAATGCATGTGCAAGGCAATGTCATACTAATATTACTTCTTTGCTGCAACATTGAGTAACATTTGCAAGCATTATGTAACTGCATGCTTGATGAGTATAGATGGGATCTCAGAGTGACAGTCATAGCAGACTTCTTTCAACTTTTTGACCTGCCCATGAAGACCTGTTGGCATAAATGGTGAATAAATCGTGTGCAACATATTATCAAATGCTTAAGTAGGTGAAACTGGAGGTGCACTGTATATTCCTATGCCAGACAAGCAATGCTGTAAAGGGGGGTATGGATGAGCACTAAAACACATGTTGTATCACTTCTTAAACTTTTGTGAACATCAGTTCTTTTAATTTTCTAAGGCAATAGATTTGATTTGTGTATCTATCTGCTGTGCTAAACTTATTGAGTCTTACCCTCATTTAAGTTTTTAAGTATTCTAGGAAAACGGCCAAAAATACTAATATAGCAGAACAACTGTTGGAGTCTGTTCAGGTGTAGAAACAAAAGGATTTGTTTTGACAAGCAGTGAATCGTTACTACAATTTCATGTAGAGAAAAGCAAACGCTACTTTTTAAAATATGTTCAAACCACTCTTGTTTTTCAAAATTAAAAATTGAAGTCATAATGAATCAAAAGTTATTCACTACACTCAAAAAAAATGACCTCTTTTAAACCATATAGGGTATTTCAAATGTGATTGTGTGTCAGACTGAAGATGATTTAAACATTTAATGTGATTACCAGCTAGTGGTGTTTTGTGCTTTGCATCATTCTGATCAACTTTCCTGTACTGTTAAATGAAAGCAGACCCACTGCATGTCACTGTCACTATGTGTTTGCTCTGGGGATGGGATGTTTAAGGTAATTTCCAGTGATTGATTTTGTAACGTAATATTTTGAACGTAAAGGTCACATTTTTATCTGACCAAAGAACTTTCTTCCATGCTTGCTGTGTGCCCTTCATGACTTGTACCAAATTACATATTGGACCTCTCATGACTGGTTTTTACAGCCTTGGCTTTCTTCTCGTTCTTAAAAGCCAGATTTATGGATGACACATCTAATATTTGTCCTCTTGACAGTTTCTCCCACTAAAGTTGTGGATCCCTTCAGCTCCCCTTGAACTACCACAGGTCACTCATCTGCTTCTTTGATTAACTCAAACATACATCCTTCCCCAATAATGGATTAAACAATGTTTAGTGAGAGCAAGTTGTATGAATAAGTTGTATTTGTAAATAAGAAAAGTTGTTTCACATTTAGAGAACTGTACTACATAATTTTCTGGGGTTATTTTATTCTGTTTTAGCAAGATTCTTTGTTCATCAACATTTCTTTACATCTACATTTGGCATACTGTTATTAGGATTAAACTTAAAGCACCATAATTCACAGAGAGACACATTTATGGCTGGAGTACTTTTGTAGCAAACCTCTTGGTTTGCTTTTTTAATATTTATAGTGATTATTTGCATGTCTAAATTTTTCAATTTTCTGCCTTGACTGCTTTCATGTTCCTTCAAGATTGTTGAAGGAATCATAAATAGCACTTTTTAAGTACTATTTTTGGACTTTATTATGTGCTAACTTTGCCAAAAATATATGGCAGAGTCATAAAGACCAACTGCTGGCTTTATTATCATTAAATATTGCAGACTCTCTTTATGTTTCCAGCTTATATTTTGTGAGAGGTAGGGCAGCTCTTCTTTCCAAATTAAATAAACTTTCTCTTGCAGAGATTTGAGCCTTTTTAGGAACATGCATTTAGTGGTGGGAGGATAGTGGTAAAGCTAGACTTTAATTTTTATTTTTCCTCATTGGAAACCCTGTATTTCTCACTCTGGTGCATAACATGAGTCTGATCCTGTTGTGGTCCTGGCTTGTGCCATCTAGGATGAGTGAGACTTTCCCAAAAGGGTCCAGGAACGACCACTTAAAGAGACTCCAAGGATAGAAGCTGTCATTATTTCCAGGATGGAAGACAGAGGCCACCTCTAGATGAGGCCACACACAGTTTTTTTTTTTTTGTAGGGAAAGTTTTGTTTTTAAGATTTAGATATTCTTTTACCATGTTGGTGCCTCAACGTTGTCCAAAACTGATTTACGTAAGTGCACAAGGTGACTGAGTTGGATTGTCTATTTTGCTTTATAACATGGGCAAAAACATTCAGTCTGCTCTAAATACTTTGCTAAACTCCCCTTCCACCCTGGGTTTAACTAGGACTACATCCCATCATAAATATGTCATAGTGTATTTAGACTTTCTGCAGTTAAATCTGTAAAGTCCGCAGGATGCCGGCATCTTCAGTAACCTACCATTATGTCATAGACAAGCTCTTATTGAGATGTCAACATTCAATGAATTATCCATCAATTTCGTCATTATTAGATCATGCACACGTCTGCCTGCCATCTAGACTAACCAAGGCAGATAGAGATTTTTAACCATACGGCGCTGATCTGACACTCCAGAACCATCCTGTGGTTTGCAGAATCCTCAAGCTCAACAATTTGTTTTCTTCACCTCTCTTCCACTATATTATATTTTTTTACTTTTTAGGTCAAAATATGACCCAAAATTAGTCTATGACACTCTATAACCCACATTTACTTCCAATGTGTTGTTTAGTAGCGGTCAGAGCTTCTGGACTATTTGAGAAACACTGAATGTCAAAGACAAACTAGAACCGCATTACATCATCTGTTGATTTTTTTGTGAGACCTTGAACATTGCTTGTCTCCTCCTGGGAATTTCTAAAGCCAAAAGTGAACATGTGTGGAAGAGTGAGTCCTAAGTTATCATATTTGCTTGGTTAACTTAGCAAGTTTGCTGTCTCTGTTCTCTTTTAGATTATAGTTACGTATTTTTGTATATGTATGAAATGCTACTGGGAATCAAAGAGCCATTTAGTACAACTAAGCAGCTCTGACATGAGCATGTGCAATAAAACAGAAACAAATGTTTGGCTGTTCAAATTAATTTAGTTGTTTATTTATAAGTACATTTGTTGTCCGTTACGCACAATTTATTAGTTTTTGTCCTCCACCCAGATTTTTTTTTTCTTTTCATAAAAAATAAACTTGGCCCAAAATTACACTATAAAACTTAATAAGTTTAATTTAAAACAAGTGATTCAAGAGGAATCAGTTAATCAATTAATGCATCTATTGACTTAAAAAAAATTCTAAACACTAACACAAAAATTTTAATACTTACTTTTATTGACTAATTCAACTATGCCAATACAGTTACAAATTTTATTTCTTGAAATATGTGGTTATATTATTAATTCTTGAGATGTTCTTTGAAATTTCAATGTGCAATCTGTGTTCGATTACAGATCAAAGTTTCTTTCATTATTCTCCTCTGTAGCCATCATTGTGTTATTCTGTACAAACTTAAAATATCCAATTTGAGTGTTGACAATCTTTGTCTTTCCCCCTTTACCGAACTTTCATGCTTACAGTTAGCAGACGTCTAACTTTCATCCGAACGTTGGCTCAAATGTAATTTAAATGGACTCAGTTGACTCACATTATGTCCCATCCAATGACAAGTGGGTCACATTTTTCCAAAATTAGGTAATTAGAAATTTCAGAATAGATGGTTATTTGGCAAACATTCATTCATTTCTCTGGAATCATTTAGTTTTTCTCCACAGCATCTACTAGCATTTGCTGACATTATTGGCAGGGAATCAGTGTTTTGTTCCCTTGTAAGCCTGCCGAGTCTGTTTGACTGAGTTTGATCTGATGACTAAAGTTCGTGGCAAAGAAAAATATCCATGGTGTGGTAGTCATAAAGTCACATTTTTCTGTTAAAATCTGTCAGTTGATTGTGCTCCATGTGGGATTCTTTTATTTTGTTCTGACCTATTTTCAAAGCTTGCTTTGGATGCTGCTTGCGGTTAACTGCTGACCTTATTCTCATAAATCTGTGATTTATCTTGAATCCTAAGTGGGCTTTAACTGAACTTTCTTAGTTTGTTTACGAATGTGGGGTTCTGCTCCAAGGTCTCTCTTGAAAGCTGTTAAACTTTGGTTTAAATCAATCCCAACATCTTTAGGAATCATGGAGAAATGGAAAAATTTCACATGAACTCAATGTGGTGAACTATTACACAGCTTTATGCCCATTTAACTGCTCAAACTGCCCACTGTTAGTTGAGTGCACTCAAAGTGCACCCATGTGAGATGAGGTGTTTCTTCCTTGTGAGAACTAATTGTGTCTGTTGTGTATCAAGGGCCTTGGCTCCAAGGTCGGTTGGAAGCAGGATTGGGACCGGCAGCCAGGAGAGAAGGTCCTGCAGGATATAAAGGAGAGGAGAGAACTGGAGACGCGGCTTCAAGAGATCCAGCGGCAGCTGGAGATCCTGGGTGTTGGCCAGGAGATGACGGTGAGCTCTAAGTAGCCTCGATCACTTACACACAAACACATAGATGCTTGTGTATATTCTATCACTTCTATCTGAACAATGCTTTTGTTGTGGATTTTTACCACTCAGTGCTCGTAGGTACACCTGTGACAAATTAGTACAAGCACATACACATAGCTCGCTCCTTGTTGTTCTGGTTTGAGGGGACGAGGGCATCACATTTGTATTTATTCCCGAACTCCATAGATTTAGGTTTCTCGTAGCCACAATAAAAGATGTGCATGTTCTCTTCTGAATGCCTCATTTCCCCACTGTTTCATTGTTTCTTTAGCATTCTTTGTTGAGGTTCAGTGTCTTCCCTACAGTGTTCCCCCTAGAAACATTTAAACTCTGTCTGGTTTTTAGAGCTGCCTGCAGAGTTACAACCAGAGGTCTTTTCTCCAAACTCTGTAGCTAAAGACACAAAACAAGAATGTTCCAAGAACAAAGGTGGATACTAAAACTGATTTCTGCTTGCACTGGCATTTGGAACATTGAATCTGGTGCGTAGAGGAGGAGAAGAAAACACTGGGCATAAATTTAGTAGTTTGATTGTGTCATTGGGCTTCATCTCTTTGTGCAGTGCCTTGCAAGAGTATCCACACCCCTTGAACTTTTTCAGACCACATTGCGAAAATTAAACTGTAATAAATTGGCATTTTATGTTGCAAATAAAAAAATCACACATGATTGTGACGTTAAAGGAATATTATACAGTGGGCCTGGCCTATTTGCAGTTCATTGTTAACTGAATTATCTGTCCATGGATTTTTCTGTGTAACATAACTCCAAAATAGTTGCAGAAAAACTACTGAGTTGCACTTTTTTTGTATTCAAAAGAAGTGTCTTGCCCAGGTCATAACAACAGAGGCAGATGGACCGGGGATCAAACCGACAACCCACTGACAAACTTCTACCACTAAGGTCTTTAAAGTACTTATTTCATTAGTACTTTAAAGACCTCAGAGGTTTGTTTGACCTTATTAGTGGATAAAGAGCCTAATTAAGACCAAAGAACACATCAGACAGGTCAGAAATAAGGTTGTAGTGATATCAAAAACCAGGGCAAAATATTCTAGAGCATTTTTCAGTGAATCCTCCATAAATAATGAGTAATGAGCGTAGCATAGTTGCAAATCTACAGAAAAATGGCATAAACAGAGCCAGAAAATTCTGCATTACCAAATCACAGTGTCTAATAGTCAACCATGAGATTAATTTGTATTAATTTTGAGGGTACTGCAGTTTGGAGCAAAGCAGTGATGTACATGAAGATTATTACAACAGAAATGACAGACACTGAGAAGAAGGTGCTTTGTCAGATGAAATCAAAATGTAACTTTCTATCTTCACTTTGAATGCACGACAAAACATGTTGATGGCAAAGTTATGCTGTTGGCAAAGCTGCTGGAAAGATTTATGGAGCTAAATACAGGGGAATCCTGAAAAAAAAAGAAAATGATTAGAGGCTGTAAAAGACTTCAAGTTGTGGGTAGGGTCATCTTTAATCAGGCCTCTAAAAATACAGACAGACGTTTTGGAAGCTCAAAATGGAGAAATTTGTCATGAAGAATGGCTTAATCAGAGTTCAGAACTTGTAAGGGATCTGAAATGTCTATATTCACAGATTTTGCATTTTATCTGACTACGTTTGAGATATGTTGAAAAGAACGGACTAAATATTTAATATCGAGATATCCAAAGTTGGTAGAGACATATCTTAAAACACGATAAGTGTTGACATGGGGTGACTGAATGCACATGCGAGTTTGAAGCTTTTCATATTTGTAAACCATGTATCATTTTCCTTCTACGTCAAAATAATGCAACACTTGGTGTCAGGTTTCCACATAAAATCATACTGCTAGTTGTTCAAGTTTATAACTGTCATGCAATCTAATTGAAGGTGCCTGAATAATTATTAAAAACACCGTTTGCTGAATAACACTGGCTTAATTCACAGATGAACCACATGATGATGCATGTATGTCTAATTTAAGCATTAAAGAGACACACAGTTAGTTTGGTGGTGACATACATAAGTGGCTGCCACACCCTTACATCAAAAGACATTATACCGTGCAGCCAGGAATTATTCCTGGCTTAAATAAGGAACAACAAATGGAATTTCTAGCTAACATGCCGACACTTCATTTGAGTAAACTGTTCTTTCATGGTTGTCACGATACATCAAAACCACCAGTCTGCCAGCTACTGGTCCTGCAGCACACTCTTTACATTCAGCTGTGAGTCACTCACTAATTGGCTGAACCCAGTGAGTGACTTGGGGATGAACTGTTTACTGACAGCGTGTATTCTTAGTGCCAGCGGGCTTGTTTTGAGGCTGTGAAAAGATTTATTAGTTCAGAATTTGTCTGGGAGGGCATTCTTAAAGCAGCCTCACACAGCTGCAGGGTACTCATAAAGTTGATTTGTATAACATCCATAATTCTACCGCTGCCTTACTGTATTTTACTACTGAATACTGACTCTACCTGTTATATAACATTTTTATATGGTTTTAATGACAGTTTTTTTTTTTGAGCCTGTACAAAAAAAAGACTTATTTTTACACAACTTCACAGCTCTACGGTCTGCAGTTTTAAGAAGTACTTTGATATGAGATATTTTCCCTAAAGCAGCATTAAGATACACTTAATATTTAAGTATTTGGACTATTTATATTTTTGGAATTTTCTTTGGCTTTTATTGTAGCAGTTGATATTGTTTTGCATGTATAATACATATATTTCCTACAGTGTGCCTACATTTACATAGAATATGGTTTCATTTCAGAAAGCTCGACTCTGCAAACTTTGAATATTCTTCACACAGTAACAACTTCTGCACCCAGTAATAGCCAGTCTAGCTGAGCATAGTCCAATTCAATTGGCTGTTGAATTGTCCAAATGATTCTTTTTCCAGTGAACTTCAACTTGGAGCCAAGAGAATATCTGTCTCATCACCTTTTGGTTTTCATTGTTCTCTTGTTTTTGTTGCACAATTTCCGGGGAAAAAAATAAGTAAAATTCGGCACATTGATGTGCCGAAATATTTTTAGAGGTAAAAGGTAAGGATTACTCAACATAATCAGTATTAGCTGATGAAAATACATTGAAAGCTCGTCTGGTTCTGTTCTTCCTGCAAACACATGTGGCTGCATTCCTGTATCATCTACAAAAGGAAGGAATCTCCATCTTTTACTATAAACTAAGGGAGTTCTGGCAGGGCAGCCTTATTTTAATCAGACCAGCACCTTCATCTTTGTCAGTAATGCTACTATAAGTGTTATTTAAACCAATATCACTCAGAATCTAGCAAGCAATTCTTTCAAGGTGCAGTTGGATACCCAGAGACATTAAAAAAATATTTAATGTTCTCAAAATCATCTTATTGACCTAACTGTAAAAAAATGAATAAATAAATGAAACTTGATCACACTGTTTTGGCTCAGTTTACTAAGAGAAGAACAAAGACAGGAGGACTCTTCTGACTTTTAGCTGTTTGCCTGGCAGAGGACCACCAGCTCTGCATTGCTCACAGTCAGCTACACCACATACACACGCATGTGATGCAGCACCAGCTCAACACAAGTGTGGGTTGTTCCACTTTTAAGATCTCTTACTTCAGTGACATACCTCAGCTTTATCAGACAGAGGTCCAAAGGCCAGCCGTCCTCTAATGCAAGAAGGCTTCTATTCAGTCCATTCTATTCACAAAATAAGCTTGCAGTACATTTTCCTGTGAAAAGATTGCTACAACACTTTAAATAAATCATTTTACTCAAGGGAGTGCGTGACTACCAAGCAGATTTTGTCTTCAAAAATATGTCATGATTTATAATTTACAATCACATTCAAGGGGGGAAACCTGGGAACACCAAGTCAAAATTGTTCAGGTGCTTTCCATGCTGGGATTTTTGGACCCTGGAATCTTTTGAGAGGAGATCAAGAACAGTGTGCATTAGGATGTAGGTCACGGTGTCAAGATGATGAATGGTACCGAGTTGGAGATGATATTGTCTCGAATCAGCTTGAGTATGTGCCTGATGGCGTCAGTTTGATAGTGGGGGCTGTCAGACTGCCATGGAACCTTCCCCAGCATTTCTAAAATATGATTTTTACATTATTTTCAACTTGGATTGTTTCTTTATTAAAAAGCTGGAACACATCATATGCACGGCAGATGACACTGGAATTAACAAATAATGTTTTTAAACTAAAAGACAAAACAGTTGAAAAAATAAAATGATTCTGCTTCTCCCAATACGGTCCTTAAACATTGACAGACCTATTGAACTGTTCCTAACTTTGTGTTATATAGTCATGGTGAAATAAGTGATCATCAACATGAAAAGGAAACAGCCGGAGTAAGAGGTAAAAAAGTAACTCTTTATCTGTACCGCCAGCCAGTTCCTTTTCACATTTTCCACCTCTTGTTAACAGAGGTAAGCAGTCATCTACTGTCTCTGGGCCAAATATAACATCTCCCAGTTTTCTTTCAGAAAGACTTCAGGAAACTGCTTCAAATTACTAAAATCACTTATAAAGACGTTGTAAAGTTAAGCGTTCAAATTTTGTGAATTTTGTGAAAAAGTAATTGCCCCTTAAACCAATTATCTGCCATCTATCGTTTCTGATAACTGGCAATGACTGTTTTACTTAGCTGTGGAGGAATGTTGGGTTTTCTGACAAGAAAGGTCTGCTTAAGGTCATGTCACAGTATCTCAGTTGGATTTAGGTCCACACCTCTACTGGACCACTCCTTTCTTACCCTTTTCTCTATCGCGTGTTTTGTTAGACAACAGAAATCTTGGTCCCATCAAGTCATATGCCCTGATGTAGGATTCCAGTCCCAGACAATCACACTTCCACCACCAGTTTTAACTGGTAATATTATTCTTCTGAAATTATATAAAGTGACACACAGTTACCCAAAAGTTCCTGTCATTACTCCACAAAATAATTTTCCAAAAATCTGTTTCCAACATAAGCAATACCCTTGTTGATAAATTTATGGCATTTTGAAAACCATAACAATTTCGCCCAATTTCTCCTGTTGAATTATACACTGACCTTAACTAATGGAAGTGAGTTTTAAAGTGCTTCAGTTGTTCCGTGTTTAATGTACTCCTGGAATATTTTTTGTACACCAACCACTCCTTCCACTATTTCATGTTTTCTCCATTTCTGACTTTAATGTGGTTCTCTGGAGTCCCAAGGCCTTTGTAATGACCTTGCAACTATTTCCAGATTAAACAATGTCAATGACTTTGTTTCCCATATTAGCTTGCATTTGTTTAGATCAGGACATGCTATGATGCTTTTGAAGATTCTTTAGGGCGTTTTCATCACGACAATAAATTTACTTTATTGTCGTCCGTTGATGAGTTTAGTTGTGGTTTGCTAATTTTGATCACTGCTGACATTGTGGTGTTGGGTAAGTGTTTGTGAAATGTCTCTGAGAAAACTCTACATTAATGTGTCTGCATATTGGTCTGCAGAGACACATCCTTGTTATAAAACATTCAGGCCAAAGAACAACTGTCCATGCTTGTGCTTTTGATTTATGATCGTATTGTTCATCTTTGTAACTGGAGAGTCATCACAAGGCCGGATCACAATCTACATCTTGAAAGATGTAAATTGTGTCATTTACTGAAATTATAAATTATAAATATAACAATTTATAATTGACCACCATTGTTTGGATTGTTTTGTCCAGGTGATGTACATCTCTCAGTTTATCGTTCTTTGATAAAGAGCTGGAGAGATTCATAGGGTGGTCTGGATGACAAATAATGGATGGTCAGTATTAGTTCCATCTAAAAGGGTTAGATGAGATAGAGGAATGTGATTCGTTTTTTTTTTTGCCTTAAATTACACAGTAGAATGAGGCAAAAAAGGGGAAACAGTCAGTTAGGTGTCATATTTTACTGAAACTGGGAGAAAAGTTATGGATCTGTAAATAATTGTTTTAAAACAGAAAAAAGATCTAATTCTATGCTCCTGATATTAATTTTAAATGTTCAAATTACATTCCAGTGAAATATTTTTGAAACATATTACCGTCCATGTTCTGCTGACCTAAAAACGTTATGACCCACCCTTAATCCACCCCTGTCCTACTCAGTGCCTTTGAGCCTTACAAAAAGAAGTGGGTGAGGACATCCTTACTTTAAAGCCAGGGACATTCTGTTCAGTGTTGGATGATAGCTGGAAACACAAGCAAACGTGCTGAGAGAATGATGATGATTGTCATTCAAAGATTTTAACATTTTGCTTCTCTGGATATGTTTCAGTCATAACTCTCATCCTAAGAAAGATACTTAGTTGATATTATTGAGACAAATTGACTGAGGGTTTTTACAGCTGTTAAAACAAAGATCAGTGTTGTCACACCAGGAGACGGGAACCGTCTGTGAGGACTCATGTCCAGGTAAATTCAGGAGTTGCACGTGTTCACAGCGAGAAACTTTGGTACAAAAATGACAGCTGCCAGATGACACATTAGCCCCGAGAACAACTTCAGATTCTCCTCTGAATCAAATTTAAGAAAGTTGGCTTTCAGACTTGGTCTCATATTCAGTCCAAAGCAGGCAGCATGTGAGGAGTCAGACTTATCTTTAAAAAAACAGTACTTGCATCCAAGTAAAAGTGCTTTTTTCCCTCCAAACACCTTCCAACTAAGCACACGGGACAGCAGAACTGCATCAGTTTGTTTCTGTGATGTGCCAATCTTCTGTCGGGTCATGGACTGATGCAAGACATTATTTTCATTTGTCCATTTGGAGTCCAGCAAAAACTGTTCTGAGCAAAAATTAGGTCAGGATGTTGGAGAAGATTGTGAGTTTAGCCAGGGAATTATTCTGTCTTCACTTTTCAGCTTTGTTCCTTTGGACTCACAAGATGTAGATCTTGGGACATTTTCAGATGCAACACTGTGTTTGCTTTCACATACACACAGAAGTAGCACTTTGGATTTGAACTAACACATGCTTTTGATTTATGTATGTGTATTTTTTTTTTTTATTGCAGAATGAGTCAGCAGACCTTACTGAGGAGCAGTTGCTTTGTCTGCTGGATGAATGTGAGAGGACAGAGAGTTGGAGCCAGGACAATCTGAGGAACAAAACAGCGCCATCAGGACCTTAAAAACATCCATCTTGCCCATGTGAATTACTGCCTCCAAAACACATCACCTTGGTTTTGTTTTCTACAATGAACTCATTCGTAGACTATTACAAATTAATGGAAATACAAATATTTATAAAGGTTGATAAGCATTTTTTTTTTACTCTAATGGCGTTCTTGTGTTCCACATGTGGCTGGATTGCAGTCCATTGCTACAGTTTATGTTCTCAAGGAAACAGTTGCTAAGGCACTCTTTGTATCAACCTAAGTATCAGTAAATGACAAATAGCATTGCTGTCATTAACTAGTTATTAGATGCAGCTGCACACAAACTGGATCATGGCTAATTTGAAGAACCACTTCATGAACACAGTCATGATGCCTCTTTAGGTTTTTCCAATGTTCCTGTCATTGGCCGTGTTATAGCAGCGCTTAGCAACACATGTATCACATTCACACAAAGATGTGACTTTACAATCTATGGGATTTATGTGTAAATTTGAGGTTTCTGCACCTGCACCAGCTGATCACTGAAAATGTTTCCTTTAGCTTATTGTCAGTGTCTGAGGGGGATAGTTATGTACAGAGTCTGTATAGAGTCTGTTTTTCACAATGATCTGATTACACTGAGGCTCTGAAACGAAGTTGTTTTTTATGACCTGACCTGCCTCTATTGTTTAATTATAAAAAAAACTCTCTGAGACTTATACTTTCTCTTCCTTCTTCTTCTTAATCATGATACCAGGGCTATGCCTAGACAATGTCATAGGTATATTCAGTATTAAAAACATCTGACTTCAGGTATTCGGCCAATGCACAATTTGGAGATATAATCACTGTTACCAAGCTCATTCATGCAGCAGCCTGGGCAAAAATATGCTTCCAACACAATCTCAGCATAGAAATCCTGTGAAAGATCAACATTGTTGAGGAATGTTACATTCTAGTACATCGTAAAAGAGTTTCAAACACCCTGCAGGAGTTACCCAAAATTTTGGTAAATGTGTACATCATGGTGAAGTGGTAATGTAAGGGTACCCTAACCCTAATGATGTAAAGGGCATTTCACTGATAGTCTGTAAAGGGCATTTCACTGATAACTTTTAAAACTGTTATATGCAGTAAAACAAATCTTTGAATTATTTATGTCTATGGTTGTAGTTTTATTGTTTATGGAACAGGGTTGATTTGGGCTTCATGAGGGTGATGGGCTTTTCCAGCCCATCACCCTCTGGGCTACCAAGATCATCTACTTATGATCATGGTAAAGGTCTCGGATTAATAACAGCTTGAGAAAATGGACCTCACAGGAGCTTTATTTTAATCTAAATCCACTCCTCTGTTAAAAGACAGCAGCATTTTCAATGGTGCTTGTGCTGTAGTTTTTAAGAATTTTTCAGAAGCCATTGATAGGAGTTAGTTTGGTTTTTTTTTTTCTCTGCACCTGCCTGATATGTGCCTGGAGGCTTTGTATTTCTCCCATTCTGGAACTCAAACACCTACAGACATGTTCATCTCACTCCTCACCTCTCAAACACATTCTGACCCCATTGCAATGGCAGGAATTCCACTTGACCTAAAACATTAACAAAATGAACAAGTTCAGTCTTATTGAGATGCAAGTGCTAAACTATCTGCCAGGGACTCTAAACAGACCCTTACGCTCTGTCTTTATTCCATATTATGTGTATATTTTTTTGCCCTCCTTTTCTTCTCTGTATATAATCCACACAATAAGTTTCCAGATAGTAGAAACTGTGTACTGCTCATTGTTGGTAATGGAAACCCAGTGAGCTCACTACGGCAAGAATGAGGTCACTAGTAATGTAAAGAGAGACGCACAGCAAACTGAGACTGTCTGGGGTTTAGATAACTCTTCCTGTGATAGACTTAAAGTAGCTGTTGGACGTCTGCTTGCAGTTGAGATGTTGGTGGAGCGTTATGGTGAAATCCCATTTAGTTGATGGAATTCCAACTTACATGCAGAGACAAAGAATTGGGTTCCCTCCTAAAAGGTTTGAGAGTTTGTTGCTGCAATGAGAAATTCTTGAATGGGTGCCGTTGTCTGTAGGTGTTCAGAGATATTTGTGTAATATGTGAGATGTGAATGAATGTGGTGCTTGAGTGGGTCATACTTCATTTTGAGATTCCCTGCAGCAGATTACAAAAGACACTCCCTTTTACCAAATTCTTTTTAGACTCCGAGCACATACCAGTAGCATGACACACCAATGTTCACCTCCTTTACCATTGAAAATACCCTGATCTGAGCAGTTATGAGTTGAAAATCATGTGCAGGTGCATCTCAAAAAATCATATCATTAAAAAAATATTTGTTTTAGTAATTATTCAAAAAGTGAAATTTATATATTACAAAACTAATGGGCAGTGACACTTCAATTGCACACTATTGCTAATTTTGAAGATTGCAGCTAATCAAGGTTCAGTTTTTCAGAAATGTTTCTTATTACACGAAGAATCTATTCTACACAATTCTAGGGTAGACTGGTGACTTTACAGTCACTGTTAAAGAAGCTGACTTGCATAGTGTTTCATCCAAGCGGAAAGAAACGGAAAGTTAAGTGTAAAGAAGAAGTTATGGGGAAGAGGGGAAGTACACAATCAGCATTGGTAGAGTACAATCAACAAGGATGGACACAATCTTGAAAGAATTGTGAAGCAAAGCTAACATGCTTTTCTTGTAAAGGTCTATAACACACATATTGTTGTATTTAAGTTTTCCTTTTAGTGTGTGTCTTTTTTGGTAATTTCGATTATTGAGGCTTACAGCTAAGAAAAACAGTCACAGAAGGTTAATAATGAAGAAGGTGTCTGTTGACACTGTATTTTATCCAGTCATATAAGTCAAAAATCAAGTGGAAGGAAAAGTATAAATTTGTTTTTTCCACTTTGCTTGTGCATGTTTTCCGCCCAGTTTTCTCTTCCACTTATCTTCAAATTAATACGTTTGATCACAGGGTTCTTTGAATAATCTGCTTCTTTACCAGTGACTGTTAATAAAGAATAAAGATGACTAGATTTATTTTTATGAAGGGTTTATTGTTCACTTGACAAAGAACCAATAGCAGGAGTATAAACGACACTTTGAGTAGAAACTATAGTACAAATGTTTATAGAAAAGTTTCACTAATAATTAAAAAAAGAGACATACAAAAATCAAAATAACAAAGACATCCTCATGTCAGTGTGCAAAAAAGTTTATACAGATAGAAACGCTTCCATAGGAGGTTACACCTCGAGATAAATTATTTAAATAGCATATATCTACACAAATGACAAAAAATCTGAATAATTTATCAAAAAGGCACAAGAAATACATATTGCAAAACATATTCAAAACATTTCTTTAATCCTTTCCTGTTCGAGTTTGTTGTACTAGAAAAATATCTTATATACAGCATATGAATGATAATAGTCTTGCTTTTAAAAATGTAAGCCAACAAATGTATACTCTGTTACTAAAACAATTGTTTCTTGTGTATTGCTGGCCTTAATAAAAACTATGAGGTAATATTTGTACATAAAGGGTTTCCTTTTTTCCCCCCTTTGTCAAAAACACTCAAACTCAGGCACGTCATCATGCACACTGTGCAGAAAGCAGGATACATTTGTTTTTTACTTCACATAATTAGAAGTAACTGCATATATTTAGAGGATGTTAACCATAGAAGGTTGCTCATAATATTTAATGATAGCAAGATGCAGTGAGGAGCTAAAATTAAAACCTCTATGATGAAAGAATAATAAAAATAAAAAAGAAAACTGGCCTTCATTATAATTGAGATTTTAAGACAAGGTTTTCATATAAATTGTGTTCCAAGGTCTCCTGCTCACGGTCTTTCTTTCCTGAGAAGAGTATTTTTTTGGGCCAGGACATTGCATCTGCAGCCAACAGTGTGAGGGGGACACCAGGACAATTCAAATTAAATTCTGATTTTAATTTCTTCATTGCTATTCTCTTTTGGTGTCACACATGCACAAAAAAACAAAACACAACATTCACTCTCTTCAATAAGAACAGTCATTCTTTACTGTCCACAGTCCCTCAACAGTTCCTTCACAGGGGATTACTTTCTGCTTGTTTTTTTTTTTTTACCCCATCCTTAAAAATGTCTTTTAATGCTTTCTTCGTTCTGAGTACTGCATCATTCAGTCCACAGCAGATGTATGTTAATGCTCAAAAATTAGTATAAAAATGTAAAAAAAAAGAACAACTCTCTTCCCTTTGCTCCCTCATCCACAGAGGAATAACAGTTCAGTTGTGCAAAGCAATAAAATGTGGCCCTCTTCTGATGCAGATCAGCGCAGACAGACAAAGAGAGGCAATTTCTTCTTAGCAGAGCTGCACTCACAATGCGTGCAGTTAACTTTTCCTTTTTATTTGGCTTCAACTCCTGAGGTCCCTTTCTCCCCCTTATCTCCTTTGCTCAACATACCTCCATTGTGCATTTCTCAGAGGACAAATAAATGAAACTGAAACTGATGTAGGCCTACGCTGATACATTCTTCCCGAAGGCTCTGTGGTGCAATTATGTATCTGCAAGACAAAGCAAAGAAAATACAAATTAAAAAAAGTCTAAGCGAAGAGAATTGTTTCTGAACTGTCTAATCTTACATAAGTCTTACCTCTACATTCATATTTGAGGTCTGAGAAGTAAACCATCTCCTGAGAGAAGACATACAAGCCTAGTCGCCCACCAGCATATGTCTTATCATAAATGTTTCCAGAATCCGCCATGATTCTCTTGCCTTCATACATGACCACTCTAAAAGATAAATACAATCATACTGTAAGCTACTGTAAAAGTTGCGAAGGAATTACATAATTTCTGACATAAATCAGGTTTTGAACTCACCTAATAAGTCCAGTCTTGGGTCTGTGGGTTAGGTGCCATCTATAGGCGGTAAAGTCCTTCCAGCCAATATTCTTGGGGTCGTGCCACAGAGTACGGACCTGAAAATCAAGAGTGGCAAGGATTGAAGTGAAAATAGCAACAAAAAAATGATGTAACCTGAAACACTGACTCAAACACCATGCTCTCACCTGTCCTGCGGTGTCTCCGGTGTGCCACAGAGCGTTTCTGAGGTGTTCGCCAGGCCCTGTGGTGGAATTTACAACTTTGATTGACAAGCCAGAGTAGCCTTGAGCTCTGGTGGGTGTGTGGGACCAGTAAGTCTGTGTGATCTGTTTCCACATCACTGTGTAGAAGCGGGAGCTCGACTGGTAGCCAAACACGAACCCGGCATAGTCATCATCTCTGTCCGTGTTGATGAAGAACGTTCCACTGAAATCCACGGCACTGAACTCATCGTAACCTGTAGTGGAAAGAGCATGATTTAGGGCAGCCACTACATATAGAAGTTATAACTGGAGGACCATGTTTCTCTGTGGGTTACGTACCAACAGCAATGCCGGGATCGCAGTTGACAGTCTGCACCAGCTCCTTGCCTTGATGCCTCACCACCCAGTTGGGGTCAATCTGAGAGGTGCCTTTGGGATCCAAGGGAACCATCTGGAATCTGCGGAAGTCTGTTTCACTAATGGCAAAGTTCTCAGGGCAAACATCGTGGATGTCCAGGACATTGTCTTGGTCAAAATCATCCTTGCAAATATCTCCACGGCCATCACCTTCAGGGAAAATTTGAATATGGAAATAAAAAAGCAAAAAAATGAGAACAAAGATCCTTAAATTGCTACAAATAAGAGAGATTGTAACAGTTTTTTGGAAAGCTTACCATCAGAGTCCAGCTGATCAGGGTTAAAAGCCAATCGGCAATTGTCTTTATCATCAGGAATGCCGTCATTGTCATCATCATGGTCGCAAGCATCACCTTTGCCATCTTTGTCATGGTCAGCCTGGTTGGCATTGGAAATGTATGGGCAGTTATCCAAGTTGTTCTGGTGACCATCCTCATCAATGTCTTGGTTGTTGTCGCACTTGTCTCCAATACGGTCCGAGTCAGAGTCGACCTGCAAAAGAACCGCATTCCTTTTTGATGAGGTTTTCCAAAGACAAGCTCTTCTTTTTCACCCGTCTTTTTATGAGAAGTGTTGTGCTGGGTACATGTCTTTTGGGTATGCAAGCACTTTCCATAACTAAGACATCTCCAGATACTTTGTATTTTATGCGAAAGGTTATTTACCTGGTCTGGGTTGTGCTCGAGGGGACAGTTATCACAGTGATCTCCAACACCATCCCTGTCTGTGTCTCTCTGGTCAACATTGTACACATATGGGCAGTTGTCATTCTCATTCAGAATACCTGTTGAGGAAAAGTATATATATATTTATATTTTTTAAATCCTTAGCCTTCTTTCTAAGTAATTAGTTTGAGTTTGCAGAGATTTCTTACCATCGCCATCAATGTCGACAGCACAGGCATCTCCCTCTCCATTGTTGTCTGTGTCTGTTTGGTCAGTATTAGCCTCAAACACACAGTTGTCACAGCGGTCACCAACATCATCCCTGTCTGCATCATACTGGGCAGGGTTGTACACTCTTGGACAGTTATCCTATTTTAATGGAAAAAAAACCATTATAATATGTAAAGGTGGGACATAGGTGAAAGAGTTTATATGTAAAGGAAAATCTGTGTTTCTAGCATTTTTCTTTTACTTTGGCTGCAAAATAATATTCCAGAAGTATTTTAAACTACATTTTTCTTTCCCAACTTTCCAAATCCACAAAAGAGAATTATGGGCAACCAGCCACCATATCCTCAATTCTGGCTTTATGTGAAAATTATAGTACATTATCCCTGTGCTACTGACTTTCCACTGTGACATTTTGGTGAAAGCACACAAACTGAAGCGCTTTGCATTCCGATTGCCCAGAGGAAGGATGGCTGCAGTTGATTGCTATGTGTGGTCTCTAGGGAAAGCAGAGCTTTGGGCTGAAAAAACTCCCAGATTACTCACCCTATCATCGGGAATTCCATCATTGTCATCATCCTGGTCACATTCATCCCCAAGGCCATCTTTGTCATGGTCTTCCTGGCCAGAGTTGGGAAGGTTCGGGCAGTTATCCTACAAAGGAACAAAAGTGAGGTTAGGAAAACAATCATCATAATAATACAGTGCTCACAGATCATAACACCCTTTGGTGTTTTTGTCCATGTGGGGTATGGTTACCTTTTTGCAGTGATAAGTGGCGTTCTCCACACACGGCAGATCAGTGTTAGGCCATCCATCCAGGTCACTGTCCTCTCCACAAATCCGGCCATTCCCGGCATATCCTGGCTTGCACTCACAGCGGAACATTGACTCGGAGTAGACGCCCAAATATATGCAGTTCGCATTTTTATGGCAGTTGTGGCTACCATCCTTGCAAGGGTTGCGGGGAGTGCACACCTAAAGTAATTATAGAGGGTTAAAATATGCAAGCTGTTCATGTGCAAGCCCTAGCTGCAGCGAATAATAGCAAACAATCCACACCTGCTTTTTAGCAGTTGCCTGTTCCACACCTCTTCCGAAAGGTTGGGGGCCAGAGAAACGGGAAGGACAGGGGAGGCAGTTGTAACCTGGCTCAGTGTTCTCACAACGATGGATTCCATTGTGAGTATGGCAAGCATCTGGGACCTCTTTGCATTCATCAATGTCTGTGCAGGTAATCCCATCACCAGTGTAGCCAAGTGGGCACTTGCCACACTCAAATGAGCCGTCACGGAAGCTGGTGCACTTTGCACCAGGGAAGCATGGGTTGGAAAGGCAACCATCTGTGTCCAAACATAGTGTTAAACATTAGATGAATGTCATTGGATGATGTTGGACTTTGTTTTACTTGCGTGCAAAAATTAGACGCATACCAATAGGGCAGTCTTGTTTGTTGCAGATTTGGACCATGGTAGCATCGCCAATGCAATCTTTTCCTCCGTATTTAGGCATTGGGTCATTGCAGAGGCGGTTTCTTGTTTGGACTCCTCCACCACAGGTTGCAGAGCAGGTATCCCATGGTGACCAAGGTCCCCATTCTCCATTAACTGCAAAAACGAAAATCATATTATTATTCAACACAAAAAAATAAATAGCTGCAAAACTTTGGTGATGGTGTCTAACTCACTGGGACAGGGCGACATTTGGCAGACTTTGGTGTGACGTCCCTCTCCTTGGCAGTCTCTGCCACCCATCTGCGGTGTGGGGGAGTTGCAGAGACGGATCTGTGTCATGACCCCTTCGCCACAGGTCACAGAGCATGAAGACCAGGGCGACCAGTGGCTCCAACCTCCATCCTGCTTGACTGTAGAGCAAAGCATGCACAGTCAATTCACTGCATTTTCAAGCAGTGAAAAAGGACTAGTTTTATGATGTTCTGTAGCTTACAGCGCTTGTCGCATTCCTGCGGGTAGCAGTCACGGGTCTGGACAGAGGTGCCCTCACACTTGCTGTTGATGCGGTCACAGGAGCGTCCACGCTGCTGGATTCCACGACCACAAGTCACAGAACAATGGGTCCAGTCAGACCAGGCAGACCAACCACCCTCGGGAAAGTCACTCGCTATAATTGACAGACATGAGGTTTGAAAATTCTCAGTAAGATGCCAGGACAGAATTTTTTATTTAATAGGTCTTAATAAGGAACGTACGTGTTCCACAGCGTGGGCAGCATTCTCCATCGGGCACAGTGGCATTGGCGCAGGGGATGAGAGGACAGGAGATTTTGCGACATATGGTTGCAGAGTTCTGGATGGGAGAATAGTTTAATGAGTGCAAACATAACAGCTATGAAAAACAAGACCTGGCTGTTCTTGTTCCAAGTCTAATTGCTGCATTCCAGAAAGGAATGATCTTATTAGATATGTAAAACACCTGCTGTGTCTATAAAGAACCTGCAGAGATCTTCATAAATACTGTCCTACTAAACAGCCAAAAATAATATCACAGTACATGATTAGCCTTCACTAGAAGAACCCCATGCTGCTTCAATAATCATTTCTGACAGTATGCTATTGCTTTCAAGCAGGATAATAGTAATCACAAGGAAGAGTGCTAATGTGATCACTGTTCTGACATTATTGCAGCAGACAGCTGACTCCAAGTTTGTGTAAAGGTTACATTCCTGGAAGTGTTCTCACACTCACCTGACAGGTGCACTCTGTGCAGCCATCCACTGTCCATTCATCTTTGTCCTTGTGCACAATGCCGTTATGGATGCAGACTCCATTGTGGATGATGATCTGATTTTTCAGTAACTCGCTATCAGTGGACTGGGAGAAGAAAAAAAAGAGAGCATGAGAGTGAGAAGTGGGGTTGCTTGGGACAGAGGACGGAAAAGTTTCACTTTGCCAAGGTTCCAATACAAATGAATCACTGATTAAGACATTGCTGGAATCTACCAGAGCACTGCAAATGTGACTAACCGGCCAAACATATTTATGTATTCACTGGCGTCTCATTAACAAAATTGGCTGGGGACAGCCATTACAGTGACAAGTGGGTATGCACTAGAAATCTGTTAATTCAAAGCAGAAGACTGAAAAAGAAAGAGTGAATCATGGCAAAGAGAAGACATTGATGGCTCACTGAACTTACCACTTTTTGGAGTTGATTTGACAGCTGCTTAACAATCACATTGAGTCCCCTGAGCTCCTTAAACATACTGGTAATATCCTCACATGAGAAACCGCAGACAGTCTGCAGATCTGGGGGAGAACAGGCCAAATTAACTCAGCTCTTGGGGAAGAAGAGTTACTAGTGGAGTAAAAATTCTAACATTACTTTTAAGAGAGGAGAGATCTCACCTTTGGATTTGTGGCCAGTATAATCGGTTCTAATGGCAGGACTGGAACCATTGACTGGGTTGTCCAGGGTCATCATTTGGGTTAAAGCAGCTGCAAGTGAATAAGAGCAGAATGGAAGAGTTGATTTTGATTCATAGCTTTGTGGTCAACATAGGCAAATCTTGCATTGATGGCATCAGTCCAGCATATATTGTAGTTTTTAATGCTGTCTCCATCCCAGGGCTTTTGTCATTTGGAAATATAAACTAAATGTGACTGCATTGTAATAAAACGAATACCACTTCGATTCCTTTAACAATAGCGCTCTGGGCAGTGAGCCATATCGCCCTATCATAAACCACTACTCATTATTAAGGCGGTTGTCTGTCAGTTATTGCATGTTTTTCAATCTTACCTCCACTTTTGCATCCCTTATTGGTCAGTATGGCATCTAGAGAGGTTCCAAAGACAAAATGGACATTCTGGAGGACTCCCTTCAAAAAAAAAAAAAAAAAAAAAAACAGGAAAAAAATTACATAAATAATGCCTAAGATTAAATAATGCCTATTCAGTATTAGTAATAAATGTATTCCTCTTACCATAAACTTGTCCTTCACTGCCCCCTTTCCAATCCTGAGTCGGGCTCTATCTGCCAACTCCCTGGACAGTAAAGTTTGGATTGGCACATCCATCTCTGACACATTGATCTCTTCACAGCCCACAAAAAGCTGTGCCCTGTCGTCCTGGATGAACAGCGTGAGGTTCTTCCAGTGCCCATTGGCCAAGCCGGCATCTTCGATGGACACCACCTGCAGCTGCCTCTCGGTGGAGTAGACCAGATCAAGAGTGTTCGCCTTCCCGTTAGAAATGATCTCGAAGATAGGGCCAGATCCATCGGTCTTCTCGACTGTCAGCAGGCTGCCTCTAGTTTTCTTGGACTGCTTCAGATTAAGTAGTAGGAGGAATCCCCGCTCGGCCTGGATGGAGTCGAGGAGGTCCCTGAAGGAGGCGTCGGGGACTGGGGGGATCAGGTCTGCGTTCAGGACCTTGTATGCGGGACTGTAAGGGTCTGCGCCTTTGACTAGACTCACTCCGTTGTGTCTTTTGCTCACCCTCGCCAGCTCAAATAGGTCATACACACTGTTATCATCGCGACTCTCTGCGGTCAAACAAAACAAAGGCATTGTTATATATATTTTTTCTCTTCAAGGCAAAGTGTATAAAAATAACGAAGAGCACAGAAAAAAATGGTCTTAGTTTGTCTTTATTTCACGTTAAATTAACCCCAGATATGTCTAAATTATTTCCAATGTCATAACCACCATCTCAAAAAAAAAAAAAAAAAAAAAAAAGGCGCATTTCCCTCCTTACCTGCCAATCTGGCACCATCGCAACTCCAAAGCATCAGCAGAAAAAAGATGCCATACAGCATCATCTTGAAATCTTGAAAAGCTCCTATTCCAACCAAAAAAACAATAATTACTTTACACATAAGCCAGAGATGAACTTCAGATTAAACAAAAAATAATGGCAATATAATACTAACCTTTCAATAAAAAAAGTTTTAAAAAAATTAAAAATGGAAAGAAAAAAAGATCCTCGTTTCAAATATTGTATATTCCGTTCCTCTTCTTCGCAGCTCTAATGACAGTTTAATTGGATAGCTGGGAAGTCTCCTCTTTTTATCCCGGATTCTCCACTGATTCCACTGACCTGGACTTCTGTCTTAACTTCTATTTAAATGCCTAAAGGACATTCCTGAGCTCCTGTTAGACCAATGAGAATCCAGCGCTAGAGACGGAGAAGGGACGGGCTTGTTATCTTACCTCACATCCAGTCAGGGTAATATCCGAGACGCACAGAGGGGAGAGACGAGAGAAAAAAAAGACGCATTCCTGAGCTGAATTTCCATCACCAGACAAATATTTTATCCACGCACCAAAGCCAAGACTTGGTGGTTTCCGGTCAGATAAAAGCTATAGTTTTAACAGATTTAATGATGTAATGTTGTTTTATTCCACTATGAGAACGATTATTTATTTTTTAATGATTCAGAATTAGGACATCTTAGGGAAGATGATTCAGCATGTATTCAATCAGAGTAGTAAAAATCTTAAATATGAATGCTTTTTCAACATATACATATATTTTCATTTTTCCCTGAAATCGCTTATATTTATGTTAATAAAAGTGCTGCTTATTCGATGCCACGATTTACATCTTGTTATATATATTTTGACCACTAGAGGACTTATTGAGCTCAGAACACATTGTACTGGGACTGGAGTGAAGGAGAAGTGTAACGGTCTTTTGGTGTGTCTGAAAAAAAAAAAAAAAGGTAAGAAATATTTAAAATATAAGTACAGCCGGATGATGCTTGTGAATTACAAAATAATACATTAATAAATACTAAAAACCTGAATATTCAATAATATAAAGAGTTTCTATGTCCCAGTGCAGGCCCCAAAATACAACATAAACACTTTTACAGAAGTAACTGTCTCATACATTAACAAATAATCATAATGCTTCAAATTTATAAAAAAAAAAAAACTCAGATCTGCTTCTGCAAATATGCTTTCATTATGTAATTTATCAGTAACATAAGTAAAACATTTAATTTGAATACAATTAAACACAATTCAGATTCCTTGGAAAACTGGTGAAATTATCCTTCTAAATAGTGAAAAATTTAAAGATGTGAATCAGATGCAAATGTTTGCATCACTAGCTGATTGCGGTGTGAGGTCAGATTTTCTGACAGTGTTATTTAACCAGAATTACATATGACAATTATTTTAAAATAATAACAAACTGTGCAATGAGTGAATACTTCTATAACTCTTTCCCACACTATGCAACATTTTGATCAGCATTGCTGTTTGGTTTGATTGTGCAGTTCTAGCTTAGAGAGCAAAGGAAAAAATATTGCCTATGCTGTCTGACTGAATAGATGGTAAAAAGGGTTAAGCTATGCACAACTCATTCCCTATTGAATTAACATGTAAAAAAAATATAGAAAACTTATTTAAGGCAAAACTTTTAGATCCTTTTTTCCTACAACCCTGTGTTTCCCTTTGGCTGTGATGCCCAGAGCAAAAACCATCTATGCTGAACATATTTCATGGCTGAGAATGTCATTTACCTTGAAAACACAAACCATTTACATCAGTGTTTTGAAACACTTAAAACTTTTAAAGATCATATTTAAACATGGATTTTTTATACTATCAATGATGATAGTCCTATTCCTAATGAATGCATTAATCAGAAGGGAAATGTAATTTATCAAAGCACACTTAAGCAATATTAAATTTACAAAATCTTAACATGGGCAGCTCTTTTTCCAGAAAAAAGATAAATCTAACTCTGAAAAACTCTGAAAACCCACCTCCAACCATGGATTACAGTAGGTGTTTGTGATATTTAATGCTTGAGCTTTTCTTGACATGATGAATGCTCAAAAGCGAAAATAATTGCAAGTTATCAGCAATTAACTTCAAGTTTGCCAAATCAGTTTCCAAAAAGCCATCAAGTTCTTCTCATCTATGCTCCAGTTTCTTAGAAATCCTGACATTGCTGCTCTGCAAGGGGTTAAAGTTCATGGCTGGGCATTTAACCTCTGACCTCTTCCCTCTCCCTCTGTCCTTTTCCACCACTGAGTGAAGACAGATTTCTTGACAGAGGCTTTATTCAGGTCCTCTTTCACCACATAAGGGTTTGTGATTTTTTTTTTTTTTTGAGAAAATTAGTGTTTGCTAACTGAATCGCACCAGCTTGCGGAGCTGTGGACGCAGAGGAAAACTGGAAAGAGTTAGTGTGTGACTGAGACGAAAAGCTTTTGGGGAGACGGGAGAACACAGAGGCGCCTGCACGCTGGGATGACTTGTGCAGAAAAAACTAAGGGGGGAGCCACCTGCCTAAAAATAGGTGGTGGGCTTCTGACCGTTATGAGACGCAACATGTGGGTGCCTGTTCCTCAGACGGAGTACGCAGGAACACATATGTTCCATTAGCAGCGGTACTTTGGTGACACGTATGATTTACAACATGTAGCTGTCACCTTGGTGAAACACAAGCCCACTGGAAGTGATGGAGCAGCAGCGAGGTTTCACAGGTCAGAGTGTTATCCGAGTGGAAAATGGCTTCAGAGCTGTGAAATGGGATCAAGGTGGGACAGTTTAATGGAAAAAGATTTCTTGAGGTATCGTAGGTAGGTGTGACCGGCCACATCCCTCTGTGGGCATTCCTGTGAGCATACAGTGTGGGAAAAGACCTGCCAAGATCTAATAAATACCTGCTTAGGAGAGTTGGAATGGAAACAGCCCATAGATAGCAAGTGTTTATCCTGACTGGGTTCCCCGGTTTCTGATTCCATCTGTTGTAGCTTAGGAACAATGTCAGTAGGTGGGAGTTTCAGTGCTTAATCACAGTCGATGTCTGGATCAGCCCCGGCAGAACTAGCCCCGGATGTTTAGTCTGTATTTTCACTTTTTTGTGGAAATAGCTGCATGTTCGTGCATTTTCATAAATTACCAGTTTTATTTAAACATCTTAGCAGGTTTAAATTCTAACCAATGAAGTGCGTGTTTATACTTTAAACACGGCGAGACCAGCCGTGAAGCACGGAGAAAAGCCACTTGAAACAAACCAGGCTGCTGTGTTTATGATGCAGTGAGGATTACTAAAGCTACACAGGCACTGCTGTAGGATATCTTGAAAAACCTTAAGCTAAATTTCAGAGGTAGGTAATAAGAGCGCTCAAATAAGAGTCGCAGTGCTTCAACATATTTTTTACTCGAGAAATAACACAAGTAGGGTTAAAAGTAAAAGTATTCCTTAAAAAAAGCAGCTTGAATTCTGAGTAACTGGTCATAACATCTGATTTAATATTTTGGGAACACAGGGAAGTTGTAAAGAAAGACTAGGTGGGCAGGCTGAGGAAAGGAGACAAATGAGCATGAAGGGAGTTGAGAACAAAATAAACAATAATCAAGGGGAAAACACTGAGCTAACAGAAAGATAAGAATAAAAGCATTAACCAAAAAAAAGTTCAAAAGTGGTAACACACAAACAAACCCAAAAACTCAAACAACTCAAGATCACGACTGTAAGAGACTGCAAAACACTTAAGACTGAAACGCAGGTTTACTTTTCAGTGGGACAGCAACTCTAAATGTTGAGCTGGAACTACACAGTTAAGTGGTTCAGAATCACTTCAAATGTTCGTGTCAGATAATGACCCAGTTAAAGTTCAGACCTAAATCCAACGGAGAATCTATAGCAAAATGAGCTTCGGCTATTTTGAAGAAAAAATAAAGAAAAAAATAATCTCTAGATGTACAAAGAGTGGTAAAGACATACTCCAAAAGACTTGCAGTTGTAATTTCTTCCACTTCGCCCTAATATTCAGTCTCATAAAGTCCCCGTAAAATACAGTACTGTCGCCTGTTATAGTAATGTGCCCTCTTTAATACCTTCTCCGGAGTCATATATGGTGACATCACTCTTATTTTGGTGGAGACCCCTGACTACAAAGCATTTCTTAAATCTTCGTAGGATCTCAGATTGAGTTTACAGTCCAACAGAGCAGCAGCTTTAAGTTTTCTAGAAACTCAACGTCCTTGAGTGATTCCACTCAGACATCTCCTCTGTAGATCATTTCTGAAGAAAACTCAAAATAGCTGTGTAATCATCCAGTATGGTTAGGCCTCAATGTTTCTTCCAAGAAGAATAGAAGAAAAAAGACATGGCAAGTTCACAGGGAAACTACTGGGAAAATCTGAGACGGTTATTTCTGCCAAAGGTGCCTAATCCAAGCACTAATTGAAGGGTTTCAATGCAAATTTGAGTCTGTTGCTGTATTCAGTTTGAACGACTTTCGGGAGAAATGCTGTAACAGACATTAACAAAGAAACAATTGGTAGTTGTCACTCTAAAATAAAAGTCAATGATTTGGGCTTAAAACCTTTTTTTTTTTTTTTTCAAAAGTGCAAAATATTTATTTGGAACGTCTTGTGGTGCAATAAAGAAATGCCTCTTTGTTTATCCACACCAAGCTTAACAGGCCTGCTTGGGTTTTTCCATCTTCAAAGTGGCATCAGGTTTGTGTGTCTGACTGCATAATGAAAGCATGCTTACAATCCAATGATTGACAGTTTATAGGCTTTGCTTGAGGTAATAAATTACTCAACCAGTGAAAATTATCAAACTGATGCATGACAGCTTTCACAAGACATTTACCTTGACAACAGGCCAACAAATGTTAATCCCTGCAGTTTATTTTTTTTTTATTGAAGTGCGAGTGTTCTTCAGTGGAAAGGTGAAAGAAAACCAGGACGAGCATGTATTAACAGCTTTTTATTTGGCAACCGGCCTCGCTTATATGCATCATCCTTTGACTTATCCATCCAGAAACATGCCCAGTGGTGGAAGGTTGTGAAAGAATGTTTAAAGAAGGGGAAAAAAAACTGGACAGTGAACATGGAAAGAGTGAGTAAGAGGGCCCCTGTGGCAACTAGTCCCACATAGAATAAGGTGAGTTAATTATAGTTTGAAAATGTGGTGTTCAAGGTGATAAGTTTTAGTACTTTCACTGTGTGCCAGTCAACCAATAAATACAATATAATCCAGTTAATTTATTTCAGTAATTTCCTTCAAAAATGTACTTATTATTCAGTCACTTAAATCTTATGGGATAATCATAGTATGTCCAACACAATGCAGCATTATTGAGTCTGACATAATACCACGGTATTTTTCTTAGTAGGAAGACAACTAATTTCAAATGACTCCTGTAGACACCAATCCACAAGAAGGGTAAGCCACAAAAGTTCATTGTTAATTATTCTGGGTGTTCACGGAGCATTTTATACGGCTATTGTAATGGAAAGCGGGGTAGAGGGAAAAACTGGTATAAATTCAAGAGTCTGGTGGTTATTCACATGGCATGGACTGTGGCTCAAGAGCTCCAAGAGCAATAAAACATACGGGCAATCAGGACATGGGCTACAGCTGTTGTGTGCCTTGTTTTAGACCGCTGGACACGTCGGACGTGTCTTACCTGGTCTGAGGAGAATAATGACTGGGATGAAATTTTGCATTTTATTTGAAAATTCAAATCCCAGATTCTGGAGGAATATTGGGGAGGGACTAAATTAAAACTACACGAGTCCCACAGGAGATGCTGATTATATTTGACAGTGGGATTTGACACATATCTATGCTGCCAAAAGTACCAATACCTACTTTACCCACTGAGGCGTCACCGTGCTTCATCACAGTTTGCTGCAATAAACTCAGAGACCTCAGAGACTGGCTCAGATGAAAGACATCAGACCCAAAAACAAAGCAAAGAAACTTTAACTCCTTAGAAGTGCCACAGAACAATCCTTTCCATGCCATGCCAACCATTGATGAAGTAAATTATACATAATACTCTGACCAAGTACTGCATGTATATTCAAATTATTTTCCAAAACTCAACATTTCTGTATTTAAGTACTTTTTTATTGGTTTTGTGTAATATTCTAATCTTCTGAGAAACAAAATTTCTGAGCTGTACGCTATAAAAGTAAAAATTAACATCTGCTTCACATTTTATGGATTAAATGGATGCTTCAATTATACCATAATTAACTGGGATACACTTGTACACCACATACTGATATCAAGCAGAAAAGTTTAAGAGGTCTTGCTGTGGAAATATCAAATGCTCTTCTGATGCGTAAAAAAACAAAGTGTAACGAAATGAAAAAGTGCAAAAAATATTCCTGTAATTCGTTCAGCTGTCTTGTCCGCCACACGGGCCAAAAAAACTAAAATGACTTGGACCTGTTTACCATCGTAAATCGTTGATCATCATCCGTGCTTGGCCCACTGAAGGACATAAGGAAGCATGAATGCCAGCAATAATGGTGTCTGGGGGAAAAAAAAAAGAAAAATAATAAAGTATTCTCTGAATCTTCAATCTGGTGGGACGGTTTTTAAAATGTTTTTAGGTTCGATTCTAATCGTTTTTAAGATCATGTTTTTAGAGTTTGTCAGTTCTGGTTAAGTCAGAGTGTGATGATTGTGTTGCTTTTTACAAGCAGACATCAAGACAGCTGTGGCGTTCTTTGGAGGCCATCTGAACGCGTCGAACTGGTGGTGAAAAGCTCTCCAGTGTATGTAACCTTTCTGGTGCTAAAGTGACTGTTTCACTGATAGGCCGACAAACAGGCCACATGCCACTCGGCTGTAAAAACTTTACTCAGTAATGATGAAGACACATGAGAAAAAGGGTGAGAAAACTGAGGTTCATCATGTGCTTGAGTTTATGTTTTGGAAAAAGTGCCATAAATATTTTTACAGGTAGTTTAAGGTTGCAGGAAAGGTTCATTTCAAGACTCATAAAGCTCTAAGCATGCAGCCTCAACATTTCAAAGCATATAATTAGACATAATTAGTCATAATAAATTTAATTGTTGAAAATAAAATTTACTTTTAAATAATAATAAAATATTCTACTTCATTCATATTATTTTATGCAGTAGGAAATAATCTGGATTTTTACTTCTTGCATTTTCAGGAGCAAGGAAATGTTTTGCTCATGTCATCTCATCATATGCACAGCTCTAAACCAGAGGTCTGCAACTCCAGGCCTTCAGAGTCGTTGTCCTTCAACTTTTTGATGCGTCCCTGGTCCAACACGGGATGCTAAGCCAATCAGTGAGTCATAAACTCACAAAAAAATATTTTAAAGTCTGTTCTATGGGCTACGGGGAGCTAGTTTAAGGACATTAAAACTAGGTAGATGTGCTCTATCTTTCTGGTTTTAATGAGAACGTGAGTAGCACGTGAGTAGATCACCTGCAGCTGTCTGATTGACTTTTTATGCAAACTTGTTGCAGTTTGCAGTGCGACTAAAGATAAATGTATGGAAGAGTTTTTCTAGATTTTGCTGGGACTTTAGTTCTTTAAACTTACAAATGTTCTTCCGGTGATAGAAGGCTGACTTTGTAATAGTATTTATGTGTCTTTGTGGGTCCATGCCTGAGTTCATCACTGCACCTGGTTTTTTTGGCCTGATTAGTTGTTTCTAGTAATAACTGAATAATAAGGGACTTAGTTTTTGTTTTGTCCTCATCATTAAATTAGAAAGAAACTGCAGGTCACTCTTTTTTAAAATACTTGACATCAGTAAGGTATTCTTCACTGACATGCATGTTCTCGAGATAGATGAGAATCCAGTCAAACCCTCTGAAATGACCTCCATGAGAGCCCAGAGCTCCCACAGCTCTGCAGAATTAGTAAAAATGTGTGTGTGTGTCCTTGCGTGAGGCTGTGTGTGTGTGCATGTTTTAAGTCTCATTCAAAGAGTTGTTATACTGAACTTAAGAGAACAAATCCAAAGTTAATGACATTACTTCATTCTCCCACACACACGCACGCATATATATAGTTCCCATACAGTCAGCTATGCTTTTCTTGGCTCAGTTCACACAGATTTTAGGAAGTGTGTTCTTGGCAAAAACACCCTCAGGGATATTAAACTTCTACTAAGACTGTCTTCATGATGTAAGGTTAAGCCAAACTCTAAGCTCTATTGAACCTTCACGATTTTGAATCATTTGAATAAATGTGCTTACAGCCACAATAGTGTGCCACTTTGCATGTTTCCCATGATATCATGAGTCTATAATGTTGACATTAATTCTGTCCAAATAGCCCAGTGGAGTTCATTGTGAGCCCTTAGGGACATGTTCTGCTCTGAGTTGTAAGCTGCTAGTTTAAACACTTCCAGTGGTCTTCATTGGATATTTTACAAGACCACTAAGCTTGGAAATGCTGGGCTGTAGTAACCCTTTGCTGCTGAGGACATGAAGATAAATTAGATTAATGTTTTTTTGATAAAAATGTCAAACCAGAAACCAGACTCATGATGTTTTTATCTGCATCTTTTCATCACTCACCTACTTTGTAAAATGAAGTGAGTGGAACTTAAGTTACTCAACGTTTTCTGTAAAAAAAAGTTTTTTTCTTCTGAATTCTTCTCCAAGTGCTTGCAGCTTCTGTATAAAGACAAACAGAAAATGACTCCAGGTGGGGCTGCTCTGGAATGATAAGTATAACGAAACTGCTGGAATAAAGCTATTGGAACTCCCATGAAAAATGGTAGCAGTGGTGTCATGCTGTGGGGAGGCTTTTCTTTAACGTGGACAGGGAAGAGAACTGAAAGCATTAATTGATATTATTCTCTGAATAACAACATTTATAAAATGAATAATGTAGATAAATATGTTTTGGTTTTATTTATTCAGAGGTAGGCGACAATTGACTTTGAAAATGCTTCCCTTTTCATAAACATAAGGCAATATATGTCGGATATAAATTGGCTGTATTTTGAAAAGGGAAAATACAGCCAATTTTCCCATGCTATTTTTCATCATTCCTTCTTTTTTTAGTAAATTCAAAAAAAATATTGACATGAGAATAAAGAAACAAAAAATAAGCAAATATTAAAATATGTTTTAATGTTATTGTTTTGTCTACTGCTGGTTTAACTGTGGGGGGATCTGATCTTTCTTTTGTAGTTATTTGAATTCAGTAAGGTTTTCTTCCCTCTGTTCATTCCTCTGTTTATTGTTGCCACTTAGGTATTGCCATATGAGTTTATGCATGTGTTCAGTTGCTAGTTTATTCTTGTGCTCTGAACTTCATGCAGTTGGACTTTGTTTTGTTTGATCAATGTTATTATTTTCCTCCCTGATTTCATGTCTCCTCTCTTCTTCCCTCTATTCCTCTGCCTACATTCTGTCTTAGCTGTTCCTCATTTGTCTCTGATTAGCTTGTCTGGTTCTGTTGTCATTTCCCAACCCTGCCTCTGTATTTAAGCTCCTGGACTTTCACTGTTCACATGGAGCTTACAATATTTTGCCAAAGTATTAATACTTCTTTAACATTTTAATGTTTCACTTTAATATTTTTTTCTGCAATTTTATACAAGAGCAACGTAAAAAGGTGCAGCAGTGGGAATTATAAGGTTCAAAAAGTAACTACACAAACAATCTGTTAAAGTGGCACGAGTATGTTTTTAGCCAACTGAGTCAATGATTTATTGCAGCAATGTAAAATCAAAGGAAACATTTCTCCACAAAAAAAGTGAAAAGTCTGGCAGCTCCTGGAACTTAAACCAAGGAAAACCAATGCCTTATAGAACCATCTAATGGTGTGATTACAGGTGCAAAGTCTTTTGGGAAATCCGTCTCTGGCAAAGAAAGGCACCCCCTATGATTCTACCTTTAGCTGGAGATGGCATGTTTTAAAGTGATGTGCAGAGTTTCTCCACATAAAGTGTTTTACATGTAGATCAAACAGCCACTACTTGGTTCCATCTGACCAGATAAGACAATGGCTTTGTCCCTTTATTCAGCATGTTTTCTAATCCGTGCACAAATGCATGGATGGTTTGCATGTTTTATTTTTTGACAAAAATATCCATAATATCCCCTCCACTTAATCACGCACCACTATGTCACTATGTCTAATACCAAACAGAACATAATAAAATGTGTAAACAATTCACAGGAAGTGCCTACTTTTGTACTTTCTTTATTACTGTCACTGCCTTGGCATGAGTTGTTATTTTTATTTGCCTGCCCTATATTAGGCACACGCACATGAAAGGTGCACATGTACAATTTTACACTGTTTTTAATATGTTTTATGCTTTTGAGTGGCAGGGCTCAGTCAGTTAAAATTATTCCTCGCGCACAATGTAAAACTGTTGCCATTCTTCTGTGGAAATACAAACTTTGAGTTGAACATGAGTATCTTAAAAAGTTCCTAAAGGTCTTCACAACTCACAAAATATTCTGAAATATTGTACGATTCTTTCAGGAAATAAATCTGAAACCTGTTGGAAAAGTTTAAGGCCCCGTGAACTATATCCCACAGAGGCGAGCTGTGTTCCTTGGATTGCTCTGTTGTCATATTTTGAGTAAAGTTAGGAACTCAGAGACTCAAGATGTTTACTCTTTGTGAAAAATGTCACATGACTCCTTTTGCTATTACACTTAATATTGGTTATCATTATGCTTAGCTTCTTAAAGCCTCTGTGTGAGTCACCCTCTAGGATAAGCATTATTTGCTTGCCCATGATTTTTCTTTGCATTGTGTGAAAGGCCGGGGTTTCCAGGCAAAGGTTGACCTATCTCTGGGATTCCTAGCATTGTTACAGATGTTTTTGCTGAGCAAAACCAGATGAGACTTCAACGTTTTCCAGTAGCTATATTGCACAAATTAGCTCGAAGGCATACAGTTTACTTTCTTTCCTCGTTTGTTCTGTGATTGATGCCTGACTGAATATAACCCAAAGTAATAAGATGACAACAAACAAAAACTCAGCTTTTACAACCAGGGTGAAGATTCTTAACCACAACGCCGTTTGGTTTCAGTAACTTGTAGATATTTATGAACTTGCATGAAAGATTTTTTTGTTATAATTTTAGGAGTCTGGTGACTAACACCACGAGCTGTAAATCTACATGCCCATTTTGTTCTGGAGTGTCTTCCACCTACTGTCATTCCGATGTCCTTTGTCAGGAAATGAATGAACAGAGAGGCTTTCAGGGTTACAGTAAAAGGGCTGGAGAAACTAATTTTTCTTCTTTTTTTGTGATTGATAATGTTCAGAGTCCTTTTTAAAGATTTATTGATGTTCATGTGGCTACTTCCAGTCAGTGGCAGCTGGATTTGCCAAGTTGAACAGGCAGAGTATCAAAGGTTTTTAACTGAAAAATAAATTTGCTGTCTGACAGGAAAGCAGTAAGCTCAGGAATTGATTGAGCTTAATGTGGCCCTGTCCTAATAAGCTTAAATGACACAGAATCAAAAGTATTCATATCCCTTCATCTTTTTCACACTTGTTCATAGCTACAAACTTTAATGCTTTTTTTATGGGATTTCGCGTCTTAGATATTTAGGTTTAGTAAATGTCAGATGGGAAGTTGCATTCCTTAGGCCAGCAGTGACTTTAGATTTTGAACTGCTCCATTTTCTTAAGCAATGGGCCTTAAAGGAAAATAAGTTTGGTCTGATTTTAACTTCATAAAGAGAGGGAAAAAGGTACACTTTCTGGTGAATCTAAACTTTTGGTTTCAATTGTCAATACATTAAATTTGTGGCTGTGCAGTGACAAAACGTGAAAAAGATAAATAAGTGCAAATAGTTTTGCAAGGCACTGTAACATTTTTTTTATTCTGCTAGCATTCCCTGTCTCTGATCATTTTTTTCTCCCACTCTTTCCATCATTCACCTACTTGGACTACATGTCAGTGGTTTTCATATTTTGGATGAACACATTTCAGTCATCGCCATCACCAACAGAAGCTGGTTTTGGTGTCTGGGAACTCAGCCGAAGAATGTACCCAAACACAGATTCTGTCTTTTAACTTTTTTTTATTTATTTTTTTAAACAAAAAACAAAAACCCATTTTCTTCAAGTGGAATATGTTGCCACTGTGCCTGCATGAGTCTCCAACAGCTTGAAGATCGCTTAGAGGAAGTGCTGACTCCTGTTTGTAGCGCGACATCTTGAGAACACATCATTGTGTTCCCCTCAAGTGCTCTTTCTTCAGCTTTGGCTGCAGGGGGTCGAGGTTTCCATCAAGCGTTAGGTTCACATAAAGATGAGTTACTGCAGTTTTTGTGGTACTCTAGTCTTTGCAATGCAATATTTAAGTTGTAATTGGACTCGTTTAATCAGCCAGTACTGATCGAACCAACGACAGAGCAGCAAATGGATTAAGAGTTCCTTGAACCATTTGCTGTTTTCTAACTTTTAACCTGGATCTAATAAAAGGGTCAACATTTTCAATACCTTTGCATGCATGTTCCATGTATATATATGAATTTGCCCTGTTTTGTTTCCATTTTCAGCTGATGGGTTGAGCGGTGCTTGGAATAAAGGGGACTGAATGCAAACGCAAGTCCCACTTCTCATATTTTATTAGATTACACATTACTTTGTGTTGTTCTATTTCTTACATTTTTCATAATGTCTTTGCTGTGACAAAATGTGAAAGAAATTCACATTTGAGGATGACTTGTGTACAGGCAGTGATCTGGGCAGCATCCATGTTGTGAAAGCAAATTTCTGTTGAAGTCCAACAAAGATTTTTTGCGAGTCTCCGGGGGAATGTGCATCACTTCCAGTCATTCGTAATCAGGGACATGCCGGCGCAGGCAGATGTTCATTGGAAGACTCACAACTGTAATTTATGTAGGTGATACACATCACATCAAAATAACTGAAAGCTTGCCATATTGTTTTGTTTCCTGCTTAACGTTATTTATTTATTTTTACTTGAATTTATTGGTAGAAGTATAGTCATTCAATACGGAAGAGGATAAGGGCCACTGGAAAAAAGAAAAAAAACTTTACTTTAATCTCAGAATTCTGTCTTTTTTCTCAGAATTATGACTTTTTTCTCAAAATTCTGACTTTAATCTCAGAATTCTGAGATTAAAGTCAGAACTGTTTTTTTTTTTTTTCCCAGTGGCCCTAATCCTCTTCCGTACATTTAATGACATTTTATTTCTCCATCAATTTTTTTTTTTGCAAAAATACATTTTCAGTCAACAAATAGCGCACTTACTTAATTTCAGCTGTCTGAAAACAATTACAAACTGATATCAGCTCAGTTTGACTTTTGCATATGTACATACGTGGAAACAGAGGAGGCAGAATGTGGGGGCGGTCGGGCACTATGTGAGCTATAAAAAGAGAAGAAAAGGAAGAACATGTTGAACTCTCACCATGAGTTACTAAACATGAAGAATCTGAGGAATTTTCCATATGTTCCCAGGGCTTCTCTTGTGTCTGACTGAAAAAAGAAACAACTTCCCAGAATAGAGGCTAAAACATTGTCTCATTGGTCTATAAGGGTGACGGGAACCCCATATTCCATCCCGTACTCCTTGTTCTTTCCATCGTCTGGTAAATTGGAGGTTCCCCTTGACTGCTGGTGTTATAGGTCTTGATGTCATGTCTGAATATTTATGGTAAAGCTGAAGCTATGTCTGTGGAGACCAAATTGGTTTTCTTTGGGTTTTTTCCACCCCCTACTTGTCCTGAAAAGAAGTGTACAGTAAGGACAAAAAGTTCTTCCCCGATGAAAACAAGTGAGAAATTTAGCGAGAAAAGAACATTACTACAAGGTGAACCAAACAATGCACATTTTTCAAATTATTCTTCATCAATAAAATTCAACTTTTGGTGCTCAACCCTCACAAGATTATAATGATTTACCAAGGGCAGGAGATGTTTTATGTTGCTATGTGGAAAACTTGTGAATTTGGGAGAAATTACGATAATGTTGACTAAGCCTTTGTCTATAGCTTGAACACTCTGTTACATTTGCACTCACTTCATCCTAAACCAGCTATGATTTTTACAGAGCCATAGATAAAATGAGCTGCATGTAAATCAATCAGGGTAGTCTGATTTTATTTTTCTCTGCATTTGCCTCATTACTTACTGTTGAGTTGTTGTTTTTTTAAATTTCCAGAGTGATGCATAACATTTGTATTTTTTATGAACCTCTAGAATATAAAGGATGTTTCTCTCATTTTTTGTGTTGCATTTCTTTATTCCACTTTTATTGCATCCAGGACTAAGTCTAATTCCAAAAATCTGATGATAGATTAAACAGATGGTTCTAGACAGAAGGAACCTCCAGCAGGAGTGTTCAGAAATAGCACAGGATGTGTAATGTTCCAAATCACCAGACGGGTCAAAGCTCCTTTCATCTGACTGCTCCGAAGGCCAATGGAGAGGAAATCAGTGGATCCAGTAAAAGTTTTTTTTTTCTTTCCTACAGCTTGGCTTCACTCATAACTGGCTGCTTCCACCCTTCTGCTGAGGACTTTTACAGATCACGGCTGCAGCATTGTAATGGATCTGTGACATCCTGGTCAACAAACGCTTGAATGATGTTAGATTTAAGGAAAAAGCACAAACATAAGTTTGTATTTTTTTTTTAATCCTGCATCCACTATGCATAGAAAGAGAGAATTGTTCAATTGATTTATGCAAATTTGATTCAAATAGTTTTATAGTGCTTTGAACTGCTTTATAAAATCTGGAAATGTATTCCATGGCTAGAAGTCACATTTATGTTTCCACAGAGGATAATTCCTGATGAGGTTTGAGTTTTGCTTTGTTTCCACTTTTCAGTATTTCACCAGCTTGTCTTGCATATCATGTATCATGTCATGGAAAAGTGTCATGTTATAATGAATTAATCTTGCCTCTGTTTGAGGTACTTTAGCACGATAAAACAAAGTAAAAAAAAAAATGCAATGGAAAGGAAAGCAGTAGGAAAGTATCAGCTACCAGTCCCACAAAGTACACAGTTCAGTTTACAAAAAAATACCCTAAAAGTAACTTAAAATAACTGGGTTATCAATGTTTTTTTTCATATTACACCTATTTATGAAAGAAACAAATGTGCTTCTGGTAAACCCAAAATATATTCCAGCATAGTACCAAGTCAATGTGAGTATAATTCCAGAAAGTACCCTAAAGTACCAGGTTACCTCACAATACTGACAGATTCCTACAAGTTACTTTCTGGAACATTCAAGTAACCTTCTCATTCAGGCCTGTTCCAAAAAGTTCCCAAAAAGTCCCCAATAAGTTCAATGGAGGTCACTCAAAAGTTCTGGTATAACTGCAAAAAGTGCCGCATAAATACTGGAAAGGTAATCCATAAGTTTCAAAAAGTATCAAGTAAGTTTTAGGGATGTTATGGGAAAGTACCCAGTAAGTTATAAGAAAGTACCCTGTAAATTCTGAATGGATTTCAGAAAGTTTTTGGTAAAGTGAAGGAAATGTTCTTGAAAGTAGCTTTTAAGTGCCAGTACAGAGGCAGCCAGTTGTTTCTACGCATACAGAAACACTAACACAAAAAGCAAGTGGATGTCAGCACAATTCAAGGTAAACAACATAATCAAAGACAAAGCATTTGTATAAATATAAACTCAAGACTTCACTTGCTAAATTGGACGTTATTGTAGATATTTCACAGTGCCCAACACACTGTGGCTCCAGTGTTGTTTAAACACAGTAGAAAATGCAATAAGTGGCCCTACATTTATATTTTGTCACTGTAAAAGCTTTGTGATCAATGAAAGCGACCAAAAAGCATCGCACCTCCTTACAAAATTCAATACAATACAATTTACAAAATTCCTCATGTCCATTTTTGTTCACCTTCTGCCTCCCCCCACTGCCCTCATTTAGCTTGAAGTGCCACTGGAGTTCCCAGCGCGGCTGTACATATGCCCTTGGCAATGTGCTGTGTCAGGAAAAGTAGAGAAACAGAAGCAAAGTGTTTTGCTTCCATCAGGTTGCAGATGCCAAAGTCTTAAGACTGACACTTTCCGGTGGTTCTCCCACTGGGAGGCATAATACAGGGGTGTGCAGCCTGCTGGGCTGCAGCAATATATGGGGGAACCTCTCGCAATGATATATGTTTTCCAGACATCATCTGGAGTTGCAAAAAATAAAGCTGGAGAAAGGGCAAAAAAAAAAAAAACTTTTACAGAAAAAATAAACTAAACTAACATTGATTGCTAATGCTAATTGAGGATAAATTCAATAGAACATTGGATGCACAGCTGACACAGTTCCGGGTCCTTATTCTCACAGAAACCTTATTTAACACAGAAAGGGCAATAGAAAAGAGCGAGAGGGGGGGAAAAAACTATCAAATGTTCCTTTCGGTAAATCAAAAATTTAAAATCTTGGTCCTTGACACAATTTTCCACCAACCGAGTTACACAGAAAGCAAACGAATCATGATGAATCAGCTCGTTAGGACAGCAGTCTCACTAATGACAACAGAACCCAATTAGTGTCCATAAATCACTATAATCTCATTACGGCTATAATAATTCAGTACATTGTGCTCTGTTGACTAATGTATCGTAGACAAGCTGTAATTAAAACTGACCACTAAAAACCATTATGGAAACTACATAGAGATCCACTCCAGCTGCAACTGTCAACCGATTTACTTTAAGCAGGAAATGTCTATCAAAGAAAAATAAGCCCAGGTTGCTTTCAGGACCATGTGGTTGAAAAATATCTGAAGGACATTTTCAGCTACTCATCTAGAAAACATTAACCAGAATAAATCTGATTCCAACTCAAAATCTGCAAGGACTGTTGCTACTTTTATTTCCTGCTGTTTTCATTATATGCACTTTGACTTTTGAAAACACGGTCCTTACTTTAGCAATGTGCAATATTAAATTTAGTGACTTCCAGGACAAACCACAGCTAATATTACACTGCAAAAACGAGTACCTGCACGTTTAATCTACAGAAACAACTTACCTCAGACCAAATGGTGGTTAGATGTTTTGCAGAATATGCCACCAGTTTAGTTCAGATTTTTTGTTATTTTTTAGAGAGAGAATGAGAGATATTCTACTCAAGTATTCCCCTTGCGTCGTGTCGCCATTGAGGCTTTCCACCATTATTTTAGTCTTTTAGAAAGCAGAATAATGATGCAATAAATAACTTCAGTGAAATCTAAAACCGCTAAACGGTTTTGGATTATTTGGCTTTTTCTTTTCTTCTTCTTTTTATCTCAAGTGGGTCAGAATTACACAGACAGGCTCAAGTACATAAATGCACTCCCTTCCAAATCCCCTGATTAGCTGGTTAAATATCCTTCAGGAACCTGGCTATCAACCAGGCTCTAGCATAATTATGTTTGGGTCTGTGACAACCCTCCTGAGAAATGCTTAAGCTTATTTAAGCATTATTTAAGGGGTTTATTATGCAAAATCAACTTTTTTTTATCTTCATACTATGTTACAATTCAGTGCAGTTTGCTTTGTCTCTTCCATACAAATGTTTGAGGAATCCTTGGATCCATTCAGCGGTGCCATACTTCTCCAATGTACCCCCTATTTTCGCAACGTTCCACCTCGAAGCTTCAGCCCCCAGATGAACCCCTTTCCCACAGCTCCCATCTCCTCCCCCCCACTCAGCAATTATCAAAACACTTGGTGGAACTGCAAGTCTGAGCATATTTGAACTAGTTCTCAGCCCATGCCTGTTTGGAAGAAAATGCCTTCATTGAGTAGTAAGTGGCATCAATGGACGACATGGAGGAGGATCATTACCGTGATGATGTGCTGAAGAGGGATTGTTGGAAAGCTGACAGAGGCCAACTTCAAAGTATGAGAAATGGCTATGATGCAAAGTCAAGTTTCTGTTGAGTTGTGTTTGAAATATACGTCATTTTCATAACAACTGAAGGTAACAGTGAATTGATTGTGCTACAAAATGATACCATTGCTGCACATATCAACTTTTAGCATACTGACAAATTCTTAAAAGAATATTTGGCATAATGGTTTAAAATTGCACGCGTGACCTTTGTTAAAAAAAGAAAACGTTTTTTTTTTGTTTTTTTTTCAGATTTGTTAAAACCATCACTGTCATAAACAGCTTTCCTCTGATGGTAAGTTGTTTCGCCACCATTTGCACATTGACAGCGCTAAGACTCTCCTCCTGTCTCTGATTGGTTGTTTCTAACCAGAAGCAGTGCATTTCTACAGATTGTAATAGGAGCACTGTGTGGAGGGGAGAAGTTAAATCTTTCCTGTCTTATACTGTCACGACATAAGGACAGTTTATATGTACAAAACATATTTTGGTAAAAGTGACTGCACTGCAGCTTTAAAGATCATGTGGAGTAGATTTTACAAGTTTATTCTTTGACATTACATAAACCTTGAATGTCTCCTTAACTCAGGGAATCATGATTGTAGCATTTTGTTACCATTTATTACTCACTACGGTTGAGTGACTGCCATCACGGTTGCTTTTTAGCATTCTGCATCAAGCTGCTGCATGCAGTTTACATTTAGCATTAACATTAACATAATGCATTAACACTAAAAAAATGGAATTGATACAGAAGAACATCTCAACACAGCATGAAAGAGGGAAAAGTAGGAAGAAGCAAACTTTAAATCTCCAGTTAACTGACTGAATGACCAGTACAGACAAACTTTAAATCTCCAGTTAACTGACTGAATGACCAGTACAGACAAACTTTAAATCTCCAGTTAACTGACTGAATGACCAGTACAGACAAACTTTAAATCTCCAGTTAACTGACTGAATGACCAGTACAGACAAAGGGATTTAACCGAGGATCTTTTGTATCCAGTCCTGGAACACCTTAATCCCCATCATCATACCACAGTGAAGTTAAAATTTACACTCATGCTTACAGAGCCTTACAGCTTACAGCTGTTTTCCTGAGGACAAATATTATTTTTGTGCTGTGCTATAACAGAACTTCATCTACAGGTTGCTTCAAACTACTTTCCTTTACTGTGACCTCTATCGTATATGTCAGGACTACAGACCTTATTTCCTGTAAGTACATCAGATGGAATTATATAATTACAGTTTTGGCCAAACGTGTGTGTTAGCAGTGCCTAAACAAACAAAAAACTGACTTCTTCCATTTGTTTTTGCTCAAAGAAAGGCACCAGCAGTAAAAAAAAAAAAAAACCCGGCTGCCTCTGAAATCACTCATGGAGCCAGGTACAGAGACAAGCTGTGGCAGCTCTGTGATTTTAATTGTGGGCAACTTTTAGAGGGCTCCCTTTCCACAGACTGAAGGATTTATTAGAAGGCCATTTTCCTCATTGGAGACGTTCAGGTTTCCTAGCCAGCGCCGCAGCATGTTCAGGACTGTTGCTACTCTACTGCGCAACAGCAACACAAACAGCTTTGTTATTAAGCAGTGTTTCTTGTGTGCATGTATCTGCTAGAGAACTTAGATTTGTAGACTCTGAGAAAAAGTGTAGAGATTAGGTAGAATTACAATGAGCAGAATATGAAATAATAATGTCATTTTGTCACAGGTTTGGATTATATGAGATTGACCAACAATGTTCCTTGCAAACTAGCTTAAGCTCAGTCTTGCTGCAAATTACCAATTGAATTTATTTGTGGATTTCGACTGGATCATCTGAACATATTACAGGCTTCAAACTAAATCATCCCATTTTACCTTTGGCTGTATGGTTATCTTCATTGTCCTGCTGAAATTTAACCCCCTGCCCAGTGGCCTAAATCTTTTTCAGCCTCTATAATATTGGTGTCAAAGCTTCGTGATTTTGTTGAAACTTAGGATATTGTTTTATAACTCACAGATGCTTTAAAATTTACAACTTAATCCCTGACATTTGTGTTGCTTTACACCTTTATTCAGGATTCTGAATATAAAGTCCTAATTTTCCATCTTATTTATGAAACATTTTGCATGCTTTCTCTGTTTCTTTCACTTTACACATACGCACTACTTGCATTGCTCGACCATGCTGTCACAACATAGCAAAATGTGGAAAACTTTTAGTGTTATGAATACCATTCTGTTCATGATTAATAAAGTACTAGCTTTAGTAAGGCTTACATTTTTTTCCTTTTTCCATTATTCTTTCACAGCGAAGACGAATCTCAGCAACTGCATTCTGAGTAACTCACCAAAATTCTCATAGGCTTCTGGTCAATACTGAGTCATCCTTTCTCTTCACGCTGCCTCACTCCGTGGGAGTTTGTATAAAGGTGCATTTATCTGGCTCACCTCTTTAACTGCTCGCACTGCAGGCAGCCTGTCTTTGTTTATGTTGTGAAAGATACCTGCTGACAGACTTTTGGGTAGATGGGAATGAAGAGAGGTTGATGGAGAGCACACAGAGAGTCGCTATTTGACAGTGGGCCCATTTACTATCAGTCAGTATGTTCCAGTGAGAAGTGGTGCGTGTCATGGTGGAAAAGACATAAAAGCTAACTAAAAAACAAGTAATCTTTAGGTATTTTTTTTCTTCAGGTAATGTTTACAGAGTGTGTTGTTTTGTTTTTTTTGCAGCCTGGAAATACCTGTCGGATTTTGCACTTTTGCGAAATTTTAACTCAAAAAGAATTTCGCATTTACAACACTTGGTGGAAAAACAACTACACTGCAAATGTATTGACCTTGTAGATGGAGAGATGACACACATTTAGAAGGCAGTAAATGTTCCATGACTATGAACACTTTATCAAATACTCAAAAGCCCTCCTGAGGAAGATAGATGCTGCGTGTGACAGATTCTTGAGCTAAAAGACAGAAAGAAATAAAGGTCATCATGCAAATCAGAGGTACGATGAAGGAATAACGCTGCAGACATACAGAACACAGTAGAAAGGACAAATAAATCATACATCACATCCCTGATGGGCACACAAATTAGTTTAACATCTGCATGAACAAACTCTCAATAGCTTCTCTGTCATATCTGATAAATAAGGAAGCAAAGGTCAACACATCCAGCTGATGTTTGGGTTTTGTTTAGCAGAAAAGTTTATTAATCAACAAAATCAATGTATGGCACATTAGCTGCATGAAATTCCACATTAAAATCTAGCTGTGTTTTACAGAAGCCGCCCTGTGATTTTCGAAGGAGTGGGACTGGAAATTTTCCCCTTAGCATCTCTTTAAAGTCTCACATTTAGCCTGGGCACCCTGAGTTTCCATCATAATACTGTGTTTGGAATTGTGGTCAAAAGCAGATGACTTTTTTATTAAGAATCTGTCAAAATATAGTGAAATGACTCAGTGTAAAAGTTCGTCCTTAATTAAAAGGAAACACAATTATTCTGCTCATTTAGACACTAACGCCCAAAGCTTTTGGGTATTAATCCGTAGCCAAAAAATGCACAATTTGTTTCCTGATTTGAGATGTTAAACAGTCTGCAATGAAAACTGACTCTCATCTGTGATTTAAGTTGCTTATATCAGAAAAAAACACACACTTGTCCAACACTGCTTTTAAAATTTGATTCCAGTTCTTTGTATTCATAGTGATAGATGTTCAACTTTGGAAAAGTTCTGTAATTTGATATGAAGTATTTAAAAAAACAATCAAATACTTCTACTGAGAACAAATTTATCACACTGAATACAAATTCATATGTGTTGTCTCCTTCCCCTTGTTAGCTTCTGAGTCATGCTTGTCTTGTCTAATGTTATTTTATATTAACTTAGAGATCAGTTCTTGTTGCTCATGGGACATTAGGAACCAGTCAGTAACATTTTTATTTAAATGAGAAAGTAGTTTTTTTTTGTTTTTGTTTTTTTAACTGGCTGCCACCAAACAGGCTGAAGAATAATTTTAACACACATAGACACATAACTAAAATCACAAAACTGAAAGCTTTTACCAGCACACGCAATTCTTCACTTTTATTTTTATTTTTTTGAGGTTTGCGAACCAAACACAGGCAGAACCATAAACTGATGGATTTAATAATGCAATTAAAATAGGTCAAAACATTCTGAAGGCAATGCAGAATAAGGGACAACCAGCTGAACACTGGAGGGGGATCAGACAAAGTCTAAATTCTGAGTTGGATGATTATTAGAGTGAAAACAGGTGAGTGATTATTCTTGGAGGTGACGTGAACTGGGACAAGTGAGGGCGGAAGGTCTGACAGAAAACAGACACAGGGAACTATATCCAAACAGAACACAGCTAAACACAGGCTTTCTGGACTAAAGAAGCACAGACTAACTAGTTTAACATCAATCACTGGAATGACTCAAAACACAAAACCCAGAACACATAATCCAGAACAAAGGTGACAAACCCAAATGCAAAGTATTACACATTATGACGTGCATGACCGTGCTTGAACCCAGCAACAGAGTGAGTCCAGACCCAAAACACCTGACAGCAGAATGAGGAAGAGCTGCACCAGAACAACAAAATGTAGAAAATCTTTTGAACACGACGCCCTTTCTTACCTTCTTTATTGAAGGTACAAGAAAAAGAACAAAAGCACAAATATCTTGACGTAAGTTTACTTGATGTTCTTGCAAACCACATGGATTTATTGCTTTTGATTTCTCAGAATGTTAGAAATAAAAAATTGTAAAAATCTTGTGACCCTCCATCGTTTTTGCTTGATATTTTGTTAGATGAACTGCATGCAGGCAGGGAGAATATAGGAAAGAAATCTGTAAATTCAAGAACCGTTAGAGAGAACGATGAAAATGCAACATGAAGAAAATGTATCATACACATGTGATGTCATCTGTATGCAAGTTTTTAAAGCCAAATATATTAAAACACATTTAACGAGGCAGGACTAGTTATTTGGAGAACCTGAAGGTGTTTTGCGAGGTCCAAATATAACGATGTCTGTCATGACAAAACACTTTTAGGGGGTCATGGACAGAACATGTCTCCAAAAACATGCTTTTGTCCACGGCTGCATTTGCAAGCAATAAAATGGCTTTTTCCGTTTGTGCCTGACTTGTCAAAAAGTGTTTGAGTAAAAAGCCTGTGTGTCTTTTGTGTGTGTGTATCTTGTTTAAGCTTTACATCTGTAACCCAGCTTACACACACCAGGTGTCTCCAGACATTCCACAGAAAACAACTAGTGAGTTGTAATCAATTTCATCAACTGAAAAATAATGAAAGAAACAACCATTTTGAAAATAGTAAATAATTAGACTTAACTGAACATTTCAAAAAAACACATTGTGACATACCTTTGTCTTTAGAAGAACACAGGTCTTTATGTTCACATTATTCTTGGAAGCCAGCGGGTCATTCCAAGCATTTAGGAAAACTTTCCACCACTCCTCAGTAGATTTATGCTTTCTTGGGGCATTCTGCCTTTTTACGTAACTTTGGGCCGACTCAGAGATGCTGAGATCATGACTCAGAGGATACCTACGGTGTTCTTTAACATCAATCTTTGATACTTTGATGTTGCTCCCATTGCTGGTTGCTGATTCTGTAGAACTTCATGTACATAGAGGACAGGAAAATAGCATCACAACATCTCTGTATTTATAGCAGGAGGCTGGATATCAAAGCATGGCAGCGTGTTAAAGTACCATGACAGGAGCCTGGCTGGAAGGCACATGTGGGACATGAACCCAAATAACGCTTTCAAGCCTATAATTTAGGAATTATTTAGGATATGGTCATTGAAAGTTTCAACCACTCAAAGTTAAATAGCATCATTATCGCAAGTATTTAGCTATTTTATTATATCATTATGTTCAGCACCTCCTTGTGTGTTCTGTAGGCACACTCCAAGCCTAATGTGAGCAGTTTCTATCTTTAAGCTGGAGCAGCTTACAAAGGTATTAGGAAACAGTAAATCTGTGAACCCTCCCAACATTTACAAGCGATTTAACAAGCAAAAAATATGTAGCTTCCAAGCCGAAAATCCTCTACCTTATGGGAAATCTCTATCTGCTTTTCCGATTTCAGATTGTTGAAAACTATTTGATTTATAGTTTTCATTTCAGTCTTTTTTTAATGTTTTTCCAGTTCTTCTATTTAAATGTAATCAGAATGTCTTTCTTTTTTCCTTCCTTAAGTTTGTAAGTTATAGGCAAACTCCGGAGGATAATGTCTGAGGCTAATCAAGCCTCTCGTTTTGAAATTCCAGTTGCATGACTTCTCACCATCTGCGCTGACCAGACCTCTGGCCAGAGAGGAGACGGGCTGCTTTGACTAAGAGAGTGAGTCTATACACACACACCCACACACCCGCGCACACCCGCGCACACACGCACACACACACACACACACACGCACACGCACACGCACACACACACACACACACACACACGCACGCACAAGAAAACCTGACCTTTGTGGATCAACTGTCATGCTGAAATGCAACATGCGAATGCTGCTTCAGGGGCTGGATTCATCTTAAGAAAAAAAAGAAAAACTTTTTTTTCCCTCATTTGCAAAACTGTTTGAGCCTTAGAAGAAAATGCTGGAATAAGAGTGGCACATGTTGAGTGACTGAGTACATCAGGAGTGTACAAGGATTTAAGATAACTTTGAGATGATTAAAATAGCTTTCTCTTCAGCAGACTAGGGTAGTTCCAGAAGCAATTATTCTAATCTTAAACAACAAAGCACAACAAAAAGGGAAAGTAGAGGAATGTGTGAAATATTGCTCCAGGAAAGGTAAATAAACAGCTGGCTCCCTGCTCAGCGCCCCAGGAAAGGGCCTTTTTGGGCAGACCGAGTCCCCCTCCACTCTAGATGAGAACGAGGGTCAGACAAGTTCACAACGTCTTTCTGCATGAACTCTCACGGCAGACACAGCCAACTGATGTCAGAGTGTTTTTTTGTGATTAATTAAGGTAGTAAAACTGCTGGTTGCCCACATATGTTGATACAAAGCCTGGTGCTACTTAGAGACCCGAGTTGCCTGTCAAAGGATCTTAAAAGCTCTCCACAGTGTTCCACAGGCATTTTCTGCAAATAACATAAAGTATTTATAAGCTCAATAAAAGCGGATTTTGTTTTCTTTGTTCAAAATATATTTATAAAGTAAACATAATAATCTTTTGCATCTTTTTTCATCTTTAGCATAATGCAATCTGACTCATTTTGCAGCTTCAGACTTTTGGTGCATAGGGTGCTTATTTTTCTTTTTCACCGGTCCCAAAGACACACTTTTTAGTTAATACAACCCATTTCAGGAAACTCAATATGTTTGAGTGTTTAAATGTTCTTTCGATTTGTAGTAACACATTAAATGCCCTGCACAGCCAGGTTAGAATGTCCCTGTGAAATTCCAGGCCTGATTCTGAATGATTTTATGTGGCAAGACTTGAAAAATGATGTTGACAGAAAATCCACTCAATCATAATGAATCTGAACTGTTGAGGCTCAAAATGTGTGTTTGATGCTCAAAGCTGGTAGAAACATACAACAAAAATCAGTGCAGCTGTAATTAAAGCTGCATGCCATGCTTCAGATTTTTATTTGCAAACATTTTATTCACATCTTTGTACTTCATTTGTATATGAATTAATAAATGTATAAATTTTGATCTGTTTGTTAATGGCATATAATGTGAATTGGTGCTACATAAATAAAGTGATTTTATTTTTCTTGTCTGGTAATTAAAATTCAAATTAAATTCATTTGTTTTAGTTTTAGCATAAGAAAAAGCAAAAACAAGTGCAGAGAATGTGACTATTTTTGTATTACCTTGTACTGTTTTTGTCTCTAGTCTTTATGTATTGAAACTTCTGCACCATCTGCTGAACAATAATAAGAGAAGAGAAAAAAAAAACACTGTAAAATAAGGGGTTTTCAGTAAATCAGGGGTCAGGGCTCGCTAAGGTCAAATAGAGAAGTTTAACACAGTTTTAGGATCCATTTTAAATAAACACAAAAAACATATGAGCAAAACCAAGCATTTTTTTTTTTATTCCATTGTCCCAGAATAGGGTAATAAATCCGTGCTCTGCACAATACCCACATGTGCTGCCTCCTTCCAATTTAGCTTTGTAGAGAGGCCAGCCGGTTGATTATCTGATTCAGATTGTATCCGCTTGTTCCAACTGTGTCTCTGTGTAGTTGCAGTATAAATGAAGGAAAAAAAAAAACATGCTTTATGTTTTGTGGCTGAACAGTTTTTTCCTTTGAGCCGAAACCCACATCGTTTGCAGATGTTTCTCTGGGACGTATGCTCTTGATTCTCCAAATTCTTCAGGAATATGACAGTCTGCAATATTATCATTGTGTCCCAGTGAGTCAAATGTTATACAATTTAGATTAAATGCAGACATCTGGTGTTCCTTTTTATTTGCCGCGTTCCCGCTTTCTCCTGCATTATCTGCTATGTTTACTTTGCATTGCTTTCATTTTTTAAAACGACAACAGAGCAGTGTTTGCGTTTGCAGAAGCCCGCCATTCACGTTCCTCTGCGCAGCGAAAGAGCAGACTGGTAGCCTATAAGTCTGAAACAGCTGGACACGTGAAGGTATTAAAAGCAGATGTGGCCTGGAATGCTCGCCACATGGAAAGTCTGATTGTGTCTATACCTCTACGGTAATAGGGGGACTTAACAGCCAAAGGTTTACTCAGTCGAGCTGCAAAAAAAAAAGTCTTTCTGGAAAATTGCTGCATTAACACCACGAGAGCATCCAGCTCTTTCTATGCGGCTGTCTGCAGCCAAGTGGCCTAAACGTGCAATGAAATGTATTCTTTAAAACCTGGAGAACCCCCTTTTACTCAGATGCCCCTAAATGAAATAAGCCTTCAGAAGTCTGCTCGTGTTGCTTGTGATTTATTCAGTGTAACTTCAGTTGCCTCAGAGGTTTGTTAAATGCTGTGTTTATATTATTTATTAGCAATAACATAAACATTATTTGTGCTTATGCCATCAATATTTTGCCAAATATTCACATTCTTGAGTAAATTGTAAGATAAGACAACAGTGTGGTTAAACTGTTTTTTTTCTTTTAATGTAATGTGAATTCATCTTTCACAACTAAGTTGTCAGATATTATATTGCTTTCAAAAACAGTTTTTTTCCTGATGAAATCACAATGTGATGGTGAGACATTGCTAACTTCTCCATTTTAGTCTTTGCAAACGCGTACCAGGTTTTCTCTGATTTGTGTGAAAAAAAAAAAAAACACATTCTACTTTTGAGATTTGTATTTGTGGAAACTATGTACCATTTTCCTTCCTGCTTCACAATTGTATGCCAAAGGTTCAAGAGGTATGAATACTTTAGCAAGGTGCAAAATGCAATGCCCATATTAGCCCCCCTCTAGTGGTAACCGTAGTAACCAACGCTGCTCAGGTCGTGAGCAGTTGCATCTGGCATAGAGACTGAACATTTTACCGTATGCTCAGCACCTAAACACAGAGGGATATTTATTGAGATTTGAACGTGCAATCATGGAGAAATCGTGAGCATACCTTTGCTCAAACCTCAATGTAGACATTAGACAGCAACATTCCTTCTGCTAAATCACTTAGAGCTCTGAGAGCCTCTCTGCCTTTGTGTTGATCTTGCTTGCTCTTGACATACAAAGATATCCATTCCACAAACGCAGGGGCAGAGGCTGCTAATGGGTTTTGACTTGTGTCTGGTCTCCCCATCACGATGCCTCCAACATGACTCCTCAACTATTTAGGACCACCATCTGTGACAGTGCCGAGCCGATGAGCAGGGCCGCACATTTAAGAGTGGCGCAGTAACCTGACAAGTGAGAACTGTTTACAGACTTAGCTCATGTCTTTCTGAGCATCCAGCAACATAACTGTGGTGAGTCTGAGGGCCTCATTAGCAAACATTTGAAACTTTCTCAATGGATTAGCTGCATGCAGCACGTCATGTCTTAAGCTTCACAGATTACATCACGGGCACAATTCAGACTCATTAAAATTGGTGCCAGACGGGAAAGTGTCATATGAAGGGTACGTTAAAGAGCTCAGTGTAGAAACTAAATCAGTGATCGGTGGTCTTATTCAGTTGTTTCCTCCATTGTTTCGCCACATGCTGAGTTAAACCGTATTGTAGGATGACTTTAGGAGATAACAGTAGATTGGAAAAAATGGCCATATCACTTATCAATGGTATTTTGAAGCACTTGGTTTGACGTTTTGCCAAAGATAAAATAGATATCTCATTATCTCATCGAAGAACCCTGAGACATCGAGCACTTACCTGTGAAAGATTTTGAAAACCATAAAGACAAAAACACTCTCAAAGTATTTGCCAAAGACAAAATGTTCCAGGAGCTTTATGAATCTGAATTAAGGTCTTTATGGAGCTAAACAGAGGGAAATTTTCAGGCCAGAGTTAATGCTGATCGTTTCAACACAAGCATCATTGCATAAGCTTTTAAACACTCAGATTCCAAATCCAGTTTTATGATTTTACTCCTACCCCTACCACCTGACCCCTTACTTAACATATAAACTTAAGTGTTTAAAATAACTGACTTTAATGTCAATAAGTTATTTGTGCCAGAGACTTACTCAATTTTTGGCAAGTTCAAGTCACCTTCTTTTATTTTAAGTAGAAATCTCAGCTGGAAGGGCTAGATGGAAAATGCTTATGTATGGGCTTAATGGGAATCCTGACTTGCAATTGGCTCTGTAAATACAGAAATACAGAAATAAACATTAGGGATGTATGCTTTGATGGATAAACTGGGATAATCATGCAATATAATATAATCTCTTCATATTCTGTTGTCTTCAAAGTTAAATCCTCCAACTTTATCTATGGGGCTTGCAACATTTTTTGTGTAATGTCAGTTTTGTGGAGTGTCAATGTCAATCAGTGAGTCTCAACACATTTTCAACAGTAAAACCAGTGTTACAGCCATTAAAGAGAAAATCTGAATGTCAGACCAAACAGGAATTTGGTATTGGACAAGAAAAGGTTGATTGATGCATCCATGATAACATGCATTAATGTAATACAAACTATAAATTAAAAAAATATATCTTTTTCCATATATATATATATATATATATATATATATATATATATATATATATATATATATATATATATGTAGGTAGGTGATTGCAGTTCAGCAAATACCTGTTAATGATCCATCAATAGAAATCAGTTTAAAACATGCAGGGTAATGTGCCTTGAGGACGCAGTGTTAATGGGAAACACCACATTAATGAAAACGATCAAAGGACCCAATGAAACTGACTTTTAATTTCCAGTGCATCAAATCTGCAAGGTGTTTTTTTTTTCATTTCCAAACCACGGAGGTAAGTCTATTTGTCCTTTGAAGAGTAAAAACCATTTGTTAGTTAGGACAAACTCAACTCTCACCATGATCGCAGTGTAAGCATTTTTCTAGTGACTCATGGTAAAAAAAAAATCCCTGTTTTTTATGCCACTGTGACCCAGTGCAGTTTTTAGCAGCAGCAGGCCTGTGGTTTGGCCTTTTCCTCTCAGCAATGACGACATTCATTATATTATTAGCATAAGAGAAGAAAGCTATAAAAATGCTCCACTCATCAGCAACCAAATTATTCACTGTTTATTAAAGCCTCATTGTCAACAGGCACAACAGGAGAGGCAGAAATAAGACAACCGCAGAGCCTTAATTACTCTCGTTTATGAGGAGATTTTCCACGGCTTTCTTTTTTTTTTTCTCCATGAAATTGGACTCAGTTTTATCATGTAACAACCTCTGGGACACTTCCACGTATCTTGAGGAAAGACATAACGAATAGATTTTAAATAGAGGAAATTAAAGCGTCTGGAGCAACATGTTACATAAGGATTACACTGGGATTTAGGTGCAACAGAGGCAAAGGAAGCTGAGTCTTTTAATTCCTCTAAAATAGCCAATTCGAAACAGAACAGTGACATAAAATATTCATCATGGATTTTCACTTAAGTCAGCTGCAGCCTTATTTTCTCTGTGTTTTGCTACAGGGAGAGGAGTTTGGACCCTAAATTTGACAGATAACAAACCCGAAAGATGTCAAATCAGATTGATTGCAAGCAGACATGTGGGTTAAAGAACACAATAATATTTTCTTCTACTTATTTTAATCATTCAAATGCTAATCAAAAATAAAATGCTAACACTGTTACAGGTACAGTTATGATGCAGAAATAAATAACAGGATTTCAAGATTTGCTACTTGCCTGGGGCTTACGCTCCAAAACGAGCCCCCTTTATGCATTAGATAAACAGTTTTATGTTGCAAAACTAAAATCTGTCTAAAGTCACAGCTGTTACTCAAAATGCCACATAAAATATTAGAGACAACTAAACAGGAAATACCCTTTGGAATATAAGTGAAGATAAATGATACCCGCAACTTCGTTTTCGGCTTGAACCAACCCGTGACTTTGCAAATGTTTCCAAAAAGGAGATTGTTCCCTGTATCCTTTTGTTGAAGAAAACATTCACTTTTACAGAAATCTCTGATTTATTCATAAATTGGGTAAAATAGTTTGTATAAAATAGTTTTATCTGACGGTCAAATGAGAGCCCTCTGGCTGTCTGATTTGTGTATTCTCTCTGACATTCATTAGCGTGCCACTTACCAACGCATTAAAGTCAATGCGTGTCGCACCACCAGGATTTATTTTCCCCTCCGACTCTTTTTATGGAGCTGTAATTATAGATTTCTCATTTCCATCAAGCATGAAAGCTGAGCGGCTGTGGGAACGTGATCTGCAGGTGAAATTCAGTCCTAAAGATTGGCTCAAGATTTTCAATGGAATCTTTCCTCAATGTACTTCTATTTCTATACATGAACAAAATTTCAAACTTTTCTATAGATCCTGCTGTACCCCCTTTCGTCTCCAGAGAATGTTCCCCAACCGTTCCAATCTGTGTTGCAAATGTTTGAGGCATAGAGGTACGTTTTTCCATCTGTTCTGGTCATGTGATTTATTACAGACCTTTTGGAGGGACGTCCATTCTGTGATTGAAAAGGTTTTGGGTGTTTGCTTTTCCTTGTCCCCTATGTTTTATCTTCTAAATGTATCCCCTAACCATTTGGATGCACATTCTAAATCTTTGTTTACAATTCTCAGTTTTCTTTCCAAGAAGTGTATTTTGTTACAATGGACTTCACCAAATGTCCCCGCAGTAAATATGTGGCTCACACAGATTTCTGTCATCCTTCCTTTGGAAAAGCTGACCCATGATCTTGATCACAAATCAGACACATTTTCAACACTTTGGGTATTTTACTTTGTTTTAGAGCTCTATTTTTTCTTGCCTGTTTGTTGTTGTTTTTTTGTTTGTTTTGTTTTTTCCTCTTCTCTCTTGATGGCTGTGAGGTGACATAGACTGGAGGAAGAGACTGACACCTTGTTTCTTGTTCATGTGGGGTATTTTGTAGTTTTTTTTTGTTTCGTTTTGTTTTTTGTGTGTGTATGTGTGAGGCGGCACGGGTTTCTTTTTTGTTCTTTATGCTGTAACTAATCTAAAATTAATAAAAATAATAATAAAAAAGCAAAAACATGAAAACTGAAACAAGCTTCTCCATTGAACAAAAGCTCTGTAGTCTGGTCTTAATAGTCGCTACGAGTTCATTACTGCTTGTGTTGAAAGAGAAGACTTTCCTTCTCTCACTTCTACCTCCACTGCTCCGTTTCTCAGCAGACTGAACGCAGTAGTCGTTTGGAGGGTTGTGATAATAATTTGGGTGTCTGCTCCTCCAGCTTGTTCGATTATGACTAAAGCAGTTTCTGTGGCAGGAACGCTGTGGCTAACCACAACTGTGAATGGGAGAAGCACCTCATATAAACACAGCTGACTTCCTTTAATTACATTTTCTAAAATTAAAACAAGACACCGCAGGTTTTTCAGTGGGCCTCGAGTCAACTGTTTGGAGCGCGGCTTAAAGATTCACACTCTGCAGATTTACTAACTCCGCCCTGCTCGCTGTTTTTCAGCTCAGGAAGTGAATATCTATCTTATAATCACTTGGTTGCCTTTCTTTAAAGTTTGTAGCACCTTTCGCCTGACAAACTGGGTAAAAAAATATATATCGTGCTTCCTGTTACGAAAGAGCCACCAGAGAGCAATGGTGAATTACATCCAGTCCTGCTCATTTATCAGGGCCCAGGTTTCAAAGCTGGAGGGACTGTTCAGACTGCAGCCAGTATCCCTCCTAAGAAGAAGAATCGTGCTGCCAGGGAGAACAGTCACAGCTGGAGAGGATATAAAGTCTCTTTCGCCAACACAAAATTCGCTGTGTTGAAGTGGCGAAACATTCTTCTGCGTTTGATTCTGAAATTGGCAGAGTCTAGTGGTTCTGTCTTCCACCTGTGTGCCAAATGCCACGTTCCATGTTATGAAACCTGAATTTAGCTGAAAAAAAGCTTTTCAATAGACTCATTTTGTGAAGAAAAGACGGAAAAAATCGAAAAGAAACCTTTCAAAAGTTTATTACAGATAAATTATTTCTGGTAGACACTAGATAGCTTTAGTTTCTGACTAATTATAAATGTCCTCTTACTGTTTAGAATGCAAAAAAACTGTTAAAAAGCAATTTCAGCAACAAATATAATGCTTTGCAATGTTTTCTCATTGCAAAACATTATAACTTTTCTTGGTTACATCTACAGACATTCAGCCTGAGTTTTATAAAAAAGAAAAACCTGAAGGTTTCCGTGTCTGTCAATGAGTTCACTAAGTCCACTGGATGTGCTGCTTACACTGGATGTAGGGTGGAAAAGTAACAGTCAGGAATATCTAATCAAGTGCACTTCCATGGTGGGATGTGAAAGGAGGTCATTTTCTGCATCATATTTTTACATTTCTTTTCATCATACCTTGTAAATTTAGCCAGAAAGTTAATATCTCTAAAAATGTGTGTACATCAAGCATGAAGCTGGAATACGGTTCAAACATTTCAGTCAGCTTATTATAGATTACATATGATCTTCATGTAAAAAGCAAATATGCCAAATATTTTGGTGTAGGATTTTCAGTACATGAAGTCCCTGGTTTTTACTTTTTTTTTTTTTTTACCATGACTGAACTAAAATGCCACTTGAAAGACGAGCCAGACAAGGGAGGCATAAGGGTGATATTAAGAAATCTGATTCAGGCCAAAGAGTCACAAAAAAATCCATTTATTAATATTGCCTCAGGACTTTTCTGTTCTTTCTTCATTTTCACCCTTTGGTTAGTTTCTGTGGCCAAAAATATATACTTTTTTTATTTTTGTAGTCTAAAGCAATATAATCACTCATGTCTAGCCATGTTTGTGTTCAGCTGACATTTTATGCAAATTCACCACGTTGTACACTCCCTCTTGTACAACCTGCAATATAGAAAGTTTCTGGCTATTCACCAGCTAATGCAGCAAAAATATTTGCATATTTTGGCTGTACGGTGCTGGGGGTTGGGGGGTTGATGGGTAGAGCTAGTTCAACACTTTATTTCAAAGAACTGCCTGATGTAAACTGTCAACTCCAAGTGTAAATCTGTGGGTAAAAAAACCCAAACATATGGTCGCCAAAGTTTTACACGGAGTAATTTCAAACATTTTTGCAACAATAACACTCAAAGGATGTGGGACGCTGGGGACTTGTTTTCGATCCTTTGCACGTAGGTTTTGGTAAATGGCCGCACGTGAAGTGACCCAGTTCCAGTAATCAATAAAATCAGCCGCAATGTGCATTCCTTTTAAAAAAAATAAAATAAAAAATTATCTCCTTTGGCAAATTCCAACACAATGAATAAAATAAAATAAAAGTCCAATAAAAAGCTGAAGAATGTTTTTACAGAAACAGGCCCTTGAGCATCCTCACTGGGAACAAATCTCTTGCTTACTCCCCATATTTACTTGGATGTGTAATAAGTAATATTTCATACTGCGTGGCCCTTTCTGGGTGGAGTTTTTCCAAAAAGGATCACTCAAACTTGACTGAAAGGAGGCATCAAGATCAATTTAATGCAGTATCTGGCCTAGTGCGATATCTTACGTCACATTCCTGCTAATACTGAAAAATGAGTGTACACAGGTGCATATGGTAGCTGAAACAACAAAATCATGTTTGGATTTAGTTTTCTTTTACTGCATAGCAACCATGTTTACTCCTGCCTATCAAAACACTCTGAGGCCACTTCACATTGCAAGAAGTCTAACTTTTTTTTTTTTTAATTGAATACTTTTATGGTTAAGCTGCTGCAGCTGTGTGATAAGAAACACAATTACGAAATCAAATTTTTCTTTGTAGTACTAAACAACAAAACTCTCAATAAAATGGGTGATTCATCTTTTAGTCATCAGTGCTGTTTTGAGTCATTATATCGAAAACAACTCCAGACCATATTGTTCCACTTTATTGCACAGGATTTTATACCTGAGAGACTGCCAACGAGCCCAGAAACCCCACATTGGCCAACGCTGGGATATAATTTGTGTGGAAACCCGTTTCAGTGTTAGCAAAATAATCATCAAAAGTCTGGAAAGGTTTGATTTGGCCTGTTAGAACAAGTCGGTCTGCAAGCTAAATGGCAAAACTCCAGAATTTCTCCACAATTTGTCTCATTACATCCTCAAAATTCAATGTGTTTTATCTGGATTTTAAAGGGTTAAAACAATGTTTTAAAATGGGCCAGTAAAAGTTCAGACCTAAACACCTTTAGCAATTTGTTAGAGTGGAAAATTACATCTAAAAAGACTCTTTCTAATCTGACTATTAACTACTTGAGACTTGAGCTATTTGCAAAGAAGAATGGGCAAATGGTTCGGTGTTTAAATTTGCGAAGATGGTAAAGACATTCGTCAAAAGACGCGCAACTGGACTCACATCAAAAGTTGATTCTCAAGAGACAAACAAAACCATGTTTTCTCATCCCTCCAGTTCACATTTATACAACACTTTGTTTTGATTTCACTAATCTAGTTAAATTGTCATTTGTGATTGTAACATAGCAAAGTAAAAGGATGTTCAAAGGGTTTGGCATACTTTTGCAAAACACTTTAATTTCTTCAGTGAAATAAGTACATTCTGGTATTCTTCATGTGTCTGTTTCTCTTTATGTTTGAAATTAGGGACGCATTGTACATACTGCATCTTGCTTCAAACAACAGCAGCCTGTTTGTTCTCTGGTGGATTAACAGTCAGTGGATTGTTCAGGTTTGCATGCTGGTGGTACCAACAGCCATACCAAACATTCCAGCCACCTCCAAGGACAAATCCTGCACGGCTCAACGTTTAAGACTTCAGCAAACACACTTAGTCATTACAAAGTTCCTTATGTAAGTAAATACTGTTTTCCTGACATTTTGTCAGCCTTCGCCCCTCAAAGCGAGACATCATCACCAGCAGCATAGGAGCTTCCATAAAAGGCTAAAGCAGCACTGTCATTGCAAACCTTCACATAGTCGCCCAGGCGGAAATGGTATGTATGTTTGCGAACTTTCTTTGATTTCAGAATGTGTCTTTGCGCTTTTGTGTTTCTTTTGCATCCCTCTTTCCATAGATAGCTGGGTGTCTGGATCTATTCAGTCGTTTCCATCCATGAGACTAAAAGCAATTAAGAGATTTTTAAAAGATTTTCTACTAACAGAATGATTGATAGTTGTTCAAGTGAAGTCGTACATGTGGTTCTTTGTATCTGTAGCTGCTGGAGATGTACCACTGAACTACAAAGACATTTCTTTGTGATGAGTAAGATGGATGATTAACTTATTGAATGATCTTGTTCTTGTAGTTGGAAGACATCAAGTCTCTAATCACCGTTTTTCATCTGTTTGTTGTGGGGCAGAAACCATGTAAAGCACATGAGGACAAGACTTATCAGCTGAATTCTTGTCACGCATACTCAGATGTCCCCTCGTCAATTTATTGCAGATGATGGTCTGCAACTTTTGCACTGGCAAGCGAAACATCTGGTGTAAACTTTCTGAAAATGCAATAAATAATAGATCTTAAGGATTTGTTCAGACTTACAGGAGAAGAGATATCTGTATCAAATTCACGACACATTTTTTTAGTGTGAGAGTTTGAGCTTTTGCTTCCATTCAGCTTTAGTCAGTAGAGCACATCTCTTAGAGGATTTAATTAATATCTGACATTATACTCCGTGTAATTTCAAATTTGTGGTATTTAACGTTTGTACGTTTTTTATAAATTCTTCTCACAATGATGGAAGTTCCTGCGTTTTTAATAAGTTAGCTCCTTTCATCAAAAGTTTTCGAAAGGGTCATAAAATGATCTCTCCTCTCTTTTTCATCACTTTTCAGATTTCCACAAAAAGACATAAAATTTGAGATGAAGCTGAGCTGTCTTATTTGCATTTCATAGTGGTTTCTCATGATTCAAAGACAATTTAAAATTGGAATAATAAACCCTGCTCATTCTCTACCTATTTCAAAATGTAGTAAAAGCCAAATCTAAAAAAAATAAGATCTTTGCTCTTTTCACAATGCCATGCAAAAGTATCCATATCTCTTAAACCTCTTCACATTTTGTCACATTACAACAAAAAAATTGAACGTACAGTACTTTATTTAGATTTCATGTGATTGACCAGCAAAAAGGACATCATAACAGATTTTCTTCCAGAATCTGCTGCATAAAGCTCCATCCTAAATCTGATCAACTGTGAATGGTTGTCCCTGAAAAAAATAAATAAAGCAAATACCCCCAGCATCGTATCGCCGCTATGTTTCACCATGTTGGATGGTATGTTCAAACTGGAGTACAGTGTGAGTTTTCCTCCACACAAAGCACAAGCAGGAACAAAAAGTTCAAACTGACCAGAGCACCTTCATCCACATGTTTGTTGTGTCCTCCTCATGGCTTGTGACAAAGTGAAAACGTGACTTTTTATGGCTTTCTTTCAGCAGTGGCTTTTTTTTTTTGTCACTGTTTCTTAAAGTCCAGATCGGCAGAGTGAATGACTAATAGCTATCTGAGCTGTGGATCTCTGCAGTTCCCACAGAATAACCTGAAGAATTGCCCATTGTGTGGGTTTTGGTGGACAGTCGTATCTCTAGTTTTGCAGTCGTGTCATATTCTTTTGGGATGATGGATTGAACAATTCTCTGTGAGAGCTTTTAAAGCTTGCGGGTTTTTTCAAGTCTAACCCTACTTTAAAGTTCTCCAGAACTGACCCTGACCAGTTTCCTGTGATGCTGTTTCTTCACTAATGTTCTTAAATAAAATAACACACAGACTGACTCCATATAAATTAGAATGCTTCTAACTTCGTATAGGTGTATCGGGATATAAATGTGTGTGTGTGCGTGTGTGTGTGAGTGCGAATGGATGAATGTGACTCTAGCGCTTTGAGTGGTCAAAATGACTGGATAATTGCTATATAAGTTCAGTCCATTTATAATTTTACAGCAGGTCACTGTGGTGAATTTCATTTAGGGGTATTAGAGAAAAAGGAGCTGGATGCAAATATGTCACATTTTCCGGTTGTTACTGTTAATTCATTAACAATGTATTATTTTCCTTCCAGTTTAATGAGCTAATTTGTGTCGGTTCATTACTTAAAAACCCAATAAATTCTGTTGAGGTCTGTGGTTGCAATGAGACAAAATGTTAAAAGGCTTAAAGGATGTGAAAAGTGTTGAAAAACATTGTAGCTGGAAAACTTTGCCTTTTTATGACGTTTAGAATGCATTGACCTCCTTTAATTTTATGCATCTATAAATTTCCGTCAGGATGGCTGCAGCTCCGTTAACTCATGATTTAAAAGGTCACAATACTACAGACTGCAATGAAAGTTATAACTTTTCCTTCACCGACTGTTGTTATAATTGAAGATTAATTCTTGTTGGAAAACTGCGTAACCTGATTTTGTTTAGAAATGAAGAGAATGCATTGCAACACAATCGCGGCGCTGGCCAGAGGTAGTGGACAGTATAAACTGACGCTATGAACTTATTAACTGTTAAGTAAAGTGTTATGTCCGGCTGGAGCAGGCTGCGTCTGGTCTTCGTCTGGGCGGGAGCTGCTGCCCTCGCATTTCCTTCTCTCCTGCTCCCTGTAGAGGTAAAAATGACTCACTGAGTCAGCAGCTGGTCTCCGTCATCACCAGTATCACCCAGGATTCCACCAGAGGCCTGCAGCCAAATCATTGCACAGCAGCGACATTACTTCCCCTTTGTCCTTTTATGGATATATTTTCTGCCAAGACAAAACGATGCTCGTGAGAAAAACATAAAGGAAGATCAGGTTTTTATTTGAGCAACTGAATTTGTTGTGTGCATGCCTTATTTGAACATTAGGTAGGGACAGCAAAGAACTAGTGAGATTTTCCATACTTAAAAGTGTATTTAGTGTGGCTTTACCGATTCTCTTCTGTTCAGTGTTTATTAATTGTCCCATGGTCGGCAATTGTTAGAGGTGGGTAGTAACTTGCAACGTTAACTCAGTTAACGTTACTTCAGTAACTTTTTTTTTAACAAAGTAGTATAAGTAGTTATACAGCACCATACTTTTTATTTCTACTTGAATAATTATTTTTGAAGTAACTACATGTCAGAGGAAGAACAATCAGATGTGTTTTTTTTTTAATTCAAATTTAATAACTGACACCGTGACTTTAAAATAACTGCGTGTTTGATTTAGGATTCCTTTATATAAATACATTATAATCTGAAAAATAATCTATAAAATGGGATAAACATTGATTTGGGCTTCTGAACAAAGTCTGAAATGGTGCTATATGATTAGCTGACTTTAATGATATTGCAAATTAAGTGGTTTGGAAATACTGTAATGAAACGGATTGATTAGAACTGAAGTTGGATTTGACTTGGACTTATCTTAAACTGAATAGAAATGGAGAAAAAACATGGCTGACGAAGATGAGATGGATTACTCAGAGATACTGTTATTGCAATGTTTTCCTAGTTTGTGTTTAAACCCCCCTGAAATCTTCCATCCTAAAGTGTGAATCCCACTTAAGTTGATGGTGGAGCCAAACATGAAATACATTTGGAAATATGTGAACTACGTCTCTTGACCCAGTTAATCAAATAAACACAGAAATACCTGTTTATAATCTGCTCCCATTTTCCCATCCAATGTATTTGCTTTGGGTTTTAGCTGCAAACACAGACACCGTGGTGGTTGTGTCACCAGAACCACAATCAGAGCAAGCAGGCCCACCACAGACACCCCTTCAACTGACCGTCTGACAACAAGCCTTGCGTTTCCGCCAGAGCTCACAGACGCCCTTGTGGTTGAACTGAACTGCGATTCCGGTCGCGTTTGTGTTTGGAAGCCAGCTGCACTGCCCTAGAAATGAAAGATGTTGACGAAATACACCTGCACAACTTCATTTTGACATGTGTTTATTTTTTTATTTACTTAACATTTATTTCACCAGAAAAAAATCCTATTGAGATTAAATGTCTGTTTCGCAAGAGAATCCTGTCCGAGACTGACAGCAACACAAAGAGGTAACAGAACATTTCGAGCAAAAACAGAGAAAATTTAACACCAAAGAAAATGTTGGGAAAAAAAAAAAAACTGTGTCAGACGTAGAACACGAAGGCCTCTGTTTCAGCCTGAACTGTTTATTACAGATGAGTGAATTTTGTTATTAAATGTTTAAACCGAGGTGTTTAGTTTTCACCATTCCACTGGCAGGAACGGACAGGCGGGTCCACGCCTCACTATGTTTTCCTGAAAAGGGAGGTGCCGTGCAGAATGTTGTTTATCTTGAGGAGTCGCCATGGAATCTCCTGTCCCTTCTGTTTTGACCAAATACTAAAAGCGTTGGAGATGGGAGCTGGATCTGTCATCACCCTACTGTCAGTTTACTTTCCTTGATGTTTTTCCACGAGGGTTGGTCGAAAACAAAACACCTGGATTTTTGGAGAGCAAGAGAGAAGGAAGACCATCTTTGCTTTTTTTCCCCACCTGTTTGGTTTTCCAGGCGTGACATGATCAAGAAGCTTTCGCTGCACTTCTTCTTGTCTCGTTTATGGCTTTAGAAAAGATGACCAGTGGGAAGACGGACATGAGTTTTGATTTCAATATTGCAAATTAAAATCTCTACATTGATTGCTGTTTCTGGAGATAATCTCTTGACTCTGGTGAGACACAACAGTGCGTGGTGTTACCTGAAAAAGGTTGACATTGATGTAAAGGCTGAAAGGACAGATTAGCTGATTGTATCTCACATTTCCTGTAGGGAAAAAAAAAAGTATAAATGAAATATTAGCAGGGCTCACTCTGAATGACAATAGATCACTTTGTTCTCAAAAATAGATTTTTACCTGTGCAAATTTTAGAGGTACAGTCATTCAAACAATCCTTCCATGACATGAATATCAAAAATATTAATAGTATTTTAAGTGTTTAAAACCAATTATGCCATGGTGATTAACATGCTTTAAGAAAGGAAAGTAAAAAAAAAAAAAAAAAAGATTTTTGGCACCAGTGCCCTTTATTAAACAGAAATGTGACAGAAAAGAGAAAGGGAAGACATGCACCACAAGCTGAACCAAGGATAACTGTGTTAAGATAAAAACGAAACCACTAAATGTTTGACAATTCAAGATCCAAGCAATTTCAGGAAAGGCTTTTTTAAACTACAGTGATTATGGTCTAAACCTGTCAGTGGTGACTAGTTACCATGCCATGCAGATGGAGGACAGCACATAAAGGCAGAAACTTGTCAACACGTTTGTTGTTTCCCAATGATGATACAGAGGGGGAAGCACCACGCCTCACTTTATTCCAAAATAACAATCTGCCCTTAACATTACTAAATAAGGCCAATAAATACACAGTTACTTTTAATTGTACAACTAAGTAAATTCCTTTCTCAAATCTTGGGTATATCATGTCAGCTCACCTTTTGCAGCTCTCACAAGCTTTAACGTTTCTGAGGAAGCTTATGAACTGTGTTCATTTTTTTGACCATTCTTCCCAAAGTCCATGTGTGAGGTCATGCAATGATGTTGAACCAGAAGTTCTTACTCCCAGTTTCCACTTGAGTCGATCCTGAAGGGTTGGCACCAAATCTAAAACTATCAATAACTCTGCCAGGAAGCAGACATTATGCAAATACTTTTATTCCAGCGAGAGTTGCCAGACATTCTGGATACGAGGTTTTATCATCTGGTTCCCCTGCAGGGTGGCTCAACAACAGGGTCAGGAGCTCCGTCATTTTGGGGGAGCTAAGCGTGGAGCGCCACCATAAAGTTGATTTGCACACCTGATCAGACGCCTTCCTCTGGAAGTTAGCTCTGGAGAAAAGGCTGCAGGGACTATATGTTCCTTGTGGCCTGAGAATGCTTTGAGATGAGTTAGTTTTTTCTGTATAACTGGAGCAAGGTGGATTTTTTCCAAGGGAATCTTTTGACTCAGGTTGTTTGGATTGAGATCCTCAATAAGAGCAGTTGTTGATGAGCAGTACTGTGTCTGTTGTTGACTAACAGCACTATTGTGACCTATTTAAAGTGTCTCGTGGGACTATGTGGTGCAGAAGTAAAATTTCCTTTCCTTTGCTGCTCTGTTCCGTTGGTCTTCCAGGCCTAAATGACACCATGCCTCTGTACAGAGGCCAGAGAACCTTTCCTTCTCATTCAACTACACAGACTGCTTTTATTGTGATCTTGGGTTAGAAAAGAAAAGAGGAAAAGGAGAAATAAATTTTAAGGTTATGAGGTGAGAAACACAAAAAAAAAGCATCTTTTTTTTTTTACGCACGCTTGGGACATAATTTTTTCTCACTGGAAACTCAGGACTAACTCTTAGGTTTCCAGACTCTGAGATCATTGCGCTGCAGCTACATCTCACCCAGTCTAGGGGACCAGTTCACATTTCATAAAAAACACAATGCAGTGGCAAACCCAAAGAGGTCGGTAAATATCAACCCGCAAGAGACCCAAGCCGAAGAGTCAAGTCTTGCGTAATCACCGTCAGTTAGTGCTCAGTGTGAGCTGAGACGAACATAAATAAAACTTTGTGGCAGCAGAAAACAGCTGCAGCTCTCCTTTGTCTCATCCCGCCTTTCCCAGAAAAAGCAGCGATCGGAAACCCACTGACTGAAAACACCTTCGTCCCATCATCTGGTCCTCTTTAACACTCAACTATGATCCCACCCACTCAGACTCATGTGCCGTGTGATACTTCAGCTGGAACTGCCAACTTGTGGATCTTTTTTTTATTTTTCTGTTGGGCAAATTTGAAGAAATTTCAATGTTTTTTTTTTTCTCTGTCACCTAATGAAAGAGCCAATTCTTTACCTTCCAAAGGAAATAAGCTGCACATGTTGATTCCCACTAGACCTGACAGCATTGTGCGCATACATGAGTGATTTATTCTTCTTACACTATTAAGAGTATATGAAATTGCTAAACAAATGGTAACTAGTTGCTTGTTTCTAACCATTTACTAAGGATTCTTTTTTTCGTAACATTTTAGCTTGTGTCCTTTGGATTGTGAGTTCACAGGCTGTTGCTATGCAGAAATCCTGTATACAATCCTGCAGCTGACCTCTTAAGTAAGCGCCTCTAAGTTGGCTGCAGGTCAAATGGCAAGTCCAAGTCCAAGGAGGACAATGGGAGTCAAAGGAGGACATAAGGGGGCAGGGAAAAAAATCTTTGAGTCACGCAGCCCTACGCAGTGAATCATTGCAAAGGGCCTGGTGACTGAAGGACTTGTGTTTGGATCCATCACAGCTGTGGAAATGGCTGGAATCTGAGCCACTGGCCGCTTCGCATCTGTAGCCTTGACAGAATTGTGAGGTGATGAGCCCACACACTTGTTAAGTCAGAAGTGACTTATTCGCGCTGACACAGCTCAGCGTGCTTGAAGTCAAAAACCCGCAAATGCAAATGTTTTCTCCTCAGGGTACGGCGTGTTCTCAGTGTCGAAACAACTGAAGCTGGGACAAATAGATAAAAGCAAATTGAGATCTTTACATTTGGGTGTGAAGAACGTGCATTTGTAGAGAGAGAAGAGCAAAAACAAGCTCAGTGTGTGATAGTTTACATACCAACGAGGAGTCAGATTATGAGGACCCACAGAGCAAAGACGGGAAGAACCAAACTAAACGCAAGAGGAATATTTCACCTTAACGCTAAACCCTTGGCTGAGTTTGTGCCAGTTTCAAGCTGGGACAGTCAAAGTTAAATTTAGACATTGAGGGGATATGGGAGATGAAAACTTTGAGCTGCTGTTTTTCCCTCTCCTCACTTCTTTATAGCTTCCTACCTCTCTATCTGCCTCAGTTTAGCTGTGCAATGCCTTCTGGTGTTCTTGCAGCTCCTGTCTTTGTCTTTCATGTGCATCCCACATGACGTGCTTAAAGGCAGCTGGGCAGTCAGTCCACTTCTTCCTCCACTGCAGGCATATGCCCAAACGTGGAACCAGTCATTGCATTACTTGGAAGGCATTCTTATGAAAGCGGGGATCATAACGGTGCAGACTGCCGAGTCTGGGACAAAAGCTCATTGAACCTTTGAGATAAAACGAAACAGACTTTCATAACAGAATGGAACATTTTCATTTGTGACTTTCTTTGAAGAAGGGCCGCCTTATTTGCAACCAAAAAACAGAGCTAAAACTTTTCTCCTGAGGTGTTTAATCTCGCTCTTTATAAAGTTGAAATGTGGAGACTGGCTGACGTTTTTAAACTTGGAAGTCTTACATTACTGGGAAAAGTGGTTTCTTAAAACTGATGCTTTCATGCCTTTTCTCTTGTCACACATTTGAGTTTTATATTGAAATTATTCAACTGATGAGAAAGGAGCTGTTTTCCAATGCTTTACCTCTGCAGCTCCTTCAGCTGAATAGTACTGTGTGGAGAACTTGGTTAAGTTACTCATTTAGTAGTTTCCTTGTTCTTCCAAGGAAAAGCATGCACACAGCATGATGCTGCCAACACCTAATTTCACTATGGGGATGTTTATTCAGGGTAATTAATGGTTTTCATTTTTCCTTCACCTGTACTTCCGATCAGAGAGCTTTCTTTTGCAGATTAACGTCTTCCAGTTACCCCTTAGCTGCTTCTCTGATGGATACATGGTCTGTCATCTTAGGTGGCGGAAATGCTTCCGCTGAAGTGGAAGCATGTCAGTGGGAATGCTTCCATTTAAGAGAAATTACAAATAACTTTTACAAATTCTAAGAATTCAAGAATCCTTTGCCTTCCACTCTGCATTGCCCAACCTCTCACTCCCTGAAAGCTTGAGATAAAGTGGACTCCTGCCTTTTCAATATTCACAGACGTTTCTGTGAATGTGACTCCAATTAAAACATTTTTTTCATTGAGCACATCTAAAATAATTTGACAGAAAATGCAACTAGGGGAGCTGAAATAACTAGGCATAGTGCTACGTGACACACTATTGGTTGGCGCTTGCAAGGCAGCCTATACAGGAGAGCCATTCATTTTCCTGGAAGCTAACTGGATGTACCCCAAGGACGACTGCAGATTACTTTCTGCAATATAGTCCCAAGATAGTTTCCAGTGTGCATATTGATCCATATTAAAGTAGATTTGATGTTTGAACTATTAAAATAGGTAGTACTAAGCATTGGTCTCTTACCCATGCATATACTGGGTTATGCATGGTTTAGGGCCAAGGGTGCTCGGACTGTATGCTGCATTCCAAGGATTGAGCATGTATAGAAGATTGCTGAGGAGTTTGGTTTTATGGATAAATAAGATAAGCAATTTTATGGAGCTCAGTTAAGGGATGAGGAACATCTTCAGATCTTTTGATATCTGGATCCCTGCCTTTTTTTTTGCCTTGGTCTTAGCTAGCAAGATCAGAGCATAGCAGCAGATCAAGTCTCAATAAGATAAAGAAGCTTTGCGACTCGAGGACATCCCACGCGCGTTATTTTCTGCAGGGATAAGTCCTGGGGAATGTGGTCAGGGACTGGATCTACACAAAGGACATGTTAAAATCTGTAAAGCAGATTATGTAGGTTTCCAAACAGTAACTCTAAATAGTTTCTGTAAGAGGTTAAAAAATGGACTACCTCCAAAAACTATAAGAGTCTAAAAAAGCTAGTTTTTCTCTTGTTTGCTTTGGACAGCTGTTTTAGTTCTTGAGACAGCATTAAATACGGCATCTGTTTCTTTGAAATTATGCAACATCTCTTTGTCTATTCATGCATTTTCATTCCTGGTCACGCTTTAAGCACGTGCTATTAGCTCACAGGCTCTTTGGGAATCAATCACATCAGCAAAAATATATTTCAAATTATATATAATTTTATTCAGAATGGAGTCCAAACTTACCACTACCTGATTCAGCGTCCACGGGCCAAGTCTTAGGTCTGAGCTGTGCTCTGTCTCCGTGTGGAGGCTTAATTGAGACGACATTAGAGCAGACATTAGAACACATTTGAACTGGTAGGAAAAACACAGCAGGCTGCCACAGGACCGTATATCCTATATTCTGTTGGTTCAAGTTTGGTGGGAGAACAAATATTGACGTCAGGCTCATGTGCTTCTTTTCTTACGGAGCTCACTTAAAGAGACGGCGAACCGCAACATCCCCTTCCTTTCTCTCCTCAGCTGCAGGACTCCAAGCCGCACAACAGACCAGCCATCAGTAGACATCTCGCATGGCTGCTGTCAGCATGGTCATTACGTCTTTCAGCCTGGATCTGTTTAAACAAGATTCTCAGATGGCCAGTGCCCACACAAAACCAGCTCCCAGCCATGAGATGATTTGCTTCTTCTGGCTAAGTTCGTGTCTTGGCCTGTTTAATGGGTGGTCAGCCGAATTCACTGAGATAGAGAGAGAGTAAACAGTCAAATTTATGTTCATGTTATCTGTCTTATCTCTTGGTTGCCTGCAACAAATAGCAGAAAAACAACTTTAACCTGTTTGTACTGTCACTTAAAAAAAATCACCAATCCAACCTTTTCTGGTAGGTATCAATTTTGTTCCTTTTTTTGTATTTCCATATTGCTCTGTTTCTGTCACGTTTCTGGAGTGTTTGGGTTTCATCTGTGTTATATGTGTATTTTGATCATTTAGTCATTTAGTCCTCCTTCTTGTGTAATTCATCTCCTTGCTGTTCCTCATCCCCTTGATTGCTCCATGTTTATATTATCACCTGCGTCATAAGCTACATATCCACTGAGCGTAAAATCACATAAATTGGAATTACAAAAGTAAATTAGCTTAATGGAAATGAGGCAAATTTGATAAAAACACGACTTTGGATCAAAAGTTTTTTGTACTGGGATGAGGTGTTTTTTTTTGTCTGTATGGAAATTAGTGTATTTCGCAAAACTGCAATGGAAACACTTTCTCCTCACCATGTGATCAACAACCGGATGTTACTACTGGTGGAAAAGACGGCAAAAAGTGTTGGGAGGATGGTGCTGCATGTTTTTTAAGGAGATTGCGTGAACAGACTTATTTACGTTTTTTATATGTGTTTCTTAGTGAATTGGAACACAGCAATTGCAAAATTGTTCTTTGACTTTAAGGGAGTATTAACAGTTTTGTGCACAATTTTAATGGAAACGCAGCTATTGTTCCCCACAAAATTCTTTCGGCAACCTTTGCTCTTTCATGTTCTGCTCTTTCATGTTCTGCCTACTGCATTTGTTTGAGCTCTACAAACATGATTAATATAGTAGGACGAAAACCTCACCATGAGAGTCAAGTACATTATTGTATTGGCTCATGTAGTCTACGTATAGAGACATAATGTTTCCTGTTTTTTCTAGACAGAGGACATACCTGTCTGTCTGTGTCCAGTAGCAGCATGTCCTCGGCTCAGAACATCAGCGTCTTCTTATGGGAAAACCACCTGCTGGACAGATTCTCAGAATACTTTGCACTCTGTGATTCAAACCATCTGTTTTTGTTGTCAGTCACTTATAGCCCGACCAAAGACTGGAGATGTTTTTTTTTTTTTCCTTCCATGGCACAACGTGTATTTTACCCATTGAATTGGATCTCTGTGCTCTCCATAAACATTAAAGAACCCTCTTTCAGTCACTAAAAAGGTCCTGAATGATCTTTCAAAAACAACTCTGAATACCTTCACCCAGCATATGATTGGCTATTCAGGCTGAAATCTGACTTTGGGGACAGAAACAGCTGGTTTGTATCTTTTTCTTTACTTAAGTAGAAGCACTTATGTCACTGACCTGCGGCAAAGAGGGTGCATAAAGTGCACTTGAAAATATGTTCAAATGTTGCACTAATGCATGTAATTAAAGTGATATGTTTAGTTCAATTTTTAGATACAACAAAAACGATCTATATCAAATGGTTTGGATCAAACTATGTTCATATCTTACAATAGCCTGCATGTCTTCCTATATCCATAGTTAGTGGTGAGACTTCAAAACTGACATACACTGCCATCTAATAGGACTGAGCTTAAGTTAACCACTACATAATTTAAGTTATGTGCTTTAGTCTTGAGATGAGCAACGGTCCTAGTGACATTTCCCAAAGGTCTTTCAATTGTAATTGCAGCAAACAATAGAACGTATTGATTGGCCACATGTTTGAAAAAATGAGTCTTTCCACTTTACAATTATCAAGTACGTTGTGTTGTTCTGTCATACAAGATTCAGATAACATACACTAAAGTCTGTTGTTGTGCTGTAAGTAAATTTTACAAAATCCAATTGGTATGGATATTTTCAAAAGACATTCTGTCATCACATTCCCATTTGAAAAGTTTCACAAATCTGATCTTTGAAGGATTTTGCAAGTTGAAAACTTTTTAATGCAACTTTTATTTGCGCAGACTAAAAACCTATTGCTGAGCTCTGACTGTAGCAAAGTCAGAGCTCCCCTATAAATATTAATCTGGCAGAGAGTAAAGGTTCAACAAGTACATTATACTGTCAGCAGAACTCTCAACAATGAAAGGCTCTCACTTTTGCTTGGAACCAAGTGTGAGAACATAATTGTATTCAAAGTTAAATGAGACAGACTGACTGCCTGGCATGCGTCACATCCAGGCAAAATTGGCCTTGGTTACAACACCAAACTGGACACTGGGATTTCATATGTAATGCCAAACTTTGCAGGAATGCAGCTCTTTTGTATAATTTCTCATAACTATGCAGTACTTCCAGTTAATGAGAGAGAGTGTTAAAGTAAATTAATTAGAGTTTGACTCAGATGCAGATATGCTTTGAACCCAAAATGTGACAAAAAGTTAGCCGAGATCATGTGTCTCTTTAAGCTACAGTACATAACTTTGGCAAAAAATCTATTTTTTTACCTATTTGTTAAATTTGTTACTATGTTGCGACAGCATAGTGTGAGACAGATAATCTGGGAAAAATTGAGTTCGTTTGCCTTCTCCCAGTGTTCCCAGTGCTAAATGGAAACAACCAATCAGAACGAGAGAGATCAATAACGCACATGCATGTGCAGCTCATCCCTCGCCCTTTCCCCCCCTAGCTCTCTTAGCTCTATGCTACAGTGCAGCTTCTCCCAACAAACAAAGGTTGTTATGAATGCTAAGGCTAGTTAGCATGGTCATGGACGATGACGAATAAACGGTTTTCCTGTAATGGTAAGTTGAGCACATTTGGCACCACATTCATGAAGTTGACTGACAGCACTAAGACCCTCCTCTTTGCTCTGATTGGTTGCTTTTGGTCGGGAGCAGTGCGTTTCTCAAGAATAGTAGCTCAGGAAGGAGGTGGAGGAGCGCAATAAAAGATCATCTGTCTCAACATACTATCACGACATGGTGATAGTTTTAACAAATATGTTAAAAAGATATATTTTTAATAAAATTTACATTCTGCAGCTTTAACACACACGACAGATACTCATTTGCATTCGGAGTGTGTAATCTAAAGTTTCCATGTCATCAAAAGCATGAGAAATTTCCGCTGAGGTTTGAAATCCAGCATGGAAAGTTGGGAGGTTTGATGCCAGCTCCGACCTCACAATTTTAAATGGTTTTGAGTGCATATTTCATTTTCATAGCTGCAAGAATAAATTAACTAACCCCCACTACAAACATCACTTCTGTACAAATAGGTTCATGTTGACCTCTTTCATTAGCATTAACTAGCCTGGTTCCTGAGCACATGAGTTTGAAATCCCACTGGTTTTATGACTGGCAAATGGAAAATGCTCATGTCAGGTTTGTTGACGTCTCGATAAGTGGAACAAATAAAAACAGAATTAATAATTGACATGTATAGGGGAAAATAGTATAGCATTCCCAGGAGACTAGGAGCTGAAGATTTAAGATTGCAACTCCTGTCGCTGGTGAATTGGAGGATTTAGGCGATGGGGCCCCTGATAGCTAGAGTTATTGCTTTGCTCAACTTGCAGTAATTCAAGAGCTGCCAAATAAATTACCACATTACTCATCAGGATGGATGGATGCAGAGACAAAACTGCTGGTGATTGGAAGCTCTGAGCTGAGTTTGTACGCTGGTGTTCGGAGGTTTTTGGGAACTTTACCATCTGTAAATGATCAGCAGGAGATTGTTTTTCCTGACATTAAGTCGGTTGTAACCAATTTGTTTTGTCTGACGTATCAAAGTCCTGAAATAGACCAACGACTGACGTTTCTGTTCTCGTTTCTGTTATTAATGATGTGCTTTAAATGTTTTCTCTTTTACCGTTGCTTAGTGTTACATTGTGTACAGATGTTTTTGCAACTTCCATTGGGATAAAACTTCAATCATTAGTGAATATTTACAAAATGGATAGCCTATATTAGTGCAGATAATTAAATCTACCCCATAATCATTCTTGCAACTTCTCATACTCAAGATAGAAAAGATTAATGAAATACCAATACACTGAGCGATCATTATCACAGAAAGAGAGAAGCAAGGAATGACATTTATTTAGGATTAATCAAAGATAATTATAGGAAAATCTGTCAGAATTAGAAATAGAACAAATCATTTAATTCGTTGTGACTCAAGCTAATTAGAAATAAGAGTCAAAAACCAAACTAATCTGAAGAACAAATATGCTAATGCACATTCAGCTCTAAATTAAAAAAAAGAAGTATATGGATAGAGAACTGACTATTAAAAATACTCCAGGAACTGATTAATATCTGAGATTAATTAAGTTTACCTGCTATTAGTGAAAAAAATTAGAAATAAAAGTGTTTGTAAAAACCCTATGTATTAGCTTCATTTAGGATTAAATTACTGAAATGATCTGTTATTTTTCTTCAGTAGCATGTGACTCTGTGATACCAAGACCACATGTGAAAGGAAAACATTTAAAGTAAATCATGAGCTTGCTGACGGTGCTAATGAGCATGTGCCTATCTCTGACTACTCTGTTGGAAGAACATACATCTGGCTTTGGAGATTTAAACAGGTCACGCTTGGGCTGCAGTGTTTAACATGAGAAATCACAAAAAGGTCTTTGTGTTACCATCTGAAACTATATTTAAACATATTTATATATAAATATTTAAGCTGATTTTGACATGTGACCTTAACTTAATTTGTCATAAGACATCAACCCACTGTTTGGATTTTACACGCAGACATGTCTCCGTGTTATGCTGACAAATCTCACACCCTCGTGTGCTCAGTGGAGACAGTACACACACTGTCTGGATCCCTAAAAGTGGTTTATCAGAGAGGATCCATCAAATTTCGACTCTGTTATCTCAGGCAGCCTGAACTCCCATGTCCCTTAAAAATTTCACATTCAACCAAAAAGCCTGTTTGATTCATTATAAGTTATATTATTTATACAGAAAACATATTTAATCCATATCACGTCATATTACAGTTTGTGTAGTTTTTTTTTAGAGGTAATATGCTGTAGCATTCCGGTTCTGTTGAAGCTGTGTTGCGAGACCCTGTAAGTCACTGCGGTGTTGATGTTGAAAGTGGAATTATGGTAAGAATGTGGAGCGACGTGCCGGGGCAGACTGTACTTGGCTGTTTTGTCTTGGTGGTGGTCTGAGGCTGCTTAATAGCAGTGCTTTGCTTCTGGAAAAGTAGTGAGCCTCTGGACTGATTAAATATCCCCAAGAACCAGCATCTGGCTGCGTTAATACATCACACACATCTCCGGTGCTCTCAGGTTAACACCGGGATCAAGTGCCGCCTCTTGATCACCCATGGAGAGAAATGCCACAGAGAAGCCTCTAGTGTACTCTGAGACAGTTTGTTTGTTGAGTGCAGCACACAAAAATGTATTCAAATGATTCAAGAAAGAAAAGAGAAATCCGTGGTCCTCGCAGAGCTCATTAATCGTAGGTTTCATTCAGAAACACAGCTGGAATTTATTATTAGCTCTAAATGTGACGGTAGAAATCATTTTTCAGACGATTTTGAAAAGAAAAGATCTGGAGAAAGTCAATAAAAGCTGTTTTTCTCCAAGTTGCAGGGCAAATTCCAGTCAAACGTCACACAGTTCCTTCACCTCTGAATGGTGTTTAAACACATGATTATATCTGCGTTATAACAGCATGGTTCAATTCAGTTCAGTGTAAATTAACAAAGAGTTTCATCGTGATGAAGGAGTACGCCAAACAGATCTGGGATTATAATGAGAAATTTAAAGCAGGGTTACGTTATATGAAGTTCTGCGTAATTGCAAACCTACCAAGACATAGCCATCCACCAAAACTGACAAATTAGCAACGATAGCATTAAAGGCAATTAGGTAAATTGCTGAAGAGATCCACAGTTCCTGAGGGGGAATGTTGAGATGGCATGAAGTAGTCATGCACTCAACACATCTGGCTTTTATAAATCAGTTAAATCAGTGGCAATAAAGCCATTGAAGAAAAATACATGTCTTGGGGTTGCCACAAGCCGTGTAGAGGGCAAAGAAAACATCTGGAACAGGGTGTTCTCAAGTAGACACAAATTAAACTACATGTAAAACCTTGTGTGGGATATAAAATCATCTGCAGCTCCGTCCTCTAGTTCATCATCAGCTCCTGTCTGGCCGGTGCAGCCTCTTGTTCCTCAACTCCCTCACTCAGTGTGGTGCAACAATATGAGGCAGGCACAGGGCAGAGGTTAGATACACACGAGGACAGGTTTTTGTCTGCAAAAAAAAAACAAAAACCCTTCCATAATCATACACTGGGAACGCACAGCAGAAATCTTTCAGTATGAGGTGTGATTACTTGCGTCTTTTTCTCCATCCAGACCGCTGCGCTGCAGGATGTTAACATCAGAGGAAAGTTCAACAAATCTGTGGTTAGTTACAGACGTGGCTCTGATGTTTGACTCCTGTATTTTCGACAAAAACGTCGAGCTTCTGAAGTTGTTTTGACACATTGTGCAAACTGCTGTAGGATTTCATGTTTTGTTCCATCATTGCCATGAAAAACTGCAATTTGTGCAGTGTTTTCTTTTGCGGTTGAAGATACAGTACAGACTCTCATAATGCAGCATGTGCTTTAGCTAAAAATGTCCAAATACTGTGATGTATGTCAACTCAAGTGTGTCGTGTTAACAGATCATTGGTTTTGTGTGTGTGCGCGTGTATATATACACTACGCTGTGTCAACATAATTTTGCAGACGCGATTGCTCTCTGGCGCTAATGGACAGCTCCACAGCTGAAAACACAGACGTGCAGATCTATACTGATTTCATGCCAGTACTCATCAGAATCAGCTAACTGTTATTAGAAATTCATACCAACTTAGCAAAAATGGTGCCATGCATATTTCACTTAGGACGAGGCATAAGCGTCCCTTACATTTATCCAACAATAACCTGTATGAACTGTTTCAGTCTGGTTTTCGTCCCCTCCACAGTACAGAAACAGCTCTCATAAAAATCACCAATGACCTCCTTATGGCAGCTGACTCCGGCTTGCTGTCCATTCTCATCCTACTTGATTTGAGTGCAGCGTTTGACACTATCTGCCATACCACCCTACTCAACAGACTTTCCTCTATTGGTATCACTCAGACTCCTCTAAACTGGTTTAAATCATATCTCTCTGGCCGCACTCAGTTCATTCGGATCAAAACCTTCTCTTCCCAGCCTTCCTCTGTCACATCAGGAGTTCCACAGGGATCTGTCTTAGGGCCCCTTCTCTTCATTATTTATCTCCTTCCCCTTGGCAATATTTTTCGCAAGTATGGCATTGATTTCCACTGTTATGCGGATGACACCCAGCTCTATGTTTCCAGTAAGCCCGCCTCCAACCTCCCACCGTCTTCGCTTACTGACTGCTTGACTGAAATAAAATCCTGGTTCTCCTCAAATCTGCTTCAGCTTAACAGTGATAAAACAGAGGTTCTTCTCATTGGTACCAAATCTACTCTGGCCAAAATCAAAAGCTTCAGTCTTGTAATTGATAACTGTCCCGTTTCTCCCTCCCCTCAGGTAAAGAGTCTGGGTGTCATCCTTGACAGCACCCTGTCTTTCCAGTCTCACATTAATAACATTACCCGCTCGGCTTATTTTCACCTACGCAACATCAACCGCCTCCGCCCCTCCCTTACTCCCCATTCCACTGCCATCCTTGTTCACTGTCTTGTGACATCACGCCTGGACTATTGCAACTCCCTTCTGTTTGGTCTCACCCAGAAATCTCTCCATAAGCTCCAACTGGTCCAGAATTCAGCTGCCCGTATCATTACCAAAACCCCATCCATGCACCACATCACTCCTGTCCTGCAAAGACTCCACTGGCTGCCCACCAAGTTCCGCATAGATTACAAAATTCTTCTGTACACTTTCAAGGCCCTTTACAATCTCTCCCCACCATATCTTTCAAATCTTATTCATATTGCCATTCCCTCTCGCTCCCTCAGATCATCCTCCTCAATCCATGTCACTGTCCCCTCTGCCCGTCTCACCACCATGGGGAGCAGAGCTTTCAGTCGCTCTGCTCCCCAACTCTGGAACTCATTACCACCATACCTTAGAAACATAAAGTCATTATCAAATTTTAAAACCGAACTCAAAACACACCTTTTTAGATCTGCCTTTTCCACATGACACAATTGGTTTGCCTGATTTTACATAGTTTTTATATAGATACATTGTTTTGTTTTATTTATTTTTATCTACTTTTACTTGTTACATTTTATTTGTTTCTGTCACAGTTTTTTACTATTGTACGGTGTCCTTGAGTGCCAGAAAGGCGCCTTTGAAATAAAATGTATTATTATTATTATTATTACTTTACACAACAACACTTGTAAGCAAGAATAGACATCAGTTTGTCTCTGATTCAGATAACCAGAAATCTGGACAATGAAATAAAGTTCTGCAATCCTATTTAGCCAAGAGAGATCAAATGTACCCAGTAAACTGAAAGGGGGAGATTTGATCTGTTTAAGTGTGTTTGCAGATTTTTGAAGAGAAAGATTTGCTCTGGGGATGAAAGGAGTTTTTGAGTTTGCCAGGTTCCGGATGTTTTTACAATGTGTGTTGCAGTTAAACCTTAAAATGAAAAGTCAAACTAAAGCAGCTAATTAACAAAAACAACAACACATTTATTCAAATGTGAGGGCTTCACATTGTGTTTGCAAGCTATACGTCAAGGTCCCCATTACATACATTTACATTAGATTATTATATGTTGATTTCACAGCTGATGAACTTCAAAATTACATAAAATAACAAAATATATCACTGCATGATTGCTTGTCTGAAAGGTAAAGTGCTTCTGTAAGCAGTTCTTTTTTTTCTTTAAGGAAGGTCCTCACAGCCAGGCAGAGAAACCGTGCTTTTCTTTCACCACCCATATGCTGTCAATCACTTTGCCATACTGGAAAAAAAACAGAAATAGTTCCTGTCATTATTTATGGAAAGGTTTTCCTTCATAAAATGCATTCTTTCACTTTTGCCATGCCTGTGCACATGTTATTCCACGTGCCCTCACCTGGTCATCAGAGACCTGCTCCAAATAAATGTGGGTGGTGTTAACCACTTGCATGCGGCTGTAGCCATAGTCAGTGCTGCGGAAAGCGCTCCACTCTTTGGGGTTTGGATTAAACCTGTCAGTTCTCTCTCTGCAGCCCTGTGCAAGATTCAGCAAAGATTAAATTGACTCAGATGAGCGACACACGCTTATTCCAAAACTCATTCCTAAAAGCCCTGTTTGACTTGTGGCAGTGCCTCGGTGTTGGTCTGGCAGCATTTCTGATATGCTCATGACTAATCCCTCTGTGGCTGAATGACAAAGCGTGCCCTGCGCGGCTCTCCACCACATCAGAAAAAACTTTCCCAGAGGAACAGCTGGTTCTAAGCTTTTGTGGCAGACCAGCAGCTGCACAGACAGAGCTGTGTACAATTCATGACAGTGTTTTTGTTGATGTTAGTGAATGCATTGATCTGTGTGGAAAATGTTCACAAAGATGCAGTGATGTGACAGTACTTACAGCAGAGCCTGTTATAATATGTACTGGAGCCTTTGGGTTTACATAGGGCTGCTCTTTGCTTCCATTGTACACCTACAATGGAAAACATAGCAATATAAACTGTTGCTATACTGACTATAGAAATACAGGAAACATCTGTAGAAAGACTGCAAATAAGACTCCAGGAGCTGACCTTGTCACCGTACACAGGCCAGAGTCGTTCATAGGTGTGCTCGTGTGCCCACAGCTCAACATCTACCCCTAGAAAAGAAATTACATTACAATAAAAATTACGTGCCAAACATAAATGCACTCATTTAAGAGAATTGTAGTGTAATCTAATCCCTCACACCCAGATATGACTTAATTTTGAGATAATGATCAAATGCTTTAAGATCAGAGCTACAGAAATGTTCCATTCCAAGAACTGTAATAATTATCATAATTATTATTTTTTCACAAGACTTTACTTTGTAATCTGGGTGAATTTCTACAAAGATGTCAGGTAGACCAAAAGGCTGCGTCTAAAAAACTGACAGGAAACTTTTAGAATCTTTGGATATTTCTCTGAGTGTGAAGAGATATTAACTAACAATACATTGCTAATGTTTCTTAAGGGATATACCATAGTGGTAAAATAGATCCTCGAGACCAGGGGCTGGTGGTTTGATGTCATTACGTCCCACTCGGACCTAAAAATATTAAAGAATAGTTATTGTGTGACATATCTGCTTTGTAAAACTCTTTTTTGGGAGAACTCGGCATTTGGCTTTACTTTGAGTGAAACTAGGAGGAATGCCACTGAGAAACACATCAAAGTGGAAACTACGTTGTTCAAATTAGAAATATGACAACACAAAACTCAGTGTACTGTGGTCTGGTTTGTTTGGCTTAAAGAATGTGTGACAATTATGCTGCTAGGGCAAAACACTGTTTATGAATAAAATGGTGGAACAAGAACAAACCCAAGAGTCAAACTTTGTGCAGTCATCCTGGTCATCATCAGAGCAGTACATGGGTCTGTGTCCCATGGTGATGATCCATGGATGTACTGCTCTGTTATCCGGTTTGTTGGCTTCCTATGTCAGGATAATATTTCCCAGATGAAAAAAGGAGACACAACTATGAATTTAATACAGAGAACACCAGTAGATATTTGACGTAGAAAATTTTATTTGATTAAAATTAGAAAAGGACAATCCTTAACCTCCAGATCTTGCTTCAGCCAATTGTACTGCTTAAAGATAAGATCCATGCCATATTCAAGGTAGAAGTAAACCTCTGTGGAGAAGGAGATGATGTGTGCTGACCCCAGGTTCCAGCTGCAAACGCACATTGTAAAAATGACACAGACTTGACCAAGCAGAAGATGCATGCTGAAAACCACTTACTAAGGAAATTCAGACCAGAGATTAAATTCCACATGTGAACTGAACTCCAGATGAACTTTTTTGTAGAATGTTGCTACTAAGATAAGTTTAGCTAAAAATTATGAGTTACTCAATAATCAAAAAGTCCATGTCACATTTTCAGACAAATGCATGCTAAACATTACAATATAAGTCAGAAAATTCCAGGGTTTTCTTATGATTTAAAAAGTTCATATTTAGATCTTTTAGGGAAAATAGAATTAAAATTTAAAACTAAAATAGATTCAGTAACTTACCGAGCTAATACCTCATACTAAGGTGTGATTATTTTTACACCTCTAGTTGGGGTCTAGGTTCCCCAACTTCAATAGCTGCAGTATATAGTAAACCTACATGGCATGCAATTATTGTTGTAATATCCACCAGTAATATCCAATAATAACATTACTGTATTTTATGCAGCACCATGCAAACACTCTGTCTCTGCTGATTAAGATTTACTCACCTCGGGATGTCAAAAAGCTCAAACTAAAAGTGAAACTGACAGCATAACCTACTCTATGATAAATGTAGCTAATAATTATCTGACCACTTGGGGGCGGAGGGGTCATAATGTATTACATTTTATGACAGAAACAAAAACATACTTTTGGTCATGTATATAAAATTACATTCCAAACCCTTTATTAAGTTAGCTAAGAAGCTAACAATAACTAAACATTACACAACAGCGCTGACTTTTAATCTTTGTGTAACTTTGTGTAACTGTCTAAAGAAATTGATCTTTTTAGTCATAATAGTAACAAATTTCGACCCATGCATTTAGCACACAGCACTTAATTTTTTTGTAAGTGCATGAACACATCTTGGGTATAATTTTTCTCCATATCCACAGTAACATCACTGTATGTTTTCGTGCTTCTCTTTTTGAAACCTAACTGGCATATAGCTTAAGATCTGTGATTTCTGAATTTATCTTCTGTTTCATTTTTTTTTTAAACAAAATACATATAGAACACACTGTCTTTTAGGCATCAAGCGTTTTCAAGTAAACTCAAAAGTTAAAGTGCATTCATAAGTCATAATTGTTGAAGTCAGTATTTTGAGATTTCCTCAAATCAAGTCATTTATCACTTGGGTTCACACCTCTGATAGAGTCCTCTAAATGTCTGCTGTGATATCTTAGACAGAACATTTTTAACTTATCTCAGTCTCTTCTCTATGTAGTCACTTAGCTGTGATGCCCCTTCATCCTTTGACTGCACACAAGTGAAGTAGCAAGCCAGCAGAGCTGTCTGCATCTCAGCCCACAGAGAGAAAGCTTGTGGTCTAGCAGGGTATTATCTTACTGTCTGAGAGAAGGAGTTATGTAGTGGGCAATGACTCACTAAGTCAGATGTATAGCTCCTTTGTGTAGTCCAAAGTGTTCCAAAGATAGGAGAGGCAAGCTTAAGTTAAAGAGGGGCACTCCACACTCCTCTGCAGGGTCTTACAACTCAGTAATGTTTACTTAAGCACACCAGGAGCTTTGATACATCCGAGGAATTACAATCAATCTAAATCTGATTCCAGTGTGTGAGGATGTTAGCTTTCAAAAGACCAGTGTAAGTAATAAAACATAAAACCTTCTTTACCTGTACCACAGGCTCTCAGTCTGACCCGGCATGCTGAAGCGATTCCTGTAGTTCGAAAAGTTGCTGAGAAAAAAAAAAAGAAAAAGGTTTAGAGAAGTACAATTAACTGAACTGATCGTACTATCTTCAATCCTTGAACATGCAGCAAACAGCAATTAGCTCCGCAAACTGCTGCTTTCTCATAGCATGCGATGCATTCACCAGAAGACAAAAAAAGAACGGAAACGCATCCAAAATACACCAAGCTGTCTCTGAAATATAATGACTATGCAGTCGACAGTCTACATTTGAAGCTGTTTAGTTTTATGTTGTGATCTAAGCTTGGGAGAAAACTCAGAGGGATCTGACAAAAACAACCTTCAAATCTGCAGTGATGGATTCTGATAAAAGTTTCACAAAAATAAACATAAAGCCAGCTGTAAAGAGACAATCACTGCCTATCTCTCCAAATTAAAGGCAAGGATACAGTCTGCATGACCTCAACCCATAAGTTTGAACCATGGTCAGCTACTGGAGCCAACTAATCAAAATGCAGACCACATTGGGAAGCCTGGGTGGAGATGATGTGGGATAAGCAAGTCTAACCATCCATGATTGGTTACGCTACATTTGTCCGTTGAGTATATTTGCCTTCAATTACAGCTTCCTGTTATTTTAGACGCTGTAGTAGTGAAAGAAATCCCATTTTTAAAAGGTATTTCAGCTTTAGCAGTTTTTATTAAGCCAGATGTAAGCAACATGCTGCAATCGCGCCAGAAATCTCAGGAACAGCTCTTCAAATTTAAAGGCCACTCTGTGAATGAATGGAAAATAGGAGTGCACCAGTATGAAAACTTGGGTTGACATCAATATCTGATATTTTTATTGCTGTTACCTTTCGACACCATGAAAAAATAACCATACGGCTGACTGCACTTCTCTGCTTCAGTTAAACACTCCACAACTCTACACTGCATCGCTGTCGCATGCAGAGCGATTCCCATACTTCAAAACAGGACTAACATCAGCTGATACTGGTGTTAATCCCAATATATTAGGTATCCCGAATAGAAAGGTGACTCAGGTCTCATGTTTTTCCTAATGGTTTCTACTTTTTGTGTGAATGCAGCATTCCCAATGGGAACTTATTCATAGAAAGTGATAAATAAAAGAAAACATATCCTTAACAAAAATGAAAAGGGGCAATATCCTCAACAGCAGATGAACTAGTCCCAACTCGGTCAACAAAGCATTCAAAATAACTGGACAGTAATAGTGTAGCATGCCTAAAGCCAGGATCAACTTTGGAAATTGCTTCTGTAAATCCTGAAACGATAAAACAGTAATGTTGTCATATGTCTATAGGCAGAAGGGTCCTGTACAATGATAACAATTTCTGATGTCAGCGTACAAGCTAATGTTGTTCTGTTTGCAGATAAATATTTAACGCAATATCAATGTGTGTCAATCCACAGTGCTAGTTATGGCAGTAATTTCTTCAAAATAAATATACATGTATTCTAAAAACAACTCCTTTATATCTAACAGAACCTTAACCTGAGAAAATCCAACTTAATTTAAGCTAATTATGGTCCTGAGCTACTAGGAGATGTATAAAAAGTTTATACCTCCCTCTAGTGGTTGAGAGCAGTATGAGCAATCATCTACAGGTAAGCGCTGTTCACTGAGGAAAAACAAATGGCTGAAATTCCACTGTATCTGTGTTATAATATTAATACTACAGTTACTGCAAGTGGCAGATAATGTCTAAAGGGCGATAATTGGTAGTAAAAACAGGATATTTAAAAAAGGTGCCTTAACATATTTTTACTGTCAAAATATCGTATAGACCAAAATTAAAGATTGTCACAACTTTTTAGCTCATTTTAGCAAAAACATAAAGTTATAAAGCTAAATTTAAATACACATCTTTATGTCAAATATATTTCAGCAGCAGTCAGGCCTTAAATGTGTAAGTTGCAATGAATGGATAGCATATTTAGATAATGGGACGGTGAATAAGGTCTGAAAATGCAACTATACTTCCATAATTATCTAAATCCCAAAACTACTACTTCATACTGAACTTCTTTAGACTTGTCCAAAATTTTAGCACACATTAAAATCTGTGTTTCAGCAGAAAATCTGGTGACACCAATAAGAATTTGTGCTCTTCATTTGGTTAGGAGTAAAGATATGAAACCTTCTCTCAAACATCTTTCTTCATCAGATATTTGCTTTCATCTTCTGACGAGTTAAATTCAGGGAACAGAAAGAAGCAGCAGAAAACAACTGCAAACTTCAGTAATCATATCCCCAACTTCCATCTCTAGATAATATTTCAAACAGCGACTGTTATCTCTAATGCCTTTTGAAGGGCTGATGAACCACTGATGAATTAGCGTCTTCTGAGGACTCACTGTTGTCATTCTTCTGGAATCCTGACTACAATCTTGCGGCTAACCAAGTTTCAATTATTTTTTACCCATTAGGTTTTGAGGTTGGAAACAGGAACAGAGAGGTATGGGGAGAGAGAACACAACAAAAAAACAAGCCTTAAAGTCAGTCACGAGCTCTGGGGTATATTTGGACTCAGAACACCACAGAACAAAACAAACGCTGAGGCATTATTAAGGGCAAGAGGAGTTGCATTTACTGGTTATGTAATGGAGCGAGATGATTCCTGATATCAGGTTTTGATGTTAGGTCGTAAAGCTAAGAAAAAAGAGACCACTGTTTGCAGTTCTGTAATGAAGACCAGGCTGTAGACACATTAGAAATGGCACAGAGAAAAAAGGAACTGACCCACTGTTGCAGTAGGCAAATAAATATTATGGTTCATGATCTGAAAACATTACATTTTTCAGTAACCAAGAAGCACTCAGCAAACTGCACTGAAATTGAAGGATCCATTTGCTGCTGACTTCAGGATAAAAATCAAATGTAAACCTGCTAAGAACTGCAGCTTTTCTTCAATTTATCTTAATCACTTTAAAACACATTTTCCTTTTTGAGCACTCCCTCACTTTTTTGATAATATTGTAGTGTTTTAGTGTAAAAAAAAAAAACAAAAAAAAAAAAACTGCAAACTCTTCATGCTTATTAAACTTTTCAAATTTTGTCAGAAAACTGAATGTATTTTATTTGGATTTTGTATAATAAACCAACAGAAAATCATGTATCAGTTATCTTACTTTTTTTGCACTACTTTTCATTGGACAAACATATGTTTAACATAACATATGTACATTATGTTCAAGTTTGTGGTTGCAATGTGTGAAAATGTGGAAAAGACAAACATTTACAAAGCACCATCTTAAGATTTAATATTAATTGTCACTGTTCAAAGTTAAAATGTCATGAAATAAGGTTAGAAGGCTACTACCACATTTTATAAGTACTTTCTGTTAAATGAGAAATTGTACTTAAATATCTAAGGTATATTTACAGGACCATCTTACAAAATCCAACAAATAAAAAAAAAACAACTGAAAGCAGTAAATCCTCAAATCTGAGCTGCTACGTCAACAAAGGAATTAGATCTCTCTTTGAAGAAACAATCAAAAATGATCATTTGCTACATTTTCCAAGTTTAAAAGTTTCTTATAGATGCAGAACTAATCACTCTTAACAAGTGTAGAGAACTCCAACATCACCGACTGACTCTGGAAAAAACAGATAGTGAGGTGATAATTACTCCCAACCAGAAAAAGTTTGTTTTGGAGAATGTTCCCTTGTCTGGCTGTTGGTGGTTGCTTCTGTGGCTCCAACCATAAGAGCCCAAAATAGCTCCCGTCTCTTTAAGGAGTAAAGGGGAGAATTTTTATCAGAAAGCTTCTGTGTTGAATCTGGTAGCAAAGCTGTGGCTAACAATATGAGCCAACTCAACAAAATGAAAAACAGAATGTACTAAGGGTTTTGGCCAAAATCCAGACAGTTGTACCCTTGCGACCTGAGCAGAACACGGTGCAAAATGTGAAGAAAGGCCCAATTAAAAACAACATAAAATTCAGAGCAAAGACAGACAGTTTTAGTGACAACTAGACAAGGCCCAGCATGAGATTCCCATAGTGGGATAACCTTCAGTATAAAAAACACTTTTTCATGTGAGTGTTGGGACATTAAAAACATTAGAACAATGTTAACAAGTTGTCAAAAAAGAGAGATTGTGAGATGGAATGGTTGCTGGTTTGAATGATCACCATGGAAGTGGTGATGTATTGGTATAGTTAATACTTCTGTTTGGAAATTAAATTGGCATCAACACTGTTTAATGAACGTACTTTAAACAAAAAATATAGTCTTTTGAACGCTTATCTGAGGCATCGCAGCAGCAAGCATGGAAAGCAATTCTGCTCAACCACAGCAAGTGTTGAGGAAAAACTCGTTACACCAAATGCTGGGTTATATTTTTCCTTAAGAGCTGAGATTTTATAAAAGAAACGTCACACTCATACCTTGTCAAAATAGTCATGTGTGAGCTTCACTTACTATGTAGATTCATGGTTGCCTGGACAGGTCATGTAGGGAACATAGGCGGCGATGGACTGAATCTGCCTCATAAACTCATCTCCAATTCGGGCATTGTCCTGGAGAAAGCAGAAGTGACTTATTTATCATGAAGGAATTTTTTTTTTTTTTTACTAATAATCTTCAGCAAATATTTATTATTAAAAGTAAGAGGGAAATATATTTTCCAGACAGCTTTAAAAGTACAGCAGGTTTAAGACAACCAGTTTTTGTCTTAAATTTCCTTAAGCTTAATGCGGCATTTAGAAGCACAGTGTGATTCATTCCTGCTGCTGTGGTTTTGTACCTGCAACGACCAGACAAAATCCCCTTTCTCTGGTTTTCTCTTCATAATATCAGTGAAGCCATGAATTTCACTTGGACATTCAAACATTAAAAAAACATCTTACTGAACTGGATTATAGTTATTAATTTCTAAAGAGGTCTGCCGATTCTATTTATCCATCTTTATATAGTAAAGAAAAACATTAGTAATGCAGAAAATCATTTAAGGGAAACTGATATTAGTATCTGAGACAAAGCTAGGTCCGCTCAATAACACAGCTGACAGCTGGGAGGATTTCAAATACGCAAAATATGTTATTCGGACTCGTGATTTGTGGTTTTAAATGGCACCATTTTTATTCGGTGAATACTTGGGTGACGCGACCCTACATCTCGTCTTTCATCCAAAGCTTAAGACATCTCACAGTAATGTGGCCGAATGTCTCGACCGCAGAGTCTAGGTGCCATGATTGTAAACAGTGGTTTCATTTGGGAAGAGGTTTGTAGAGGGAGGTGAAGCGGACTATCTCACCTAACACTGTAGATGTGTATCAGGAAAGTCCTTAGAGCAGAAAGTGTTGATGAAAGAAGTCTGCTGTCAGCAATCCTAGCTAAATTTAAACACAGATTTGATCACTTTTCACAACAAAGTCAGAATAAAGTACCTCATGCATATCGTAGGCAAAGTCCCCTGTAAAGAAGAAACACATATTAGGTCCATATTTCACCACATTTCTCGGGAAAGATTTAGCATTTTACTAAAATGGCGAAACGGTTTTTTGTGACAAACTGGTTCAATTAGCATTAAATTCATTAACGTTGTGAGGGTTACTATGAAGGACTGAGTTTAACCCTCTTGCGGTCTTAGCGCGACACTCATGAGGAGCGCAGCAGATGTCACAGTCGGACAGAGCGGAAGCAGAAGGACTGTGTCATCAGTCAGTTTCCGAAAACACACAAAAAATCTTGGAAAATGCACTAAGGATCAGAGCGATCCCACCGGATCACACACAGAGAAAAAAGCTTGTGGGATCCAAATGTCCCCATATCTTAAGACCGCGGGGAGGTTAAAGATGACATTTTAGAGACCTTAGGTGAAATGAAGTCTGTAAACATAAAACCTGCTTATTATTAAAAATATGATGTTAAAAGAAAAAGCAGAAAGCAAATAGTCTGGCTGTGGGCAACTCCAGTAGCTCAAAGTGATTTTTGAGTAAAAGCGGTAACCTTTCTTCCACTTTTCTCTCTGTTGAGCAAAGTATAATACTGTGTCCCTCCACTTAATTTATTATGCAGGAGTTTGATGGAGGAGTTTCTAAAATTTTGGAGGACAAATTCTTTTCCTACTGATTCCTTCACAATATAAGGCAAGCTAGATCTTGAGCTGGGCTTTGGAAAGGGTTAGCAAGCCTCACAAATCACATCTGCATCTGCAAGACATTTAGACATCGTGATTGCCTAAAATTGCAAATCTATTTCTCTACAATGTGAAAACCAGCAGCGGATGGCACCTATGACCTTCAAGCAACTACTGTTCTGCATTTGACTGACATTGTAAAAATCATGGTGTTTGGCTGGGTTCTATAATGAAAGCCAGCTTCAAGTCTAAAAAAATATATTTTTTATTTGCAGGAGATCTTAAGCTAGGCCAAAAATATCAACATCCATCTGAAGTCTGCAGAGATTGTACAACTCACTTACATTTTCAGAGGTGAAGAAATACATAGCAGGAGTCCATAGGGAATACAATCCATAAGCTTTAAAAGCCAAAGTTGATTATAAATATTATGCTTGCTAATTAAACTAATTACAAAGAAGCATTTCTATTTTAGTACAGGTTTCTTTTGGATGTAATCAGCCTTGCTTGAGGCAATTAGCACAATCTGTAAGCAGAGCCAGGTATCTGTGTTGATAAAACTAAATGAGCATTTAATTTCTCATTTAGTTTTATCAACTCCTAATCAAGAGAAGAATAAATAAATAAATGCAATCCGTGCAATTACCTATGTGCAGGATGACATCATACATGCCAAGCTGAGTCTCCTTTTGCAGTCGAGCCAGCGACTGGGGGTTCTCGTTGCCCAGATCACCATAGAGAGCAAACCTGGGACTGAAACTGGAGCTACTGTTGAGTGCGGTGAAGGAGAATATGTCACTCCAGCCTTCATCACTGCCACAATGGTAGACTAGAAAATAATAAGAGTAAAATTAAACTAAAATAATGCAAGCATGGGCTGCACAGTGGCGCAGTTGGTAGAGCTGTTGCCTTGCAGCAAGAAGGTTCTGTTCGATTCCCGACCCCGGTTTTTCTGCATGGAGTTTGCATGTTCTCCCTGTGCATGCGTGGGTTTTCTCCGGGTACTCCGGCTTCCTCCCACAGTCCAAAAGCATGACTGTCAGGTTAATTGGCCTCTCCAAATTGCCAGTAGGTGTGACTGTGTGTGTGTGTGCATGATTGTTTGTCCTGTCTGCCTCTGTGTTGCCCTGCAACAGACTGGCCACCTGTCCAGGGTGACCCCGCCTCTCGCCCGGAACGTTAGCTGGAGATAGGCACCAGCAACCCTCCCGACCCCAATAGCGACAAGGGTGTAAAGAAAATGGATGGATGGATAATGCAAGCACGCAGAAAATGCCAGTAAAATCCCAGCACTACCCACCATATGTAGCAGCTGGTTTGAGGCCTGTGAGGGTGACTCTGTGGATGAACATCTTCCGCTTCTCCTCTCCTGAGTCCACAAAAACAGTAGCATCTCCTTCGGCACTCATCTCGAAGAATCGACGCCCCTGAAGACCATATTCCACCTTGCTGTCTGTCTTATTAAATGTGGTCCAGGTCACCACCATGGAGCCCAGCACTCCTGCGAAAAAAAAAGGCAAGTTACAGGAAACGTTTTGGAGGCAGATATGAAAGAGAGCCTGTTATCACTTACTGATACATTTATAAATGTCAACAGACGATTATGAAAATGCTGACTACATAAGTGTGACGTTTTTGTTCTTGTGCCTGGTGAGACGTGAAGCACAAACTGGCAGCTGGCCATATCTAAAAAGAAGAGGAACAGTATTTTCAAGTCTTGCCACAAAGTCTCATTTAGACTTAGACTAGGTCATTTTAACAGATGAATATTGTTTCATCTAACCTGTTTTAAATTGTGGCTCCGACTGGAAGGTGAGCCTCTGAGTTAATCTAGAGTTTTTTGCTAGTTTTCTTTTATATGATTTTTTAACTCCATTCATCGTCCCATCAACTGACAGATTTCCATTTCACTGCTGGGAAAAATTGCATTCCCATAGCAAGATGCTGCCATCGCCACGTGACAATATGGGGATGTGCAAAGTTTCATCTTCACAGATATTTATTTACTAATTGGGTCTTCTTTTAAAAGCACTGCATTTTATTTAATAGTATGTGAATAAGGGGCTTAGATAACATGCAACACTTCAGATTTTCACTTGTGAAATAATTTGAAACTCATTTTTCTGCACCTAACAATGTTTTTCATTGTTGAAAAACAATGGCTATAAAATATGCTAAAGTTTGCAATAGTAGCAGGACATAGCATAAAAAGGTCAATAGTTGTGACTTTTACAATGTATAGCTACCATCTGCATCTGTAAACTACAAGAGAATGCACATGTACTGACAGAGACAGCATTTAGAGTTTAAAATTTATGATAAAAATGTAGCAATACTGAGATCAACTTGTTACAAAGCTACAAAAACATACCTGGTTTAGTCTTTATCCTTAATACCTTCACACAAAACATGTCCAAACATCCTGGAAGATTCTTGCCAGTAAACAGAATATGGTGTACTCATATGTAAATTTGACTTATAGGGAAGGGATAAAAACCTACCTGCATAGGAGAGATGCACCTGCTCTGGTTGGGTCCAAATAGGAGGAACACTAAGCACCAACAGGGGTGCAAAGCTTAACAAAACAGAGGCAGTTTGAACAGACAGCATTCTACCATTGGGTTGCCGTCTGATAAAGACAAACACAAAAATAAACAGTGGAGACATTTCAATCACATGATACCTTAAAGGTTGCCACACCTAAACTCACATGACATTCAACATTTGTCCCATAACTGACCTCAAAAGGAGCCGAGTAAGTCCAAAACAGCTAACCTTGTGGCTGTCAGCTCATATGTTGAAACTGCAGATCCAAAAAAAAAAAAAGTTTAGTCAGCAGAACATACAAAAACAAATGATGTGTACCTAAAATCATGGTCTTGTTTTTCGCTGTGCACTCTGGGAGAACGTGCTGTAAAAGCAAACTGAAGTGCATGTCAGGACCTGCCTGTGATCAATAAAGTGAGGTGGCAAAAACACTGTATGTGTGAGGGCTTATGAAGGTTAGTTTTAATCACAACCACTGGTAAGCACCTGCAAACATAAACTGCGAGGTGAATACTTCAGTAAACCTACTGATTGTCCTGGAGAAATTTACTTAATACTTATGCAATAGTATTAAGTAAATAGTCGCTAGAGGGTGTACAATCCCACAGATGGTGCTTTGATTTATTCATGCTTTTTGCTGGGCGGTATCTATGTAGCGCTTGCAAACTGGCAGATTAAAAGAGAATTATTAACATTATCGACACTAAGGCAAGCAAACACGGTGAGTACAGCTGCTAAGTATTACAGGGCTTTTTTTAGCTGTGGCAATTGTGACCTAAACAAATTGAATGTATTCACAGATGTTTTGTAAAGTCAGCTGTTAGCAAACTGTATTTTTGGCTGCTGCGAGTTTACGACTACGTTGTAACCCTGCGTACTGTAAAGAGCTGTTTGTTTCGTTTCTGTTCAGCACTTACTATTTCACAAAACATAGTAAAATGGCAGTCCTTAAGTCCCCAAAGTCTTCGGCTTGAGCTACGTTGATAAGTTTAAATGTTTAAACTTCAAACTCAAACGCAACCTTCCGCTGTTTAGACCTATGGGTATTTACAGACGTATTTGGAAGCTAACTTCCAAATACGTCACAGCAGGAAAACCGGCAAGACCCAAGGATTTATGGGAAATTGAGTCCTTTTAAGTGCCGACTAATAAAAAGATAAAATAATTTATTGTATTGTATTCATTGTTACAGGGGTGAAAGTAGTTTTAAATTCTTGGGGGTACTATGACCAAAAAAAACAAAGCACGAACAGTTCAGAAACAACATGAAATGGGAAAAAAAGTTATTTATTAACTGATTAAGTTGTGTTTTAGATTGTTCTTGAAAAACTCAGTCACGGCTGATTAGTGGGTGCACTCACGGCTGCACAGTGAACCCATTGATTTTTTACAGCAGACAGCCGCTCCAATCTCTTGCAGGTACTGCGTACCCCCACTAAATATTTTACGGGTACGGAGTACCCCACTGTACCCCCTTACTTTCACCCCTGTATATAATTTTTACCACTTAAAGCATTTTTTTATAAGATTCTTTTTCCACAGATATAACTTTTTTTTTAATTAGTAGAAGTCCAGTACTAGAAACTATTTTATCCTTATGGACACAAGTCTGGTTTAAAAAAAAAACATAAAACAAAAAAAATGGCAGACCATGCAGGGGTTAAAGTGTAGAAATATGAATATTTATTAACAAAAACAACAATGGATTGTGGATATCAGTATCAGTGGTGTAATGCAAATGCTTGGATGTGTTGTATGAATGCATATGGAAGTGTTGAAGTGCCAAAACAAAGACAAACTCAAATGTGCAAAAAGGAGGGGAGCTGAGGCCTGGCAACAAAACACCACAAGCGTCAAGTGGCAGAGTGGACACTGAAGGCGACCCAGAAGACGGAGACAGCCAGGTTCAAATACTCCTCCCAGTCAACCTGATCAGCAGCACCTGTAAAGGGGAGGAGCACAAAGACAGACAACAAGACACCTGCAGCCCAGCCAACAAGGCCCAGGGCCGTAACACATACCTGTGTCATATAATTTTGTTTTCTCTACACAGATTTGATGGACTCCAGCAGTAAAGACAGGCGAGATCGCAATCCTAACCATGTCCTCCATTATGATGAAGCACAGTACACAGTAAGCTATGCTCGCAGGAGAAACTCTGAAGAGGTCAGCTGAATCAAATGATGCATGAACCTATTTGTGATTGCTTGGACTTTTTGGGTAATTAATCAGAGCCCCTAATATTCTCACATATTTCTTATCACAGGCGGATTATGATAAACATGAGGATTTCAACAGAAAGAGGTGTGCTTCCTTAGGATTGTTGGATTGTACTTCTTGTCCAGGTTCTCTGACTATTTTCCCTTTACCAGGCATCCAGTTAGCAGGTCTGGTAACAGTGCGGGCAGAGTGAAGCGGGTGGTGTCGTGTAAAAGGAAGACCCATCACCTGACTGTAGCTCGAAGAAAGCAGCTCGGACCCGGGAGAGGTTTTGATGCAGCAAACAAGGAAAACGATATGAAATGCCCACAAGCCACACAACGAGAAACATACTTTAATGAGCCATCAGACATCTCAACAAATGCCAATAATAATTACAAAACCAGTGGAACTGGTTCTGAACAGTCTGACTACTATACACTCACTGAGGTAACTGTCACTGACCACACATTCTTGTACCGTGCTTGGTTTTGTGTGGCACTGTCTGAACTATAGTTTGTTTTCTCAGCTCAGAAAGGATCACAGCACAATGTCTGATGTTTTGTTTGGAAGAAATCTGAGACTCAAGGTGGCTTTAACATTGTGGAGGAGAAATGTTGGGGAACTGCTGACATATTTTCTAAAGTATGTACTGAAGTTTTGTTTTCAGTCCTGCAGAATTTCAGCATACACTTACATCATTTTCTTTCTACAGAATCCAGGACACTGGTGTGATTGTTGATTTTCTGCCAATTATTTGCAAGTGGTACGCTTTGCTTTATACAGAAATCTTCAAAACGCTGACGAGAACATTAAATTCAGACTATGTTCTTGTTGTTCCGCAGCATTGATGAGGACTCGCCCAGGATTAACATTGGCTGTTGTGTTGACCTTTTTCCTTTGGTTAGAAAAGTCCTCAGTACTCCCTATGAAGAGTGAGTGATTCTGTTGCTTAGTTTTATAATATCGAAAGACTAAAATATATATTTAAAAAATTTGTATTACAGCAGGGATCATACAGGAACTGGACTTATTCGAGATTGATTTGTTTCCTTGTAGGTATCGGATTGTTGGTTTTAAATGGATATGTTCCGTTTTAAAGAACTGGTGGGAAGAACTACAAACAAGTGGTTACAATGGATCAACTCAACCTCTGCTGGATGAGTAAATATTGCTTTGATGATCTTTGCCATATTCAAATAATGACCCTGAAATGCAAAACACAGAATATTATTTAAAGAAACAACAGTTAAACAAAAAAATATATAATGATGAACTTCAATTACTAGAGGAAATAATGACTGGATCATTTACTGGGATAAGATATGATCATGTGATCGAATGCCTTAATGTTTATCACCCTTTTAGAAGGAAAGGCAAAGGTGGATTGTAGAGGTTCACTCAATAAATACCTGAGATTAGGAATGGGTTGATTTCAGAATGGACATAATTTTCCAACACGGTTATATTCATTTTAACAAAATGCTGCAGAATGTATCGGAGTGTTTTCTTTGTGGAAATATTTCCTGTTTATGAGAATAATATGAATATGGACATAAAGGTCATTTCTCATTTTTAGGCGATTTGACTTTATACCTTCAAACTTATAATTTATATTTATTTCAACAATAATTTCACACTATTTATATGTGTGAAATTAGTGGTTGCAGGTTAATAGACCACCTAAAAAATTTCTCTCTTCTTTTCCTTCATAGAAATTTTCAGGTTTTTAACCAACAACTTTGGGAATTATGGCAACAGGAACCTCTTTTAAAATCTACTACAGGTCAGGCAGAAGACATGGCCAAAGTAAGGATACATGTATTTTAATGGATCTCATTTCAGAAATATTTGTTATTCAGCAATTATATTTCCATCATTTTCCTTCCTCAGGTTGTTGAGTCTTATCTCTTTCAACTTCGTTGACACCCAGGAGGATCAAAATAACTTCATGAAGTAATGAGAAGAAACCCATTAGCTTTTATTCTCTTAAATTAAAATCTTTTCAGTTGCATTGCAGATTTGCTGCATGTATCACTAAGATTTCAGAGCAACAGTGAAGGTACACTAAGGTACAAAATCATTCTGAAAGTAGGCAAATGTTGATTGGTTCTGTTTAAGTGCCACGGTGAAAAGAATAAAAATGACTTTGAATTTTACATTTATGTTTTGTCCTGTTTTTCTTAGACATAACTTATTTTTGGAGTTTCTTAAAACACAGATCTAAAATAGATTTTCTTATTGAGAGACTGGAGCAATGATTCTTACTTATGCAAGCACTGTGCTGTAACATAACCAAACATGGAACTCGACTCGTTTCAACAATTGTTGGGAGGAATTGATGAGTTTTATCCATCTTAATTGATGTAACGCTTAATGCTCAGTTAATTTTATACATATTTCTTCAGCAACCATGTAATGCCAGTGCAAAGGGGGACAGAAATCAGCTGTAACTAAGACAAACAGTGACATATCTTGGATCATAGGTTGGAAAATAAACTCCAGTTCCTAGATTCAAATAACATTTTAAATTACCTGTCTTTTCTGTAAAACATTCTTCAATGCCATTACTTTGCCAGGTGCACCACAGAGTAATTCTGAACACGCAGCACTTCTAAAAGTTCAGCTAATCACATTGAGAGTTGGATAGGCCATTGTTAGACAGCTCTCAGAAATTGGATAATCTTAGAAGGAATGCTGAAACATTCTCTCTTTTGCTTGGCTCATTAAACTTTTCTAACATGGACTTTTTTTGACCATGTTTGTGCCAAATTATATATTTGTTGAAATGTGACTGATCCCAGTTTAGTTAGAAAAACTTTGAGATTCTTCCCCAATAGTGTTATAAACCTCATCTGGACTTCAGCCCCATGTGCAATGCTGAAGTGATTGAATTCATGCAATGATATGTGGGTTTATCACACATAGATAAGTGCAGGGGTGGTGTCTGTTTTGTGATGTGAACCAGAGACCAAAGTCCAGATACAAGTGGGCAGGGGAGAACGATATTTACCGGACTCCCAATCTGAACTCTGCAATCATGTTTGCACTCAGATGTAAGAATATTTGGGATTAACATGTCTTCGCTGCATTCCTTAATTATAAGAAAGCGTTCCTATTTTTAGACAGTTCAAGTAGAGTTTCATTTGAGAATCCTGGAAGAGGTTTCTAAATCTTTTAACTGGATAAGACGACAAGCTTAACCTATTTGTCAAAGAGTGAAGGATGAAGTGGAGATGCTGGCTGCTGGCAGTGGCTACAATGCTGCTCCTTTGTGCAGCTGGAGCTAACATGGAAAACCTCCAAGCTGAGAATCTCAATCTTCTTCCCATGGATGAACACCACAAGGTCTTGAACCGCGGGATGAAAGGTATTTATTTGTTTAGGTTTTCACTATCATTTTGACTTCTCCTATTGTTATTTGTCTTAAGAAGCTAAAGATCTGGATAATTTTACCAATTCTTAGTATAAAGTTGAAGATTTGGCAGAACAACCACACAAGTAGGACTGTTTCCCATAGATGAATCAACTTTATCACAAATTATCTGTGTTATTGTTGTGGAGGATGGTCAAATTCCAGGTTGCAAATGAAATCATTTAGTGACTTATTGGTGATAAGTGTTCTTTTAATTGTACATCTTAGATGAGATGACTTACCAAACAGTTGGTTTTGAGAAAAATGATGGCTTTTTGAAATTTGCCTGTTTATCTTAAATAAAATGACTAATTTGGCAAACTCTTACAAAGTAGGATATTTACATGCTATAAATTTTAAAGTTAGGTTATTATAAAATGAATTGGCAAAAAAAAAAAGCAACTGAGAAAATGCAACTGTGTTGGGAGGAAACAGAAGAAATGTAATATGAAGATTTTAGAGCTAAAAATATTCAACTTAAATCATACAAAGTAAAACAGAAATAAATCTAAAAGATAAACATGCTAATATATAACACAAATACAGTACAGTCTTATAGATATAAATAAAACTTGCTTAAGATAAATAAAAGTATTTACTTTTGAAACCCAATTTCTCCTTATATTTTTGCAACTGCACAACTTTGTGCTGATTTACCACTTAAAATCCTATTAAATACATTGAAATTTGAGGTGTTAAGGAGAGAAATGTAAAAAGCTTTTAGGGCTATTGACTCAGTTGCTATTTTCTCACTTATTTCTCCACAGTGTTGCCCAGAGACTGCCATGAAATGCTCATGGCCTCTTCAGGAACAGCCAGAGATGGGGTCTACCTGATCAAACCACATAACTCCCCAGTTGTGGCCTACTGTGCCATGCAGGACGGAGGCTGGACCGTGGTTCAGCATATCACTGTCAACAGCAGTGTGGATTTTGATCGCACCTGGGATGAGTACAAGAACGGCTTTGGAGATGTCACGGGAGATCACTGGCTTGGGAACGAGTACCTCTATGAGCTCACTCGAGGCCCTGCCCGCTATAAACTGGGAGTGAAGCTCGTAGACAGAGATGCTGTCACCAAGACGGGAGAGTATGATCCCTTTCAAGTCGAGGATGAATCAACAGGCTACAGGTTGAGGCTGGGGTTATTCCAGGGATCAGCTGTGGATGCTCTGACCCTAGACACAGAAAATTACCTTCACGACAACCAGAAGTTTACGACTAAAGACAGAGACAATGATAACTATTTCCAAAACTGTGCCAAGCTGGAGTTTCAAGGTGTGCCAGGAGGTGGTTGGTGGTATGATGCTTGTGCTGGTGCAAATTTGAATCGCAGGAATGTCATTTACTGGCAAAAGGACTGCAACAAGGAGAAACTGTGCAAGTACGCATGGATGATGGTGAGACCTTCAGAAACAGTTAAAGTGATTCACAGTGCACACTGCAAGAACGATGAGCTCTAAAGACATTCTCAGAATTTGCATCAAATTTGAGTCCATAAGTAACAACACAGATGGTGACAAATGTGTCTTTGTTGATAATAGGCACTCACATGAATATTTATTTTCTCACATTTTATTAAGAAATATCGTTAACAACAACAAAATACTGTAAGGAACCAGAATATTTTTTTTTCACAAACTTGAAGCACAGTAAAAATAAAAAATAAAAAGGACAAACGTCTGTACATTGTAGGCTTAACATTTTTCTCCAGTTCACATCCATATGTATTGCCAGAGCAAAGGATATCAGTAATTCCCAAAATTGTAGAAAATTAATTGTGTAAGATAATAGCTTATACTTTAAGAAAATAAACTCAGTGAAAAAAAAATCCACAGTATGTTACAGGTTGGCCAGAAATGCAGGAAATATATGATTTAGCAGCATTTTGAATAAAAAGTTGTTTTTGGATGCCAGTGAAAAACCTAATCCTGAGGATGACAGCAATAAAAGTTGGTATTCCCCAACCTCCCTCCTACTGTAAACATTGACAATAAAAGCAAGTCATTTAGATTGATCTACAAGTTTGTCTTAAAAAGCATCCTCAGTATGACAAGTGGAGCCGAATTTATATTTAATTGTCTGACAAAGCACAGAGACAAGCATGTAAAAGCCTGTAATTATCATCAAATACAGATATTAAATGTTCAAACAATAGAACATGTAAAACATTAGCCCTTCAAAATTAAATCTAGCTAGCAACACAATATTGTTAAAAAGTTATCGGATTTTAGGTTGCCAAATTGCGTCTAGCTGCTAATATGTAACAAAATGCACAGCATGCCTTGATTATGAATCTGATGGGAAATGTGATTTTATTTTTAAACTTATTTACAATGTCACATTTACAGTTTCTCTGAAGTAGTTAAACCTTTCAAACTTTTTCACAATTTGTCACATTACAACAGAAAAAAACTGTTTTTTGTGAGATTTTATATGACAAGAAGTGCACATAATTGATAATTGTGTCTTGGATTGGATAAGGTTTGATACCTGGTTCTTAACTGGTTATTTATATATATATCCTTACTCAGGTATGCATCTATACTCACTGTGTTTTACTGTTTTACTCTGATACTCAGAAAATATCCAGTGCGTCCAACTGTTATCAAATATCACTTTATTAGTAAATTTGTGTAATTTAATCTCAATATTAGCAGAGATGTTCTGAGAAAACCTAGGAGGTTTGTATGATAGCACTGGGGAAGAAATATTGCTAACAGAAAGCCGTAAGAACATTTCCAGTTTGCCACCAGCCAAGTAGGTTGCAGCAGACCATTGTGGAGAAAAACTAACACCACACATCATCCTGAACACATCGTTCCCATGGAGAAACGTGGTCATAGCAGCACTATACTATGGGGATTAATTATGTTTTTTGGAAGTCGAATGAAGCTAAATATAAGTCAATCCCAGAAGTAAACCTATCAGAGACTGCAAAAAAAAAAGAGAAACTTGCTTGGAGCAGAGGTTTATCTTCTGGGTAAACGATGACCTGAAACATGCAACCAGAGTTACAGTTGAACTGTTTAGATCACTGTTTCTCAACCCTGGTCCTCACCGCCCCCCTGTCCTGCATGTTTTAGGTATTTCCCTTCTGCCACACACCTGAATTGTATCTCTGGGTGATTAACAGGCTTCTGCAGAACTTGATGGTCATGCAATCACTTGAATCAGCTGTTCTGGAATAGAGGCACATCTAAAACATGCAGAGCAGGGGGGCACTGAGGACCAGGGTTGAGAAACACGATAGCAGCAAATGGTGAAAAACAAATGCATGCTGCAATTTAGATTTTTTTTTATTTATTGTTAAAACATTGTCTTTCCACCTTACCATTGAAAATTGCTTTGTGTCACCTTCCTACAAAACATCCCAGTAGAAAACAATGGAGTTTTCAGTTAAATGACAAAATGCGAAAAAGTTTGATGTTTGTATATAGTCATTCTTTTTGAAGGATTTTAGCAGCAGTTACTCTTCATGACACCAGATGAATTGATTAACACTAACATGTAGAGTCCAAGTTTACAAAGCCAAGATAGTTGGTAAGATCCCATACCTTACAAAAAAAGTCATTCATGTGAGCTTGGAGTTAACTGCAGGGTTCTGTCCATACCAGTACAGTTTCTCCTCAATCCTTTTCTTTTTCCACTGGCAGAACAGCAGCATGCGGAATGTCTTTTGAAAGTTCTTGTTGCACAGGGCATAGCACATGGGGTTAACGGTGCTGTTGACATAGCACAGCCAGTAGCCCAGGTGCCAGAGGGAGAGTGGGATACAGTCTGAGCAGAAGGTGGAAATCAACACCATGATGTTGTAAGGGGTCCATGTAAGGATGAATGCCAGTAAGATAGCACTGAGAGTCTGAGCTGCCTTCCTTTCTTTGATCAGCACCATCCTTTTTCTCTTGGTGATCTGGCTTTTCAGAGATGTATCTGTAGGCTTGGACACTGAGGAGGTCGAGGGAACGCTCATAGATTCAGCCGAGGAGAACGTTGAGGACACCAACTTGGTGTTTCCGTTTTTGCTCTGGTGTTCCACGTGAGCATCTTTGGGGACAGGTTTAAACTTGTAGGACACACATTTGCTACTCTTCTGAGAGCTGCTTTTGGGACGTGCCTGGAAGAAGCTGTCGTCATCAAAACTGCTGAGCTGCTCACTCTCACTGCCCACAATGATTCTGTTTGCTTCGCAAGCCTGATTCCTGACTGAGGGCTTGTGCCCCACCGGAGACATTGGCCTGTCCTCATCCTCAGAGGAGGCATAGCTATTGAAGGTGGTCAACTGACCGGCTTTGGACCACTCATCACTAGTGGATCCAGTGGATTTGGCATGGCTCCTGCTGGAAGATGACCAGGAAGCTTGGTTCTGATCATGTGAAGTTGATCTTAGTTTGCAACTAAAACATGATCTTATGATGGTCTTCTGAGGCTGTGCCTCACCAGAGTCCAATTGATAGTTAACCCCCTGAAGTTCCGCCAGATCTTTTGTCCTCTTCTCTGTCTCCTTATAGATCCGACAGTAGAGGATTGTCATAACCGACACAGGAATATAAAAGGCCGCAATTGCTGTCCCGAATGTTATAACGGGCTCAGAGAAAAACTGAATTTGGCATTGCCTTTCAGGAACAGTTCTTTTCCCAACAAAATATTGCCAACAAAGAATAGGTGGGGCCCACAAAATCAGAGACACCAACCAAGCTAAACCTATCATAATTCCAGCTCGTCTAGGAGTCCGTTTGGCCCTGTAAGTCAGAGGCCGAGTGATGGAGAAATATCTGTCAAAACTGATCACAAGCAAGTTCATGACAGAGGCATTACTGGCTACGTAGTCCAATGCTAACCACAGATCACAGGCCAGGTCCCCTAAAGCCCAGTAGCCCATCAGGATGTAAGAGGTGTACAAATTCATGGAAAAAACCCCTATGATGAGGTCTGCTGCTGCCAGACTCAGTAGGTAGTAATTGTTCACTGTCTTCAGTTGACTATTGACTTTAAAGGAGACCATTACAAGAACATTGCCCACAATGGTGATGAGGCTGACAATGGCAGACACAGTCGCAATGGTGATCACCTCCCAAAGACTGTGAGTGACCAGGTGGACGTCTTTTGTAGTGTTATTTCTGGTGAAGTTAACTAGGTTTTCTCCTTCCATGGTCTTCTGGATATTACAGGCGTCCATCCATCATAAGCATGTTTGGATCTTCCACGTGAGGCAAAAGCATCTGAAATAAAGAAAAAAAAAGAAATGTAACATCTCTGCCTCCCAAAGTATACATTAGTTTAATATTGTATCAAATTGTAAAACTTCATATGCTAAGAAAAGGACAAGTTATATGTTCTACCCATTACTAAAAATATGTTTGAATTTACTTGGCATTGTTTCTATTGCTATTTCACAGGAGTTTCAAATATCTGTAGGGAGGTATAATGATTTGAATTGCACAGAGGTATAGACTTGGCTGATTCTGAGATAGTGACATTGAGATATACATTTTTAGCTTGATCAGTGCTAAACAAACTCAAACATTTTATCTTTTTCTAATGGCTGCATGTACTATTCATGAGCACTACCAGGTTGCGTAGTAACAACTCTTCATTGTGACTTGTGATGCACAAGAAAATGAGGACACAAAGTTAGCTATCTTCAAGGTATGTTGGAGATTCATTCAGACTTCTAAAGTGAGCAATGGTCTCAGTAACAGCGGGTGATTGCTGAGAAAATGACAAGTTGCTCTGTTTCCTCCTGGTGTGTTTTTCAGCTTCTGACAGTCTGAAAATATTCAAGGATCGTGTTTCCAACCTTCTAGAAATCTCAAAAGTTAAGACTGGGTTCTGCATGCACAGACGCTACTCTCTTCAGAAATACTATCAGTGGCAACCATACCAATAACCATTCTGATGTTCAGCAGACTCAAAATTTAACACCACAGAAGCTCAAAATGCTTTTTGACTGATCTAAAAATGTATTGTGTGGATATTATTATTGCTTTAAGCTGTTTTAGGAACAGATATTTCACTATTGTAAGAGAGCCTGAGTCTCTCTCTGTTGCCCTCTACTGGTGAAGCATAGGGAAAGGCTTTTTCTGAGAAGGTTTTTCCACAAGTGCTTCAGATACCAGAGTCTGTGGGGTTTGCAGTAGAAATGTAAAGGACTGTATGAGAATCACCATGGAGCTTCATACTTATGTGGCTAAATACTATGAATGGCTCAATCTTTCAAATGATGAAGTCATTAAACATGCTGAAAAATGCCCTTTCCCAAAGTGGCTTCTTAAATGGTTATAACATGTCAAAAGAGTCAGTTAAAAAGTTATTTAAAGTCTGAACTCAACACAAAGGCATTTGACTTTGATTAACTTTGTTATGAACAAGTATCAAGAAATTTGTCTCCTAAGAGAGAGAGACAGACAGACAGACAGACAGACAGACAGACAGACAGACAGACAGACAGACAGACAGACAGACAGACAGACAGACAGACAGACAGATAGATAGATAGATAGATAGATAGATAGATAGATAGATAGATAGATAGATAGATAGATAGATAGATAGATAGATAGATAGATAGATAGATAGATAGATAGATAGATAGATAGATAGATAGATAGATAGATAGATAGATAGATAGATAGATAGATAGATAGATAGATAGATAGATAGATAGATAGATAGATTTCATCACCATTTTTGGGTGGAAAAACTTTATCACATGACGCCTTTTACTATTTCTTACCAGTAGAGGGCAGCAGAGACCCTCTAACAAAACCTCAAGCACATGAATGTGAAGTCTGACGTTTTCTTGCAATAGTGAGCCATTTATGCCTACCTATATAAATCTTTTGGAGACAAGCCAGCTAGATAGCATATGGTTCTAAGTTTCCACATTAAATTTAATTATGTAAAATCAAATTATAGTGCCATGCAATATTGTTGTGATTGTGAAGGTTGTTACAGGTTTTAAAGCAGCATCACCTTCCTAGCAAATGTAAAAAATCGAATGGGAATAAAAACAGAGTGCAACAACGTGCTTAACTGGGCCATAATGCCACTTAAGTTAATGAACTGTTATATGTATCTGCCTTTTCCAAGCATGTTTTCCACTCCCTCACAAAAATCTCCAGCCAACTGGTCAGATGGAGTCATGATTTTGAGCCGTGTCTCTCAATCTTCCTAAAATGAGAAATTTCCATTTGCCATATTCCAACTCAGCCTCTGTAAGTTGTGTGTGACCTTCCCAGTTCCAAAATGGTTGAAAATGAACCGTGCACCAGTTGTTGAAGGCTCCCTGAGGCTCTCAATGTGGATGAACAATGAGCCCAAGATTGATAGAAAAAATTGTAAAAAGAAAAAAAAAGAAAAGAAAAACAACACAAAACTCTGTGTGGGTTGAAGCAATTGCATTTTCAGCCGGTCAGTCACTCAGAGTACTGACACACATGTAGGCACTGATAGCTTCTCACATTATTCCCTTAGCGGTCAAATAGCACCACGCTGGAGAAATTGGCTGTGTAAAAACAGACATTCATTTCCTTGTTGACCAACACTGCCCTCTTCCATTTCAAACCGACCTGCCTTGTTTGGGGGTTTTAATCAAAATGCTACAATAGGAAATTGTATATTAGGACAGTTAAATGCTCTCTGGGGTACTAAACAGAATAGGTTTCTGAAAATAACACAGGCTGTCATAGTCTGGTATTTGTTGCAAGAAGGAAACATTTGTATGCGAAGCAGTGCCTATCAAAAATATTTATGCGAAATCTTTCACATGTGGTCGCACAACCACAAATCTCAGTGTGTTTTATTGGGATTTTCAATGATAGATCAATGGAACCTAGCCTAGCCCTTAACTGCAAAGTGCAATCAAAATGATGCATGTTTTACAACTAAGAGTATGACATACATGTGGATTCAGTAGCTCGACATTCTAACATGAAATACAACATAATCGAATTGCCTAGCTTATCCAAAAGGCCCATAAAGCTGCAGAGTTTTGCAAGTGGAAGACTCTATTAACAGGCCAAGTGTTAAGTTTGATTCACATACCCACCGTCTATATAGTAGCAGCAAGACAAAAAATATTGCTACATAAAAGCCAGTATAGTTTGTCATAAACTACATTGGGGAAGTGGTAAAAGAAGCTAATCTTGACAGATGAGAGCAAATAGATTTTTTTAGCCCACATGCAAAACGGAAAATGTAACTTACACTGCACATTCTCTTGAGCACATCATCCTCACTGTGGACGATTCTGGTGGTAACAACTTGCAACATGAATGCTTTTCTACAGCAAGGACAGGGAAGCTGCTTTGAGTTGATGGAACTTTTTTATAAGACATTTCACACTTGAAACTGTAATTGCAGTGTAAGGGGGTTTGTATAAAATGTTAAATTGATCAAATAGAGATGCATGAGGAAGGAAAATTTGTCTTAACAGTCCAATTTAAGAGCCCAAAGCAATGGTTGTAATCAAAATCTATTACTTGAGAAATACCTGCTTTCAAAAGCCTTTCTTTAACAGTGCAAGGTCAGCATTCCATCAGCCATCCAAGAGGCACACAAATAACATTCCAGTATTGTGACGTGCTGTGTGCACAAGTTTTCCTCGTGAAATGAGCTCAAAAAATGCACAATGAGTGTTACATTTTATTATTCTTTGTCAGATCTGGTTTTTATTAGAAATCTCTCAAACTGTGAGTGACAAAGATCTTAAATGGCTCATTCTAAATTGATGTTGCACACAAATATAAGAAATAATTGTGTAACCAAGAAACAAAAAGAGAGAAGAAAATGATCCAACCGTTTTATCTTTCTAAACCAGCACCACGGACAGCACCATGAGTTTATCAGTGAGGGCAAACCTAAGTCTGAAAAGTATTTACTGGGTCAGGAAGGTGTGAGGATTATATTCAGCTGAGTAACCTGTGACCTTAAAGCCTTGGAAGGTATGTGAATGGCTAAAAAGCTAAAATAATAACATAAAAAATGAAATAATTTCAACTTACAACAGTAATATTACCCCTCCCTTTTCTCTTACCAAAAGTAATCCTCTGGTTTTGGAGACACTGGTCTCACCTGGCTGAGACCACTGAATCAAAAATGCCAGGGACAATTTTACAGATATGATTACAGCAAAGGGTTGGGCGATTCCTCTGTTGCTCCAGTGTGGACTTTCTTTTACTCCATTTTTGTTCCTGAAAGATGATCTATCAGTGTGAGAAATAAAATTTAAGGAATGACATGAAGCTCCAAATAAAGCACAATACATTTCATTTAATTTGTATTGTTTCAACAGAACCTAGTGCCATTGAATTGCAGTATTACTGTTAAAGAGGCATAGCACAGACGGATTTTATAGCTTAACTAGAAAGACCTGTTCAAACTTTTCCACCAGCCACAACGCAGGAAACACGTGGAAGAAGGTGATCTTGTCCGGTGAGACAGAAACTGACTATGCACATCACAGTTAACACACCATAAAGAATGAACATGAGAATGGCCACATTATGCTGTGAGAATGATTCACTTCAGCCAGGACAAAGAATTGGTCAGAGTTGATTGGAAGGTGGAGCAAAATAGAGAGCAATCCCTGAAAAAACCTGTTTAGCAATACGTGCAATGGAGGTAGAGGTTCCATACAATAAACATACACTCTGAGCAACAAAATGTAGTTTTGAACATTAATTACCGAATTATTAATGACTACTAGCTCACTTAATAGATTTAGAAGAACCACCACATTGTCAAACTTTTTTTCATAAAGTAACAAAAAAATTGTAATGATAATGCTGCTTGTTGAAAGAAAAAAGTATCCAAGCTCACTTGTATTTCTGAAAGTTTGTGTCATCAAATATTTAAAAATAGTTTTTACAAAAAATGTTTTTCATATATTCCTTTACAGTTTGAATGCATTTAATTAAGATATACACTCTCCCCTCAACTTGTAGCAGTCATAATAATTTCTCTGATCATTGAGTTCAAAAAAATAACTAATCCCACTGATTTTAAATGATTTACAAATAGAACAAAGTTAAGTTAGGTCGGCCATATCCTTTTTCCATTTGAGGTAACTTGTTTTGGAAAACTGGTGTTCTTAGACGCATCAATGTGGTTTGAGTGAGCAAAAACAAAAGAGGCAAAATTAGGTAAAAAAAAAAAAGTCAAAATGTGCCAAAAAAAATTACACAAATAGACTTGTTTTAAAAACCGTAAAATTGTCATGAAATATATTTGAGTCGTTGGTTGTGTCATCACAAATTGGGAAAACTTTCAAGTGATGCAAGTATTTTCTTCTGTAAGCCATGACAATACATCTAGAAAATCTAGCATACGCAGGACTTTAAAGGTATGCGAAAGATCGTAGTAGCATAGAGAAAGCTGTGCAAAGTTTTGTTTACGAGCAATTTCACAGTTAAAGTACTTGAACTTTTCAGAACATAAACAGGACAGCATAAACAGTGATTATGTTAAATGAAATGTAAAACCGGATTGTTATGAATGTTTCCCAACACACACACATGGACACGCACACTCATGAACAGAATACACAAATGGAAAAGCTCTTGAGGTCAAGAGGTGGAACAAGTCAAGTTCACTAATAGCCTCTAAACCAAGACTGAAAGCACTTTAATGGTACGTCTGGAACCCAGAGTACGGACATCTTGATAAATCGTATATATAGTGTGTTGTGACCCGCTTTTGGGCATTGCTTGGATACTGTTTGGTATCACATGTGACAAATTACTGGGGGGAAGGATTCTAACCTTGCGTGGGCAGGAAGAAAAAAAACTGCAACAGTACTGCCGATAAATTTTCCATGCTCGTATTTAGGATGTTCTTGCATAACCGGATTTTAAACTAGTTGAAATGCATTTTTCTACTAAAGACAATGTTTTAAACCTGTTGGAATATTGTGCAAGAAAATCTCATTGCCCCGGCCAAGAAATCCGAATCTCCCTTATTATATATACATCCTAAGAGTATCAGATGTCCTTCTGAAATACTGTGCTAGCTCGCTATGCATAAGTAATGGACATTGATCCGTTAGTTAACAGTGTCCTGCTTTTGAGTGAAGACAGGTTGTGTAGCAGAAATCCACGCTGAGTCTTCATGCTAGGGCGCTGAAGGCTGGCTTGAGGTCCTTTGGCACCTGGCCATCACTGCTTCTGTCCCGCAGCTCTGCATGATGGCCCTCACCACGCGCTGCTCCTAGTCATCCGTAACCTTTCTGTACATCCCTGCTTTGGTTGTAGCACAGCAGCTCAAGCAGGCCAACATCGTGTGTAGCTTGCAGACTAAAGATGGAAGTGGACGACGACAGAGCAGTGAGTCAAAGCAAAGGAGCCAAAGGATGTCGTGTGTGTCTGCGCAGTGATTATGGATGGTTTTCAAATCAGCCCACAGCTCCTTGGCACACTGGTTGGTGTTTACTGCAGTCAGCCCACTGACCCATGATTAACATCCTAGCATATGTAGCTTTCTGGAAAAATATATTCCTTGAATCAGTTTTGGTTTGGGTTCAGTCTTTCACTGAAGCAGAAGAGAAAGAGGATTATAGGCATTAAAAGCTCCTGAAATATTACTGCTGATAGCAAAGAACTGAATGATGGTCTCACCTTGTTCCTGCACTGTCCTAAAATGCCTCAAGCTTCTTCGCAAAAACAAAAAAAAAACGTAATTAGTTGACTTAGGATTTTATTTTACCAATTGTTCAAACTTTAACTGTTAGAAAATGTTTTCAGCAATGTAAGCTGTGTTACATCAGAGCGGCAATATAATGAACTATACAGTTTGCATAATGGCCGAAAGGGGAAGTGAGGCTGTGTGCCTCTCTTTACCAGAAGAGGGTTATGTAGAGTTATTATGGTTTGATTAGTGATTAACTTAAAAAATAAATGGAAAAAGTGGGTAACAATCTTTTCAGATAATATACATACATTGTAATTCAATTACAGGATGGAGGATTTTTATGACCTCCATCCTGGTCATAACAAGATGCTTAACCCATTCATGAAAATAATCAACTGCAATGAAAAATAAACTGGAAAGGAAAAGCATCTCGTTCAAGTTGTCAGATGTTAATGTATAGAAATTGGTGAACGGGAAAGTTGAACCATGGATTGTTTGTTTTTTAATTTATTTTAGTTTAGGAGAATGGAGAACAAATTGCTCAAAGTGAGTATAAATTGACACATTTAGTTAAATCTGATTTTGTAAAACTAATTCATGTTTCAGATTATACGAAAAGTGTTGATTGTTGGTTCTGGAAACTCTCTCCACCATATTTCAGAAAACATTACAACCCAACTCTCCTGAGGGTCAAGGTGTTAACAGGTCTATTAAAACAAAAAACAAACAAACAAACAAAAAACAAGACCATTAAATCCTAATAAATGATGCTTGGTTGTTACACATGCAATTTTACTTATCCCAAATAGCTCTTCATTTTCTTTTTGACTTACCATTGATACAGACGTTTTTTCACTGGTTGTCTTTTCAGTTTACTTTTGAACTGCTGTATTGTCCTGTCTTCCAATCGGTCATGCTTTTAATGCTCTGTGCACTGTGCAATGGCATTAAAGGATTTCACTCTTTCTATACAAATCATATTTGGGTTTAAGTGTTTCGTCTTAGCTATTATTTTAAGATAAAAGTAAACTCAAAGTAGATCTAACCTACGATGAGAAATTATGAACAGGATCATTAGATGAGTAATATGATCCGCTTATGTACCCCACAGTGGATTTGGCAGCCGCTGAAGGGAATAAAGCGATAACACGGAAAGCCTCTGGGAGTTATGTTTTCAAATCATCTACAACCTTTCACAAATGCCTCTTCATTTCAGTAATGACATGGCAATAAAATCATTTGTGTTCTCACCAAAAAATCTTTGATACGAGTCTGTGTCGGCCATTTTTTTTGCTTTTCATTGTTTTGATGTTGCTACTAATTGGCAGAATTTTTCTGAACTCATCACATGTGTGCAAGACAAAACCTACTGGAAGCCAAACATTTCTCCACCAACACAATCTGGTGATTCTTTTTATAAGCTCACCAAACCATAACTCTGTTGAGACGACTACTTCATGGGTTTCCTCAAAGGAGACCCAGAACTATTTCCACATTTGTTGCAACACCTCATAGGATCCGTGGGGACTGGGAAGGACTCGTTAAAATCACGCTTCACTGCTTAATCCCCCTCCGTATTGTCATTTCCAGTTAATCAAAAGGCAGGGCAGGAATGGTTGTGAGACGTGGCTGTTTCAAAAATGTATTGTAAAAATTTTTTGTAAAAAAAAATTTAAAAAAATACAGAAAATTCTGGAAAGAAAAGTTTGGAATTTTACACAGAAGGTTGAGGAAAAAAACAAGGAGGAATATTACAGAACTTTAAAACTATGTGTTCTATTTTCAGATTAATAATCCTTATAGAAATATGCAACTGCTGGATGAAGATTAACACAGAAGCTGAGCGATTACGTCATCAAAAAAAAGAGATACATTTCAGAAATAAAATGCACATGTTGTTTCTAAACTTTTCCAAGTGCACCTTTTTTTTGCCAGTAATTTATACTTATTACAATAAAAATGTGAAGCGCTTGAGCAGCAATATACAATTTGGTGAATGATAAGTCACTGAGAAAAAAAACAACAAAAAAACAATACACACACATCTTTTCAGGAGCACATCTTCTGTTTTGTTCATTAGGGTTAAAAGGCTTCATTAAAAATACATCTCCTCTCAGACATGCCCTTGTGCACACATGACGTCTTTTCCCCTTGAATTCAGGTCATGCCTTTGTGCATTAATCAAAAAGCGCACGTTTAATCAGTCATGATTCTCTTGAGACTGAGCAAGCCACCGGTGTAAAACAAAAAAGAAAAAAAAAAGACACAAAAGGAGAAATATACTCACTTTGATAATGTCTCAGTGTTGTCTGTCCAAGGGAGCAAAGTTCACAGTTAATCCCTTTGTTTTGCCTGGGAAGCCTTTGGGTCAATTGTGGCACCGAGGAACAGGATCATAACACAGCTGAAGAGAACTCTGGTGGAAGAGAAATCCTGCTGACTTGACCCTTGCATGCCAAAGGGATCCGGAGGAGAAAGTCTGAACAGAGAGGGAGAGAAGAAACAGTCTGAAGGGCAGAGTGGACAGCGGAACGCTTTGGGCATCCCTGCGTACGGAGAGCACTCTCCAAAGAGCTCCAAAAAGTCTCCTCTAAAAGCAAGGCTGCCTTCCTTTCTCATTCATGAATTTGAAACAAATCTGCACTGAAGCCAAAGAGAAATTACAAAACAGAACTTTTTTCTTGAAGAGCGAGCAGAGCGAGATGCGCTGCGCTCCCTCTCCGGCAAGTTAAAGCAGAATGACACAGAGAGGCAGCTTGATGTCGGAGCCAAGTCGCGGCTGCTGCCACTATGCTGCCGCTGCTGGAACTACTCAGGCTGACAGACACAGATGTAGCTGACGCTAGCAAGCTGGGAGGAGAAATTCCCATAGGGGTGAATGGTTCATCATGTTTCGGCACAGTGAGCAGGCATTGTGGACTCCAGAGGGTGGACGGGGCAATGGGGGCGGGGGTGGCTTCAAGGAGTCCATTTTGGAAGGTTTGAGGGCAGAAGAAGGAGTAGCGCTGTGGATTAGCAGCTGAGCTGAATGTTGGATTGTGCTTTTACTTACAAAAAGAAATGCAAAAAGTTACCTTGATTGTATTCTGTCACAGTTTGACTGAAGCTCAAGCTCTGCTGATCATAGGACACATTCATCAGTCCTACGCTGATGTTGTCTATGAACCCACATGGGAGAAAACTGACATGGCTGGGCCAGATAAGCAGCGCAGATGTGACAGATGTTTTCTTTCTATAGCACTCTGTGTGATTGTGTGTGTGTGTGTGTGTGTGTGTGTCTTTAAACGTGTGCATGCAAGTCTGCATGGGTGCGAAGTGTGTTTTAATCTGGATGATGGGTGCTGATCTGTTCCAGGAGTTCTCATAAGGCGCCAGAGAAAAACAATTGTAGAACCAGGCTGCTGTTAACACATATCTAAATGTAGAGAGACCAATCAATCTAACAGTCATGTTTTTTGAGCTGGAGAACCCAGAGAGAACCCACACAGGCAAAATCCACACTTCAAAATATAGACTTTCTTTTCAGATAAATTTGTAATTAATTTGTTCAGGTTCATGTTACTAACAACAGGATGCTCTTTCCTCATTATATTGCCAGTTTTCTGAAGTACACCAGTCCCTCTTGCAGCACATCACTCATCACCTAGCATGATGCTGCCACCCTCTCTGCTTCACATTCAGCTGTGACGTGCAGTGAGGTTCATGGGTGGTGAGGCACTGATTCATCCGGAGTCGTACAGCTCCAGCAGTGCTCCCTTCATTAGTCTGAGAATATAAAAAAACAATTAATTTAGATGTTTTTATTTTTTATGAACTATTCTTTAAAAAGCAATATTTAAAATGATCTAAATAGAAGAATTTTTGTGAGAATATATACTTCAATATTTTAGTTATTTGACATCAGCCAAAGAATATGTCCATTTTTGTTATGCTTGACAATTTTAGTTAAAGATATGCCTCTTATTCACCCATGGCAGCTGTGTGTTTGATGACCTGTTAAACTTTTAAAAATAAATCTTTAATTAAAAAAAAAAATAACCTGTTGAAATCTCCAGAACTCATTCAATAGTACCATCAAAAAATTAAAGATTGACATATGAAAAATTTTATATTGAAAGGATTGTTCACACATCGCCCATCCCTGAGATAAGGACGCTACTCTTAAAATAGTCTGATGTATTTTCTCACCTCGAGTATGAAACTGCTCTGGGAGTACTAAAGCCTGGTTAATGGACAAAATACACATGCATCATAGCCCCCAACATTTGTCATAATGCAACAGTCTGTCTGAAATGGTTTTGCTTGTTAGATTAAATCTATATGTTTGCGGCCTCACGATTAACGGCTGACATGAAAATCCCAGCTAAATCTGTTCCCAGCACATCTGTTCCACAGAGTGTCGTATGTCGCTGTTGCCTTCCACTCTCCCCAACCCCCCCCCCCCCCCCCCCCCCACACACACACACACACACACGCACACACACACACCAGGCCTGACCTGCTGATCTGAAGTCATTTCCAGGCAACAGGCCAGAGGACAGACACCTGGCTCATCATTGTTGTTGAACTGCTGACCTGCTCACACTTTATAGTGCTGCAGCATTGTTTTATGTAATACATCTACACACTAACACATAGACATGTATGGAGTTGCACACATACAAGCAGTGCTGCTCCGGATGCTTCATCATATCGATTTGGCTTGTAGAAATTTTAGAAGCTATGAAAGGCTCATGCATTTTTTACTCACTAACTATACTATAATATGTGGAAATGGACTTAATCAGCTCCTCTAATAGGTGATATTGAACAATTAAGACACTTAAAACGGTTTCACGAGACACTTCACTGAGCTAGATAGCTCAGTCGAATTTTCCAAAATCAAACTACATTGACAGAAATACAGGTCATACAATGACGAAGAGATCGGGTCTCTCCCCCCGACCTAAGATTTCAGCCATCTTCCTTTATCAATCTTGTGTGTCCTAAAGGCATACTTGTTTTTGCACAGGTCCCTGTCAGATTCTCAAATGCCTGTGAGTGAGACAAGATGAGTTCGGACATAAGCACAGCTAGAGACGGATTGCATCTGTCTAAAGTCCACAGGGGCTTGCTTATCCTCTGACCCAGTTGTGCACCCATTCTCCAGCAAAAAAAACAATCTGCTTTATTACTGTAATGGTAAAAGTTCTTATGAAATTTATTTTAGAGCTCCGTATTGGAAATCATGTAAAATCATACACATATTAAAGCGAATTCATTACCCAATTTAGAGTTTACTTAAATCACTATAAACAGAAGACATCCATGATCAATAGTTCACTTTTAATTCTCCTGTCCACTGGGTTATGTCTCACCACGGCGGCTAAAAGCTTCGAGTCTTGTTATGTCCTTCCCTCTACGAGTCTTTAATGTGCTGCAAATGTTTATTTCCCATCAGGCCACCTTGTTTTGTGTGTGTTTGTGTGTCCCTCTGGTACCGAGCAGCAACTCCTTTTTGACATAATGATTTGCCATCACTCTGTACCGTTTCAGAGGATTTACAAGTCCCCCTGCTGTGTGGCTTGCTTTTATCCCCTAGTATTGCAGGCAGCCCTGTTTGCTCTCATAAGACTGAAAAATAAAAACTCCAGTGTTTTCTTGTTTTTATGTCTTTTGCTGCATATAAACTGTTCTTTAAGCTTTTAAATGTTATTTTAAACAGATTACATCAAGTTTCATTTGAGCCATAAGCAAATACAATGAGAATCTAAAAAGGGTGACTGCAATATTTTGAACGCACCATTCAGCTGGTGCTGGGTTGCACATTAGCCTTTTCGTCTCACAATGCAACTTTAATGCTTCCTTGTCAGAGAAGATTAGATGGTAGGTAGTTCCTATAGCGCTGCCTTGATGAACTGCTGGTTTCCATTCCTTTTAAGACACCCTACACTCACCAGCCAAACCTCTTATGCATGTGCACATGATGAAGTGCAGTTTCTATATTTTTTTATTCTAGCCCATAAATTCTTGTCACAAACATTGGCAGCTAAACTTGGATGTCGTCAGTAACAACAAAAATAGTTAAATATTAAAATTTTGTGGTGCCTTCTGACAGGAGTGAGAGAATAATATGAATGTGACTAACATTAGACGGTTATTCTTGTATAGAGAAAGAGCGGGAACAGTTCCTTCTCCAACCACAATAAAAAAATTTCCCCTTAGCCAATATATACCCTCATTTTGTACCCATGTGTTACCATTTTGTCCTCTTCAATTTGCAACCAAAAATGCCTGGCACCTAAAATGTAAAACACTGAACAGCTGAAATGACCAGCGCCCTCATGTCTCAGTTAGATGTTTTCTCTTGGATAGTAAATAACCTGATACAATCCAAAATAAGGCAAAGGCATTATGGTATTTAAGTACAATTTTGTTGTAATATGGAAATTTCTTGTGGACAAGTTTGAAAAGTTTTTTTTTTTTTTGTTGGACTCTAGATTCTGTGTTTTTAAGGCAGGAATAAACTTTTCATATGTCAAAATATGCAAGATAATATCTAAGATTATAAGGTGAAATCTTGCTATCAGGAATAAAATAAATGACCAGCCACCTGAGAACGAGCGGGGAGGCAAAGAATGTGGAGTGCTTAGAGATGAAGGAAGAGACTGTGATGTTGTTTTTGACTGACTCCTTGGCAACACAAACTTTTGTACCCACTCCACAGCTGCTCTAAATACCCTGTGATTACCTCATATGCCACAAATCCATTCTCCATGCATTCCCATGTATGCAGCCCTCTTGTTGTTATTGTTCTTTACTGGTTCCTCCCTTTACTTTGACTGTGCTCCGTAAAAGTGGCAACAAACTTCATCTGAAGCTGAACAGTCAACGTGCAGTCACTTGGTTTCGGTTTCGGGACACCCTTCTCATTTTATGATACGTCCCGCCCCTCCCTGCTGGTGTTTCACCCCCCACCGTGCATCCCCTGTTTTGCATTGAGGAAATGGTCACAAAGAACGCCTCACTTTTCTGCAGCCTCCTCTGTGAACAGGATTATGTACATAATTCCTCATCACGACAGATAAATATTTCTCAAAAGTATCCATGTGTCCCAGTTACAAAAGACTGTGGAAGCAGACTAGTTAAAGAAAATTTCAAATATTATTGTCTCAGTGCATTTCCGCATAACAAAAGCAACAAACTTCTGACCAATCCAAAAAAACCTCACACAGAGCTCTGTCGAAATAGTTCGACCAGGGCCTGATGTCAGGTGGATGCCTCTCTGTGAACAAAATGACGCAATATTCGTCATGCGTCTACGTCAGTGAGAAACGATTTCGGCATTTTGCATAAAGTATGTCAGGGCCTTTACTCTCTTGCCACCATCACTCTCTCTGCTTGGATCAGCTACAAAGCACGTCTTATCTGGCCTTGTCTGGAATCTGTGTCCATGTTCAAACCTGAACAGCAGAAGTCACATGCTGAGTTGAAAATAAATCTCCGCGATATCAGTAAATTCAGTATATTTATATTAAAATATTTGACATACTTTATGTTCCTGGTTAACTTGAACACATGGGGCAGTGAATAAAAGCTGGGGGTCGGTGTTAAATGCTGGAAAGATACAGATGGGTGCACTGCTTCAAGAAAATAATAAAAAGCACAGCTGCATTCCATGTTCTCTTTTGTTTTATGCCACAGGCATAATCATGGCCTGTGTTCTTGTTTACTCAGGTATGTGTGACATCTGTATGCACTCATATGCATACTGACGCAGATGCTAATGGGACACATAGAACAAGATGTCCAGGCTTCCCTTATCAGGGTGGTCATTGACCAGTCACCATTCATTTGAATTATTAGTCACCAAAACTGAATGTCAAGGCTGCAGATATACACTGCCAGTACCGTAAATCGTCAACTCAGTGACACCGCACACTCCCAAAAAATCCCTGAACACATTTTTGATTGGCTGCTGTAGCCAGTACATGAAAAAGGAAGGAAGGAAGGAAAGAGACTGGAAATTGATAACGCATAAGCCGGATTTGATTTTTCCTCTCTTGCTCTTTGCTGTCTTATTCTAACATGGCAAATATCTTCTGTTTGCTTGGCTTTGCAGGGTTGTCTGTGTTTTTTTTAATTACTGTAATTCAGGACCTCCAGCTGAATGCCTCCATCTGCCTCCCTTTGAGGTGAGAGATGGAAAAATCCTCTGAAAGAGAACACACACCACCATCCTCGCCCAGCAACAGAGAAAAAGAGCCATCTTGCAACTAATCACCCTATTAGATGGAGGAAAGGAACAAAAAGGACAAATACTCTATTAAATCTTTACTCTCTGTTTATCCTCTGGAGAGGACTTCTGCTCTTATTTCATCCAAGTAACTCTGAACTGAAGTCTTCAACTATTGTCCCTCGTGAAATGAATTCCTGCACTAATCCCCAGGACTTTCTTATAATTCTCATGATTCAAATGCAATGTTAGCCTTAAGAGCGAGACTGGTTATAGCCTTAGGTTTTGTGTTTTCCATGCTATGGTGGATGAGTTTGCTGTGAGTCGATGTGGAAAATCTATAAACCACCAGCAGGGTTTTCTGCTAATGTGGCTTATGATATATGATGGTTTTCTACTACAAGGGAGAGACTTTGTGGTCATGCATGACTCAGTCAGTGGTAAAATGGAGAACATTTGCAGCATCATTTTTACTTGGACAAGATAATTAGATAAATATTAAACATTTCTCCTGCTTTTTTCCACCTGCTTCAATTAGAAATAAGTGTTCAAGGGTTCAAAAGTAAATGATTTTGCACAATACATGCATGGTCATATTATTTGAGATTATCATGGTGTGTAGTAAACAATTCTCTTTGGAGGTTTGCCCAAGGTTTGCTGGATTATGTAAAAGTCTGATCTCAGCATGACTAACCTTTTGCATGAGTATAAATCTCTATGTTGTCAAATAATGTAAAAGAACAAGAACTTTCCAAGCAAACCCTGACATTCCACTGTATTTCTACCTAAGAAATTTGGTACATCCCTACTGGTTTATTATCTATATCTAAATCAAGCTATGTAGAACATCTATGTGAAGGCCTTAGTGCAAAGCTGTGGTCTGCAGTGCAGCATTAAAAAGTGTAATCAAAACAGAGAGGACACCCAGTTATCACTAAACTCTGCTATTTGGAGACATTGCTCTCATGCAGTTACACTGGAGAAAGAAAGAGGACAACTACCATTTATATCAATGTATGCATTTCCTGTTAAAGCCACATGCTGATTAACATGACTAACAACGACATATGTTGAAATTATAGGTGAAATCCTATCAGGTCACACACACAAAGATCAAAAGTCTGACCTTTGTTTGAAATGAGAAAAAAAATTAGGAAAAAAAAGACTCAAGAAATTCTCCTTGTAGTTTTCAACATGTCATACAAAGACAAATCAAACATTAAAAGAAGATGCTCTTGTCAGATGAGATCAAAATGGAGTTTTATGGCCGAAAGCGTTTTGTTGGTGCATGAAGGGAATGATTTTGTGGTGGTAAACTAAAGTTGCACATGGCGTTTAAACATACCTTCTGCACAGTGCAACATGGCGGTGGCAATATCATGCCCTGGGCATGCTAAAGGGAGAAGGTTTGGACCTTAGCACGAAACAATTTGTCTAGAAAACCTTTAACAATTTGCAAATAATTTGAGAGTAGAATGGAGATTCTCCTTCAACATTAGCAATAATGTCACGGTGCATCCATTGCATGCTGTCCATCCAATATGAAGGTGTTGGTGCAACAGGAATAGGCAAAGACGTATGGACATATGGAGGCTGAATACAAACAAATTTTATTAATAATATATTTCATTGTAAAATTGATTTAATTGGTTTTAATTTGTTAAAAAGTTTAAGTTGTTCTAGATCATTTTGTAATACCTGCAAGCTCTGTGTTTTAATTGACATTGGCTTTAAAGAAACAATAGAGATATAGCAGCTCTAACCACTCTACATAGTGACTAAATATCATTTCCAAGCCAGATTCTCACTAGACAGAGCATTCATTCTGTTGCTTTCCTGCCTTCATCAACTCAAGAGAAATAAATCATGACGAAAACACCTGGGAAGAGGAGGATGAGGTGTGATCAGAATGGAATCACTTTGTATCTTTTAATGGTAATTATGTGAAAAATGTTGGACCGTATATGACAGGTTTTTTCTAGATTTTCCTTTTCTACTTTTATTTACTAACGCCTCTTTATACAAAAAAATGGGCAAAAAATGTTTACCTCTGTTCTGGATCCAAACTAAATCAAATGTCGCAAATGTGGAACATGTTACGTCTTAAAGTGAGAGAACACACACTGCATGAAAGTGCATCTGCCTGTGCTTCTTGTGGCTAAATCAAAGTCTCAATTTAACAAAGACAACAGCCTCTGCTTCTTCGCAGATAAAACTTGTGGCCTAAAAGACGCTATTAGATCCCGCTCCCAAAAACAGCATGACCCAGTTTGAAATGTGGGTTTGAACAACTGACACACAATCTTTAGCCTGCAGCAACGGAAGCGGCTGCTGATCCGCAGGCCTAGTTCTGCACGAAGAAACTTAAAAATCCCTCCTATGCTTCCACACTCTGAATCGAAGGAATCCTTTTTATGTAATACCTGAGGAGTGGACATGGCTTTTGGTGTAGGAAACCACACAGATGCTGCTTAAATAATCCTTGGCTACTGTTATGATGCTTGTGATGTGAAGGATGTGAGGACAAATTCTTCCATTTTTTACAAGACCTGACAGACTGCTGTACCAGCTAAGTTTGCCGTGATGAGTCAGATAAAGTCCAGCAAGTTGTCTGAATTCGTGGAGGTACTCTGTGTTTAATAGTTGATCAATCGTACATCCTCTTCACTTTGAGAAAAGGCTTGATCAGCAATAATTAGATAGCTAAATGGTAGGTGGAGCTGCCCACCTTCAGTGTTTTTCTGCCTTTGCTTTTCTCACTGTGAGCTTGTGCACACTATAAATTTAGTCCACCCTCCACCTACTGCCAGCTCAACAGAACTGTCACAAAAATAATTAAAATTCAGCACCAACTAACATATTATTACATGCCTCAATGTCACATGTTGCCTAATCTGGTGACAAAAAAAAGATGTTTCACTGAAAGTTTTCAACTCCAAAATTGCACACACATAAAATTGAAACTCACAACTTTAACAATATGAACAATTTCACAATCAAGCAATGACTTGTTCAAACTTGAGGGCATGGGCTGACTGAACTCACATGATGCTGTGCGCAGGAAATGTAGAAGAAAACTCCCAAACCATAAGTGTAGTTTAGATTTGAATTTCACAAAACTATAAATAACAGGATATAGACCAACTGGCTATTCATACACTAAATTTGTCTTCAGCTATCAGCCATCTTTGAAATTAATAGGGAAAACATTCAACCCAGCACTGATGTTTTCATGGACCTTCTGGATAGCATGTAAGGGCTTTCAGGGTGACGGTTAAGGGGTTAATAATAGAAATAGGGCTCAGCACTTTCCCCAATCAGCACTAGGGGGCAGTATCATAGCCACACGTGTTGCACGAGAGTTTGAACACCCAAAACACAAACCATATGGATGCTTTTCTCTATAGTGATAACCGCCGAACGCTCAGCAGGAACGCTCTCTGCTTCATTGTTCCTTCCAGGTCCCTGACATTTAGGAAAAAAAACAGAAAGAAAGGTCAGAGTCTAGATCTGTCCAAAGGTGGACAACAGTTGACCAGTTTTAGCACAAATATATCAGCGTTCAGTCAATGTTGTGACAGAAAGGGAAATGTCAGAGACAACATTCTACATTAATCCGTTGTGACTCATCTCTTTGTGAACAAATGAATATGTTTTTGTGCTCTGGATGGTGACTCACTCCCGTTTTTTTCTCTTCCTCTTTCTGTCACTTTCATTCTTTATCTTCTTTCCCCTCTCATTTCATATCACCATCCAGATTCCTTGGAAAGTGGTTCATGCTTGAGCAAAACCTACCTGCTTATCTTCATCCATACCTCATTGCCCTCATCATGTCCACAGGATTCAAAAGGAGATTTGATTTATGTTTGTCCAGTGACAGTCAAATTGAGGTTTATCTCAGCTGTCTCTGAAGCAATGCATTTACGGTTATAAGATATCTAAAGTTTTATGCAAATAGTAGAAGAATTTCCGATGGTCTAAGCACTTTCAATGCTTTTTTTTTTGTCTTATCCATGCTGCGTATCACAGCAGGATTATTTGCGCAGTGACAGTTTCATCAACACAACAGAAACACTCTTTTCTCAACACAATGTTTGATATGTGACATTCTCTGTTGAGCAGTGAAGGAAGCTGAGCTGTTGCAACACATAACTTCTGCTTCCTGACACCTTCATACAGGCTCAGCCAACCCCATGTGTCCAAACAGCTCAAAGGCAAAAAGCCTGCACAGAACGAGTACTCTATCGGCCGCTAATGCCATGAGACTGACAATTTTTGCTTCAAGTCTCAAATAACTTTTGAAAAATGTAACATAGATAACTGAGATTACAAAGGAGGCATGTTGGGGTGTGCTGTGTTGGCGCAGGGGTTAAGCACAACCCACATATGGAGGCCTTAGTCCTCAACGCAGCTGTGGCAGGTTCGATTCCCAGCCTTGGCGACCTTTGCTGCATGTCTTTCCCCTTCTCTCATTACCCACTTTCCTGTCAATTAACTATAAAATAAAGGCCACTGGAGCCAAAAAAACAAAAAAAGAGGCATGTCCTGATGCATTTAATCAAGCCTAAAATCCACATCAACTGTACTGTTAATATTCTGAAAAGAGAAGATAAATGTTTGTATCCTCTTCATTGTATTTAACGTGCCCTTATTTGCATATGTTTTATTTTTTGTTGACTTAATTTTCATAAGTGAGGACTTCATATTCTAATGAAGCTAATGATTATATTACTGACAATTCTGACAATTGTTTCATTAAGTGGATAAAATATTAGGCGCATTCTGCAGATTCTTTATTTCACTACTTACATTCAGCATAACTTTAGTGCAGCGGTTCCCAGCCCTGTTCCTCAAGTGTTTTTGGTCTTTCCTGTTTCATACAGAGGTTCTGTGAGAAACAACTACTTGCTGAAGGCGTGGACTCTGTTGAAGTTAAGTTAAACTTTACCTAGTCACTAACGTTTGCCTGTGACATACGTAATGCGCCAATTTGGCGCCATGAGGCATACCGGAAATTGCTCGTGCTGCGAACAACCATCCCAGCTGTGAAGAGATAAGTGACAAGCCGCTAGAACATATTTACAAAGCGGATTTTTTTATTCATAATTGCAAAATGTATTTATCTATTGTACAGTTTTGACTTAGTAACTGGTGTTCTCTCAGCAAATGGTTTCTTTTTGAGTCTGTATAGTTTAGTTAATAATTAGTCGATTACTAAAGTACTCTATGATTATTTAAACAGTCGATTCATTACAATTTATTTGACTAATTTTGCCATTTTAGTAGTAGTAGGAAATTAAATAGATATCTAAACAATAGCAATACTACTAACAAATATATTTTTTAAAACCTCGATTAACGTAACTTAAGATATCTAAAGCCAAATCTTTACCTAAAACATGACATAATAGGAGAAGCAATAATGTGGAAAATAAAGGAAACACTGTTACAAAAACAATGAAGTAAAGTAACTGGTTGCTAGACTTTTCCATTTTCAAAAACAATCTGTCACAATCAGATTTTTTCTTCTTCAACGGACTTTCAGTTAAACACATGAAAGAGTTTTTTGGGGGTTTTTTATCTCCATGAGCTGAACATACTGCATCAGAGAGTAGGTGCAGAGGCAGAGATGTGTGGTGTGTTACTTTAATATCGTGTTGTTAGCTCTGTGGTCAAAAGCATGTGTGCAGAGGCATACTAAAGGCACCATGAAGGCTTTTGATGTCAGGTTCCTTTGTGTGCAAGCCTCATTGCTTTTAATGAGGCGCCCTCCCTCATTATTGTGGCCCTGCAAGGCCCTGGAACAACCACATAGTGGGACTGCCTCCACGCACTGTACTGAAGCAGCAAATTACAGAAGCTTAGCCCCTGACTGGGAACAGAGGCCAACCTCGTCACCCTGTCTAATGGCACCCAGGGGCCACAGAATTGCACCTACACATATATGTTTGGTCAAAGTTTAATGGGCAATTCCTTTGTTGATCCCATTACACAGAAACTTTGCGATGTGATGCTGTCACCATCGACTGAGTGGAACGCAAACATCAGCAGCCTCTGCTCTCAGCGCAGTCTTTGTTGTGATTCTTCTATCGTTTTGCTTGGCAGCAGTTTGAGGACATTTCTCCAGACCTGTCCAGATCGTGGTCATCCGAATTTCAATTTCACCTGGTGTTGGCTTAAAAAAAAAAAAAAAAGCCAACTCAGCAGGGGTGGAAATATCAGCAGCACAATCTAATTAACATGCTTCACAGTCTGTTAACTTCACATAGACTTTATTTCTTTACCTATTCTGCAGCTTTTTACATAAGACACTTTAATTGACCTTTTCAAATTTGGACAGACATTGTTATGTAAATATATGCTTGTCCTTTAAAGTCAGTTATTATTTCTCACCTTTTTACACTGACATTTTAATTAACCTCGCTTTTATTTAAAGTACTATTTCAAAGAAAAGATACAATAAAAGAATGACAGGCTGACTTGTGTTTTCTTTTTTTCTATTTCCTCATCGTTTGTGAGTTATTCGCACAACACCATTTCAGAGAATGACAGTAAAAGACTACATTAATGAGGAGGAGATTAGATTTTTTTTTTTAAAGTAATACAGTTGAAGACTAAATTAAACATGTGACAGAGCTCAAATTTGGCATTCAGTTAAATTTTTGCAGAGTTCCTGTAGCTTTTCCTGTTTAAAATTACATACTTTTTCCAGACTGAATTTTTTTGATGTTCCAGTAATTTTATGAGCTGTTTTTAACGTCACCATTAAGAATGTCTACTGTATGTTTCCAGTTTATATTTATACAGTGTTTGTACCATATCTGTATGCTCCAAGGAACATTACTTTAACTGCGTCTGTCTAAAGAGCTACACATTCATTTGTGGGTTCTAGTTAATCAAATAGCAAGACAGTGAAAGATCTAATTCATAAATCTTAGCGCTTTACAGCAGCTGAAACCATTTCTAGAGGTTGAATTATTTTTGTTTCTTTGTGAGTACATAAAAGAAAGATTTTTATTTTTGGTTGTCAATTGATAATGGAAAGAACAAATGATGCACGGATTGACAATGACTTTACTGGACTCCATAATCATATATGTGCGGCTGAAAAAGCTGTGGCAAAAATGTGATGCTGACATTTTAGTACGAACCAAAATCTTTATTGTTTTCCCTAATTTCTGACACAAATAATTAAAGCAGTCCTGAAAAGCAAGGGCACCAGCGTAAAGTACCAGAGTTCTGTGGCTGGTGAATGTAAAATTATTTCCCACAAATTAAAAACATACATTATCTGGGTTTCAGCCACCAACTAAAAATGAAAGGCTCTTCTAAAGCATCTCATATTGCAGAGTTTGTTGAGTTTCTTTCTGCCCTTGCTAGGTGTTTCTTTTTGTTTTTTTATATATATATACACAGTGCTGGCAGTAGCCACCCTGCCTTTATTTGATGAATAAATAGTGTTTGTTGCCCAAAGCTGTACACAAGGTGCAGAACGCTAATTGGGTGAGATGTCTGTCAGGAGTCCTTGCTGGGCTGAAACCTGCAGGCCGTTTACCCGGCACCACCCCGACTTTTTGCCAGAGTGTTTATTCTCGGCGTCCAACCAGGGCCCTTCATGTGGTCCTGCATCCTCCGGACAGACAATTTAGCAGCCAATCATAAACCAGCCGATTGCTCATCAGAGAAACTGCCTAATGTATAAACTCGGCGTTAAAGTTTGACTGAATTCCTAGTACAAAGGAACATCATGTAGTTAGCTCAATTTTTTTTTTTCTTTAAATATATTTCTGGAGGCAATGTATGAATGTATGAATGAGCACTCCTCAACGTGGCTTCGTGAACATGTATATGGACAATGCAAACTAATATTTACTACACATGGTTATTTGCTGCTCATTAGTGAGATCAGCTTGTTTCAGTTTACCCACATGAATAATTGATGCATTTAATGTAAAGTGTATCCTTGATGAAGAAAGATGAGAACAGGGCAGAGATGGGAGAGCTGCTCTTAATGGAAAATAAACACAGATGGCCTTCCTGACTGCTGAGAACTCCTGACGCATCGGCTGTCAGAGGTATGGCCTCACATCATGGGGCCGCTGAGTAAATATCAGAAGTGACGTTTCTTTAAAAGTTTGGGGATGAATCAAGGCAGAAGAAGCACACCTTTACAGGCTCAAAGTGCCATACTTGTTTTATTTTTATGTAGAATAAAACATGGACCTTTCAGGTCCATCCTTAATAGTTTGCCATGGTTTATTAATGGGAATCCTTTTCCTGCAATGCACTGTGCTAATTGGTTTAAGTTGCGGTAGAACAGCAGCTGTCTGGTAGGGGATTTAAGACCAGGTAGCAAGTTTGGATAACTCAAATGGGATATGCATGAGATATATCCAATACACTAGTTAGAAGTACCTTTTGAAAACAACATTTAAGCAGGTACTAAACATACTTTTCATTAAGCCCACATTTTTGTTTTTAAAAAAGTTTTATTTTTATTTATTTTTTTTTATTGGTCTGATGTAATATTCTGATTTTAAATATGTTTTCATTAATTCTAAGTGGAAAATCATAATAATTACTTTCAAGCATTCATTTGTGAATAATTAATCTATATGTCTCATTTATCCTGAGATAAATGAACTTTTCAAGAATATTCAAGTTTATTGTGTCTGTATATGCTTTGCAATGGCAAACCATATATATATATATATATATATATATATATATATATATATATATATATATATACAGTATGTGACATTATGTTATCCTTATATGTGTTTATGCTGATGGAATTTCCAGTAAATCTACTTTTGTTTGATATCCTTTTGGTGCAGCTTTGCCTTGTCCTTCTTTTCCCTTCCAGTTTTTCTTGATTCACTCACTGCTTGTCCAAGTTTCGATATCAAAACCTGAACCAGGGAATGTTTTTTTTTTTTTTTTTACCAACCCTTGTCCCCTCACACTGCGCTTGAAGTTTTAGTCAAAGAAGCACCGCAGTGCTGCAGTCATAATTTCAGATCTGGCCTCTAATGGACATGTGTCTTTAATGGTCTTTGCCTCTAATGGACATGAGTCTTTAATGGTCTTTACATGTTTTACTGGAGCAATATAATCGTGTCAAAATTAAAAGCAAAAATGAAAACCGACTCCCAGTCCACCTTATCACAGCAACTCCCGCATAGTAAGTATTTAAGCTATTGTTGTTCTTTCTCTGGAAGAATAATCAGAAGGACAATTTTTAGATGGCAATTTTAATATTTGTTTGGGACACTTTGGGAAGAACTGGCTGCGTTGCTTTATGAACAGCTGCCTGAGCCGAGTCCTGGGGATGAAAAAGTCATAAAGACTGTGTAGAAAAACCACCTGAAATTACTCGTATAAGCTAGTGCCAGAGCAAAATTACCTGTGGAGAGCACTTAAGGCTTCCACAGCAGATTAAATTACATTGCTGTTTCCTGTTTTAGAGCCGCTTTGCAGTCTAGAACAGAATTACATCATTTGTGCATCTTTTTCTTTTTTTTTTTACCTCGGGGCTTTGGAGTTACAGAGAGCTGTCAGTATCAGATGCGGGAGCTTCCTCGGGTTTGTGAGACTCTTGTGAAACATCACACACTGCTGGAATGCCCCAGATGGCCAAACAGATGCAAGACCAATACAAAGAAAACGGAACGTGCATAAATTACATGAAACTGTTAAGATGAAAGCTGAAATGTTAGATGTGACGTTAGATGTGAAACCCCGTTGCAATGAGGAGTTCTGGCTTATGAAAAGCAGATTTTCACGTACATTTGGATTACATCTGCATTTGCAGTAAAGTTGTTTAGAATCAGCCTTTCTTCCCTGTGGGACTGTATTAAAAAGTTGAGCACTAGAAACACCAAATGGTTCAATGGCACCATACACAGAGGCTTTATTTCTTAGGCTTATTTTAAACTATTGTCACTGAGTATGATTCATGTAATTATTTGCATGTTATTCTTGTTTCTGGTTGTCTTCTGGCCAGTGACGCAGGCTGTTAGAATCAGCAACCTTCAATTTGCTTGTAGCTATCATTTGGCGTTCATGTATTTTTTTATTTTTATTTTTTTATCATATCTCAACAGGAGGTTTTTTCCATGTAAACAGCCAGGAAAGAACTTGATGGGGATGCTGAAATAAGCTATTTTCTTATTTCCACTCCAAACGCTGCAGTTTCAATTTTAATGATATCAGAAACTAAAGACAGCTGCCGTCACAATAATATAGTTTCCAGAACAATTCCTATTTTTTTGTTTCTTCTTAAATTTGTTCAATCTTTACAACATTTTGTATACAATTCTTGACAATCAGTCTAATTGCATAGATCTTGGATTTTCCAACATAAAGTCCAGTTGACTTTTCCTTTCATTTATTTCATAATACTCTGACCCTAATAAAAACAGGATTGTTTCTATTAATCCTCTAGGAAAGAGCAAATGGGAAATAACATGGAGATTTAAAACAGTCTGCGACAATATTATAAAAACGATGCTCATCTTTTCATGCTTCATGTGTTAGCATCGGTCAGCAGAAGTTTTCGTACAATAATATTGAGATGCAATGTTCAGAGGTAGGGCATATTTTCTGTCCAGTCATTTTCCATCTCCTTTTATTTATTTATTTATTTTTTTTGCAGACTGCAAAAATTGGTGCCTATCTCCAGCCACCAGCGGGTGACAGGAAGGGAACACACAGGACAAACAACCACAAGTGCACACTTTCACATCACAGCAGATATATATTAACCCAACTTGCACGCGTGTGGACTGAGGAAGGATGCAGGAGTAAATGGAGAGCACTCATGCATGCAGTCCAGACTCTGGACCTTTGTCGCTGCAGGGCAGCAGTCCTGTCACCGTGCAACTCTGAAGGAGAACTTTTCAGATGTGACTATGCAATCACTGACTTCATGAACATCTTCAATTACCTGGATTTGCTTGTTAAGTGTTTTTTTTTTTTTTTTTTTTTTTTTGCGACTCATCAGCTGTGGTTCACATAATGAGAGTAAGCTGTAATTATTTTTGTCTCTGTGGAGTGGCTTGTTTCTTTAAAAAGAATCATTCACGACGCCTGCAGCACTTTGAATGACAACCTGGTGATTAGATTTAAATGGATCATTACTACACATCAACAATCACAGGACAATTACCTTGATTACAAGCATCCATTTGGTGTTCTAGCAGGCAGATTATGCCTTTACATGATTCTTAGCTTTGTGCTCCAATTCCTATATGCTTTTTTTATTAGTTTTTATAGGAGCTGGAATGAGAAAAGATTAAAGGAAGATGGTGTTATCTTTGACATTTTCTCTATCACTGTCGCTGCCTCACACCCTTGTTCTTTTCCAGTCTGATTCGCTGTATAATCCTCTCATCTTCCTCTTTTCATCCACGGGCGTAAGCTTACTTTTATTCTGAACCCACCTGAAGGTTTGTAGCCCACAGAGCGAGATTGGGATTTAGATTGCAGACTAAAAAGCTAAGTTTTTATATGTTACACATTAAAGGGAATGGATGACATTTTTGGCAAGCCTCAGTTTTTCCTAAGGAGAAGAAGGACAATATCAAGAGCACATTCGTAGCAGACGGAGGACTTTGACTGTTCTTCTCTCTGTAAAAGGTGTTCAAAGAACAACGATCCAGATGAATAAATTTGGATGCTTGCACATTTGTTAGCACTTGAATTGGCTAAAGTCAGACACAGGTGCATCAAAATCAGGTTCACGTGATCAGAACGTTATCGCTCAGTTCTTGAAGAAGAATCACACAGTTTGAAACTCATATATTTGGTTTGGTGTGCTTCCAGGGAGTTGGATTAAATTTTTAAATAAACTTGAAATGGAATGGCTGTGGAAAGAAATCAGCTTGTAGAAGTTACACGGCATAGTGATCAAATAAGTGTCATCAGCTGAATACTTTTTTCTCCACTGCAACAAGCTCTCGAGGAAATGTTTCCTCTGCAGCAGCTCTTTGCAATTAATTTTGATGACTAATCGCAATTATTCCTTTATTTGTGCAGCAACACACAAATTCAGCTTTTGGAATAATAAAATATGATCCGGCTGTAAACCGGGGAAGCAGCTGTTAGGCATGTTGGCAAACAAAACAGATTTTAAATAGTAAATTATTCTTTTTTAACCTGATCATGTTTTATGTTTATGTCCACAGTTAAAATGTCAGTTCCAGTTATTCTCTATAGTTCTATTTGTCTTCCATCCTAAAATGTAAAATGTAAAATCCGTCTTTGTAGAAAATCAAAGCATGGGATTAAATTTACAGCAGTTCGATAGTAAATTATATACTACTTTGTGTGAGTGTATCACATAAAAATCAAGGCAAATATTTGCTTCTATGAGTTTATACATCAACTATTCAGAATTTGAAAACTTCAAGATTGTAAAGACTTTTTTTTAAATAAGGAAAATCAAATTGTGGCTAAATGAGTTGTACATCTCTCATAGTTTTGGCCTAGTGGCCTGAAATTTTGAATCAAGCAACCCTAGTTTTTTATTTACTTATTTATTTCATTTTATACAAATAGGTCCTGTTCACACAAGGATGGTATTTTCCTTATTACAGTGTGCTGAGGTCTAATTACCTAATGTTCTTGCAACCAGCTATCTATTGAATTGAACACCAACATAGTACAAGATGCTTGAATGCTTCAGTCTGACATTTTCTGGGGGCAAACAGTTCAAACAAGGTAGGCAGGGTCATCGTCTTGCTTACAAGTCAGTCTGATTCATGCAAATATTAGGAATGTTGGAAAAAAAAATCACGGATTATGTTTTTCTATAATACAGATTTTCTGGTTGATCAGCCTAAAATATATGCGCCTGTAAAGCTACTTTTTTCGCAATCCCCTAAGCTCTCATTCATCCGCTGCAGAGAGGTTTTAGTCCGAGGCATTAGAGCTGGATCTGTACTTGAATTGTCCGCTGCCATGTCAGCACAATAGAACACCCATGGAGTAGGAAGCAGCCTGTTCAGCTCACTTGAACCCCTAACTCAGCACCACTCACCTTGCATCAGTGTCCGTCCACACTGCTGGCCCTGCAGCATTTAGTTTCTCTACGGCCTCTGGCACGTGTGCTTTTCCCTAACCTTGAGTGAGTCGCAAATTACGGAACAAGGAAAGTCCGGCATCTCAGCAGAAGTCTAAGCATGAGAAATGTTGCAGGAGGTGCTGTAAATGTGAAAGTACTGTGTGGGAAGCATGTGCAGTGTAAAGGAACAATAAAAGTAATCTCTGCAATAGTTGTTTAGATCTGTTTACATAACCTAGATCCATCAATCCGGCTCACTGTGTAACAAAGTAATGACACTTTGCAGAAACAAAGAAACCCAAGCAGTGAACGAAACTGTTGGACCCAGACAGTAAACCATCAGATCTGACCTCCAGCCTCCAGCAATGTCAGCAACTCTAATAGATATCTGTTTACAACAATCCAATTTACTTCTAATCAAAAGTTCCTTTGGGCTACAAAGCAGTTCAATTAGGTGCTCATTGGTAGATGTTGTACTATACAGCCTTTTACACCTCCCGGCACCTTTAAATTCAGTTTAAGCTCTCCTTTTACCTTTGGTTTTTGTCTCTATCTGACTCTTTCGAAACCTGTCAGATGGGGAGGGACTGTGATTCTGTGTGTGTGATGGCTTGTGTGTCTCTCACTGCTCCGGTGAGGAGCCTCAGGGAGGAACACGGCCATTAGGAAGGTGATGCCATCACTGCAGGGCATGAAGGCTTTATATCATTAACCTGACACACCCACATGCATACACACAGATAATACACTTTCCAGGACGTTCCACTGCTATTTCTTTAAACATTGAGGTTGACTTTTAATGTGTTTAACGGGACATGCTGCATCTAAGCCAATTATGTATGTCATGCAAGAATTTATAAACAAACTTTTATTCCCTCTGTCATTCCAATCACCCATCTATTTGATTGCGGAACAATTTCTTTTGATTTTTTTTAATGTTTATATGTGTGGGTTACTTGGATTGTTGCCCAAATTTAACGTTGAAATCATGTCATTGGAAATATTACAATCATTTCATTTATTACAATATCACTGAAAAAGTAATTAATTCAGGAACTTTGTTCACAGGGTTCACAGACTAATGTTTTCAACCCTGGATTTCCGTTAATTATGATTTTCTGCTGAAAGCTAATGAAAACAAATTAAATTTGAATTTGTTTTTCTGTGATGCCGTTTTCAAGTTAATAAATGAATAGTTTACTATAAATTAAATTAGACTGATTGCTTTGCAAAAAAAGAAAAATAATAATACAATTTCTTTATTTATCTTCTTTGTTCTGACTTGAGGGTGATGCAGTTTAATCACAAACTGTACACCAATTATCTAAGAGCAACAAGAAAATTGGCACAGAAAAGTCCTAGAAATTGGTTTAGCTACTATGGGGTGTTGTTTGTTGTGCAGTGTAGCATGAGAAGCACCTGACAAGAAACACAATAAGACTCTGCTGGATGTGGCGCCTCTTCACCAGTTGGTGGTTTGTCTGCAGGTGGGCCGCTGGAGGTGACAACACAGACTGTAACTCAAGCTGCTCACTTTTTCCCTCCCAAACAATCTGTCACTCCACAACAGCCACGCTGACATGCCAGATACAACTTTCACCCACTTTACATCAGCTGTTGGTATCATGGGAGTCTCACAAAAGGCGGGGGGAAGGAGCGTCAGAAAGAAGAGAGCAAATGGTGCTTCCTGATTAGCCCAAACATGTTGGGCTAATACTGTAGGTCTTTTAGGTGTTTATGCAAAATTGTTCCACAAGTTAATCATATTTAATTCAGAATTTCACATATGTGATCTTTTAAATTGGGCCTTTTCTTGTTTAGATGACTCTTCCCGTAAATGAAATCAGTTGAAAAATGTGTTTTATTTATCCTCAGATTAATTTTGTCTGATATTAAAATCAAACATTTGGAGCAAAAGACAAAAAAAGCATAAGTAATTTGTAAATATGGATAAATTGCTTCAGTGGAGAGAGATACCATTTCCTTAGTAGAACAATTGTTGGAGCTGATCCTCCGTAGCAGATTAACAGATAGCAGATTTTGAGAATTGAATGGAAATTAGAGTTGCATGGACTGAGCTCAAAGGTACAAATAATGTAAAGGCTCTTGTCCTAATGTTCTTCTAATACTTATTTAAATAAACGAATATGACTACATGAAAATTTTCTCTTCATTGCATTCATGTAAGAGTGTAGAGACACTGTTTGCCGGTTTGCACAGTTTTTAAGAGACAGATTGTTCACGTTGAGAATCAGGTGGATGTTACAGCCATAACTTTGTGTTTCAATGGCAGGAACCAAATCAAATCAAAGAGCAATGTTTTCTTTTACATTCTATACAACAAGAAAATCTGACTTTCTATACTTGAATACAGTTATTATGTAACTTTATTATGTAATATATTTGCTGTTTCTTTCCACAGAGCTGCATACCTTATAAATTGCTTTTAAAATTGATGCGATCCAATGTCGTGTTACTTGACGCTTAGGGTCATTGGGTCAATTCTTTTTCTGTTTTCTACTTTAGCCATGAAAACAAACTCTTTTATGTTGATATTTAACAGACAACTCTAAGTGTTGACAATGTCCTCGGCTCACTGTACGCAGGAAAAAATTAACAGCATGGGGATGTGGAGAATTGTTATAAATAAACAACAAGAGACCTAAATTAACAATAAAACTTAATTAGTCGCAATAAATATTTGCACATCCTCAAAACTTCATTATAATTTAGCCATCTGTGTATTGAGTGAACATGATCCAGGCCTGTTTATTTTGTTAATAAGATGATGTTGCTACGATACTCAACTTGATAAAACATGGCAAGTTAAAGCAAGAACATACTTCAGCTTCCTGTGCAAGGCACAAATCAGCAAAGTGTTTGAAACTGAAAATTGTTCCAAGCACATATTATAATTCCTGTGGTTATTGAACAGTTTAATTGCAGCTATTTCCTGTGCAGACAGGAAATAGCTGCAATAAATACTCAATTCTCTTTGCTTATAGATATTTGCCCTGACAGCATTATTGCTTAACATGCTGCACTCAAAACAGGAATTATTAAAAATAAATGTATCAAGGGCAGACACATTTTTAATATTCTTATTAATGAATATGACTTTTTAAGTGCCACGGTTTGAAATCGTGTCATCGGAGGACAACGGTAACGAGTCCCGTTCGGATTTCAAAGTAGTGTAAAATATTCCACGGGACCGTCCGAATCTTGGCAAAAGCTGCTACTTCCAGAGGGGATCTCAGCAGCAGGCTGCAGCACTGTGTGGTGCCTGAGGTGTGGTGACATGATGTGGGCTGACAGGTGGCACCGTGGGTAATAGGGCTAAAACTCCCATCATGCAGCCTGCTGAGACCCATTCCTATCACTCTGGCTGGCCAAATGTGCTCACCTACTCAGCCGCTTCTCGCTCATTACCGCATTGTGATTAAAAGCTGCAGCAAAGTCACAACTGGGATGGAGGTTTGAGGTGTGGTGTGACTGAAATTAACTGAGAAGTAAAGCGTAAAGCTGTGTGCACACAGTCGGCAGATTATAGCAACAGACCGTGCTGCATACAGCAACCGTCTTTCAGCAGGTCAGTCGCCATTTAAATGCACTCATGGTAAAATAGGTTTAGTCAAGGCAAATCCTTAAACAACCTCGCTATGCTGTCGTTATTTGTTGCTATTATCTGCCATCTTAATAGAATGATGTAAAAGTCCAGTCACATCACATCACGTTTTATAACATTCCCATAATTTCCTCGCATGTGATTGGATATTTAACATTTCATAATGATTTCCATGATCGCATTTCCAATGGTTAGAATTAGTTTTTGAATTAAAATGCAATTAAATCCATATGTGATGAAAAAAGTAATTCATCCAGGAACTTTGCCTCCGGAAGCAAAATTTGGATTACGGTAACTTTTAGGTAGACAATCATTTTGCTCATCATTTGAAAACAATGAGAATTTTTCCAATAATATTTACCACAAAATTTATTGTCGCATATACATATTGTTACGACTGGCTCAGGGTCGTAACAAAAACAATAGACCATGCCGCGTTTAAAGTGCATACAAATGAATATTCATTAACAAAAACAACAATGGATTGTGTATCAGTATTAGTGGTGTAATGCAAATGCTTGGATGTGTTGTATCAGTGCATATGGAAGTATTAACGTGCCAAAACAAAGACAAACTCAAAAGTGCAACAGGAGGGGAGCTGAGGCCTGGCCACCACACATCACAGCAGCAGAGTGGACGCTGAAGCAACAAGCGACCAGCGATGCAGAAGACAGAGACAGCCAGGTTTAAGTACTCTGTGCTCCCAATCACCAGATCAGAGACACCTGCAAAGGGGAGGAGCACAAAGACGGACAACAAGACACTTGCAGCCCAGCCTACAAGGCCGAGGGCTGTAACACATATATACAACCTTTTGCACAATGGCAGCATTAAAGACAACATGGAAATCAGTTTTAGATCTTCATCGATTAACTATTGCGCTTTTCAGTATTTGTTTTGGTGGTTTATAATTCGTCTTTAATAGGTAGTTTATAGATTTGAATTAGTGGGTACTTTGTTGGGTATCTATGGGTGAACTGATAATGAATTTGATGTTAATGACTTATGTTTTCAACAGATGTCTTTGATATTCTGTTGATGTTACATTCACTCTAAATCCTGAGGTACAGTATATACGGAGATGTTCTCATACTTCCTTTAGTGTAATATCTCAAACAAAGGAAGTAAACATCCATCAGAGTGATCTTAAAAAGCTATGGACTGATTTATTTATGAGCATCAATCTATTTTCAACTAACCTAATGTAGTTATATTACTAAGAAGAAACAAAAATTACATCCAGCAGAATGGATAGACATCACATCCTGCTTTTGTGTCTTGGCACATCTTGTAGCTTTGTGTTTGAAAAGCAGTTCCACAACCGGAAAGACGTACACGAACTGCATTAGTTCTTCAACAATTTATTTCTTTTCCATCAAAAGAAATGCACAGATCAGCAAAGCTATTACATACAAATCGCCATACAATAGCAGTTCATTATTTTATCTATTTTGTTGACGTTGAGGGGTGATCGGTTTATTCCATTTGTTATTTTTACACTGTATCTCGAACATTTGAAGTTATGCTGCATTCAGCAACAAAATAGGAAATACCAACGTTTTTTTCTTCCACGTTCAACCACAAACTACGTACTGTATCTGGTCAGTTAACAGATTATCGCTCCAGTAAGACTATTGTATTACATACAATATGGAAAAAAAACAAAAAAAACAAACATTTTGCATAGCTTCATTGTAATGTAGATACAGTACTGTAAGGCACTTCATAAAGAACTTTAGGCATTTATTTTACCTTTTGCCACTTCTCTCTAGAAACGTCACTTTAATATGCAATGTTACAACATCTGAATAAAACTTTTCTGTAGTCACATTTTTGCCCACTATATATTATCTTCTACACTTCTCTGCTTTTCTTTTGGCATTAAGTCTCAGGTTCGACATTCATACATTGTGCATAATATTGACTGAAACATTGTCTGATAACCCCACATACCCACTATTTTTCCAAAACACTATAAATAAATATAAAAAAAATTGTGCAATAACTTGGGGTTATGTTGTTGAAAAGGCAACACACGTCAATAACAAGTCCCGAATCTAAAACAGATCAAATAAGTCTGAGTAAGTCAGAATCCTTTTTTTTTTCCTGTACCAACAGTGGCGATCAACATGACCTCCACTCATCTCTTGTTTTTAATAAAAACATTTCTTTAAGCTTCTTGCCAACCATTTCCAAAGCAATGCTGGGTTGACTGTGTGTGTGTGTGTGTGTGTGTGTTAAATCTGTCTGAATAGAGAAAAGGAAAATGCATCTTCTCTATCCCAGCTGGTCTTCGTACTGCTTCCGGAAGCAATCTCCAGCTGGGAAGAAATCCCAGCAGCGCTCCTGATACATCTTCCACACATAGGACTCCTGGGCACCAAGCAGAGACAGTCTTATGAGATTAAAAAAGCCAACTTAAATTAAGGAACTTGAAATCCTCACACCACATTTTTGCACATCAGAGGGAGCAATTCTGTCTGATTCAGGATCATTTTCTTAACCAATAGAAATTGTTCTTCTCTTCATATTCTCAGCACTTGGAATGTGTTTGGATCGTTTTAGCTTAACTAGTTTGGTGCACCTCAAACCTAAGTAGCTAACAACTGGTTTTACATCTTTATAATCAAACAAGATCAGACAGATGACTGAAGGATCTTATAATGATACCCTTAGGCTTTGTGCATAGAGAAGATACTCTACCTGGCCAGTGTGCTCCGTTTCATCCTTATTGATGAGGTACATCAAGAAAAACCTTAAAAGACAAAAACATCACCGTTAGTTCGTAACATTCTACGCACAGACAAGAGAGAGAGAAAATGAGATGTGCAGATTCAAATTTGTTACATGATGCCACGTTATTTTTGGACAATCAATGTCTGAGGCGAGAGTCTAAACAAAGCAACAAAACCCTGCCTCCATCCCTGAATCACCTGCTGCTTCCAAAATCAGGTGTAAATGGCAACGAGCCACCATATCTCTGTGGGCGTCACAGCACGCCGGCTCATAATGAATACTGCATGAGAGTGCACTATGGCAAACCTATTTTCCAATAAAGTTCATAGCATTAAATAGTAATGAAGCGAGATAATGAGGTCGTCTCGGATCCACCGGCTAGCTGACTGTGAGAGCAAATGGACTGAGACTTTCTGTTGTTAGTGGTGTTATGCAGAAGCCATGGCCAAGCAGGGAGTTCAGAGGAAGCACACCGGGGGGGAGGGGCGTCTCCTGGATCGAGTGATCTGGATCGTTTCGCCCCAAATACTGTGCCAATGTGCTAAATCTATCAGTCACGTAGTTAAAGATCAAAAGCAACGCATAATGAGGAAAAATGGACATACTAATTACCGTGAAGGTTTGTACTTACAGGTAGTTGGCCAAATTGTGCTCTTGCAGGGTGTGAGTCTCGAAGCCATGAGGCGTTGTGTCAAAGTAGTCATTACCAATGCCGCAAATGAAACATTTGGTCTGAGGGAGATAAGATAAAAATGTGTTTATAGGATTTATTCTACGTTGCTTCACTAGCATTATTGTGTTTGGTAAGTGTGATATAAGGCATTCTCCCCCAGGTTGATTTCACGTCTCCTGTAGTTTTGAGTTCATCTAAGATTGTAACATCACCCGTGTCAGCACCTGATTCATGTTTTATGTGAATACTAAGGCTGAGAAAATTACTCTGAAGAAGGCATGCTAAGTTGTATGTAGTGTGAGAAAAGCATGCAATTTTACTTTGCCTCCGTCATATATTTTGTCTAAGATTACCCCATCATGTATGTAATAATTAAATGTATGTATTGACAGACACAAAACATACACTATTCACACACACAAAAAAAATCCTGAAATTGGGTCAAAATCCGCATTAAATTATGTAAAACATTTTCTTACCTCCATGTCTTCTTTGACTTGTTCCTGCTGATCTCTCAGCTCTCCAAAGGCGTCAATGATCAAACCTACATCCACAAACAGATGTTATGGGCATAAATAAGCATCATCCTGAAGACAAAGTGTCCTGCAGATGTACTTTTGAACTATTTTTCCTTCATTCAAGTTGCAGCTGCAAAAGTCACTCTTTTGGGTGGGGGTTATGAAATGCACTGCAACTATATTCACACTGCCTGAGTCAATACCTTGTAAAATCTCCTTTTGCTTTGTGCTTCTATCAGCTTTGCAAATCATTTTTCCTTATTCTTTTAAGAGAAAACCACAAGCTGCAATCTGACAGCAAATTACAAGTCTTTAGGTCTGGACTTTGACTGGGCCATTAAAAAACTTTTATACAATTTGGTAAAAACTAATGATCTTTAAAGAGGGGGAGCTTGGATCTTGACTTTGCCCAATAGGAGGAAAGCTGAATCTGTATCCCCACCTATCAGACTCCTCCTCTCCTCATCTTCCCCCTTTTCCAATTTAAAGTCTCATAAAGAGTCAGAAGGAAAAGCAAAACAGAAATCTTAAAAAAAACAAAACAAACAAAAGCAGACAAAGGATAGAAACAGCAGAAGAAAAATATAAGAAATATTACAAGACAAAATAAATCAATACATGCTAAAAAAAAACGTAACAGTAAATAATGACTAAATATATAAATACACAATACGAAAAATTAGAAAAAAATAAGGAAACTAATAAAAGTATAAGATTTGAAATAAAATTGAAATGAAGTATTAGCGATATATTAAATTAAAACTTTTAAAAATGATATTAGTTTATGTGCCTTTTTCCTTTTCTTCATGAAATATTTAGCACATTAATTACTTTATCAAGCCATCTATTCATTTCTACATGTATTGAGAGTTTTGACAAGCACCACTTGTCTTTCTTGTATCACAGAACCCTCTCCGGCTATATTGTGACAAAATCTAAAAGAGTTGATTGGGAAGTGAGGAGAATGTAATAAAAAATATCAGACAGCATCTTTGAGCCAAATGAAACAGATCGTTTCATTATTTCCTAAAAATATTTCTAGTAAAGACTGTGTGTACACTTGACAAACCTACCTTGAATGATAGCCAGCAGGATAACAATGACAAAGAAGAAGAACGTAATGTCAAAAAGGATGCGGTAGAGTTCATACGGGTCGCCCGCCGGGTCCTCGATTTCGTCCCCGATGCCGCCTCCTGCTCTCACCCCAACGTACATGTGGAACAGGTAGCACTACGACAACAAAAATGGAGAATTGTTTTAAGTGTGAGAATGAGACAAGTTAAGTTGGAGAAAAAAATGGCGTTTTCCGTTCACCGTCATCATATCATCACACTTCATGTCTGGCTCATCGTCATCCGCGCTCTTGTTGTAGAACTTCCTGAAGAAGTTAAATGCCACCACAGTGTAGAGATAGACCACGACTGCCAGCAAGCCGACTGTCAACACAAGCTGTAGAGGAAAGTGGGGAACAGTCATTACCATCTGCCAATGTACTTTTATTACATGTTTTGGTTTGAAACATAATCAGCACAGCGGAGGCAGGTTTGACAATCACCACTTGTTCTCTTTAACAAGGAGAACAGCGGGATCTCTGTAGAGAGGAGCAGGTGAGATCAAAAGAGCTGCAGCATGTATTTGCTAGTCATAAATCTAATTTAAAACATTTAATTTTACATTTAACATACAGCTCTGTCCAGACTTGGCCCAAACACTAATCTGCATGTCAGCTTAAAAGATAAAATCAAGGAAGCTGCAAAAAATTAAACTTGGACTATAAACGTGATTGATGGATCTACCCACAGGCCAATGACTTTGAAAAGTGTCAGTAATTCCTAAAGGTCTCAAACTTTTTAGATTTTCTCTCACTCCTGAGACTGTGATGAAATTAAAGTTTGATTTATGCCTCTGGTTATTTTATAATTGTAGTTCAGATTGCAAGAAAATTTCAGTGAGAAAACTAAATTCTTTATCAGCCTTACTTGCATATTACCCTGCATAAATTGTTTAAAAAAAAAAAAAAAAAAAAAACTGCACATGCAGGTCAGGCAGTATTCAAGCCTGGTTTTAGTTGAACCAAAAAATGCTCCAGAATGCACTAGTTAAAATTTGTTTAACTAGTGCACTCAGTTTTAACTGCATATGTAACTGCAGTGATATAGTTAAAGTTGGTTTATTGTTTAAAATACTTCAATTAAAAATTCTACTTAATTCTCTTGACTTACAAAGCAACAATTAAAGACTTTGATCTTCTTTTGCTGATTGTAGCTTGTAGGCTAAATCTATTGTGTGCCTCACACAAATTTTACCCTCAATCCTTAACTCAGCACTGACCCCTGTTGTCTAGAAGAAGACTTGCCTCCTTCTTCTTACCTGTTTGCCATTATGAGTGACGGAGGACAGGATTGTGCGGAGGGTCTTGAAACCCATGGCGATGTCCAGCAGATGGGCAGCGAAAAAAAAGTTGTTGTAGTGCCCCAGAATGGACATGGTTGTGTACCAAACTAGATACAGGAATGACTATTGCAGACACAAAATGATCAGAATCAATAGCTGAGTGACACTAAAAGGAAAATCCCAAAATATGATTGTCACTTATTATGTCGACTTACGTTGTCCGTAAACACCACTCCCATTTTCCAGACCTGGTATTTTGTATCAATTGAGCTCAGCCTGGAAAAGGAAATAAGCTGGTATTAATCATTCATGTTTTCTGTTTGCCCTCATATTCCAGTCTCGTAGCTATTTATTGCTCCAATCTCACACCATGACACTAGTGATGCCTCCTTGGCAACCGTCTCCTCTGTGGGGTTGAAATCCAGAGCACTCTTGTCCAACCCCAGCAGTTCTGCTATCCTCTCTGCTCCGTACAGGTCTCCATACTTTTTAATCACCTGCAAACAGCAGTCAGAAAAATAAACAAGTGAGAAGACGAGCAGGGAGGCTCCTCTTTTGGTTTTACTTTAGACCTTGTGTGGATTACAGATTTGACCAAGAAAACAAATATTTAAACAACTTACTTTGCGTTTGACAAATTTATCCCAGTAGTTGTTGGGAAAGGAGCTGATAAAAGCCACAAAAGCACACATAAAAATTAAACCACTGTTACAGCTCAGAGAGAAATAACAGTGATGTGATTGACTCACGGGGTGTTGATGACCAGCCTGTCCCACTGTCCTTTAATGTCGTCGTCAGACGGCTGCTCGGTAATATAGAGGCCTGCAAACTCCAGCTTCCTAGCTATTTCCTTTTCTCGTTTGAACACAACCAGAGGCACCTTGTGTAAAGAAAAACACGTTTTTAGGTTCAAGTCTTAAACACTAACCTAATTTTTTTTTTTTTAGAGAAACAGATTATATAAGATTATATAAGAAGTCAAAATCAAAATAAGTCTTTGAAAAATACAATGAAAACCCTAAGATTAAATTTGAATAGCAATAGGATTCCTGAGTGTTTTTTTAAAAGTTTTATTTAATGGAGGCAGAGAAAAGCTATTTTATGAGGTTTTCAAGATGGTTCCCACTTAAGAAGAAAAAAAAAAAATCAACCTATCTAATAAAGCTACTGCCACGATGCAGAATGTTTACATATAACCGTCATATAGTTTTGTGCAGATAGTGCTAAAGTTCAAGTAAATGAATAGTTTTGCAATGGACAGCTTACATAATGATATTTTTTGTCAATATACCTTCAAATAGTAATATCCCACCACACACAGGAAAGATATGATGGTATGTAGTACTGCCAGACAACAAAGTGTTGGTGCCATGTAACCAGTGCTTTCCTGCAGGACAAAGTACTCGAGTGCTCCTTCATCCTCCTCCTCTCCTTTGCCTCTCCGGCTCCAGGGGTCTTCATCTTCTGAGTAATCACCGGTCACCTAAAAGAGCATTTTATTAACGTGTAAAACAAAGCAAACGAGGTCAAATTCTCAATCGTAATATCAGAATGGTGTAAAAACAAATGTACCTTGTAGAAGAGAAGTATGAAGTTGATTGCAAAGGCAACAAAAAGTGCCAAGAAGCGCAAGTTGTAGAAATTTCTAGCCAGGTAGTTCTATAAAGAAATTATGAGAATAATGTCTGCATGAGTTATATATGCAACTTATTCAATTACAGTTTTCTTTAAAGTTCTGGTGCTTCATTAAAAAAAAAAAAAAAAAAAGAACCAAGAAAGCATTTGTTGTAAGCAGCACATGTTCATGTTGATATGTGATCAGGTTTTTATGTAAAGTCTAAACTTAATGCTGCAGGCTAAATTCTGTAGATTGACAGCTGCTCAGAAACATCGCAGGTGAGCTTTTTAAATACCAAGACAAAAACTTTCAATCAGAGGAAATGAAAAAAAAAACAAAAAAACATTAGGTGGTTGAAGTCTGCAAAAAAGGCAAAGCATTTATCTGTATTTTTTTTAGTCCAAGTTTGTCTTTTCTTGTTATCATGGCAACTGCCTCCAAAGCAATGTGTGGGAGTGCTTGGTTATCCACTGTTAAACCTGACAAACAGTGAATAATTCCTTGTTAATCAGTCTCAACCATAACAAATTTTAAGATGCTTTGGCCAAGCATTTATTGATTTGGTGTTGAGAGTAATCATAGGTAAACTTCTGACCAGCATCTTAGTCTGGTAGATTTCTAAGCCAGCCAGAAAGCTGGCCATAAAGGCCTCTGGTGGTTCTTTCCTCAGGCCGAGCCTCTTCTTTGGGGCTCTTCTCTCCTCTATCGAATGCTGTGGTGGAGCTTCGTCCTTGGTCTTGTCATGGTCCTTTTTCTCACCATCCTCTGAACTGCAAACGTAAATTCCATTAGTGACAGAAAGTGTGAAGTATGTGAGGAAAAAAAGTGTTTGAAGAATAAGAGTGAATGCAGAAGTATTTCTATGCACACAAGTACAAAGTTTGTAGTTTATGAAAAACTACACTCACTCTCCCTTCTCTGAGTCTGATCTGTAGTCTCCATTTGAAGCCTTCTTCTTTGCAGCCATCTGTTAAAAAATTGCATGTTCAACATTTATTTTCAAGTCAAAAATTACTGAAGCGCAAAAGAAATTATGACACAACACACAAGACAGTTATGGTTCACAGTTAATCTATTTTGCTTTTGCTCTGCACAAACATGCTTGTCCCAAGAACTTCTTTACATTTTGTCAGACTGCAGCCGCAAATTTCATTATTAGTGATGTGAATGTTTTCTATTGGGATACGTGGCGGGTATGTATAATTGTGAAAGGCCTTACAAATAAAACTCTGGAAAGCATAGTCTGTATATGTAAGCAACCGACCTGAATTAATACTTAAGTAGAACTTCTTTTCTGCCATTACATTGTTTTTCAACACATGAATATGTCCACATGTATGACTGCTGTATTCCTTGGTCTTTCTGATGTTCACCAATGTTTCCTAACAAACCAGGGTTTTTTCCCACATGGCCCAAAATTGTCTAAGGAGCTGTAAATTATTATACATCATAAATGTAAAGAAAAGTATATATGCCATATTTTTAGGGTCATGTATCAACTGATTTTTATTTTCTAGGCACAACAGGAACATGATTTATATAAGTGTTTGATATGTTTAAAAATTAACTGAATGCAAATGTGGATGTACCCAGATCTGGTTTTGAGTAAAAGTTGCTTGATATATGTGGTTCTATTTCTAATGAAATAACATAAAATAAAGAAAAAACATGATTATTGAAAATTAATACTTTTGGTTTACGTAACATTTTCTATTTTTGAAAATGTAATTTTGTCAGTAAAAACTTAACCCTTATCTACCTTTGCTGATTTTGCTAGTAGCTCAAATATAAACCATTATGTCTTTAAATAGGCGTAACAATAATAACATAATAATAATAGCTAATAACTTTATTTAAAGTTTTCAGAAAACAAGGGGCTTAATAATATTGGAAAAAAAAATTAAAAATGCATATTTTTTTTCACTTCACAATTAGGCTCAACTTTGTGTTGCTTTATCACATAATATTCCAGTAATAGACATTGACGTTGTAACATGACTAAATTTGAAGAAGTTGAATACAGTACTTTGAAAGGTATTATTACTAACCTGTGCCTTCTTCTGCTTGACGGCGCTGGCTATTGATGGAGCATCTCCCACCACCACCTCCGATACGTCCCCCAAACCTGGCTCACTGCCATGCTTGCCCTCCCTCTTTGGCGGTATGTTGAGCAGCTCCGCCATCAGGTCAGTCTCCGCTGCATCGCCCTGAACCATCTGACCCATCTCCTCCAAAGCTGAAGCATCGTTGGCCTCCATTTTTTCTGTTTCCAGGACATCTCCATGAATCCCAAACTGAGTGGGGTCAGGCATGTTTCCCAAGATATCCGTCACCTTCATATTCTTAGCCCCTTCGACCAGGCCACCCCCAAACATAGTGGTCCACAAGATGTGGAAGAAACCCCAAACCAGGCTGTAGATAAAGTGGAAAAGACCAGTGATGATCATCCAGAAAAAAGAGAAGAAGCCCTTCACCATCTCCCTCACACTCATCTTCCTGAATCGCCGATACTGCCGCCTCATGCTCTTCAGAGTGAGCAGTTGTCGGAAGTGACACAGGTTCTTTCTCATTGAGATGCAGGCGATTGTGAAAGCTGAGGAAGACTCCATCATGACGTTCTCCTCTTCTTCCTCGTCCTGATTCTCCACTACATTTTGGCTCTCGTCCTCATCCTCGTCAGAACGCTCAACAGGATCCGGCTCTGAGATCTGAGAAGCCAGCTGCATTTCAAAGATGGTGTCCTCACAGAAGTTGACAAACAGCTCCATCTTCTCACTCTCCCCGCCCTCATTGACCACATCGAAAATGAACTGCCGCTTCGACTCTTTCACCTGAGGCTTTTCCCACTGCGTGCGACTTGACTCACTGATCTCAAAGTAGACCCTCTCGATGCGTTTGGCTCCACCCATGATCTCAATACGACCCAAGAAAGGCTCAAAGTAGCTCAGGACGCTTTCAGCCAGGTTAAGGAAAGTAGAGAGACGAGCATCATGGGGCATATGCTCCGAGAGGTTGGTGAGCAACACGGCCACATTGAAGCCAATGTCCTTTGCTGGTTCATGAAATCTCTCCACAAATTGTTTGTAACTAAACATGTCGTTTTCATCAGCCTCAGCGCAGGAGAGAAGAAACTCAATTTCAGACTGAGAGTACTGCTTCTGGTTCTCCATGGACTTTTGAAAGTCCTTCTTAGAAATGACGCCTTTACTCTCTGAGTCGTATTCCTTAAAACTGTCTGATGTCGTCAAGTCCTTCAGCTTGAGGAACATGTCAAAAAATTTCAGAATCATCTCCAAGTTACTTGAAGACTCCACCAAGGTGTCAACCATCTGTTTGCCAATAGTTCCATTCACAACGTTACCTGTTAAACAACAAGGTGATCGAAAAAGGGTTTGTAAGGAATTACATCCATGGGAAAAAACTGTAGTGCTGAACTTTGTTTTGCATTTTGTCATATTCCAACCACTAACTTCAATTTATTTTAATTGGGATTTTTTTTGCGATAAACTGACACAGCACTGGAAAATGTCACATGGTTTTTAAAATTATTTACAAATAACTTTCTGAAAATGTGACAAGCACTTTGTAATCAGTGTATCTGATTGGACTTTGTAAAACCACCTTCTGATGGAATTACAGCACAATGTTATTTTTGGGAATGTCTCCACCAGTAATATAGATCAAGGTCAACAGGATTAAAGGCCATCTGTACATTTTCCACGGATTCATTTGGATTTAGGTCTGGACTTTGACTTGCCCACTCTAAGACACAAACCTGCTTTGTCATAAAACATTCATCTGTAGCTCTGCGTTTGTTTTGTAAGGTACTGCCCCGAAGGAAATATCTATTTTTAAAGAAGCTCTGTCAATCTCCCATTCAACCTTGACCAACTTCCCTATCTGCTGAAGAAAAGCATGTTGATACCACCACATTCTAATGATTTATTTATGGTAATGTAATTTTTTTGTGTGATTTTTCACATGAAGCAAAAAAAAAAAAAAGTAGATGAGACATTTGGGTCTCATCTGTCCAAAAGTACATTCCCAGACAGGTCTGACCCCTGCAAGGCTTTATTTAGCACTTCTTTCTTCAAGTAAAGTCTCTCTCTTTGGCACTCTTCCATAAAATCCAGATTCACAAAGTGCGCAATTAATAGATGTTCTGTCCAGAATTTCTCCCATTTGAATTATCTGCAGCTTCCCTAAAGTAACAATGTTTTTGTATGGTGGCAAAAGTGCCAACTATTTTCAGATCCAAAGCTTGGAATATTGTTTTATAGCTTAAATCTTTCATTATGCCTGACTTGTCTGCTATATCCCGTGCTCTTTAATATGCCATTTGTTAAATCTAAATTACATGCAGAAGAATTTATTGACAAGCAACATTTGAATGTCATTGTCTGCACTGTATTTCGTAGGGGTATCAGAGGTAAGGGGGTGCAATTTCATTGCGAGCCACTCTTAATTTTTATTTATTCAAAGATTTTGAAAACCATGGCTCATTTTACCCCTCCATTTATAGTTGTTGCTTTGATTTGGCCTATCCTGTGACAATCACAACAAAATATATTGACTGGGTCTTTAACTTGGCATTATGTAAAAAAAAAAAAAAAAGTGCAAGTTGCATGAATACTTTTTGTAAGATTCAGAGGATCTAACAGTTGGTTATATATTTCAATCATGAAGTAAACGTACCTTCTAGAAGAGAAAGCATCATGACAATCATGTCCTGCTGCAGGTCCAGGAGCTCCTTCAGTAATTCAATCTGACTGGAGTCCTGTTGCGAGAAGGGAAAAAATATCACTCAGACAACTGATGGCCTTCCTGTAGGGATTGCTCTGCACTATTTAATAACCCTGAGCTGAGTCTCAAGTGATCAAGGCTGCTTCGGATTCTGCTGGGGGCCAGACGGTCCCTCAACTCAACATCCATCGATCATCACCAGGGTTGATGTTATTTCACCGTCCAGGAGCAGATGGCTGGGCCACTCTGACTCATTTAGGGTCTCTCTGGATCTTGTATTAACCATGCCATAAATCCAAACCTAACTTTGATGGGTTGAATTCAACCCCCGCACATGTGCTCTGCAACATCCACTGTCACACCTAAATCCTTAGAGATGATAAGATAAGGTTATAAATCTTATAACTAAATTGGCTAACGTGATTGTATTGCAGTAACAGGCAATGTTATCATTGAGGCTGGAGTGACCTCTAGTGGTGTCTCAGAAAACTAATGCTAATGCTGTTCAGGTTTTTTAATTTTAACTGCATAAGTGGTTCCATATAAAAAAAATATTTGAGTATTTATATTCTGACTTTGACTGAAATGCACTTTTATATCCACATTACCTTCTATGATATTTATTTAAAGCCAAAATTCTAAACAATTTATGGATTTACAGACAAAAATATGTACAACAGAAAATGCAATTCAGCTGACAAGTTCATTAGCAAATATTTGACTATACTTTCAACCTTTAAAGAATTTCAAAGCTGACTTCCTATTGGAAGCTGATTCCTCAACAATGTGGCTAAGTCTTTACATGCATATCATTTGTAAAAAGCATTGAAATATAACAAGAAAATCATTTTCATTTTAACTGAAAGATACATACAACAAGATGTATTGTCTCTACTTTCACCCTGCAAGTATCATCTGTAAAATGGTTAGACATTGTTGTAAATATTATGCCAAACTTTTTAGCATAACAGTCTAGGAAGTGGTTGCCAAGCTCACAAATGAAAACAATAGAAACATTTCTATCAAAGAAATACTTCCTCACGTCTGACAAGTTCAAGTTTATTTCTGCTGACATAAATCAAATACCTGGGATAATTTCATCTGCATGTTGGCAAAGACATGCAAGAAGCCCACAACTGCATCCCACAGCCTGCTGTGAGCCAGACTCTGCTGATTACCGATGCATGGACCCTGGAGGACAAACAATACGGTTGATAGGAGGGAAAGAGTGACATGGCTAACTGTGGAGCAGTGTGTGGTGATGCAATACCTGTATATACTCTGTCAAAGAGTTGAAGACCTGTTTGGCAACTGACAGTGCTTTAGAAAAGTTCCTCTGGCCAGCTTCATCAATGACATCCTTACCAGAATAATACCAGTAGAAATCACTGATGGATTCCTAAAAGAGGAACTAATAAGTTAATTGTTGTCTTTTATAGAGGAAAAGCAGAAGGTCTGCATGCTACAGTGGGCTACCTGGAGTCTAAGCAGGTAGTCAACTGTGCTGATGATGATATTGACTGTGGTGGTATTCCCCGTTTGGGTCCTCAGGAAATTTTGAAAATCTAAAACGCACATGACAGACAATTAAGCATAAAGTATGAATTAAATGACTTCCTCAGCCTTCTTCACATTTTGTCATATCCATCTGCTCAGCAACTCTGATCAGCTTCTCAGTTCTATCAGAAGAAAATGAATGTTTGAGGGAAAGAAACTGCAAACATCAAGTTTTGTGGCTCTTGTTTTCCACACATACATAAAGAAAATAGAGTGAACAACTAATGTTGTAGACTTCCTGTCCACGGATTCTTACACCTGAGCTGCATCTCTGCGGCTCTTTCAGCATTACAATTTTCACATTGCTCTCAGATATTCAGAAGTTGGGATTTTACTTTACTCCCTAACTTTGTTTTAAATTTCTCTACAACTTTATTCTGTCTGCTGTGTTCATTTGACTGCTTAATGTTTATTCACTCTAGCAAACCTCAGAGGAAGGAAGGCTAAAAAAAAAGAATGGAGGCCAAACATTTCAAATTTTTATTTAAAAAAAATGGAAAACCATTTAGAAATTTCCTACCACTTCATGTATTCACTACTTTGTGTTAGTACATTTGAAAAAAGTTCAATATCTTTTCTCAGCAGAAGTACTTTATTTACCCCAAATCTGTCCTCTCAAATATTACTGGGCTGCATCAAACATTATCTGAAATTCTGACATTTAAAAGCCAACCTACCATTGTTATGACCCTCACAGAGAAGTTGCAGAAACCTAAAGAGATCCTTAGTGAACTCATCATTTTGCAGAACCTTGGAACCTGAGAACAAGCATAAAATACTTTTTTAGTTTAAATATTGATCAGTGCTTTTATATCTATGCAGGCATACAAGCTTTCTTAATGTTTGCCTCCTTATAAAGCTGCTTCCTTGTTGACAAACAACCTTAAATCTTGTGCACTATTCTGTTGAGAGCACACATACAAGGTCAAGTGCATCAATCCAAAAATAAATAAAAAAATACAGGAAGAGAGCTGAACTTTGTTGTTTACACAAACAAAGCTTTGGTAGATTTAACTCATAATTCACGCTGGTTAGTATTATACAAATCTTAAAAAATAAATAAATAAATAAATAAAGGTCCCAAAGGAAAAAGCAAGCACTGATTTCCTAAACTAAAACATTTCAAACAGTCTTAGGGGTCTGACCGGAGAGTAAAAGAGCATGCATTAGTTTACTCAGTCCAGGGTTCAAATATTGACATTGCATCGCATTCATAAAAAAGAAAGAAGAGAAAATAGGAACCGGGAGGAAACAAGGAAAGGAAGAAAAAAGGGAGCTAGAGCAGTCAAGATGTCAGCACAGCATACAATGAGTAGAATCTAAACCATGTATTTACCCCGCTCACTCACGTTGACTGGGATCGATGACATTAAAACATGATCAGAAGGAAACAAACAAACAAACAAACAAAACAAAGGCAGACATAAGCAAAGGAGAAGACATTGAAATTTAATCAGAATAGGTAGGAGCAGGGGAAACAATGATAGGACTATAGATATATATTTAATTTACATACACTGATTGGCAACACTGACATACAGTAACAATTATTGCAGTCTTACAGGAAGCACAGGTTGCTCACCGGGCAGGAGTTTAGACAAAAAACAGTAACCATCACTTATGCCTGATCTTATGAGGTGAAAATGAGCTGGGTTATGTATGATTAAAAAAAGTCACTATACTGTATGCAACCCATCAGTTTAATAGAAACATTATATGTAAATGTGTTTGTGACATTTTTAGGACTCAGACAGGACTTTGACATACAGTAGCACAGGTTTGTCTGCGGGATGACATGACGACACGAAACAAGAAACAAGAAACACACATGACGTGGAGATGGATTTGAGCAATAACAAACCAAAGAGCAAATGTTCTTGCAAGCTAATCCCATCTCTTTTGTTTTTGTTTTGTTTTGCAGTCATCGTAGAAACCATTATGGTCAGAAGCACATCATGTGAAAATAAGGGGTAGTTTACTAGGTGATAACGCCACCAGCTGGGCTAAATCAGATTGAGCCAGAAATCTGTTCACATACAGCATTAGTAAAGGGTTAAACGCCCCATCTGCTGCGCCAATAAAACCCACAGATTTTATCATCTGGATTTAATTTTCATTTTAATGAAGATACTGATCTATTAGGAGACGGTTTGCATATAAAAAGAGCAAATGAACTACTGGATTTTTATTACTGAGGGTCTAGAGTCTCATCACTGACAAATATCATTTTACAGTAAATCTTTAATGAACTTTTTACAACACTTTCAGTCAACTAAATATCCCCCAGAGCAGGAAAGATCAGTCAGACGCAATGTTGAAGAAGAGCTAGGATTGCGAAGAAGATTTTACCACGTTTATCATCCTTACTCACTTGATCCCTCTTCAGTAACCATCCCCAGGCCTTCGGCTTTGTTTTGCCTTTCAAAGGCATTCAAATCCAGAACACTGAGAAAGAAATGACGCAGAATGAACTTTAAAAACACAGAATCTCATTTGTCTGCGTTTTTCAAATTCTACAAAGTTGGGGAAAAAAAGGGAAAGAGATCTGCTGTTGAAACGTGCAAAAGTCAAAAGCTCTGAGGATCATTTATTGGGTCCCGAAAGCAAAATATTCTATAGTGAAATATTTGAGTTGCCAATTTGAATACCTCAAGAAATTGAACAATTATTCCAAATATTTAAGGTTAGCATCATCCTTTTAAAAAAGACATTAACACTGATATAAGTTTAATCTATCATAGAAAATGTTTCCTTTTCCAATTCATTGAATGACATAAATAAATCTCCATGCTTTTCCATGCTGTGTAGGAAACCTTATATCTACTATTGACTGCTGTTGCCATGAGAAGCCAATTTTCTACCCCAGTTCTATGTCAAACATGCTGTAACATAATTAGAACTAAAAAAAACAATGTTTTACATTGAACAATTGTATTGTTATTACCTGCATGACATCATCAATCCAGACAGACTTTTGAAAAACCCCACGTCTCTTTTCTCCTTGAGATAATCCAGCATTTTCTGTATAATAAAAGCCAGATTATTCAGATAAGCTGAAGTTGGTAAATGGTCAACGCGTTAAACGATGCATACCTGCTGGACCAGGATGTTTCCACCGTTGAGAACGGAGATGCCCAGTTTGAGGGTGAAAGTCACCGTGGCACCAAGTCGACCTGAGATTACGCAGAATGGATGATAAATTGACCAAATATGGCCGCTGCAGGACAGCACACAGGTGTGTGATTTTTACTACCTTTGCTGGCACTAATCATTTGAAGAACCATTTCTGCTGCACCTCGGTCGTGCAGTCGGGCTTGCTGATACAGCATCTTCTGTTTCTCCGTTTCCTTTTCCTATTAGAAATCAAGATGTTTGCAAAAAGTATTCACAAAAATAATAATAATAAAAAACAAAAAAACCCTAAAGGTAACAGTACCTCAAATGTTTTCTCTTTTCCCTCTTCTTCTTCTTCTTCGCCTTCAGCACAACTCTGAAATGGAAAGCAAAGATTAAAAATGCACCATTTCCAAAGAAGCATACTAAAACAGTGAAGAAAATGCTGTACCTTTGCCATCATATCTGCATATGCAATATACAAGGGATCCTCTTCCAACGAACTAATGAAACAAAGAAATGCATTTCTAGTTAGACTTTGCACATCGGACATTTACATTCTAACTATAAATAATCATTTTCAGCCACTTGTTCCAACAACATTAATGAGGTCTCCCTACTTTATACAAAAATGGGCAATTCACACTTAACACCCACGTTATCAGTTGTGAAGAGGTCCAAAGCAATTATGGATCACAGATGGAGCAGCTTGTGCCATTGCCAGGTGGCCAGGTGTGTGTGTGGGGGGGGGGGGGTGACTGTGAATTTACCTGCATTCAGTCAGAGCATTGTGGCTAAAATGAAGGATGAGCTGGTGTAAAGGGTCTGGTTGCTTTCGGACCTCCTCCTCTTCCTCTTCTTCCACTTTAGGCTGTGTTTTCTGCGCAAAAAGAACAAATCAGAATTGTAACTCAGAATACCTCGTATTCTGAACAGCCAACAAATTGTTGGGTGCATTTATTTTATTCCACGTCTCAAGAGAATATCTGATAACATGCGCCATACAAACCACATGCTTAATGATGACAGGCATATTTTATACACACAATCTGGCATATAAATGCACTCAGAGATGGCGTTGTTGTCGAATGTGGATGGAGTTAAGCATGACTTAATTCCATATTTATGTTATCTAATAACACAAATATCCAATGAGTTCACATACAGAAACCAGGCCTGGGCTTATTACTGTAATCAAAGTTTTAAAAAGTTTTAAAAGAGATAAAGGTTTCTGTGATAGGATTTCCACAATTTAAAGTCACTTTAATGTTATGTCAGAGATAAGTGCTGAAATGACCTAGAGCTAAAACACAGTAAATCAAGCTATGAGCTGATAGCTTGACTAATTAATCAGCTAATTTTGGCTTGCAGCAGTCGTGAAGTGTGATCTTATAAAGGGCAGAAAAAATGAGACAGCATTAAGTATCTGAAACTTAATGTTTTAGATCAGGGGTCCCCAAACTACAGCCCGCGGGCCGGATCCGGCCCGCCTCCACATTTGGTCCGGCCTCCCGAAACAATACCAGAGAGAATTCAAATTTTTTTTTCATATACCGTATTTTTCCGGTTTATATGTGGATTTTTCTTCAACCACCAGAGGGCTCTTTAGCAGGAAGTGTGTCCTGTAAACTGTGAGTGTTTTGTTTTGCAAGGTGCATTGCTGCCATCTGTTGGACTTTTAGGGAACTGCTTGACTTTTATGTTACGTAATCAGTGCGGTTGTTTGCTAGCGGTAGAGCAGACGAACACAAGTGTCTGTTATGAACGCCGCATTCCAGGTCGAGTTCTTCGAAGCAATGCCTGTAAGTAGCAGCTTATACTTCAAAACGAGCCTTTATGTTAACATATGATAAAATAAGTACCTTTTTTATTGAATTAGTTTTGGAAATACCTGCGGGCGATTTGATTATGTGCTACGTCATTGCTAACTAGCAGGCTGCTAAGATTTCTCAGGTCGTTACGTAGCATTGCAGCTCATAGCATTCTGAGGTAGCTGTTGTATCAGTTGTACTTCTAATGTATGTATCTGAATGTAAAACACTTCTGTAAGCTGCTCTGAGCTCATCCTGAGTTGTTTGTGTTTTGACAGTTTCACTCCATTCTACGTGGAAATAAAGGAAGAACTAATTAATCCTGACTCGTGTGAAAGGAGTTTGGCTGATTAGTTTTGGTACAAGACACCATAGCGAGACCATTACAAAGTGAATCATTGGAAGTCAAAATTGGAAATCAAAGAAGAAAGCGCCCATTAAAACGGAATTAGGTTTTAATAGGGAATTGAAATTTGAGAATGTTGTTGATCAGTTAAATAGCATTGAGGGGAAATGCTATTTAACAGTTTTTTAAATAATACTGGGATCATTATGAGAATTTGAGGTATAGATATTAGGATCCAGTAGATGGCAGTAGTGCAACAATAATGGATGCAAGCTGCTGTTGAAATCTAAAGAAGAAGAAGAAGAAGGCGCCCATTTTCATTTAGCACATGCTAGTAGCAACATGAAGGATCAGCACTTTTACTGTTACAGTTACCGTTCGGAAACTACCGTAATCAGTTCAGTTAAATCTAAACTTGGCAACTTTTCTTTTCCTACGTAATAAATGTGATATTCAATTGACCTGTTATGACTCAAATTTTGGGTGTCCGCCCCCCTCTGCTGCTGCTGCATCGTTGTGGAAAACCTGGAGTGGCAGTTATCTGCGGCTTATATGTTTACTGGTTTTAAAAAAAACTTTGGGGTTGTGGTTTATAGTCCGGTGTGGCTCATAGTTAGGAAAATACGGATTATAATCCTTCCTGGATTTTTTCTGTGAAGAACCTAGAGAGGGTTATTTGGTTATTATTTATTTCCTGACTTTTGTTCTGTGAAGAACCCAGAGAGGGTTATTTGATTGTGCTTTCTGGAAAACAATAAATTTTTACATTTACGCACTCCTGCAATCGTCACACTTTTTCTGTTACAAACTGACTCCGGCCCCCCACCAGAGAAGGGAAAAGTTATGTGGCCCTCACAGGAAAAAGTTTGGGGACCACTGTTTTAGATACTTAAGTTCTGAAACATAATTTTTTTTTTATACAAATTTTTTTTTTATCCTTAATTTTTCTTTTTTCTTTGGTTATTTATATTGGGTTTTAGAACCAAGGAATTTTTTTTACATTATTTAGTTTTAAAAGTAGAGACGCTTTCATCTTATTGCAGAGAAGATGTGTGTGATTGTGATTTTATACATGCATGTGTGTGAAGCTACAAAAACTTCAACTGTAGTGTCTGTTTTTGAGCTTCTACACTAAATAGATGAAGTCTGGGAGTAACAAAAAAAATGGAGAAAGACAAACTTAATAAATTAAAACGGTAAGTTGAAGCATTGTGACAGGATGCTTCCCTACCTGTGTTTAACACAACGCATCAAGTCGCCCTGACATCAGCAGAGATGTCATGCTTACCTGAAACACATCCCTTCACTACCTGGGTCACCAGGAGTGACTCGGTTACACAAACTGACAATGGCATGAGACTGACAAGACGAAGACTGGTGGACATACACTATGCAACTATGCACAGCTCATAGGAACGTACATGAGGAGAACTGGGGAGGTGAGAGGCATGACTACTTACTGCGAGGTCCTGCACCAGCTTCTCCTCAAAAGAGTACTCCTCTGTTTCTATCCATATACTTTGATATGCCAGAAGGAAGAGGTTAATAGAGCGATGCCTAGCAAGGGGTAAGAGGACATTAAGGCTGGGTTAGACAGGAAGGAAAAGGCCAAAGGAGGATAGGTTTCTTTAAGAAGGGGTTGATGCTGGTTAGTTTAGGGTTCTGGCACATCCAGCTGGTCTCTTTACATGTACAGTCTGTTGATGAGCATTGCTTTCACCTTTAAGATCTCAGCTCTTGGTTGAAGTACACCTACCCAAGGATTTAGGGAAGTATATCCAACTAGTCAACCAAAGCAACATTTTTTACAGGGCACATGTATAGGTGACTCTCAAAAATTAGAATGTCATTTAAATTACTTTTCTGCTATTAAACTGTGAATTTCCTCGAAGGCACAGCTAATTAAACACATTATATTCTTTAAAAAAACAAACAAAAAATAATAATTTCAATAATTTAATCATTGTGCATGTTTTCTCCTTCCACTCAACTTTCCATTAATATAAGAAACTGCTTTTAGCCACTTTAATTACCTTATATGACTTATCCTACTTGTGAAGATATCAATGACGGAAGAACAGTCGGATATTTTTCTGATGAATTTCTTGGACATAACAATTAGTTACTGTAAGTTTAATTTTTCATAGTCGTACCATGCATATTTACACAAAACACCTCAAAGCATGTTATTAGAAAAACAGGTTCAAATTAGTTCTAATTTTACAGCAATAATGAATAAATGAAACTCACAACAATACAATTCAATCAGATTTAATGACACACATAGTCCATTCTGATCTTAAATGCAATAAAGCTTTTGGTGTTCACAGTGCCAAATGTAACATTTTTGATTCAATCACTGGGGAAAAGAAATACTTTAATTATGATATTCTAATTTGTTGAGATGCACCTTATTTAAATAGTTTTCCTCAGGTTTATTTTTTGTGACTTTTTTTCAAGAGAAGAAGGAAGTTAGATTGAACAAAAAAATGTTTCTAAGTTTTAAGAATGGATTCAGGCTGAGCGTGTTGCTGCAAATGTGTGGACCTGTGGATTAGCCAGAGATAACCTGAGGCAGAAACTGTGCCCAGAGGGAAACAAGCGTAGCCACAAGCCTGAGAGCAGTACTAGGTTAGCGCTTCTTTACCGTCAGCACTGAGAGCAGACTGTCATAGTCTGTGTTCTCATGCATTATCCCCAGCCAAATGTGTCGGAAGGAATTCATGAAGTAATTATTATTTTTGTGCCTATGGGGATGAGGCAGAGGTACAACAGAGTCTTGAGATAGGGGACAGAATAAAGACTGAAAAGAGAGACAAAAGAAAAAAAGATGACATCTGACAAAGCATAAAGTGCTACAGAGAAGCTTCATTTTCACACTTCTCATATAAATCTCTACAGGAAAATAAGAAGCCTCCGCTTTGTGCATAGCATCCAGTAATTATTACCTACTCTGAGTCATATGTTACTGTCAACAATTCTGAATAAATGAGTCATGCTGTCAGAGAGGCGGGCAGGATCTGAGCACATATTGAAGAAGGCCACCCTGAGGTATCGGGCTTGTTAATTGTTTTCCTCGAAGCTGTGAGCACTCTGCCTGACGTCCTCTGATTGAGTTAGAGAGCAGCAGGCCATAAAATTACAACTGCTCATTCCTTCCTTCTTACATGTGACAATAGCAGCTGCAGGCTATGTATGTATTAATGTGGGGTCAGGAACTAGGAAGGAGAAACAAAAGAGCTGAACAAACAGCAAAAGTAGACGTTACAGTGGGAAAGGAGATTCTGAAGCATTTACTGAACCATTTCTAATTTGTTCAAGGTGCCAAGAGGCTTCCTGCAGAGTTCTGCCATTAGCTCATTAAGGTAAAAAGGTAAAGGTAATTTTATTTATATAGCAAATTTTTTAGCAACAAGGCAATTCATAGTGCTTACCGTTAGAGAGGATTGGATGGAGACCTTTTAAAAATGAAGGGAATTGTGAATGTTTTTAGTTTAACTGTGCAATGCAGTACCTTGGTAGATTATAAAGGGGGGCCATTCGGAAGCAGGCAACAACTGCACGCTTTCGCTGTTTGGAGAGCAACTTCTGCCACACGCACTTCTTGGATCTCAGTGGCTGCTCCACCTAAGGAGGGTAGATAAGTAATATCACGGCTTTTTGTGCCGGCTGTGCCAAAAAACCCCAACAAATTTAAATGAATTTTACAAATTCTGGTAAAAAAGAATGGACAAAGGTCTTGCCAGAATCATGACGGGATATTTTGGATGACAAGGGAAAGTGTGGTTTCTTGGCAAACCTGTTTACTTTATAACCTTAGTGGGCAACAAAAAAAACCCCAAAAAAACTTGTGCATCTAATGTGCTTTATCATAATTCTAAGAAAACAACAGTTACAACCATCGTTATAAAGTAAATATTAATATGACTTTCATATTTATGTTTTTGTGTGTAACTTTTTGACTATAACAACATGGTTTATTTTCTTGCAAAGCGATAATAAAGTCCAACCATCTATCTGTTGCAGTACCTTCTATGTTTTTCATGATATTTAAAACCTGATTACCATAACAACTTCTTCCAACTGAAATCATTCCAATTGTATTTTTAATATAAAATAGTTACTGCCATCACATCCACCAATGTGTCTTTATTTTGACCTGTTCCAGATTAAAGATGGCAGCAGAGATCCTTTGGATACGATCAACCACTCGTTCAGGGTCAGGTGGGCTTTCAATCCTCATCACGATGTCCTTATACAGGTTCAGCTGCCACCGCACAGCAGGGTCCTCAGACTAAGAGAATATTTAGATAAAGTTGAAAGCAAAGTAAATTGACAACATGTTGATTAATGAGGAAATGTACTTAAATTTTGCTTTTGTACCTTTTCTCGAAGGTGCAAATTTTGATGTATGTGGTCTTTAACCTCTTCATCTGTATCTTTCTGTAAATAGGAGATGAAGAGAGAGAGAGAGAGAGAGACTTGCTACAAATTACATGCAGGATAGAAAATGTCAGGCCATAATAAAAGGTTCAGCAAAGCCATTTCAAAAAATAAGGTCACAAAATATCAAGCTTGAAGCAGCAGAGAAGGCAAAAGAAATTCTGATGGCATTTCCATTTTTCTCCTATAAAGAAAACGCATTCTTGAGTAAGCAATAATAGGAAACTATGAAAATATGTAGATAAGATGTTCCCTATATTGTTTCCTATGGGTGACATGCATAACCTTACATCAGCTAAAATAGGAAACATATAAATATATCAAAAGGATTCATAAGTGATGGGTACTGCAGCTGGATACAAATATGTGCTTCAAATTCTTGACTTTCTTTAAATTAACTTAATAATGTGTTGGTGCATCACAAGAGATGAAAAATAAAAAATGAAAAACTTCAAGGAGTATCAAAAATTATTTGAGACGTTCAAGTATTTTCTATTACACCATCAATTTGCATTTCTTTAGGCTGTGTTCTCATGTAAGTGTTTCAATCTTTTCTTCCAATGGGTTCCTCACCATGAGGTAGCGGGTCTTGGCAAGAGAAATCAGCTCCTGATCCCCAGGGGTGCACATGTTGAGGCCGATTGGCAGCATCTTCTTCAGAGCGGCCACAATTAATGATGTCTGAATGGAGTAAAACTCGCCGCGCCTCTTCTTATGTTTTCTCTCCTGGTCTTGTCCTCCAGACTTAAAAAAAACAAACAACAAAAAACACATGTAGTGGAGAGTAAAAACTAGAAACTTTATTGGTCAAAATTCAGCGGCTGGTAGCATTGGAGAAGATTTATTTAGCAAAGCACTTACTGTGTGAAAAACTCCACAATCGGCTCAGTAAAAACACGTTTCCTCACAAATATCAATGTATCTTGAAAATATTGTATAAACACTGACAAACACACATATTGAACTGCTAATGACAGACTAACAACAAAATACACACATAGCTTTTAACTACTGGGATATCACAATCAACTGCAAACACACACATAATCACATAAGATGCTGCAGAGGGGCAAAGCTTTTTATACCAGATGAACTGTGATTGACCCATACAGCAGTGAGGAATGAACAAACTCACCATGTCACACACTGATAAATGGAGGCCACAAAAAACCAGGTAGCATAATATATAACTAAACTATAGACTATACAGCACATCAGGCACAAGCTATTGGCTTTTCTGCTTGGTGACAAGCGCATACAAGCCAATAAGCTGGCAGGTTAACAGCGCATGCACTGCATCACTCTACCTTTTCCTTAAAGGACTGTTTTGAGTTAGAGGGATAGATAGAGACAGACAGAAAGAAGCAGTTAGGGGGAAAAGGGGGTGAGAGTTAATAATGGAGGCACAAAGTCCTCGTCATATGGACATGCAGTGCGATGAAAAACATTTTATTTTTCTTCAAAGTGCTCAACCAAGCAGATGTATTGGAGCTGAGGAATGAAAATTTGTGTTTTTTTTGTAATAACCATGCACACGATATACACACACATAGAAGATTTAAAAGATTATATAATGTCAGAAGGCTCCGTAGTGTATTCCTTAAAAAAATGATTTAGATTTCTAAATCCTCTCAGACGTGTGTGTATTGTTGTAGGAGTGAACACCCCGATTCTGTGATATTCTTATAGCATTTTCATGTTAACATATGAGCACATGTATTGACAAAATAAAGTTGTTTTTTTTTACATGGCAGAGAAGATGTTAACATGTGTCCTATTAATGTCCATGTTTATAGTGGTTTGCTCTTTTTTATATCTCATGGAAACAGTAAATTATTTAGATTACATCAATCTGCTGCATGTAAAGTCCAGAACGTGTAAATTTGAGTTCATCCACTGTGAAGAAACATGCCAGTAAATCAACATACCTTTGACATCTTTGTTTTATTGTCTCCGGTCAAGAAAGAAAGATTGTTGATTTCATTTTGAACCACAAAGTTTTGCTCTTCTCTTTTAAAGTTCTGGGGGAGAAAAAAAAAAAAAAGAAAGAATACATGTCAGTCTATAAATGTCAAGTTACAACCAAAATCTTAAGACATTACAAACCCAACATATTTTATTGAGATTATATGTGATGGACTAACACAAGTGATGAATAACTTTGCAGTGGGAATCATTACTAGAAGCGCATTTTGCTGCAATTACAACTCAATCAGACGGGATAGGGACTAATGTGAAGAGCATCTGTGCACATCGTTTTTCAAATTTTGATTAGATATAGGGTCTGGACTATATGGACCATTCTAACATAAGGACATCCATTGATCAAACCCTTCCAAAGCAGCTCTGGTTTTGTGTTTAGGGCTTTTGTCAGTGAGAAGGGAAAACCTCTGCTATTTTCTTGAAGCTTATGCAAACTAAATCAGGTTTTCATTCTCAGATTGTATTGTATTTAGCTCTATCTATTTTCTATTTACTCTGACCAGCTTCCCTTTCTCCATCCCCACCAGGTCTGTCACACGGCACAGAACTATGGTTTCACAACAGACAATAGAAACTATTTCGAAAACATCAGCAGTTCAGAGGATCACAAACTCACTTCAAAATTCATAAAATTAGCAAAAACCCTTTGAGGGCACATTTTAGGATTCTGGAGAGTTTGCTAATTTCTATCACAAACTGGGCAAACAACTCAAACATCTTAAAATGCTGCATTGGATTTTATTCAAGGATATAAGAATAAAGGTGACTGAATCCAGATGCACATACTTGTCAGATTTTTATCGATAAAACATCTGTAAACGCTCTACTCATTTATACACTACTTGTGTTTGAGTATCACATCAAATCCCAATGAATGGTTTTTAGTGATATGGATACTTTGATGTAAAGAACAAAGGAATCATTTACATGAGACTTGCACCAGAGGATGAAAATCTCTGCAACCATTCTGAAGAGCTCATTGGAGTCTGAATCTGGTTCTTTCAGCCACCTAGATCTGCAATAAAAGAAAAAAAAATTATGTAAGCTTAGTTTTTTTTTTTCAAATTGTGCAATAAAATTTCGAATATAAAATAATAACTATCACTTATTTAACCTGTTGTTGTCCACATAGCGGATGAGCATGGGGTAAAATGCATAAAGATCCCTGCAGAGCACAGCAAACTCATCCAAAATGAGCAGCTCGGCCTCCTGGGTGTCTCCTTTACTATCGGCCTTGAGAAGCTCCTCTTCAGCCACCACTTTTACTGTCTTCTTCTTTAGTTTCTCCAGGGTGGGCAAGAAGTGGCTCTTGAGCAGGTCTGCGCGAGCCTTACTAATGATGGGTTGCACATAAACTAAACATTGAATAAAAGAAGATCCACATTTTAAGCCATGTGATTTATAATTTAGCAATCCAACAATTTAAAGACTGATTGTGTCTGTTAGGTATATAAACTGCATCAGTACCTGCAATTCTCTTCATCCAGGAGGCCTCGTCGATGCCGAGATTGTTGTTGAGGATCTTGAGGATGTTGCCGAGGATGAGGCTGAGGTGCTCCGAGGTGACAGTAGTGCAGTAAGTGCTTCCACCACTGGCAGCCTGGTTTTCAGGGCCCCTCTCCCACCAGTAGGACAAGTAGTTGCACAGCATGGGCAGCACCACCTCGATCACATGGGGCATTTCGGTGTAGCGCGCTCCAGACTCAGCCATGTCATTGATGTCTTTCATGAGCCCGTCAAGCCGCGGCATCCCAGGACACATCTCCTCGACTGATTCTCGTATTCCCAGCACTAAAACATAGCGAGAGTTTCATTCACACATGGTTACGGAAGCTTAAGTAATACCAGGTTGCGCTGTTTTTAAATGTGTCTATTGGTAATGGGGGAAATTGTTCTAGAATAATGAAGGCTTGACTTTTATCATCAATTTGTAACTCACCTGCTCGATCTCTGGCACTCTTGGTATTAAAAACGGAGCAGGGGTTGTGAGTGTTGAGCTTTGGCTCCAGGAAGGCTACAGGCATGGCGCCAGCAAGAGTGGCCAGACACTGACCGAGAGCTGGCAGCTGCCTTAGAGATACAAAATTATTAAATGGCAACGTGTTTTCTTTCTCTTCTGCTAAGTTATTCTCTTCACTTAAAAATCTACACTGAGGATACCTTTCCACATAGATGTTTTTTCCAGTGCCAAGAGCAAAGAGGCTGGTCAGGATTCGATAGCAGGACACCTGCACATTATCCACTGAGGGAAAAAAGAGAAAAAAAGTTACATGTAGGCTGTAAAACTGGAAAGAGATTTGTGTGCTTCTACAGCAGTGTTTTTGCAGTAGATGTGTATGGAGGTATATGATCCGATGATCAACTGATGGATCGATTGTTTCTATCCGTCTGCTAGTTATTGTGGCTTCTTTTAAAAGAACTATGTGTGTTGTACTGCTGTCTTGTGAACTGCATAGTGAGGTGTTTTGTTTTTTGTACTTGCTTATTGTGCTAATTTCTGAATATCTACACTGCCATGAATTGTGGTAATGTTGGCTAATGTGCAGTGTCCTAATCAAATAAATTAAATGAAGTAAAATTAAGTGATTGTCTGGCCATATCTCTGGAGATCATTGTCAAAGTTTAGAAATCATCTTTATTACTTGGAACTAATACGAGCACGGTATTTTGCAGTATACTGGAACAAGTCTTGCATGTAAGGTCTGTTCAATCAGGTGTTCAAGTGTTAAAAAAATTTCACATCTGATAAAAGTCGTTTTCAGCTTCAAAACAAAGTAAAAAACGAACCCACCACCTTTGATCATTCCCTCTTTGTCAGGACTTACAAAGCAGATCTACTCCAAAGTGGTGTTGAGTGATGTGCTCAAACAGAGCAGTTAGGATGGGAAGCAAAGCCACAGTTGTGTAGTTGATATTCTGCGACACGCCTTTCATCTGGGAGCGAGAGTGAGTGAACTTCCCCAGCTTCAGGTTCTCAAAGGTCTTCTCTAAGTCCTCCGCAGCGTTCTCAAAGAACGTCCTGAGCCCCACCCTGACCTGCTCCGAGCCCGACTTCATCACTGTCCTGTTTGATTCAACAAGAGCATAAAATAAATAACTCAAAGCAATTGGTATGGAACCACTGGCGTGTGTAGCACAAATACTACTTAATATGCATAAATGCAATTGCTACAACCTAACAGTCTGGAACAGTCTCACACATGATGTAAAATTCCCGAGCATTAGCCCATCTGTCCAGAAACGGTGCCATTAATTATTTATCCAGTGAACTGGGAGAAAATTGGAATTCAAGGTGAGTCAGCCATTTCTGAAGCTAGGAAAGAAACTTCATGAAACAGCACAACACATTAATATGATTAGTGTGTTCATTCTCAGCATTTCGCAGTTCATAACATAAGTAAATAAATTACCCATTGTTAGGCCTTAATGTGTCAGGGAACAAAGAAGGCAGAGATGAGAAACGCTTATGTGGGCATCATCTGTAGCTCTTCAGCATAAACAAGACGCCATAATGCAATGCTGATTTAGCCTCATTATGTATGAGCTGCATTTACAAACAGTACCTTGTCTCTAAAGAGCATTATGAGCCTCAGGCAACAAGTGCTGCATGAAATGTGTTCTGCCTTATTTTAATGTCAATGGAAGTTCTTTGTTAATACCAATATCTCCCGAAAGAATAAAAGACTGTTTAAAGGAAAATGCTAAAAAGAAAACCAATATGCTGCAAAGGATCCAGGTCACATTAGATCCACTTAACAAAATAAAGGTGTCAATGACTTTCAAAGCGGTTCATGGTTACCTAAAATAATAGCCTTGAGCTTTTTTTTTTTTTTTTAGGAGGGAAACCCTAAGCTGCCAAGTTTCTTGTGTGCTTTGGGCTCTGCCTAATTTGTGCGCACCTGGTGTCGAGTGTGTGTGCCAGGATGTGCAGACAGCTGACCATGGTGGTGGAATCACTCCCTACAAAAAAACACAAAGGCCATTAGCATGAACACAGCAGCTTCTTCTGTTGACTTTCTGACATGACTCATGAAAGAAATAACTAAATGCACTTGTATATGAATAAGAAAAAAAAAAAAAAAACCTCTTGCAAAGGTTAATTAATTATGTGCTCAAATTTCTTAAACTAAAAATATTCTGACAGATGAGCCTCATTGGAATGAACATTCTAACTCACAATTAGCATGCCAATGTAATTTTTCTTCCCTTTCTTTTGTTTTGCATTTGGTGATCTTAATTGGTTTTCCTCTGTTGCTCTGTTTAATAAATGCAATTCAAATCTTGTATTTTGTTTACCTTTTTTATGTAACCAGTAACCCAGGTAATAGGGGAAGAATCCCTAATTAATTTTGCAAATAAATGCCATATTATTTAATATGTCTTTATTCTGAAGACTGGTTGCTGCAAAAATAAACTAATGAATGATGGTAAATTAATTTTGCATCTTGGATGGAGTCAGACAGCAATAAATGTCCAAACCTGATTATGGTGCTCAGGATGCTAAAAACCCAAGAGATGCTGTCATCGCAGTAATTATCACTGATTTTGTTACTGCATGAGTTTTTCCAATAATGCAGGCCTTTGTTTTTAAATCCAATGCAGACAGCTGACAGGTGTTCTTATACATAGCTAACAAAAGGTTGCAGGGGATGATCTATAAAAGGTGTTACACAAAAAACACATTTGCAAGAACGTCACTGACTAATAAGTGTCAGCTTACCAAAAAGAGAAATCCTATGTCTGACAAGAGCTGCCAGTTTACAAAATAGGCTGTAGTATGAGAAGCAGAAATAGGGAGAAAAACAAAATTCAGAAAATCACAATGACTTACATAAATGAAGTGATTCAAATTTCAGCACAGAAAACACGCAGCAAGGCACATGTTTTCTGTGCTGACAATGTTTGTTGTCAGTAAACGTGTTAATTTCTACCTGGTGACCATTTCCTTCTCTTTGTTGGAGGCGTAACCACTGCTGCTTAGGTTCTTGTTGGGAGAGGAGAGGAAATACAAAGAGTGGTTCTTGAAGTATTGATCGATGAGTGGGAGGAGAACCTGAAGACCACCAACAATGAATGTAAGACCAGATAGAATCCACAGCAAAAAATAATGAACTTCTAGATATTTGTATTTGCTAACTTTCCTTACTTTGGCAAAAAACTTGATTTCTTGTTCATGAGGGGACCTGTCTGTTTTCCCACTGGCTGCCATTGCCTCTGGATTGAGAAAACATGTTCTATTTTAGACAACAAGAAATCCGCAAGTGTACTTTAATGCTCTGGAACAGCATCATACCTAAGTGGGCGATAAAGTCCTGGGCTGAATCGACATACTTCAGCAGCTTCTTGAGGAATTTATAGGCAAACCTTTTTTCCATGGAAGAGGAATCCTGCTCCAAGTCCTTCAAACCTCTGCAACATAAGACCTTGTCTGTAAAATACCATTCTTAAACAACTATATTTACTTTTGATAGCACTTAATAAAGCAGTCAAACAACCAGTGATGGTTATAAAGTGCAGCTAAGATCTTAACACAACCAGTGACATAGTCACAACATATTGACCTTGTAATGCTATAGCCATTAATTTGCAGGAAGCGAAAAAGGTCCATGGCCTTTTCTCGATCACGGGCCTTTTCCTTGGCTGTCAGCGTGTCATAGGGCACCAGGAGAGGATGAGTTCCTCCGCCTGAAACGACAAATGGCCCTGTGTTCAGATGTGATTTACTCCCTCACCATTCAATGTGTGAGGGCAAACAGAGTGGCTGAACCTAATTTGTCAAGAACACAGACTCTCAAGCATATTTACAGAAGTACATGAAAAAGACAACAATAACAACCGCACATGGCTTTGTAATCCACCCACACGCAAACATAAACTATCTTTCTGTTTGGCTGGTGTCTTTGTCCAGTTTGCATCCCTAATACACTTCATTAACTATGCACCTCTGCTTCCAAGGTCACTTTTCTTCTTCTTGGCCCAGATGTTATGGTAATTCTCAGCCATTACTTCCACCATCCCCTTGGAGCGAAGACAAAAAGAGACAAACTCAGTGAGGAACCCTTTTCCCGCCCACAGAACTCATCCATATTCAGAACAGACTGCTTTGATCTGATGTGCATTTACAAGCTCCTTTGATTTAAAAAGGGAAAAAAATACAATAAAGCCAAGTTTCTCACCTGCAGTTCTCTGGACAAAGTCACATTACTTGTGTCTATTGGGCTGGGATTAAAGCCATTAGCCTGGAAACACATGTAGATTTAAAGTGAGACAATGTCAGCTTTCAGTAACAAATAAACATTTTGATGAAACAAGATTTCTCCCTTAAAAGGATTTCATAAAGGAGCACTCGTTGATTTAAGAGCTTTGTGGAAAGAGATTAACACAGAATGAGTGATCTGCATAAATCCTTACAACGTAGCAATGCTGTAAAAATAGCATTTGACAAGAACTAAAAACTTAAGCTAATATTTTCAAAACTCAAGACAATATTAATTATTATTGGACAAATACTAGAAAGTGCACAATTGAAGGGTTGTAAAAGATAATTCTTGTCACAATTTTGACTGATTCTCTGTGTTCTGTTTCAAACAGAAAGAGTAGCACTGATTTTTGAAAGTATGTTTAGGACCTTGGTAAAGTATTCACACTATTCATACTCTTTTCACATTTTATTATGTCTTTTATTGGCTATTGGTTTATTCTTCTTCAGTCAGACTGGAAAACATCTATGAACATGAGTGTTCAAGTTTCACCACAGATTCTCATCTAATTTTAAATATAAACTTTAATTGGGCCATCTGACACACAAATAAGATTTGAACCATGAAAGGCTGAACAACAATGTTGTTCAGCCTTTCATTGAGGTAGATTTGAGATTTGAGAAAAGCCTCAAATCTTTTCCATCCCCTAAAGGTTTTTTTTTTTTCAGGTTTGCCCTAACCAGCATGTCTGATTGGAAGATATCTCTTTAAAAGTCTGCATCAACAACAACATTTTGTCTCGCTGTGGTAACAGAAACACATACATAAAGAAAATGAAAATGAGCAAAATTGTATTTGTGTGACAAAAAAAATGAACAAACCGTACCTGAGAAGCTTGAGATATTTTCCTCATTTTCTCATTTTCCCTCTGCAGACACATGCTCTCTCCATCCTTTGTCCTGTCGATGCTCCAGCCCATGGCCAGCATGCTTTTAAGCGAGTCCCTAATGGGCAATCTGTAAATCTCCTTCTCCTGCAACACAATAATAAAAAATAAAAACTACATGCAAGCAAATAGGCATCAGCCTTTACGTTGCTATTCTAAGCACGTGTTTTTACCTTTTCTGTCAGGGCTTTGTAGATCCTTAACTGAGGGTGAGTTTTAGCTTTCTCATCCACACAGTCCCCATATTTCCACCCCAGCAGCACCTGAGATACAAGCAGAAACAAAGTTGAAGGAGAAGTAATATTCACTGATCCTACTGTTCAGTAATTAAGGTGAAGTACACCACAAATTTAAGAGTTACAATGTTTTCAGAACTTGCTATTGTAAGTTTTACTTAAATTTTCAGCAAATGTTACAACACAGTCTGAGCAGTGACTAAAATAAGGATGAGAAGCTTTGCCAGAAACAATTACTGCTGTCTGTCCATCTTTTATTTTGATCTTCTTAATTTCTCAAAACATTCATTGTGCTTTGATTGGAATTCTCTCCAATTTAACAACCCATATCTCCCCAAACTTCACCTGCAATCCAAGTATTATGTTTAACATTACCTTCTCTGCAGACCATTTCTCATGGCAATGCTCAGCATATTTGTTGGTCAAATGTTCAAGTTTTTCTGGTAACACAATGCTAAAAAAAAAAAAAAAAGAGGGCATCAATTACTCTGAAAGCGTGAACTGACACATGTTAGCAAAGTCATTAACATGTCATTACTCAATATATTTAGTCAGAATGATGCTGTTTTTCTCATTGATTTTAGAGTCTATAATGGCTTACTTAGCAGTATTGATGGGTTTGGGGTCAAAGTTTCCCTGAGCATCCACAGAAACAGGCTTTTCAACGGCAGTGCTAATGGAGGCATCCACATAGTCTGGTGGCAAAGCTCCAGCTATAGCACTGAGACAAGGCATGGCCATCTTGAATAACTCTGGGTCGTACTTCTGCAACGGGAAAGAAAAAGGCACAATTGATCAAATAAATTCTGTTATACAACATTTCACAGAGAAGGAACTGTCCTCAACAAATCAAGTAATGTGTTTTACATTTAATTTAAACCGGATGGGTCAAAGGAAGAGACATTAATGAAGAATTATTCTAAAGCCTGAAGAACCAGCACACTTAAGGACTTGGATCAATGATGGGCTGTCCAGATATTGATGTTCTCTGCCCAACTCTTTGCACAGCCTGTTTCCGTGATGGGGCATTTAGTGAGATGTGCTGAGTCTGGCGATCTGCAATGCTAACACGTCGAAAGCATTTCCTTGCTTACATACAAATTAATAAAAGACTGATGAGTTCTGTTTTTTTCTTGAATTGTTTTTTTTTTTTTTAGATCTGCTTTATAGAAATAAATTTATTGACCAATAACAGATAAACACCAGAAAGAGAAAATGGTGCAAGTAAAACCTGGTGAAAAATGAAGTATAGATTTTATAGAGAAAAACACATAACGTTTATGCTTTCCAAAAAATACGTCATACGTTGTTTCCTGGACAGACAGACAGATAAAACAAGTTTACATGAAGAAATAAAACAGTTTCATGCTAAATCTGATATGAGAAACATTTGTTTAAATATATACTGCAAGATATTAATTTCACATGTGTAATTTGTGTTAACATGTTTCCACGCTGATCTTGATGTAATATGAGCATTTGTGAATGCAGCTGGTTGAATCATATTTGTAATGTAAGTGCACACTGTGTGGTCAGTATGACTAGAAAGCCTCTATACTAGCTAGGTCTATGCACCATTTTTGTGCAACTCCATGAGTTTCAAATTGCCACGATTTATATCTCTAGGAGATTTAAATAGAAATTTATGTTTCCCATAGTATATCATTAAATAAATTATACAAAACCAAAATCACATGTGTGAGCACCAATTCTTACATGTGATTTTGAACGTGCGAAATTCACGTATAACAAAACAAAGTTCTGAAACAAATGCCACAAAAGAGCACCTTACCCTCTGGGAAAGAGAATCAAACACCCCCCAGAAGATCCTCTTGGTGAGCAGAAGTTCATCTTCAGATGCTGTGCCGAAGCTGCCCCATCCTGAGGGGAGGCAGTAGTACTTCCAGTTCTGCTCATAGTGGTTGGTTAGAAGCTGGAGGCAATGAATACGAAGAGGAACACTTATTGTAATAAATAAGTATGGACATAGAAGTAAGATTAAGAGTTTATATAAATTTGAAGACCAGTTGTTAACCATTACATTCTTTAAAAAAAAGAAACACATTATTGCCAAAAGGCACGTAAACATAAAATCCAACACCTACTTTATTATTTTTAAATCCTAAATGGCAGGTTTTAATAAAGGTGTTACCACTTTTCCCATGTCTCAGATTTAAAGTGGGGAGGGGGAAAGTAATGCAGAACAGTAGCGTGCAGTTTATTACATTACTGTCTGTAATAAACTGTCTGTTGAACTGGGGTGAATAAGGCTTTAGTATTTCCCTACAAAGCTGACAACCCGACACATCCAAGGAACAAAGTGTGAGCATACAAAAACCACACAGAAGTAAAAGAGGTTAGAGAGGAAAAATAGGGAAGAGGGAAAAGAAAAACAAATCCATTCAAGACACTTTATTTAAGATATAAGAGATACGTATTGCTAACCCTTAGAGGCATCTTGCAGTATTCAGTCAGCAAGGGCACGTCAAAGACGAGACGGTGCAGGAGCTGTTGGAGCATGGAGGGGCGGAGGTGTCTGCACAGAGATAACACTTTTGCTCTGGGCATATTGAAACTCCGGTCAAACTCATCACGCCGACATAAAAGAATAAATAAGTAAACTGAGCTGAGAGTTATAATATAATTTCCCTTGACAGTCACTAAAAGATGCAGTTCAAATGAATGGTTTAATACAGGCAGGAGAAACTTTGAATCTATTTTTGTGTTTCTTACTTGCAAATAGACAGTAAACACTCTTCAATGGCGTCCCTCTGTGCCTTGGTCAGTGAGCGGCCCTTGGATAGCCGGTAGATAGTGTGCAGTGTGGAGTCGATAAGAGTGGCATAGTGCTCTGTGCCAGCAAAGAGAGGCGCACACCGGGTAAGGAGAGGCAGCATGGCTGAGCCGATGTAGCGATTCATAGCCAGGGCGGTCTCAGTGGTACAGAGTCCCTCCTGGTGAGAGAAAATATCAATATATGTTTATGTATAGATTTAAAAACATAATCATTCAGGCGTGAGCTATACATGCCAAAACCACAGCCTTATGAGGAGCTGATACTATTTCTCTCCAGAGATTATTGGTCCTGAAGATCATGTTATTATGGCTGTTTATTTCTTTGTGTCCCACATTGCTGTCAACTCAAATTACCGTATCCAGAGTGGTAGCCGTCCTCAGGTCGGGGAGGAAGCCGACTTCGAGCAGGTGTAGCAGAAAGCTTTGGTCTTCAATACCATACACCCTGTCTAAAAACAGCACCATCGGGGCTTTGTGGTCTGGACAGAAGCTAGCTGACATGTCAGGCTCAGTCATTGATCCGTCTGAGAAGAATCAAAACAGACAGAAAAAGGCAGCACAATATTTAAACAGCTTAGTTCACTCACGAATAAAGTGATAAAACTAACCAAGAAAACATATACGGTACATAAAAGCTGTGTTTCTTTATTATGCTGGCAGTTTTTTTGGTGCCAGGCTCTCACTTGCTGTATTCCTTGTTTAGCTGCTGATGAAACCGGTGAGCCAGTGCACACAGCAGCAAATGTAATGCCCAATCTTGTCATGCTTATTCAGATCGATCAATGGAGCAAGACAGCTTGCCATAGAAATCATCTGGCCTACTTTGAGTCAAGGGAGAGTACCGTAAAGTATTGGGCTACTAAAAAGACATGAAATGAAATCCATAACTTTACGCTTTGTTTGAAATGTAGACAGCTTTGTAACCCTTTTTTGTGTGTTGAGATTTCTGACATCCATGCATGTAAATTATGTACCTATAAAACATAAATCTCTAACATAAAAATACATTTTGTATATATCAATAAAACTGTATATTCAAGGGAAATATACTAACAGGTACCTTTGTTGAGAATGGGCGTTTTGAGGGGAATGCTGATAATTCCTACAAGGTCTTCGGTGGGCACTAGGGAACGTAATATTGCTCGAATGCGCAGAGCTTCACCTTTTCCTTTGTTGATGAGCTTAAAGGAAGCAAATCCAGGAAAATTAAGAGTCACAAAAAAACATCAAGAATATACAGCTAGATGACACCAGAGCACTTTGATAGCAACCATAATACAATAAAGTTAATCTGTTTTGTCATTTTAAGTTTTCAATTGCTTATGCAACATGCTGTTTTCAAAAAACACAAAATTGAAAATTATCTGGTATGTATAGTTTTGAAAGATAAATCAGAAACATTCAAAATCAGCATTGAAAGGTCAGAGCTTCACGATGCTGATTGTAAATCTCTGGTGAATCAGAAATTTACGATCTCATATTTACCAGAGATCTTACATCAGCAACACATCTCTGATTAGAACTTCTCTAATCAATGTTTAGCAGAACCACCAAAAATGTCACAAAATTTAAAACACACATACATGCATCTCAGGGGCACAGCGTCCCAACAGGTCAATGAGGGCAGAGTAGAATGACATGATGGCATTGCCCATGTGGACCACCTCCTCTTCATCATCGCCATCAGCTGACCTATCAGAGAAAAATAAATAAAAGAAGATAAAAAGCATTTTTAAAAGGCCCTACACAATAGTTCATGCGTCAAAGAAGGAGCATCTGATCTTCATATTTAAAATCGTTGGCTTACAAATCAGAGCTGACTCGATGCACAGAGCCTGGCAGGTCCAAAGCAGGAGTCTCAGAGATCTTAATAGCCTCCTTCATCGCAGCCAGTAGGCCGTTCCCTCCCTCTCCTCTCAGTGCAGGGCCAAAACACTCTGGACGTCGGATGAGCAGCTTCACCACAACGCTCGAGTTCTCCTCCACGCTCTCTCCTTGAACACAAACAGAAACCCCTATGAGCTTGTACATTCAAGACCAAACAGCAAGCTTGCTCTTCCTGAATACGCATTCATCATTTGTTTTAACATAGCTGGGTAAATGAAGCTGTTTGAAGATTTTGATGCTTTCATAGAGGAAAAGAGCGGTATAAACACTGACATATTGAATGAAAAAGAAATGTGTGGGTAGAAGCAGAAATACCGTTGACGAAGACCGCAAAACGCAAGAAGGAGAGATAACGCTCTCCTTCTATGGGGTTCCAGCCAATGTCTGGGTACCCTTTAGCCAGAAGCATGGGACAGCTCTGTAGACCACATCCAGCCAGGTATGTAACCACCTACAGATAAATAATGTTGTTTTCATTATGTAATGACAAATATAAGGCACATTCATTTGTTTGATGTTTCTATTTATCCATAATCTTAATTTGTGTTGGAATCAGACAGACCGACTTTTACCGAGAGACAAGAAACTACAAGTCCTACCTTGTCCAGATCAGGTTCCTCCAGTGCTAGAGCTAAGCCGTTGTTATCCATCACAGAAGATGCAGCTACATCTAGAGGCGTAGATCCTCTCATCGCTGGTGAAGCTAAAATGTCCAGGACACATAAATCCAAATGCTGGTTACTGTTCCATTTTAAGGCAAGTTCCCACTGATGTGCATGGCAACATAATCTTAACAATCAGCAGAGGGTGCTATTTCCCTTTATACTTTTTAGTCCTGTAGGCATGGTTGGTAGAAGTACCAATGGTAGTATTTGGATTGCCTTTAAACATATTAAGAAGAAATACTGCAATCAATTATAAAGTAAACACAAACTTCATGTAGAGCTTAAAAACAGACAAGACACAAACAAACATACCACAGACGTAAAGAAAAATAATAAAATAAATTAAAACATTGCCATTTTGCTCTTATTGTGCATTGTATAAATCAAGATGAGTGTGATAACAGAACTGAGCTGGGTTTTACTTTCTATTACTAACTAAAGAAAGCTGCTCCACAAAACAAAGCTGATCTGAATATTAACTATGAGATTCAAATCCTTAATAAGTTTCCTAACACAGACCCGACATATGGCTTGAGAGAACCAAAATGGCAAAGAGGGGTAACCTTTAAAGGTTACCCCTCCAACCTGTAACCTTTAAAGAAAGGATTACATGTATTTTACTCATCTTTAAAACATAATAAATTCATATTGCATTTAAAAACAAAGATTACATGAGTTTCATTCAACATTAAATTATAATACAAGATTACTAGTAGCTCCAGGATTTTGTGACCTGTTTTCTGTGTGTCCTGGAAAGATCTCAACCAGTTCCATGACTCTCTTTTTGCCTGACTATGATTTTTTATGATTAAATAGAAAAAAAGTAGAATTAAAGCAAAGTTTGCAGGACACAATAACAACAAACACAACCAGATTAATTTTATTACCGTCTGACTCTACTGTTGGGTCTTGATGTCACCTTTGTAATTAATTTTAAAGGTAACTTTATTCATTGTTGTTATTAAACTAAAATCTCCAGCATGGGGAAGTGGGATGAGCTCGACTTTTCTCGACACATAGTACAAGGTTAATAAAATCATCTGCTTTGTTTTCAGTGAAGCTCAGAAAATGAAAACTATCTGTGCCTTAATAACATTAAAAAGCTTTAAGGTCAATTGATTATTTGGCTTTAGATGCAAGCAAATGTGGTAGTCATCTGCATAGAAGTTGATTGATCTGATGTTTACAGAATACTGCAGAACCCAAAGGGAGCAAGTACACTGAAAAATGTATTAACCTCGCTGGATTTAAATTTTCAATGTAAAAAAGGAAATCCTAACCAGAATTGTTTTAATGCTTTGCAAACATTTCAAACTGTGAAACTATCAAAATGCAATTGTTCTTGATCTAAAAAGTATGAGAACTAGTGATCTAGAAAGTTATTTTTCAGAGACACTTTAGATTTACTTCCAACCAGTCCATAATTCCTACATGCTGTAAACCCACATGGTAATTGAGTTTATCCAACGCAGAGTGGGGCTACAAAACAAAGATGCACTTACCAAGACCCACACTACTGTTCTCTAGCAGGTAGCTGAGGTGGTCAAACATGGCCTTCTGGTTCTGTCGGCTGATCCGACAAAAGTAGCACAGGAAGCGACAGCAACTGGCTACCATTTTAGGAAAAGCAATTTCCTGTAAGGTGGCATTAAACAAATAACATGATTATGTCCTTTCATCTTTTCATCTTGAAATATTTTTTCACAACATCATTAACCGTAAATTGAAATGGATTGGTGTAATTTCAGATAAGGTTGATTTAAAGACTCTGCATTAATCTGGGTACAACTGGTTTCTAACTTTATATACTCCTGCATGTTTTCATTCCTTGTTGATATGTAAAAGGTGTAACACATTCACACATTGCCAGTCACTCAGTCACTTTCTGTTGTTCCTGTCTTTCTGCCAACATGCTGTCAGAACGATGCCAGCAAGCATAATTCAAACACAACCATAATTCACACACAAAGCGCTTCACGCAAAGCTGGAAAATGCACAAACTTCATGAGGATAAGAGTAACATTGTTAGTAGTTTTGACATCAGTGGGTGCCTCTCTGATTGACTGATACCTAATGATAAATAATAATCAGTGTAGATACAGATGTCTTCAAACCTGAGACTTGTCTCCTCCCAGCACATTCACCATGACCTCCATTACGGTCTCGTGCATGCCCAGTATTCTCATCAGGTTTGGGTGCTGGTAAAACACCTTGTTGTTCATGATATCACTGCAAAGTAAAATAAGAGACTTGTTACTAGACGTGGGTAACAAATCAGACCAAATGTTAGTGACACAAGTAATCATAATCAAACAGCCAGTTGGTGTTGGTCTATCAACAAGTTACACTGAAATATGATGATGAAAAATTATCCAGCAACCTACCTGAGTCCATCAATCATGAGCTTCTCCTCCTCTTTCCCCATGCGGACAGACAGCAGAGACCTGATTTGACCGAGGGAGGCAAGGAGGTGGATGGTGTCCTGAACCGAGGCAGCACTGATGGTGTAGGTCTTCCTCATTGCCCGGAGAAGCTCCCCAATGCTGTCATACTGCCTCCTCAGAAGGCTAAACATCTTGCGAACGAGTTTGGGGTCTTGGATGTGACACTCCTGGGCCCAGCTGACCATCGTCTGAGAGATGAGCTCCTTCAGATTAGCTAAAGAAGAAGTCCTGGTAAGATCACTGTGTCATTTTAACAAAAGAACAATATTGGCAACCATACAAATTCATGCTAAAGGAGCATTTAATATATCTTAATTGTTACACAACTGATCCTAATTCTTGATAGTGATCTGGTCTATAGAAAACTGATGGACCATCTGTCCGACAAATCATATTAACTAAGACAAAATTTTAATGCACAAACCTAGCTGAACAGAAGCAACATGATTGAACAGTTCACATGTGGGTTCTGTCAAATGCTTCATTAAAATTGGAGCAATAGTTTATGGTTATGTGTATGTCAACTATTCAGAACCATAAACATTTTTTAGACATATCCAATGTATTATATTCAGCAATATATATATATTTTTAGGTCCAAAGTGAAATACGTATTAGGACTATTTCACAGATTGATTGTATATGAGGACAAAATTGTATCCCTGTATAGATATCATGGAACAGAGGAAACAATATCACCTGTAAGCTGTCAAGAAGTGCTAAAATGGGCATAAAACATCAAGATAGGCTTGGGCAACTTACTGATGTCAAGGTTAACCATGGTTTTAATAAGTTATGGTCTCAAAAGTGTTAACATTTAGTGTTACAGTTTGTGAATTTTGTGAGATGGCAGAGTATGTAACAAAATTTACTCCAGCTTAATGAAGAGAATCAGCTCTGATTTCTTCCATCTGCTGCTCTTACACTTCTTCCGTGCTTTAAAGTAAAAAAAAAAAAAAGGTTGTTTTTTAAATGTGTACTTTTATCACAGGCTGGGTAAACAACTATGGAAGCACCACTCATCACACTTGATAAAGCAAACGTGTTTTTAAATTACACTTAAGCTATAAGCGATTGGCTACTTGATGAGATAATCGGACTAATTAATCAAATAAAATCAATTTGTTGGGATTCTGTTTATTCTATAAAAAACAGAAATGCAAAGTTATGTAATATTCTGCTAAACGAACATGTCAAAACTACTCGTTTTAGCAACTTACAAGGTCAAATATACAAAGTCTGTGCAGAAAGATAAAACCTCAACAAATAAATGTTACAGAAAAGACTTTTACTACAGTAAGAATCAATATACAATTGAGCAAGTCAACTCCATCTAGAGCATAGCATCAATTAAAGAATATCAAAGTGCTTTGCAATTCTACTACATGATATACCCAAAAAAATATTTGGGGAGCAGTATGAGTTAAGTGTGCAAGTGTTGCTTTTATTTAACTTTTATAAAAAATAAAATAGTTATTTTTGGCTAACAGTTTTTACTAAATACTGTATTATAGTGCTGGACAATGAACAATTTCAATAATTTATTTACAAACAGAAAATGTCAAAAAGAATGATTATGTAGGCTTCAAAATTCAATAAATTAGACAACACCTTCTATCAACGCTGGATGACCTTTAAGATTTTCACAAAACAAAGAAGAAATCACAAAGAGCAGTGTTAACTTGATTTGCATAAACATAAACATTATTTACACTTTTAAACAGAGCTGCAAATGACATTTCTACATCAATATTATTGCAAGTTGAATATTGTCATTATTGATCCATAACATCATTCAGTTCGTTTCAAACTTTGTTTTGAAACTAACATTATTGTAGGCACTAGGCTTTTAACTTGAATTGATTAATGAAACTGGTATTGCCATGATTTCTTTTGTCCATATTGCACAGCTCTATGATATCACAAGCTTTTACTCAAGAGAAACCAGAAGTGACAACTCATCCTCTCAGCCAGTTTGCTTCACATCAACAGACATTCATGTCACACTATAAACCACACATACACACACTATTAATTTGTTTCTGTGACAAATGTAGCCCTCCAACATTTCCTCCTCAAACAGATGTGGCTTGTCAAGAGTTTCACTGACGGCAAAACTAGCATGTAGCTAAGGCAAGGAACCATGTCTAACCATTAAATGTTTATGCTGGTCGGGTCATTCATCAAGGAAGAAAATAAGTTCTGTCTTCCTTTTACTTATTTCTCTGAAATAATGGCCACGATAGTGGTGTTTGTATCTTCAGGGTATCTAAGACTACAGTTGATTTAACAGGAAGGAGAATTTATGACTGGAGTCTCAATGTTTAATTCACCATAAACCCTGTTTGCTTGTCTACCTATCTTCTCCAAAACCTTTGAAAGTACATGTGCTTTTTCATCTGTAAATACAGACACAATTAACACACACTCTTTTAGCCATGCACAGAGCAACTGATTGGAGACTAGAAACAGCTGGTAAGTGACTGGTCAAAAACACAACAACATGTTTTCTGATCTACACTAAGCCTCCAGCTAAAAACACCACTCTGGTGTGAAGACACTAACTATGCCATTTTCAGGATTACCGAGATTACTATAAAATAAGAAAACAAAAGAAATTTAAAAATGTTTAAAACCACAATATATTTTGTATGACATGTCAAGACATGTCTGCTATTCATTCTGGCTTTGAGAGAGCCGAGGAGAGCAAGATCTTTAGCAGACACCAGGAAGGCAGAACATATTGGATTTGGAAAATTGGCATTCTTTAAGAAATGTCAGAGTTAAGGTCAGAGTTAAGAAAAATGCACATGGTGAGACTGCTGTTTTAATAATAATAGTTGTCTTATCTGTGCTAACTTTTAATAGAATTAGCTAACAGTTTAATAAGCAAACTCAGTTAGAAAAAAATAATAGTGAAGCACTGTTTGATAGGGGCTGCACTCTTACATGTGCATAATCACCTCTGTCCGTATTTTATAGTTCTCTAACTCCAGAATGATACGGCTGTCATATTTTAGAAATGTCCAAGGTCTTACACACCTGAGTAGAACAACTGAATTACCTATTAGAATGCAACGAAAGTCAACAGAGCACTGCTAATATATATTTAAATATGTTGTGTTGTAGCTGAGACATCTAATAGTTGCAGGACACTGGCCCTCTAGTACAAGACCTTCAGACCCCTGTGCTATATTGTGTTATTTAAAAAGAAATGAGCATTGGATCATTTCAGTATTAGTGGGTTGCCTTTTCAAACGTAGAAATTGCAAATTGATCACAAAATTCTGATCAATGCGTCACTTTTCAGTATCTAAGAAACAGCATGCATATCTTAAAACAACTCAACAGCTTTTAAATGGATTGTAGCCTAATGTTTGGTGGATTTTTTTTGGTGGGGTGGGTTTCGGTGGGGGGGTTGAATTGAATCCCAGTTTTAGATGCCATTAACATATCATTTAAGAACCTTAATTTATCCTTGGCGGTTATTCCCAGAAGATGTATTTGCTTAAAAGCAGGCAAAGTGGAACCATTATGCAAATGCCTGTCTTTTGACTCCCTGTGCATCGTGGGGTACTAATCTGGTTGATCATGACAGTGTTTTTCCACCATTTCCTTCTATTTTCTTGCACATGCAATGTACATGAGCTGAACATTTAGGGAAAGGCTGAATGGGCATCATACATAACGACAGTACCTTATTGTCCAGTTAATAGTATTATAAATTCATGCCATCGCTTCTCTATTTCTGCATCAGCACACAATCACCTTTGTCAAACGGTAGACACATTTGTGCCTGGAAAACATTTCATTCATATAACTTTGAGACCAGTTAGAGGGTTCTGAGTCTATACGCCAATGTATAAAATAGCATCCATCCATCCATCCATCCATCCATCCATCCATCCATTTTCTTTACACCCTTGTCCCTTAGTGGGGTCGGGAGGTGCTGGTGCCTATCTCCAGCTAACGTTCCGGGCGAGAGGGGGGGTAAACCGTGGACAGGTCGCCAGTCTGTCGCAGGGCAACACAGAGACACACAGGACAAACAACCATGAACACACACACTCATACCTATGGACAATTTAGACAGACCAATTAACAAAACAATCATGTTTTTGGACTGTAGGAGGAAACTGGAGTAACCCAGAGAAAACCCACGCATGCACAGGGAGAACATGCAAACTCCATGCAGAAAGACCTGGGCCGGGAATCAAACCCAGAACTTTCTTGCTGCAAGGCAACAGCTCTACCAACTGTGCCACTGTGCAGCCCCTAAAGTAGCTGACATTAAAATAATTTTACTTCAAAAATTGTAAGCTCCTCGAAGGCTGAACATTCTTAATGTGAGTGCAGAATGAAATGCTGACACCAGAATTCTCTTCAAAGCTTAGGTCAATTGTGAATCCTGACCTGTGCACTACAGACATAACTGGAACAAAACGGTTACTTTATTTTGAAAAGTAAAATACTTTCAGTAGAACCTCTGTCTCTCTCCTGTTTAATTGATGAATTTGATGCTGCTGATCAAATTGGTTTTCTAATTTTTCTGCCCTAAAACAAAACCAAAAAAACCCACTAAGTGATGAATTGTAGTCAATCCTTTGCCTAATCTTTTTTAAATATCCTTAAGTCATTCAGATTGGGAAGAAATTAGCTGTAAAGATTAAATCTCAAGTCTTGCTACAAACTATGAAATAGTTTAACTTTAACTGGGCAGTTCTACATGTCTGCCTGTATTTAGCTGCATCTATTTTTTAAACAACTCTTAGAACTCTAACTTTCTGGTCTCTGCTGATAAAACGAATTCTTACTGCCTCCACTATGTTTAATGGAAAGTTTGTGTTCAAGGTAATCTGCAATCTGCAGTGTTCTTTTTGCCACTTTGTGTTGGTTCATCACATACACCCCTTCTCCCCCTCCCAAAGGCACTGTTGCTAAAATAGTGAAATGCACTAAAATAGGTTGGATGACATCAGAAGCACTCTGATCTTGCTTTTTACTGCAACAGCATTTATACTTGCTATGCAATTCTTTTTAAGACAGAAAAGTCAATACAACTTGTTTCACATTTATCTTTCTGGTAATGCAATGCTTGAGAGCCTGTATGCTTTCCATGAATGTGCATCTTTGAGTTTATTCACATTAAGGGTTTGGTAATATTGACATTTTTTCTTCTTTTTTTTCATATTTCTCCTCTCCCAGAGCTGACAGATGGTGCTCTTCAGTTTGGATTCTCTCCTCCATCAGACTGTGTATTTCCATAAAGAAACTGAAATAAAATTGAAACGGCTTCTACACGGCAACTCAGTTCAGACAACAGCCAAAGACATACATGTAAGAAAGAGAGGAGCAAATAAAGAAAACCTTCCCTCCATCTGGCAAGAGAAAAGTAAAGGGGCTGTGCAAACACAATAAATGTGTCCAGGTGTAAAAGGAACACAAATTAATCAAACCAAAAAAAATTAAAGAAAAGCATGTTTCTGTTTTTCAAACTAGCTCATTTTTAAATGTTGGACATTCAACTGCTGTATTTCCTATAATGTTTTCCAGCGGCCAAATTAATGAAATTTACTCCATGCCACTGTGAATCTACACAACATTTAACAAGCACTTCAGGACTACGAATTATTACAGTCATAGGAAAAAAAAACAATGATTTACTCACATGGTGCAGCTTGTTTCTTCTCTGTTGGTTCTTGAGCTTTATAGGACTGACTCTTAATCTTGTTCACCAGCATAAGGAGGCGACCTTTAATAGATGTATCCCGTTCGTCTTCGTCTTCCTCCATTGGGATTCCTAAAAAGCACAAGAAAGCAAACACTATCCATTTAGTATTGAAACTGAATTTCTGCATAGCTTGTTTTTTGAGTAGGTTAAGACAAATATTCTGAGTTTGATCCAAAGAATAATAAGTACACCACCACTGTCCTAAATTATTGTCAATATTAAGTCATATTTTATTGTTTTCTAAATAAGACATGGGGGTGGGGTACCAGAGCAGCATGGGGCCCTGCAGCACAGCTGGGACTGCTGTTTGCGCAGCAGTAGAAGGATTTGGTAGATCAATTATTTAAGAAAAAGCTCAAAATGTCAGAACATTCTTATAAAATACTGAACTCTGTTGAGAGAGCTTGTTTTTATCAACTTTTTACAATATCATTTGTGAAAATACAGCACACTTTTTAATTGCATAAAGATGTATTCCATATTTAGTTATTTACATTCTAAACATGTTCTTAGGAAAAAAACTAATGAAAAACTAATCAAAAAATATCATTTCACAGTGACATCTTGCAAATAAAAACAAAAACAGCAATAATCTGGCTGCATGCATGGCAACACCCTAAATACCTTGTTTTATGCTCCATTTGATCCAATTTCAATATTTATTAATGAATATTTGTTGATTTATTTTTATCTTAACATTTTTCCTTGCATTTCTTAGCTAAACTGTATAGGGCTTTGTGGGAGATGGTTTTTATTGCATTTTTCATGGAACAAAAAGCTGCCATTTTACTAGGCTATGCAAACGCTTTAGAGTTAGTATAGATAAATAACCAGGACACCAAAAAGCAGATTCAAAAATCCATTATCCATGAATGTTTTAACTAAACCAGCAACCACAGGCTGCAAGTTGCTATTAAAATGTGAATTACATTCTTCTGACCTTTCCTTGTGTTTTAGAAGAACCTATAAATTATTAGTGTAAATCAGGTGAGCAAAGGAGCGAAGTCATTACTTACCTTTAAAGCCTTAAAGGGTCTTAGACCTAGATACCTTTAGGATTTACTGACCAGGCTGTTGCCCTGCTATCCAGTCAGAAAGAAGGAGGTTCAGAGGTCTTGATATTTAACTCTCTCTGGCTACTGAGCTCCTGTGCTGCACAGTTGTCCAGCTATATTCTTCCTCTCCAAAAACTTTCGCAAAACTCCAATGAGCTAATTAAAAATATTGGCCTAACGGTCAGAGGTTTTACAGTGCATTACAAAAGTATGTATACGCTTTGATGATTTTGCAAATTTTACTTTATTTTTTGGGCACTAACTTTATGTGATAGACCAGCACAACTACAAAGTATAAGAAAAATGAAATATGGTTTTAGTTTTCCTTTTGGTGTTTGAGGTTGAGCTTCTAGTTTGACAACAACTCAAAGCATTCAGCCAGAGATGCAATGATTAATTTAATCAAAGCATATTTGTTAGTTAAAATGGCCCAGTTAAAGCCCAGATGGAAATTTGTGGCAATACTTAAAGAATTTAAAGATGATTTATATCCAGTCTTAATGCATATTCAAAATTTTGCAAAGAAAAATGTACAGAAATGTGTACAAAGACTGAAAAGAATCCACAATATTTGCAGCTGTAATTGTTGCATAAAGTGATAACATAGTAGGAGAAAAAAAGTTTTGTAGATAATATTAGATAAAGCCCTGAAGTTTGTGGTTGTAATGTGATAAAATGTGTAAAACTGCAACAGGTGTGAATACTTTTACAAGGTCTTGTGTCTGTTACACAATTTTATTTGCAATAAGACAACAGAAAGAGGCAGTTGTGTGATTGTAATTCCTACTTATTTTTAAATAAGCCTTTGTTGTATTGCTATATGTTTATCTACACTACAGCAGCAGTTTATGCTGCCTTTGTGAATCTCCTGTAACAAATTTTAAAATTGACTAGTGCAATATAAGTTCATTACATTGCATTACGTTTACACAGTACGCACGTAGAAGAAGCTCGTAACGTTTTTCCTACATTTGCATCTTACCACAGTGGAGCTGCAGCTGGTTGTGGAAGTCGTACAGCTCCTCCTGTATTTCTGAAGGACACGGACAGTCATCTCCCATACTGAAAGTCAGCAGCATGTTGATCTGAAATGGGAGAAAAATATGAAATCAGACAAGTGTATCCACTCTACAAAATATGCATTTGAGTATCATTTGAAGCTGTCCCTTTCTATTAAAGGTTTATGTATTTAACTGATGACTCATCTTGCCTTTCATTTCATGTCATCTCAATATAATACATCAATGTCAGATTTACAAAAAAGGCAAAAAATAAAAAATAAAACTGCGTTTGTGAATAAATGTCTCTGCAGCAGCAGGCAAAAGGGCGATGCAAGACATTAAACTATAAGAGAAGTGGGGTACTTCGTCTCCAGCTGTGACTTTTAAGAGACACTGAGCTGAATGCGTGTGCGGTTCTTTGGCTGAGAGCGGCTGCTCAGCGGTGCACGGGATGAATTTGCCTTTAAGCTTTATTGAAGATATAGAACAGTTTCAGAAACATTTGGGACAAGGAGCAGCTCTCACTCTCTTGAGGCCAAAAGGCAAAATTGGAAGACTAATGATGCAAACCCCTGTAGACTAATGGATGGATGGGAAATTATCCATTCATATAAATGAATCATAGGCATTATGCAACTCTGTCCCAATATCTAGTCACATACGCAGCTGGAGACAGGGTGCCTGCAAGGCTTTTTTTGTGGCAATATATTGTAACCTCAAAAGAAACTTTTCAGTTTAAGTTCACATAGCAAACATCAATAGAAGCGTCAAATAATCCAAATGCAAAGTCGTAACCGATCAATTCTAATTTTAGTCCAAATTAAAAGTTAATTCTTCAAAACAAGTCACATTTTATCAGCCAGCCATCCATCCATCCATCCATCCATCCATTTTCTTCCACTTATCCGGGGTCGGGTTCATGTGTGGATGGCAGCTGCATAAGTCTGTTGCGTTTAGCTCCAATCATTGGTTGGCTCTGTCTTTTGAACCATAGCTTCAAATAAACACAAACTGACTGATTTTTTTTAAGCGTGCATGTCAGCTCACAATTTTGTTTTTTGATGTTGAAGGTTCAACATCAGAAACATTTTTTAACTGTGATATTGCCTGACCTGCTCCTGAGGAGGAGATCTGAACTCTTTGGTCTTCTTCGCTGTAACGGCTGCCGACATATTGAGGGCCAGCATGAGCTCATTGTAGCGGAACTTCTGGTTGTACTGCAGTTTGGAGACAAAGCTGTCTGAAAAGGACACAATGGCCTCAATACGGTGCTTCAGCTCGCAGTCGCAGAAATAATGAAGCAGCTCACACATCTGGGGAACAGACAAAGGGAGAAGACACAATTCTCAGAGATGAAGGTGGTTTTTAGTACTGCTTTGGATAAAACAGCCTTAGAGTTTATACATTATCCCCTCTAAATAGATAATTTCATGTTTGAATGACCTTTGATAGGAATATTACAGTGAACCACTTCTTGAGGAAATGATAAAGAAAAGAGCTGTGGCCGTTCTTAGAAATTAGTACCAACACATTTACAGATGTTTCTCAATAAATCATTATCTACTCAAGAATTGATTTTATTTCATTTTATTTCAGTACTTCAGCGGTATTTCTTGTTTTCATTGTTACCAGTCGTTTGACGGGCTCCGGCAGCCTCTTCTCCAGCAGTCCTTTCATTGGCTGTTTGGCCTCCTCTGCGGCCTCCTCCTCTCCCGCTTCAACTGCCTTGCCCTCAGTACCAGTGAGTCCCTCTTTGTCCGTGGGCCCTGGGACCCCTTCCTCACGAGTATCTCTGAACACGTTTGGGTCTATGAGCAGTAAAATCTTTTGAACGTCCTCGCTACCTAAAACCCCCATAGTCAGCAAGGTGCTAATGAGCTTCAGGATTGGGACAAACTGATACTCTACGCCTCCTCCAACAGGATCTCGAATGTGGTGCCCACCGCCTTGAACAGCTTCTGTCAGCATTGAAATAGCTTTTTCCTTAAGTGCATCCAGTGGGATCTGCGGACTGTATAGATAATCCCTCTTGGTGCTGATGAAGCATGGCGGGGTAAAGTTGAGGCGGGGTTTTAGGGAGGTGCTAAGTCCCACCCCTGGCGGGCTGTGCTTTTTAGAGGCGCTGGAAAAGAGACGAATTGAGCGAGTCTCAGCTGTGACTGGAATGATGAACTCATCTTTCATCATGAGTCTGGCCTCCTTGGCGGTTTCTAAGTGGATGCTGATCAGAACATTGTAGAATCCCTCCCGTAACATGCCAGAGAGGTACTGATTATCTATGGTGTATAAGAGCTGCGACTGGTCCAGGTGGCTGCAGAGGGCGTGGGCAACGCGGGTGTTTCCCAGCGCGCACAGGGCACAGTAGAGCTTCAACGTGTGATAGTGGAACTTCCTCATGTCCTCCTGCTCTGACAGCTCCATAATGTCGACACACCTTTGAAATGAAAGGAAGAGACACATACGACATTTACTAAAATGAGCTATCATTTAACTAGATTTAACACAGCACCAATCTGAATATGATCCCTGGATAGTAAAATAAAAATAGAATTTCATGCATCTTAAACTTTTTTTTTTTTTTTTCCATTTTGTCACATTCAAACAACAAACGTGAACATGGCTAAACAGACTTTCAAGTTTCAAGCGCTAATAATATGAAATGTGTGGGTGCATCTGGATTCACTACTTTATATCATGCATTCATCATCTACACCCAATTATCCTTTTATCCTTGGGGGTTGGAGTGGGGTAGGGATTGACAATGGTCAATAATACGTTCCCAGTTTCTCAAAGGGCAACATGGAGACACACAGGAATAACAATCACTCTCTCATCCCTTGGATGTCTCTGAACTAAGAAGAGAAGATATTATTTAGTTAGTTATACTGTGAATCAAAAATAAACAGTGAGTGAAAAAGAAGAACTTGAATGTAAACTTTTCGCTGGACTATAAAACCTCCATATTTTATTTCATTTTATTAGGGATTTGCTGATGTGCAATCCTGGAATAATCCCTTTAAAATAGCCATAGTTGATCAGTACTTCTGTATTTGCACTGCCACATCATTTAACATTTAACACTGAAACTGAGTTCAAGCTTTTAATTCTTTTCCCTTTTTATGTCTCGCCGTTACTCAGCGTAACCTCAGGGGGAGATTTTTCTGGATTACGTACAGGATTACCAATTTGTCATGGCTTTTTTCCACTTGTAGATGTTTTTTAGTCCTATATGAAAACAGAAACAGCTTAAGAATAAATCTCAGGTTGATGGCAATTAATTCTTGGCAACAATTAGTCGATTTCTTGTTGTTGGTCCTTGACAGTGAGTTACCAAAAACCCATTGAGGATTATTATTTGATTAAGAATCTTTGTTATGTCATAAAGGTGAAATGCATAATAATAAGAAAAAGCAATTTGTTTTTGTTTTGTTTTTTTTATCCTTCAGCTACAGCAAACTAATTGGGTGCACCACCTGTTTTCCTCAGGAATGTGAACTGCCAGCATCTGCAGAGGCTCCACACACTGAACCACCCAGCCGTGCCTCTCGTTCACTCTGGCTGTTTCCACTTTGAGGAAGATGTTGGGCATGCGGCTCCACAGCACTGCATTGATTGTCTGGACATCCAGTCGGGGTGGACACTGAGGCACCGGGTTCTTGTGTTCGCTCTTAAAGATGGCTGATGATAGTGGCATTGCGTTCTGTGCAGCACAAGCAAATGCATATATATGTATATTCATATGAGCACTTGAGCATGTTTCAGTTCATATTATATAAGCAATTACATCTCCTGAAATAATTAGATGAATTGAACTATTTCAAGTGGTAGAACAAGTGTGTGTTGGAACAAAAACAAGAGTGTACCTTTATCTTAGCCAGCTCAAACTGAAAGAGGTTTGGGCTGGTGGGTCGGACAAACACGGCAGGAAAGAGCTTTGTGTTTGGTTCCACCTGGAGCAGAGAAAAGAACATTCATGTTAAAGTAAAAAAAAAAAAAAGACATAAGTTTTAGTAGGAGCAAGAGGGAAGGACTTACAGGAAGCATTTTGGTGATGCGTCATGAAAAAGTATTAC